>NC_083858.1:9132500-9772500 GCF_029169275.1 Apis cerana | reverse complement strand
AACGAATATTTTCTTTTTTTTTTTCACGAGGGTTTAAGAACGATGTGATCAAGTGTGATCATCTCATAATCGATTTCATCGTGGATGATTCCTCAGCTTTGTGGAACAATTGTTAACTGGCATGGCTGGTTCAAAGCCTCGACTTTACTATTTTCTCTTTCTATAATTTAGTTTTCAGTAGGCAAAGGCTCAAGCTCCAATTCTAATGCTAATTCCTCGCAAGTTTGTCTCGAGCATTGCTAGTGAGCAACTGTTAAACACCACTAGCTTAAAGTCTCAAGTCCAACTGGTCTAAATTTGCTGTTCGCTTTCATAGTTTTGTTCTAGACTGAAGTTTCTAATCTCCATTATTTTTGTTGCTCACAGTTTTCTCGTTATCACAAAAATGATAAATTGAATAGCATCGATTTAGAAGGAGAAGATAGAAATGTTTTAAATATCGAAAAAGTTGCAACTTATAATAATCTTAAATTGTTTAAACATTTTATGCGCATTTTAAAAATTCAGAAAACGACGGTCCCACTTGGATCTGGTAAAATAAATTTTTGAAATACTGTACATTGGAAAGTGTCATTCGATGCAGAGGTTATCGATTTAATTCGAAGCTACCATTAATCGTTTACTGTAAAAAGAAAAAAAAATAATTTAGATTGTTTTGAACATTACTTTTCTATCCGGAGATTTGTACTCAATCGTCTGAGAGGAAATTATTTCGGTCAATTCATTTCGAAATGCAAAATGGTAATCGCTCTCGATGCATGATAGTTTTTACGGTGCAGTTGTGTCGTCACTCATGAAAGGATGCCTTCAGTTTTTAACGCGTATGTTGCGTGATGATTGGCAGATCGATTCATATGAAATTGAAGACAATATTTTACTGGAACTCTGTTTCTCTTTCTCTTTCTCTGAACATACGTTATTGCTTCATAAACGATGATTTCTGATCTTTAAGCCCGTTCCCGCAATCACTGGAAGTGCAACCCGATGTTATTTACAGACCACATAAATGCCAATTACGTATCAAGCTTTATAATGTACGTGGCTTGATAAAAATTCGATTCATCTTTGTGCGTTTGTAAAAAGGTTATAGCAGAGATTCTCAACCGAATGTGATGAATAACAGTACGTGGATAATTAACGTGTAATCGTTTTATTAAAATTTCGTTCAAAAATTTATTTTTAATGCTTATGCATTTGTTTCAATTTTAAGTAGATACGAAATAGTTCTAAAAAAAAATTTATTAATATTAATATTTAATTTTCAAATTTTTCATTTCAATTGAATCCAAATAGAATATTATATCCAATAATAACAAAATATTTAAATATTAAAATATTAAGATAACAAGGCATTCAAACAGCGAAACCTTTACACAATGAAAGTTCACATAATACGATCTTGCTGTATCAATAAAGATATAAACATATCATTTCATCGTACTCGTAAATGATTTGAATTCGCATCGATAAATCAAGAATCTTTCTGTTAAAGTGACCGAGATAACGTATTATACGTATCAAAATTATTTATGATTTATTATCAACAATTTATTCTTTATCGTTTATTCAAACGAAGTGAATAATGGATAATGAAAGATGAATCGTTATAGTCACTATAAAAAATATTTGATATCTCAAGATGTACCCAAACAACTTAAAAATACCAGCGTGCTTTAGAAATCATTTCGAATCAAAACTCGGAGTGGAAGCATTCATTTCTCATTTATTTAAAAAATTAATTCAAATCAACCGAGAAATTAACTTGTATCTGCAATTCAAGAAACCACTATTTAATTTCGTTAAAAATTCCATAAATAGATCAAACTCGAAGATAAAAGTCTAGAGTACGATAAAAACTTGCAAGAAATAACATTTATCCCCAATATTTCCAATATTTAGAATTTCAATTCTTCCGCAAAAATCGTACAATAAAATTATAACAAAATAATCGGTAAAATTCAAGAATAAACTTTCGAGATTAGGACGACGTCTCCAATTTCACACGTTGATAATCCACATAACGAAAAAAAGAAATGCTTTTGGAACAATCGAAGAAACGATACTCTTATCGATCGACAGAGCACAAATTGCCACCGATCGATCTCGAGAACAACACGATTACTAGGCAGGAACACGTGTCATCGAATGTTTGCCAGGGAGCCATCGCGAGGTAAGGATCGTTGCCCCGTCAGCCCTTGTTATATGGCGCGAGATTAACGATAACGTGACTACGTTCTGCCACCTAGAGCGCAAAGACCGGCCGAGTTCCCGGAACGTTGCCCCATGTAGTATTTCGTTCCAGGTAAAAACGCATTAATTAGATTTCCACTTAAGCTGTCCTTCCTACGCAGCTATCCAAAGCGAAGCCTCTAAAGCCTCAAGGTCGCGGATACCTCATCGACGCTGGAATTCGAGACGAGTTTCGTATTTCGAAGCGGAATGAATGCGAGTGGCTCGTTCAAGGAAAGAAGTGAAAGAAAGGAGGGGGAGGAAAAAGGAGAAGGCGGGGAAGGAGCGAGTAAGAGTGAAATATGACAGTGGGGATAATGTGGAAAGATGGTTAGAGCAAGTAGTGGATGATAGTAGTGAAGAAGAAGAGAAAAAAAAATAAGAATAAATAAGGTGGAGAATTGGAGAAGCGAGGAGAGAAGAACGAAATAGGAAAAGGAATAATAAAGATGAATGTGAAAAAGAATTTTATCGAGGAAAAAAAGAAAACGCATCATGTAAAACGTGAAAAGACAATAAAAGAAGCAAAGAAATAACAGAATCAAAGAGAGAGAGGCAGAAGTAATTGGATAGATTTCATACCCGTTTCCAAGAAGGCGGTTTAAAAAGAAGAAGTTTAAAAAAAAAAGCGAAGGAGAAGAGAAGTGGTCAATTAAGGGTATAAAACGATCCTCCGCGAATACAAAGTAGCGAGTGAAGAAATATTAAAGCCAAAGATACGAGACCGCGAAATAAACGAGAAGGAGAGAAGGGGGGGAGGGAGAGAAACGAAGAAGCGGAGAAGTGCCAGGAATTCCAGATAAAAGGGGCAAAAACATGGAAAGAAGTCCTGGGAGAATCTGAAAAAAAAAAAGAAAGGATCGAAAGAGATACGAAGATACATGGGAAAGAAAGAAGGAAGCGAAAGCGTGGCAAGAAACGAACGATGTAGAGGGAAAGGAACGAAACACAAGCAAAAAACTTAAATTCACGGAGAAATAAAGAAACTACAAGAATGAAGCACGATGGAGGAAGCACGAGAGCTCAAAACGATAAGAAGAAGAAGAAGAAGAAGAAGAAGAAAAGAAACGAAAAGAAATGGAAAAAGTGAAAAAGAAAAATAAGAAACAGCGGAACAAAGACTAGCGAAGATAATAGAAATAAAATAACTTCGATCGAGTACAAGAAGTGAAAATCCCGAACAATATAAAATGAAGAAGACGAGAGGAAAAAAAAACAAAATAATCTGAAATAAAACACGAGAAATTGACACGTGTTGATACGAAAGACACTTTCGAAGAATCTTCGATTCCAAAAAGAGACAAAAAGTTCCTCGAAGAAAAAGAAAAAAGAAAAAAATGAAGCGACAACCAAAGTGACAAGGATACAAAAGAAACTTCGTGAAACAAACAATATTTTATTTCAGAATCGACTCGTGTTCCACGAATATATTAACACCCTGTACAGTGAGGAGAGGAAAAAAAAAAAAAAAAAGAAAAAAACAGCGAGGAAAAAGAGGATCGAGGATCGCTAGAAAGAACGCTAAGTGGGGCCAAAAGTACATCGTGCGGCTCTCGCGGATCGCCATAACCTTTTATCAGTTATCTAATTAGCCGTTGCATTTAATTAGCGACCCGGAGGAGAGAGCGCAGATAGGGCGCGAGAGACCGACGTACGGTTCTCTGCACGGTGGTAATTTTAATCGGTGCTCACGTCAGATAACGAAGGGTCGACGGATGAACCGGCATCCGCCGCACGGCTTGCAATTAGCCGTGTTTTTATTTATTCGACTATCTGTTTCTTATTGCGCCGCGCGCCACCGGAAAGAAAATCGGATATGAGAGGAGGGAGGGGGGAGGGGAAGGCTCTCCTCTTTCATTTTTCAAAGGAACGCGAGAACCTGCACGCTCGAGAAGTTTTTTTTTCTTTTTCTTTTTTTTTATTTCATTCTTCTCTCTATCTCAGATTCTTCGATTGCTTTGTCTACGATACGGGGATAAAGATTCGCTCGGTAGCATAACGTCGATTAATCGAAAATAAAATATTGGGACAATTGCTTCTTTCGAGATTTAATACAGAAAAGAAACTCGTGATAAAATATTCTATAGATCAGTCTGTAGAGTTCGAATAAGAAATTGCGTTATATAAATTGCATTGGAAGAATGGTCGGGTTTCAATAATAAACATTTAAGGATTGATTTCAAGGGATCTTCTGTCAAAAAAGGAATCGTTCTACGTATAAATTGTTACGTTTTAACTGAATACGAAAATCAGAATTTAGGTGAATTTCCTTTATAAGATAATAGGAATAAAAAATTTATCGATTTATCATTTGTGGATGAAAATAATATAAATAATGGAACGGATTCGAGGCGATTTCCGCCCGATCGAAGAGAATGAGAATTTTATGCATAACGGTGCGCCTACCTTCGTTGGATCCTCGATGAAACTGCCAATGGTTATCACGTGTAGAATGATCTCACGTGTGTTCTCCAATTCCTCGAGAGCGCTGTAGAGGCCCTCGCTGACGAAATAAGGCTCGGGGCACGTGAGTCTGCAAGAGATTAGCAAATTAGATAATGAACAGGAATGCATGGGTCGATGATGAAACTATAGCTAAACTCTTCTCTCTAGAAGCCGGAATGTACGTAAGTACGTACTTTGGGATTCAAAGTTTGAATTAACTTAACTAAGCTGGCGTTGTGCAATGTGATCGTTAATCATCCCGATCAGTTTAACACTTGTGAGTTTTTAATAGTATTTTTATTTGTAAAAATTTGTAAAAGAAAAAGTTATTCCGTCGTGGTGAAGAATTCTGTGGACAGAAAAAAGGAATGTAAGTAAATTTAAAGCAAATGGCTCGTAAGAATTGTAAAATCGTTCGTGGACGAAAAAATGATTTGAGAGATTTAAGTATTAAGATTTATTTAAGTATATGGAAACATATTTTTGTCTAATATTAAGACGATTAATATTATCAGACACAAGTCGTATTCTTAGAATTCAGAATATTCGACAATATGTGAAGTCACAACAGAGAGCTTTCCATAAGGGATAAGTATCATTGTGTCTCTTTACATGTCTGATACACAGCCTCTAGCCATTCAAATTCCTAGCAATACGGCTTACACGTTAAAGCCTCTAACAGTTTTAACGTTAACAGCAAGGAACTCTATTTATTCCCCACGGACGACACAAGTAATCCAATTTGGTCCACAGTAGCTCTAGAATAACTAGAGCATAACTTTCTTACTTCTATACGGAAAATACAACGAGAATTAACGTAACATTATCTTTATCAAAATCATAAACTACCAAAATATTAATATTCGTAGATGGACGCTATTCTCACTGTTTTTGTACATGAGCAATGAGCAAATTCAATTGGCACGTGAACAAAGGTAATATGTAAATAAAATACCATTGACTCGAAAAATAATTTGCATACTATAAGTTATAAATACAGTAATGTCATAAATCCAAAAATCCAAAAATGGAACGGCTCCAGAGTTGATTACACGTAAAATTTATTTGTCACTTTTACAAAAAAAATATTTATCTCCATGAACCCTCCTATCTGCGGAGCATTGATTAAAAAAAAGAATACGATATGGCATAAAATTCGAAAAAGAGGAGGCGTTGAAATGTCCAATCTCAACGATCATCATCCTCGACGACACGCGTAATCAATCGTCCAAGGGGGAGGTATTAAGTCATCGCGAGGAGTAACGAGGATAAAGGGAGATGAATCTCGACAAAATATCCTATTTACGAGGCCGTAACCAATAAAGTATGGCGCGGGGGTCACGGGCGGCCGTATAATAAATACGTTCACGCGGCGTTCGAGTGTCGGAAAAGGGGGATGGCGAGAAATATCGAGAGCAGAAGCTCTCGAGTGGCCCGGGGAGATCGCGTGGCCGGTCAACATCAATTTGGAAGGTGATTCCCGCCGCTTGTCGGAAGAGCCTCGAAAATTTCGAATGGCCGAGTAATCGGGGGGGAGGAAGATGCCTCTACCTCCCCTTCCTCCGCCATCTCTCTTCTTATTTTTCTTGCTTCCAACCGATTAATGATACCCACACGGCTCTTTCGGTAATATTGATGGCCCCCTCGTGTACCTTTGCAAGAATATCTCGGGGATACGAGAGGAAAAAACGGGGGAGAGAGAAGTATGGGACTTTTACGTAATGGACCCCTCGTGAAAGAGTTGTCGGTTAAGCTATGGTTAAGATCGATTCTTGAAATGCTTGTTTTCCGTACTACTGGATTCTTTTGTCGATATTTATTATACGAAATTTGTGTTCATATTATTGAAAAACATTTATCTTCCTGTCCATTACGAGATATTGAAGTTCGAAGCAATGGCAATATTGCCGTTTACCTTCATATCGATTGATGATCGATTGGAAATTCAATTGAATTTATTCAATCAAAAGTAGATCTTTCTCTCGGAATTGTTACACTCGTATCTTGCTAAAATCCTACGAAAAACAGAAATTATGATCTACGAAAGGCGCACGACCACATATTCTTCGATAATTAATAATTGCAACTGAGCCAATTGATCGAAACAATTAAATTTTCATGATCGCCAACTCAAACATCAGTTCAAACCCGCACTAATAAAACCTACTAATAAGTAACCCTTAAACACCTAACAGCGTCATTTATACCGACAATTAACCCTTCGAGTGTTCTTAATACGATCCCATTGGAAAATTTACGGCTGTTAACAAAGGCCCACAAATCGAACGGTTTATTAACAAGCGGTTAGGTCGTTAAGTCGTTCAAGATTGGCCGTTAAAGCGATAAATCAACAAAAGGCGAGGCCAATAATGCCAAAACAGGGAGGGGGGAGGAGGGGGGCGAGGAGGAGGAGGGGGGGAGAGGGCGAACGTTTTTGCCGGGAGGATTTTTTTAAAACGCGATCACCCGTTTTTCAATTAACGGCCACTGGGTGTTACGGTGGCGAGCAAACAAACGCACCGTCTCTCCTAGGCGGCCGCCACGATCCTTTTCAATTAGAAACGGGGTGTGAAAATTAATTACCATTCGGGCCGAAAACCGGTCCAGCCACGAAATGCTCCCACGCGATCTTTACAAGCCGCACGGTTCCGTATAATTAACAATTTATACGACGGTGGCCTTTCGCGTGCCAGGCCACGTAACGAATAGATCCCCTCGATCCGAGGATCGATCAATCGCCCACGTGGCTCTCTCGCGGTGAAATCGAGACCGCTTTTAAATATCAAGACCCACGGATGGGTTTTTTTTTATGATGTTTTTTTCCACTGTGTGTTTCCTTTTTTTCTTCTTCTTCTTTTCTTCTCCTTTTCTTCCAGATAAGTTCGAGGTGTTATTCGTTCCGCACTCTTGCATGATGTATTTCGATTATCTTTTTTGTAATATTTATGTAAAGTTAATGCGATTAGACTTTTTTTTTAGAATTACGAAAGAAGGTAGGATCGAGAGTAGAATTTTTAAGGTAGATTGTTTTTGAAATTGTGAAAAAAAAAATGGAAGAATAGAATAGAAAATGATTAGAATAAAGAATTAGATTAATATTGAATTAAAATTCTTTTGAATGTGTAATTTTGTAGGTTTAAATTATAGATAGATTCAAAAGCGTATCGATGAATTTTCTCGTAATTAATAAATTATACATTATTTTGTATTTCACGATTACACTTTTGATAGTTTCAATAGTCTATTTATGCAAGATTGAATATACAGTCTCTCTAATACACTTTAATTTAGATTTGCTATTGCGTTAGATTTTAAAATTTCATTAATGAAGAATTATTGTAATCAATAATTGAATGATGTTAAAATTTTAAGTATACACATAAGGATAAAAATTTTCATAAATTAAGAATAAGCTTGCTTTGATAAAAGAGAATTTCATTACATAAAGAAAAATTTGATCGAACAATAATTATCCCAAGAATTCTTTGGTTTATTGAATTCAATCTTTCCGGTGATACGCCTGTAATTTTATTGAAATTCGTTAACATTAACATTCCGGTTATCCTGTTATTCGATCAATTTTATAGTCGATGTATCTATAATTAAATTAGAAATTGATATCACGATTTTTACACGGTCATTAATTAAAAAACTGGTGGAATTAATTACAAGAATAATACGCCGATCGTAAAACGAGTCTGAGGAATAAAATGTTCCGGAGAATGATAATGTTTCTCAAACCCTCGTGATATTCGTGCCATTAAAATTAATTTCATCGGCTGAAAATTATTAATCGTACGTGTAAACCGCAATCGTTTATTTTTCTTTCAAATTTTATCCCTTGTTCATCGTTAATCGAGGCTGACTTATATATTTTTTCTTAAAACTACTGCAGATATTAATAAGATTTTTTTTTTTTAAGTAGACGATATTTAAAAACTAATTACGTAGGTATAAAATTTCTTAAATGAGAACGAGATATAACGATCATTTAAATTTTTACAATTTAGATTATTGCCATTGAAACATTTTTCTATTCTGCATAATTAAATAGCACTTTAATAAATAAAATATAATTCAGAGAATGTGGAAAATATTCTATGGATATAAACCTCTTTTTCTCTATATTCTTTTGTACAACTTATTCTCTAATAAATTTTAATATTAATTATGTTCCGTTTAAAAAAAAACATTCTTTCACGAAATTTATCCCTAAAAATGTTTGAATTTTAAATAATCGACTTCTATATAATTTAATTTAATTTAAGAGAAAGGAATCACAACGATATCTACAATTGTTTCGAGAACAATTTGTATCCGCTTCACACTCTATATTCCACACGTAATTTCGATTAGAAAAAGAAAACTATCTCCGTGATAAAGCGTCTAATAAATATCGCTTAACTCACGCTTATATTTCTCAGTCTACAGTAAACATTTATAGACTGCGAGATTAATTCACGAATGAGCCTCGAGACTGTTCACATTCATCGCGACTACGGAAAACGCGTATTTTACTAACGATCGCATCTCGATGGCTCATTAATTTATTCGCTGCGTTTCCATGAATCATCACCTTGCCCGGTGCTCGATCGTCGCTTACTAATGTCGATCCTATGAAAAATATTTTGCGATCATTTTTCTCGTGTAATTGAATTCGACGTGGATCATTTTTTGTGGAAAATTTTTCAATGGAAATCTCGATATAAGATTGTTTATATATATATTAGAATAAAATGATGGATGATCTCATTTCTTCAAAGAAAAAGAAGAAATTGTTTCGAATTCGAAAATTCATTATTTCTCAAAATCATCTTAATCATTCTTTAAACAAAAAAGTATTTAGAAGATGTTAGAATAATATCCTAAAATTATTTCATAATTTTCACAAGAAGAATTGCAATAAAATATATTATATTTCTATATTTCTAAGAATTCTATTTCTTTTCTAAAAAATCTTTTACATTTCTCTTTGATGAAGTGTCTTTTTTAAGACGCTTATTCTATCGTATACGCGCAATTACACATATCTATTTACATATCGTGGGTAAATCAGAGATCACGCAGAATTCTTTATTTATTAAATATTTCAGTCATTATATAGGGTTAAAGAACTCTTATTTCTACAGACCGATAATAATAATGATACTTGAAATCTAGGCAAGAATGTACAAATGACCACAAATGTAATTTATTATTAATTTATTTACCGAGATAAAAGGTTAGGCATTGCAATATTGTGAAACAACGTATGCGTAATCATATATGTTGAAAAAGCACTGGATCCATACTTTATAAATACTGGTATTAATAAAATGGATACTTCGTAATATTTTATACGTAAAGAATATTCCATTTCATCAAGAAAATTTAATTCTTCAAAATATTTCTTTAAAAAAAAAATAAAATAATTTCAATAATAATTCAATAAGTGGAATAATATTATATCGAATAAATTATATTGTTCAATAAATAAATAAATAAATACTATTAAAATTAATCAAAATATTCGAGCCATATAATAATATATCAAATGGAATATACGATATTAAAATTAATAAATTATCAATATTATAATAGTTTCAATAAATGAAATACGTAACATTACAATTGATATAATTTAATATTAAAAACGAGTAGAATGTATAAAATATATGATATTAAATAGTAAAGAATAGCATCAACGATTAAAATCCGTTGTAATCAATAAAATATTGATATCAAGTGAAATAATCAAAATTAAAATTATTAAGATATTATTAAAATATTTAAAAATTTTTCTTTACAAAGATCGGATTCTCTAATTTTATGAAAACAACTTATTGAATAATTTCATCGTGAAAACTTTATTACCATCAATTAATATTTCAAAATATCATTTTACAACGGATTGCCTCACATTATCACGATTTCTAATTTCTTGAAAACGTGCAAGCATTATCTTGAAAAAATCCTTCATAAAATTGAAGATGGAACAAGATTGCTGCACGTTGTGCATCTACGCTTTACAACGTGATAAACAACCGATAGCTGCCAACAATAA
Organism: Apis cerana; assembly: GCF_029169275.1. NCBI lineage: Eukaryota > Metazoa > Arthropoda > Insecta > Hymenoptera > Apidae > Apis > Apis cerana. Next base: position 9,761,783 of record NC_083858.1, on the reverse strand, counting down.
TTTAATAATACCATTCAGGTTGAATAACAAAATATTAAATTTCAACGCAGGAAGGTACCATGAGTAATTGCCTCTTGTGCAATTTAATTGCTCTTCGGTTATTGAGCTTAAAGACAGCAAAACGACGCAGTAAAATATTACGTGAAGCAATTAAGGAAATTCTCAATGAGAAAGGACGAAAATACGAAATAATATATATGAATACTCCAATTTCTTAGAAACCTTTTCTCATCTTTACACGTACGTGTTCAAATGTTAAAAATACGAGAGAATCCAAAAAATCGACAGTTTCATACTTTTAACGATTATTCAATCGAAATATTATTTCTCGAATATTTATGTGTCGCAGGATACCTTCGAGAACTCGATCCAACTTAATCCAATATTTTCGAATTTTTATGCATTTTTTTTCTTTTTCTTTTTCTTTTTTTTTTTTTTTTTAATAAGCATTGCAACGAAACATCTTTATTAAAAAAATATCGAAAAGTCTCCTTGGACGCAAAAAAAATCCTAATTCGTAATAAATTTCAAGCGAAACCGATTTGCACGCACGAGTACCAACAACGCGAGATCACAGGGAAAGCATGTGGGCGCCTCTATCGAGCATACATATGCATGGAACGAACTGGTTTCTTCGATGACATAACGTAAAATTTCGTGACTTTTGTGAATGGCGGCCTATTTATTTCTCGCCATGCCTCCTTCCACGAGGATATATATTTTCGAGACGTTTGCTAATTAGAAAAATTCGACGGGAACATTATAGAAATGTAGATTTTAATACATTGTATGCGTGATAAATAATCTGAACTATGTTGGAGAGGATGAATATTTGTTTCGAAATTTCTCAGTGGAGACAGTGCGTAAATATAGTTATTTCTAAAAATATTCGGACATTCCGTATAATTTACGATAAAGTAGAGAAAAATTCATTCTGCAAGAATGTTTCGTTATAATATAAATTTATTTTATCGAGTTGAAATAAAGAATTTTTTTTTCTTCTTCTTCTTTTTTTTTTTTTTTTACAAATTCACGTGGATTGAAATGAATCGTAAAATTGGTTGATAAAAACTGAAAAAAAATTACGAAATTGACGAAAATTTTTTATATTTAAAAAAAAATCACTTAAAATATATTATCGATCAAAAAAGGATATCGAATCAAATATACTTTTACTATAAAAAATTGTTATGATAAATAGTTTTTTTTTTATATAAAAAACTTGTGATATAAAAATTCAATTTTACTCGATATTTTAGACAATCGTTCCCTTCTAAAAAATTTTTTATTCTTTGATATATACTGTTCTTTTATACATTGCTTTATACAATTTTATACAATTCTATACATTGGTTCTATTAACATATTAATGTTTCCAATATTTAGATTTTTCATTTATTTTAAACACAAAATATAAAATTCACAAATAATATTTAACAAATCATTATTAATTAAAAGTATTCCCAAGGTATTTACAGCAAAAATCGAAATTTCAATTTATTATCTTCGTATAAATTTTTTTAATTATATATTTTAAGCAAGAATATTAATAGTAATGATTATTCAGGGAATCGGAGAATAGAAAGTTCGGTTATTCAGATTGGATCTAAATATAACAGAGAAGCGATTAACATAACGATTTGTTTTGAAGAAACGCGGACGTTTGGAGAAAGTGTACACTTCGTTTCGGATATGATACGTCGCTAATTTGGAAATAAATGTGTTTGCGCGGTGAGTTAATGTAAGATCAGTGTCGTAAATCTTTTCGATGTTGGTGCTTCATCACTTTAATCGCGGCTATCTTTCAAATTACTTACCAGCAAAATTATTCCAGCTTCTTATCCTAAAATTTGATCGTATTTATCGAAGCTATTATCATTATAAAACTTAAAATATTCTTTTTCAGATAAAATCCGACGTGTCACATTACAACTGCTGTACAACTGCTTCCCGAATTGCACAAAAATTACAATAATTCGAAGCCAAATTCGACAAAATCCTTATAACCAAAATTAAAAAATCAACAATTTACAAAAATTCAAAATCAAATCCTTCGAAATAAAAATAAAAATTCTTCGTTTAATTTTCTTAAGATTACGATCCATCCAATCGTTCACAAAAATTCTTCACCGTCGAGCAAAAAAAAAAAAAAATAAGCGACATCCGCATTGCATCGCCACATTTGGTTTCCACATAATGAAAAATAAACGTTCTTTCAATCGCGCGTGATATAATAAAGATCCGGCAAACACAGATATCAAATCTGACGACGTTGAGCGCACGTGACTCGGCGGGCCCCGAGAGGAGCGTGGGCCCGATGCGCGCGCACGCACCGCGTGTGCACGTTTCGAATTAAACGAACTTTTGCCCGCCGCGTTACCATTAATCTTCGCGGCGGCGAAGGAGCAGGGGTTGTGGTTCCCGATAATTCGTTAATCGTCACTTAATTACGCCGTCGATCGGGTTAACGATTCACGCGTGCCGAGGCCTGGAAACGTTCCGGGCCTCTTTCGAATCGAATCACCAGCCGGTTAATTACGAAATCGTTCCGCGTTCACCTCTTTATCAATCTTTCCTTTCCTCTTTCTCCCTACCCCTCACCACGATTTTCATCTTTCCTTCTCCGACACGTGTTGAACATGCACGCATCAGGACGATCGCCATAAGGGAGGAAGATCGATAAGAGTGATTAATGATACTTTCAGAAAGTCGGTTGAATTTTTCAATCATTTTTCGGATTATCGGACGAAAATTTTTTTCAAACGGGTAATTATATTTTGTCGGTATCGGTGACACGATCGATTTCTTCGTATTAATAATAATTATTACGAGAAGAAGTAAATTGTTGTTACAAATGGAGATAAAGAATAAGCGAGTTTGTCTCGAGTTTGGTTGGTCACAATTTATCGCCTATTGACTTTCGATGCAATTCCATATTGATATTCGACGATAATTTTTTAGTACATACACGCTCCCTTTCTAATTTTTTTTTTTTTTTTAAGAATTATTATTATTAAGAATATATCGTTTCTTATGTGAATTCTCTGTTATTATACATCATACACTGTCAAACAAATTAAAGAAACTCGGAAGATCGGATAAATCGTCCAAGAATTCTTTTTTTTTTTTCGAATAACCGATCAATTCTTATCTTTACGTTCCATTCATTCACCATTCAAGTGCACGTATCTATCTATAAACGGGCATTTAAATCATCGCGTTGGCCAGAAGTCGTGATGCGGGTTAAATTACGAGATCAATTTGCCAAATGGACACACGGGGGCGGAGGAAGGCTGGAGAAAAATGTCGGGCGGGCGGAGGCGGAGGGAAAGACGCGAAGAAACGCGAAATAGGAAGGACAGGGGGGACGGGGTGAGGGGGAGGGGACAACACGTGGCCGCACCCTGATTTCATGCATGCGACGACTCGTGCAGAGGAGGAAACCGAACGTGTGGAGTCGCTGCCTTGCCTGACCACGCGCGCACGTGAAACGCTGCGGCTATGCGGTCAGGAGACTGATTCATAGGCTCTCCTCTCTCTCGCGTCACCCTAAAGCTTCTCGTGCCTCGTTTTATTAAGGGCGACGATGAGCCCTTAAATCGAGGTTACGACTTTGTTTTGAAAGGGAAAAGTAAGAGAAAAAAAAGAAAAGAAGAAGGAAGGAAAGAAAAATCGAACGAAGCTTAAAAGGTTAAATTATATTCCCGTTTTGAATTTGAAAAGAAAGAGAGAACGATGGATAAAAATCAGTAGTCGTTGAAGAAAAGAAAAAGTTACATGTTTCGAAGGGAACTTTATGCGAAGTGGTTTTAATCTAATTTTTAAAAAATTTTCAAACGGAAAGGGATTTCGTTCGAAATTTGGAAAGAAGTTGCACGAGATATTCTCGTGTCAGCGAGAAGTCACAGATTTACGGACAAGACTGTCCACAAAAATGTTCAATAAATATTGGAATTATTATGAATTTTGAAGAATTACATATTGAACAAAGATATTCAAAAAAAAAAAAACGTATATTTTAATTTTTCAATAAGGGACGATTTCATTGTGTGCAACCGCGACAATTTCAATATTAAGATCGGGGGAGAAGGGGAGAGCGCGGGTAATCCAATTAGTTATCTCGATCGTCTTCCAAGCAAAGCTTAAGACTCCATTATTCCCATCCAGACAACCGTGTAACCAATTCGTTTCCTCCCCGCGTGGCTCTCCCCGTGTTCGTACGCCTGCTAATTGTCCACGTACGTTGTTCCACGCGCAGAAATCACGCGTGCACACACGCGTGTATCCCTGTCGGCCAAGAAGCTCGGCGATATTAGGCACGAACGCCCCGGGTCGTCTACCGGGTGGTCCGTGAGACGGATCTCGCGAAGCGAAATGCCAAGCCCTCGATCTTCCTGGACAATCGATCATTTTAGGTTGCATCACAGGCGTGATGCAATCCATGGAAACGACACTCATGTAAGTATCAATCGACTTGGATAATTTCGATCGAAACAGATTTTTCGAGCAGTCAGTATAATTGATATAATTGATAGCGCGTTGGTTGAAAGATACACGTGGCAGGAGGAATGCGCTAGATGTGGAGAACGCGAACTTTTGTTTGTGTATTATGTTAATGATAAATTCTTCCATATTGGAAAAGGGGAGTATTTGTATTTTTTATTAAGATTGTCAATATTCTTTCGTTCAAATTTACTTAGCCAAATGATGAAAGAAAAAAAGAGTTACGTTTGCAAATAAGTTTCAATTTCGTTATTCGAATTATTCTCTCATTCAGTTTTATTTTAAGAATAATTTTAGAAAAATAATTTTGAAAATTCCACGCCTTGATCTTCTATTATCTTTTTCCCACCAAATCGATCAACTGTGAAAATAATATACAACAAATACGAGTTATATAAGAATCACATTTTTTTTATGTCACCTTCTAGATGACAATAAATCGTATCATAAATTCAACTCGCAATGATTATTATGAATCGAATACAAATTGCCTGATAACACGTATTATCGATTCACGTCAGTTTCGATGCCAATCGATCGATAATAATGCTCTCGTCGATGGCGCCGCGTCGATCTTCTTGGCCAGCCGCCATTTCCGTGACACGTTTCCTCGGCCATTTTGTTCGTTCGCGCAACCTGAAACTTTTAACGTTCTCGTTAAACAAACATGACGCGCGTTAAGCTGTGAATTAGCATTTTTATTATGCCTCGCGGCCTCCCATTGGCCTTTATTGCTCCTCATCCAAGTAGTTATCCTTGAGTAAAATTTAGTTTTCGAGAAAAGCAAAAGAAGCAAACAAAAATGTATATCACGAAGCGGGCTCGTTTTGAGTATGCGTAAACTTAATCAGATATTCTGAATTTAAAAAGAGATATCGATTTTATTTATAAAAATTTATTTATAAAAACCTGCAATGATTTAATATTTCCTTTTGATATAACATCATTGATAATAAATTATATCTTTTTCATGCAAAGATTGCGTAGATATATTTTATTCGAAACTGCAAAATTATTAAAGTTTGTACTGGGAAATAATTAGGCTTGTAATTACAAATTACAGCCTTAACATAACTTTATAATAAATGTATATTAATAGGAATAACAAGGAAACATTTAGTGTTATTTAAATTTTATTAACAAGATTAAAATTTTAATAAGCGATAATTTCAAAGTATCATGATCGTAGCATCGTACGAGATACAAGGAATGATAGTAATAACGCAACAAAGAGAAACAAGATATTATTGAATGGAGAAAGGAAAATATGTAAAAAGGAAAATTTGAGGAAAAGCCTAAGGGAATAATAAAATTGATTATCGAAACGTTATCGAGAAGAAATCGTTAAATTTCATTATTTATCGTTATCGTGTCATAATTATTATGTTAATTTAAATATATCTATAATTTAATTAAGAATTTTAAGATCTTTATCGATCATTTTCAATGAGATATCTTAATCGTAGAAAGTTCTTGTACGTTAAATCATGTTGCACCATAAATTTAACGTTTTATATATATCATTAAATAATTGAAATTACTCGTTATAAGAGGAGAAAAATTTTACCATCACGATGTATTTTACTTTACTAAAAAAAAGATATTTTAACAATAATTAACAAACGAAAAAAGTCCATGATAAATAAAGAATTCTACGAGCTCTATTCTTCCATCATTTTACTGATTATGTATATATTTCTATATATTTCATGATTATAACATGAAAAAAAAAAGCTAGTTTAAATACGTGTAAATGAAATGAAGGGATAGTGGAATTGAAAATGATTATATGAGATAATTTACCGTATAGATTTTGACATTTAAACGGTTGCGTAAATTTAAACGAGATTGGAAACTATATTTTATCCAGGAGGGATTTATATTATTATTATCGACGAGATAGAATCACGATGAATATAGTAGTTATAATTAATAAACGCATTAGCCGCAATGATTTTCCTGAATGGATCAACGCAATCATCGATGCAGTGATCTTTGTTCATTTTAATTTTAATTAAACGTTACCAGTGAATTATAATATTGATATTGACTTCGAGTGTTTGTGATATCAGCAATAGAATTTTTTTTTTTTTTTACGAAAGACTTGAATGATTTTGATTAATCAGTTAAAAATAATTTATGTCTGTGATAAAATTTTACGATAACGATTAATTCTTACAAGATTCCAATATACGAGACGGTAAATTTATGACATCATATTACGATGGTGAATTTTGCAAATTTTTTGTGATGAAATTATTATCTACTTTATCATCGAATGTTGCTCACCTTTAAAATATATCCATAATTTTATTACGAAAAATTCGCAGATTTCATCGTCAGATCTCCTACACGATAATTCCATAAACGGTATTCCAATTATTCATCACTATGTAAACATATATAAAACATATATTAAATTTTCGTAGCGCTAGAATAATAATTTGCATTCACAAAAAAGATCACAAATAAAATTTCGAAATTTCATATTAAAAATAAAAAGAAAGAATTAAAAATTTTGTCATTTAAACCTGTACAGGAAACAGAGAAAACCATACCGTTAAAATTCCTTTTTGTTTTATCCCGATATCTCAATCGGTCGCCGAGATATAAGGATTCAAAGTATACGTAACGCTTAAAGGATTATGAATAGGACCGCGACCTACATTTTTTCCTGGAATTGTTTACTACGTCCTTCTAAGAATTTGGCTACTACTTTTTCCACGAATCGCGTCTGCTGTTTGTCTGTAATTTGGGATAGGTCAGCGACACAGGTGCGAGCGAGAGGTCCGAGTAAGCGATAAGGATGGAAGTAGTAAACGATTAAAAATTACCCTTTCCTTTACACGACGATATCTCGGGAACCAGAAATGGTATCGTGATAAATAAAAAAGCATTTTAAAGAGGAAGGTTTCCCGCTTCTAATGATTTTTTAATCGTTGTTCAAAAGTTATTATCTTCGGAGTTATAGCGGTTCAAAGTTTTCATAATTTTAATAGAGTTTAGTCAGATTTAAGACGTACGATTAAAAATCATCCTTTCCTTTAAATGATTGTATTTCACGAACCGGAAGTCGTATCGGGATAAATCAAAAAGGGTTTTAAAGGGGAAGGTTCCGCGTTTCCAATGATCTTTGATTCATTGATTAAAAGTCGTTATCTTCGGAATTATAGCGATTCAAAGTTTGCCTAATTTTAATAGGCGTTTTTCATCGAGATACATAAGGCTAATAATTGCTCGTGTTATAAATTCTCTACTCATCGCTGTCATTTTCAATCCTGATCAATACTAACCACCGTTTATATAACACGTGTTTATTGTAAAAGCTCGAATGGCGTGAAATTTCTTCTCGAGGAAAAAGGTTCCGCAAAAATATCCAGGTATCCGTGTCAACGGAGCGACATTTCCTGAAAAACGCGACATCGGTATAGAGCAAAGGTTACCATTAGCCTACAGGCACTCGTTATAGCGCGCTAATGTCAAAGTCGATCGAAGCGGATTAGTTAGAGCGGATTATTGTTGCACGCGCACTCTTTTCCCTGCTCGCTCGCTCGTTCTTAACGAGTACAATTTATACGCTCGTTCATTATAGTTATTTAATAATTGGCGGTTCGTAGCTGTGCTTGGAATCGAATCGAGCGCCAACATTAATTACGCAGAGTTAGCAAATACCAATAAAGATTCTTTGCATCGACTTGTGGGTGTAACGAAATTGGCTATCATTTTCAGTTATTTATCGGTTTCGAATGAATGCGTGAACGGAACACGTATAAACCATTCCTGTTTCTTTAAATTTTAATTTATGATAGAGATTATTGATGATAAAAATTGCATTAGAAAAGGGTAAAATTTTACGATACTCGTTTACTTTATTGATACTCGTTCTTCACTATCAGTTCATATTACAAAATACCGTGTAAGATTAATTAAGTGTTACAACATGAGAATTTTTTAAATAAAATTATATCATAATTTGATACTTGTCTCTTGTGAGAGAGGAAATACAATTTTTCCATAATCAACAATAAAATCTTCAATTCACGATACGATACGTAAATCATTAATCATTATCACACGTCACAACCTATTCTAAGAAAAAAAAATTCTAAAACTCACCATCACGGAAATAGAGAATGAAAACGAGCAAAAAAGGTTTGTCAAATGTGCGACGATGATGACACCGTGGGTTGTCAACCCAGCCCAGGACCAACCCATAACAAGGACACGCCCTGCACGCCAACCTAACCTAGCCTAATCTAATCAACGAAAGGACTAATAAACGTTTGGTCACACTTTGCAAGTCGGGCGAAACGCGAATTAACCTTGGTACCGCGTAACACCCTCGCGAATTATCATTATCGTCTCCTTGCCTCCTCGTAGGCTTGTTTACGGGCGGCCGTGGCTAATGGGCATCCTATTAGTCGCCTAGAAAAGTCCTCCGGCGTCCCTCCTAATGCGCCTCCGCTCTAATAGAATAATTCTCGTGGCGCATTAGTCAGGCCGCGACTCTAATCGCGATTGCGGCAGGCCACGGGATGAAAAAAGGAGCGAGAAGAGAGAGAGAGGGAGAGCGAAGGAGGAGAAGAGGCGTGGAAAAACGCGGTATGATAATAATTGAATTAAGCGAACGTCGCTTAATGACAGTCGTTACATTACCGATGCCCGGGTCGCAGGAGAAACCACCGATGCAATCGTGATCCCACGTGTAACGCGATGGCGAAGACGATGCATTTTGCATTAGCGGCAATGATTTTGATTAAAATAATGAGAATTTTTACGAATACGAAATTTTCGCGAATACGATCACGGATATGGAATTTGAAACGGAGAACCGTTTTAAAAATTACAACGCGTGCTGTCGTTTGGATATTTTGTCCCGCAGAAATATCTGCAGTACAGTTATAATATTATACAGTATACGGTAGATACACGAATTGAATTTTGCATTAGCGACAGGATGCTTGATTTTCATTATAATCGAAGTAAGAATTTTTATACGAAACCAAATTTCCTTTATTCATCAAACATTATAAACATCTGCGACGTTTATGATCTTGGATCTTGCGTTCTCAATCTTCACTACTAGTAGAATTATTTGGATATCTAAATACGTATTTGATAATTTGAAACAATTATACATAATATTCATAGACAAAAAGTTAAAATTATCGATCTACTTGTTCACTTCCAAAATAACGTCCACTCATAGACAAAACGAAGACACTGTTGTTACTATTCAAAAAGAACTGCAAATTATTCTTCTCCCGATACCGTTGAAAAAGGTATCATCGAAAGATCAGAAAAACGGGCAAACTACTTTAATAACTCAATTTACACCCGGGCACGATCGTTCTCGGTCTCGTTCCACGGAAGAAAATCATCCTCGTAGCGAAGGATCATCGTCCGCGGCTGGCCTAAAAAGTCGCTAGGAGCGACTTTCAGCCTCGTCCAACGGCCGAAAGACAAGGAAACGGGCGCGTAAATAGCGGTAATCGCGCGGCTGGATACTTGGAAGTGCAGAGAACCGGCAAGAAGAGGAAACGCGCGAATGGCTAGAGAAGGCCTGGAGGAGGAAAAGAGGGATCGGGGCTCCCTCGAAGGGAAAGCACGGAGACGAGTCCGTGAATGAATGGACAAAGCCGTGAGGCGAGCAGAAATCACAGGAATTAGCGTGTCGCTGGCCAGCGAATGGGTAATCTCAGGCTAATGGCGAGCATTTCCACCACTGGTAAACGATGTCGTGATACGAGCATAAACGAAAGATCGGCAAGCTTTTGCTTGCTCGTTAGAAGACCGGTACCAAGCTTCGACCAGCATTTAAACGATGTTAATTGTATTTCCTCAGGAATTTTGGTAGCCATCGACCAGTTTTATATTATTTGAGTTAGCAAGTTATAGGTTCAACTAGTTATAGGTTGGGCTGAATTCAAGGAACCGAGTTCGTCTCTTAAATTTTTGTTCTGGAAACTGAGAATCACTTGATAGCGTTTCGATGGGAAATTACTCGTGTCTAGTTGAATTATAATAAAATGATGATATTGTGGCTTATTATTAAGAACGTAATACTATTTCTTGTTAGATATTTTATTAGATGCCTGGATTAGGCATGGATCTCGTCCTCTCGTATAACAAGTGTAAATAGATTTCTCTGTTGATCCTTTGTTATCAGTCACAAATTTACAATTTGTATAAAGAATCTTTATATCTATAAGTAACAGATTATAATTATGTCATTCGTATTCTTCTGTTTCATTGTATCAATTAAATAAATAAATATTCTTAACAGAAATATTTTCCATCCATTGAATATTAGAATTTTGTGAATATACTACGAGTTTAAATCTCCAAAAATCCATCCATCAATCTGGCCCCAACCCTTATGACGCAAATTACGCAGGATTCCTTAAATACTTTCGAAAAATAATCAACCTCGCGCAATAATCATTCAAATTACTCACATCACCTCTATCTCATCCAATTAATCCGTATTAGACGATGCAAAAGCATTTTTCATCGATATAAATTGAGACGTTAAGAGCATAAATTGGAAATTTATCCAGTATACACGGTGCTATGCATGCAAGTAAATTGCACCGATTTATCGGTCGCAACTAATCAACCACCTGTCCGATCCCGACCCGATCCGATCGTCCCAGTTTAATAATATATTTTAATATCGCATTAAAATTTTTAGCCGATCTCCTTCTTATCGATCGAGCTGCACTGTAATTTCACCTTTTTTTCGTTTTTATCCAATCAACTTACCGTTCCATCGATCCAAAAAAAAAAAAAAGAAGACGATCGTTTCATTCGTTAACTTGTCCTAACGGCAACCGATGGATGATAATAAGAAGAGGGATTTCCTCCTGTTTTCGCGAATGGAACGATGCGAAATCTCAGATAGAACGAGCTCGTTGTTTGTCCCGGGGCACGGTGACTTGATTTGCCGCGTTTCACGAACGGAGATCAATGCCAAAAATACGGATACAATCGGCGGACGAAAACATCGTTTGGCGATGAATCTGGATACCTTTTCGTTGTTGGTGAGAGGGAGAATTATTTTTCGAATCTCAGAATTATTCCTCAGAAGTGTTTCGTAAAATTGAAATTAATAATTCAAACTGTACAATTTTAGCATACGTTTAATCAAGAAAATATATATTAAAATAGTGTAAAATATTCAACGGAAATTTAATAGAAAATGAGATGGTTCCATTTTTCAATCGAATGGAATGGTTTAATTTGTAACAAACTTGAAATTATATATAGGGAAAAAAGCATGTGAAGGATCATCATTTAAATATATTTATCGAATTCGCCAAATTCTCCTTCAACATCTCTATTCTAGCAGTCAATCGATATTTCATAAAAACTTCATTCAAAACGCCAAAACGTTCACGAATATCTTCCAACCATATCTTATCACGATATGTACATTCAATCTGCAGCAGTGTACGAAAAGGCGAAAGCTAAGAGAAGAAAAGGAGAAGAGGAGATACGTACGAGAAAACTTGAGGTATTAAAGTTGGCGAACTTGATAGCAGACGTATCCACCCCTCCCCCGTCTTTTTATGCCACCACACCCCCTGTTTCCACGCGTTCTCTGGCAGGATATTGCGATAAAAGAATTACTCGTTCGTGTGAGAACGTCTACGCTTGACGAGTGTGAAAGAAAACTCGTGATATTAAACTGAATCCTGAGGCTGTCTTTTCTGCCTGTCGGATGCCTACGTCTCCGGAAACTGTTTCAAAGATGCTTCAAAGAGCGTTCTCTCTCTTCCTCTTCGACCGTTGCTTTCTTTTTTCCGTCTTCCTTTTCCTTTCCTTTCATTCGTTCCGAAGGAAAATTCAAATAGTGTTACCAATTAAGGATTTTTGATCGATTATTCTTGCTTATTGCGTATATTCATCGAGATTAATGCTAATTTTTAGAAAGAATTCATTTTAATGGAGAAAGATTGGCTGTCGAATGGAAATGGAGAAACGGAAAGTGAAATCTCTAATTAAGAATCAAATCGAATAAAAAATTATCAAAAATTGGAGAAATTAATATAATTAACCGCGTGTGCAAAATAATCCATTTATCATTTTATAGATCATGGAAAAATAAACACGCTCTCTATCCGGTTCCAATCCATCCCTGTATCAACAATCATTAATCGCGACAGAAGAGAAAATCGCAATTCGAAGAAGACTACCATACCCCCTCATCGCCCCCTTTTCCGCCATACGACACGCCAACCGTGGACGCAAAGAACAACACGTTCGCAAAAAAGGGGGGGAATAAGAAGAAAGAGGCGAACAAACCGACCAAGACTAGACGCCAGGAAGAAAGAGGCCGATGTCAGGTCGGAGAGAGACAGAGAGAGGGGACGGAAAGAAGCGAGGGCCCGCCGCTTCAAAGGACTATAAAAGGCTTAATCCTGGCGGCAGGAGTTATGTACGCTTAGAAGGGACGTAGATAGAATTGCGGTGGTTTATAGACGCCGTGCCCTCCGGTATATTGCAATGTGGTTAGCGTCCTCCTCATCCTCCTTCCTTCCATCCACCTCTTTCGTCCTCCTCCTCCTCCTCCTCCCTTCCCTCCCCGTCCCGTGGGGTGCGCCGACAATGTGACATGCAATATGGTAATCACCGTGGAACGCTTCGGGGCCCTATGTGGATGCTGGACGCCGTGGCGCGGCCTCTGAATAGACTTCCCGGGGCTCACGGGAAAGGAAGTACGACAGGCCAACGACATACGTCCCCCCTCCACGCGTGGCGCGCGCGACGCATGAATCACTGCGCATTTTTTCGCGAAACCGAATTGCTTTCCTTCGCTATTCGGAGGGGAACCTCGTTTCGAAAGGGTTCGAAAAAGGAGGAAAAGGAGAAGTTGCTTTCGATGGATTTTGTCAAAGAAAATTTTTGAAGATGAAGGCGAATTGCTTTCCTTTGGGGGGCTTCGAAAGGGTTGGAAAAGAAGTTGGATCCGAGAATGGATTTGTGAAATAGATGAAGAGAATTTTTGGTAGCATTTCTTCACGAAGAATTGTTTCCCTTCGGAGGGAGGAGGGGAATCTCGTTTCGAACGTGGAGAAGTTGCTCTGGATTCGACTCGAGGATGGATTTTATTAGATGAAAAGAAAATTTTTAATAGCGAATTGCTTTCCTTTGGGTGGCTTTCGAATAGACATGGATCCAAGGGTGAATTTGCGACAAAGAAAATTTCTCATAGTATTTTTTCGCGAAGTTGCTTTCCTTTGAAACAGCTTGCGTGGAAAGGAAGAAGTTCCTTTGGATTCGACTCGAGGACGAGACGACAAAATTTTTAATAACATTTTTTCGCGAATTGCTTTCCTTTCTAAGGATTTATCCGCGATGACAAAGAAAAAATGACAAAGAAAATTATTGATAGCATTTATTACCATAGGGAGCGCGTGTCTCCAGCCTTCCTAATACGAAATTTCTATTTGCCACGGAAAGTAGTCGGTCGAGGAATGGGCGAGCATGTAAATTTCCCATATTACTGGTGGGGGGCACGGGTTGCACGCGACCAAGCATTGATCGGCCTCGTTCGAAAGGCCGAGCCGCACGTTCCTTTGTCCGTTTTCGCAGACCGCAAAGGAGGTAGGCGATATCGGCCGCCATTAGTCCTTTTACAGCACAATCGGGCGCGGAAATTGAAAGGAAGCCTCTTAATCCGTGTACCGCAATTTTTCGCGGGGACGGCGAGGTAGAACAAACAATCGCGTATCCGGTAACGCCGCCAAGGGACGACAATGGGAAGGCGTTCCTGGAAACCCGTGGAAAGCAAGCACGCGACACACACGGTGTAAGCGAGTACACGCTCGTACTTGTACGTTGGTGGATACACGTGGCGCGTGAATCACGGGACATTTGTACCCGCCAACGTGTTACGGAGACAATGAGGGAGAATCTTGGAATGTGGATATTTTGATCGGTATTATTCCATGTATAATGGAACGTTATTTTTTTTTTTTGTATGTAGAATCTTTGAGAATGTATCTTGCGAGTAGAATATGTAACGATAAGATTATGGAAGTCAATATGTTGACAGGGCAGTGAAAACAATAAATATAAACGTACGAGTTTTGCTGAAGGAATATATTTTATCTAAGAAAAACAAATAGGTGCCAATTATGAAGTAACAGCATTGCTAGCAACATTGAATAATAAAACGATAAATAAAATTTCAGTGAACTTTAAATTCTATAACATAATATTTTCGAAATGTTACATTATTTCACTTTGGCAGAGTTCATTATGCAAGGAAATTTGCATATTTCCTTGTCTTTGGTCTTAAGAGAAAAATCGATTTTTATTATTATTACTTTCTTTTTTAGCTTTAAAGTTTTTAATATTTATAATTCAATATAATTTATGATATTCTTAAACTTTAGTTTAAGAGTTCTTTAAAAAAATTTATTAATGTCGGAAAATCAACAAGTTACAACGACTCGTAACAAAGTCGAGTAAAACCATCATAAATAGATCAGTTAGTAAAATGAAAGAACTGCAAATCCTTTAATGCGTCGTTTACAAATGATCAATTTATAACTCGCTAAAAACTCTTTGTAACGGAACGATCTGTGTAATCTGCAAAGAAAAGAAAAAAGAAAAAAAAAATAACTCCGGTTTCAAGTTGCGATTGTTCGCATAGCGGAATATCACGCGATGAATCGTTTTCTAAGATGTTGCCGCGATGGATGGCGCAATGGCGGATTTGCCTCATCCACCGGCACGACATTTAGATCGAAAGTCCATCGAATGATCTCGTCTCTGAAAGATTAATTCGACTTATTACCGGTGAGTAATCACTATTATTATCCACGTCTTCGATTTTGTTCGCCCACGATCGAAACGAACGCGATGGTGTCCATAAAGAAAAACAATTTTTGCGAAATCGATCGGGAGAAACTAGCCTTTCACGAGTACTTGTCGGCCGAACGATATTCGATCGACCATCTTGCATGATTTGAACATTATTTAATTGTTGGACGATGATCAATTGACGATCTAAGGAGGATGCGATTAAACGTTCCAAGTCATGTTGTAATTAGACGCAACAATTATTTGCATATCGAAAGTATTTGTAAAATTTAAAATAAAATTTTTGTAAAAATGATGAACATTTGAGAAAAAAAAAGTTTCCCTTTTGATTGAAAAGTGTTTAAGGAAAATGATTGTAATTAAAAAGAAGAATTTTTAATTTATCGTAAAATTAGACTGTAAAATATGACAAGTTTGACAAACTTGATATATAGCTATATTGTAATAAAAAAAAACTTTTGAACAATTTGCATTACATTTACTATCTTCTAGAAAAAAAATTCATGATAATAATACAATGTACAATTTTCAACCAACGATTAACCTTTGATGATTAAATCATAGAAGAATACATTGTTATTCTACATTATGATTGCTTCGTTATTGAATGCAATATTGCTCAAATATTAAAGTTGTTTTTCAACATTACTATTACGATATATTATACACGAGTCGATAATTCCTCAGGAGGGTACAATCATCCGAAGGATGACTATTCCGCGTTTCATAATCTTTCGAGACCCGTCACATTCGGCCACGTGCGTGAATTTATTTGCTTCTGTTCATTGTACGTTATGTACGAAAACAAATGATTGTCATTATAGGTGTAGAATTGCTTTATTGTCTTTGAGCGAGGAAAAAAAAGGGGGAGGGGATTAATGGGCTAAGAGTTGATCTCTGATCTCCGGTTTGTTGAATAATCACTCTATTAGTTGGATCTATCCGTTTACGATCCATCCATTGTTCCATATGATGGAACGATGCGGTTATTCGAACAGGTATTATTTTTCAATAATGGAATAACATTTGGAAATATGTGTATCTTATTAGCAATTAATTATTTTATCTTGTCCTTGTACTTTCCTTAAAACATCCATACTTATTTTTAATCATACTTATTTTATCCAATTATCATTATTCACAGTGTAATATTCTTGACAAGTTTCATAACGATTCGTCGCAACTTCACAATTTGATTGAATTTGATAACGTTATAAATAACAATAACTTGTAATACTTGCTTCTACAATAATGTACAACGAATATTTGTACATAGAGATAGAATGAAAATTTAAATTTGTCAAAGATAATATTTTCTATTTAACTTTAGAAAAGAAAAAAATTCCTTCGAATTAATATGCATATTTATTTCTCCAGCTATTATTGTTTGTATTGTAATTTTACGATTTTCGCATCGTAATCTATCCTTTCAATACATCCTCGACGATAAATCTATCGATCTTTCCACAAACGATACATAAACGATAAATCTAGCAAGAAACATGAAACGAAGACTCTTAGAGAGACCACCAATTCTTGTGGCGTCGACGATCGACGAAATTCCCCAGATAACATCAGTGTCCATCCAGAGGAACGCACACAAAGTGCAGGAGTCCCGTTTGCAGCGCGTATGTCCTTGAAGCGTAGTTAGAATAACAGAGCACAAGGGTCAGAAGCACTTAGGGGAGCGTGACTGGAGATGAATTTATAATGACCTTGTGACATGCAACAAGAGGCATCGCTTCCGCAGAAATTCGCCAACAGAGATTATCCAACTCCTCTCCCCGAATGCAACAAGATCAAACATCGGCCAACCAGGTAGAAATCGCATATAAATCCGATTCTTTCTCTCTTGAACACGGTCGCGGAAGTAGGGAACATCTCTTGAAGAAGAAGAAGAAGAGAAAGAAGAAGAAGAAGAAAACAAGAAAGGAAGAAAAAAGGAAGAAAGAAAGGATTCGTGGACGATCGAATCGCGCGAGAGCCATCCAACCGTTGCATCGTCGTCGAGGGTCTACGATCGAAGATGAATTTATAATGAACGAGTAGCAAGTACTGAAAGCGAAGGAATCGTTCCTCAGAATGCACGACAATGAGTCTTCTTTCTTTTAACTTATTGCAACTCTGGGCCATCTATGATGTTCAATTGGGATAATGTTTGAACAGATAGATGCTCAAGCTTTTGTTCTGCTAGTTTATTGATTATGACATCGTCTTTGGCATCGACAATCGTAGATAATTGTTATGCACCAATGATTTAAAGTTTCAAGTTGTTCTGCAACTCTTAGTTAATTAATTTCATTGCCTACGGTTTTATCCTCAGCTAATTCTTTATCCTATGATCGAAACTAAAAATTTCAAACTTTGTTATTTCTATAGTTTTATTCTTTAGTTTCTGAAGTTTCGAATCCCAAATCTATTTTCTGGTCAATAATGCTTTGAATTAAAAAAATTCCATTTCTTTTTTCGCTGTTCTCCATTCTCATTGGAAAAATCGAGATATCTGTGAAGTTATTGTAAAGTGAATTTAATCTATAAATGTTTTAAAATGGCGCAAACAATTTATCAATTATTATTTTTATTGATTTTATAAATTTTCGTTCCATGATTTATTCCACGTTTAATTTTTGACGTTTCAAAAATAATGAGAATTAGATATTCTTAATGATTTTAATTACCTGGAACTTAGCAAAGTGGTAATTACGGTCTTTAGTGTCAAAAGGGTTAACGAGAAACCTGTTCACGTGACTGATCATAAGTACATATGATGGATCGGATATTTATCAGCTTTTTACGCGGATTATTATGATCCTGTTTTTTTAATGCAAAGATCGTGACTGATCTCTGCACCTCGTTGGTCACTAAAGATTATTAATTGCACCAGGGGTTAGAGGAGATGATAGCATAAGAATCCTTCGTACAGGAGCAATCCTTCAGTGTTAAATTTTTCTCAAACACAACTTCCCAACATCACGAAACGATGTTAATCCAATCCAAGACGATCTTGAAGAAAAATTGGTATCAATTTAATCAATGCATTATTACAAAAATATATATTAAATACACAATCACGCCACAAATAAATTTTTAATATATTCCAACGCGTTAAAAATTAAAAGAGAAGAAGAAGGAAGGGAGAAAAAAAATCGTAACGAATTTACGAATTTACGAATTGGCAAAATCGTGGCTCTCCTCCTTTCCTCGGGCAGAGCCGAGTGTGGATTCGATTTTCGAAGGGGCGTACTCGGCCAACCCTCCTCCTCCCCCCTCGCATGCACTCTCGCGCTTCTATATATACGTATATAATTGCGGCAGGACACGAAGGCGTGATGGATCGAGCGAAACGTAGGAGCGTGTAATGTAGCGTGAGCCGCGCGGCCTTTTACATGCCAGCCAACTTGGCCCGTTGCAGGCGAGCTTGAAGAATGGCCCCTCCGCGCCAAGGTGTTGGTTTGTTTCTGCGAAATTTCCACGTTTGATTAATAGGGCCGCGGGTGTTTCTGAAAGGACGATGATACCACCGCCGGGAGAACGGGTTCCACCAAACGACGCTTCGAACATCCGCGTGTATTCTAATAGCCTCGTTTATGGCGGTGTTGTTAAGTTATCGCCGTCACCGCCGATACTCTCCTCCATCGGCGAAATGTGAAGGACTTCGACGAGCGAGCGCGCGAAGTAAACACGATCACAGGTGAAAAAGGCGAGAGGGACGAAGATCCTGGATCCTGGATCTTCCATGTGTTTTTCTTTTTTTCTTTTCTCGAGGATGGCGTCGAGCTTTCTATAGAGTGTCCCTTATCGTTCTGAGATAAGGAAGTTGCGAGGAAAGTTATGATATTGATCATTTTTCCCCCCCGATGTGTCAGATATTTATTTCGAGATTTCTTTCTTCTTCGATTTCGTGATATTATTATTTATTATTTATCGAGTTCAAGGTGTGTGAAATTTAATAATTTTGTAAAATAATTCGATAGAGATTTAATTGGTTAATAAATATTCTTTTGGGATGATCATCTTTCTACGATTTCAAAGTGAAGGTAAAGTATCATATTTCGATCTTTCTATTTGAATTTCTATTTAAATTTTTGTATTTATATTATCCGGCCCTCAAAAAAAAAAAGTAGAAAAAGAAAAAAGTAATCGAATGTGACGATTCGGATATTAGGATCGAGAAGGAAAACGAAATGAAACAATAACTGATCGATTTGGAAAAATATCGAGTAATCAACGATCATAATCAGCTTTAATAATTTCGTTAAAGCCTTTTCATGAGATAAACGGCAACGAAACGGTTTCACAATCAACGGATTACGAGGATCTTATTAGAAAGCGAGCATCGTGATATCGGGAGACGTGGATTGATCGTTCGATCCACCTTCTGCACTTTTCTATTCTTAAATAATGATCGGTTCCCTCTTTTTTGCCCAACAGGTTATCGCGGTCATCGCGATGTTCTTCGCGCATTAATCAGAAGCCGATTAATCCTCATCCTCCACGATGAGAAATAACGATTTCACGATTAATCAACCATTTGACGAATCATTTATTCTCTAGTTATATCTCGTTTCTTTTTATTTTACAACTGTCGTGATTATCAAATAAATCGAGCCAAATATTTTTTTATTGCGGTAATAAAAAAAAAAATAGTATTTGATACTGTTCTCGATATTGTATCTCGATATCGAGGAGTGAGCAGATTTTTAACAGGAGAGGAAAGACGTTCGATTGTATTCTTATTGTTTCGATTTTGATTACGTCTTAATTATTATCTAGAATTATAATTATAATTAGTGGTCAGATAAGAACGAAAACAGTATGAATTAAAATCAAAGAAATTATATTGAATTTCCATTATTTTGTTTCAAAATATTTTATTTCATACTTCTCCTATAATCCTAATAATCTTATCGTTAACAAATCAATCCCCACGAGAAATCAGGAAAAATTTACAAGCAAAATTCAAGTTTCACTCGAATGCTCGCCCACTCGTGGCTAAATTTAGCCCAAGTGAAATGGAAGAAAGGAAGAAAAGAAGAGAAAAGGAAAGAAAAAATAAGGAAAAAAGAGAAGATCTTAACAACTGTCCAACGAAATAATCGTAATTTATCCGAGGAGTTAGTTTCTGTCTGGGTCTCATTCAAACGGGCGAAATCATGAAAATTCATAACCGTTCCTATCGTCATAATCCGACGATACCCGACGAGATGTCACCGTTCATTTCGCAGTAATCGTGGTGCTCGTTATCATCGGCCCTTTATTCGCGTCTGTCAGTGAACCGACTCGAGACATCGTTCCCGTTGAATCTACGAGCAAGCTTCGTAAAACTCCTTCGCTCCTTCGAGTTCCTTCACGGCTCTGCGTCCAAAGTTAGTAAAATATCGACGAATGAACGAATAAACGTCTCGGGATGTTAAACGTTTGCAATTTGACTCACAAGGAAACGTTATGTCGAGTTTAGGACTTGTTATGTCGGAGATTAAAAAATGATATGTAAATTTTACGATGTTTAGTTAAATTATAAGATGGTCTATTCAGTTTTAACACTCTTCGAGATTCTTCAATTAAGTCTTAGGATCTGAAACTTCTATCTAAATATAATAAAGATCTAAGGTTAGTCAGGAATATTCAACACAGGATTTTTTATTGAAGTATCTAGTTGTTAAGGTAATATTGGTAAGATATTAATTTTATGATTATTGTTTCTTTCTGAGAGATGATTATTTTTTCCTTAAATTGCATAAACATTACGATCTTACTGCACTAAGTTTTACTTATTAAATTTATGTATTTGAAAAATAAAAAATAATTGTGAAACTCGAAAAGAGAAAAAATTAAAAATTAAGACTTGATATCTCGGTACGATTAAAATGGAATTTAGAATTTAGAGAGATCAATCGCAAGATCAATAATTTTTTAATAACGGAGAAAAGAATTTTGTACGAGAAATGATTTCTTTTTTTGATTACTAAGGATTATACGATTTTTAAAAATATTCAAAACTAATTTTACTTAATTTTCTTTTCATATCAATGTTGATATCGTGTTACTCTCGAGTCAGTTTTCAAAGTTACCTTCAATCTTTTATGCAAAGTATAATTCTATAATCTTTTCATGACCTCCAAAGTAATGACATTTAATTCTTTCAAGTAAGTTTCCAGTCACCTTCCTTTTATACACCTATAATTCTATAATCCTTTCATGACCTTCAAAAGTAATGACATTTATTTTTTTTTCTTTTTTTTTTTTTTTTCCTCTACATCTTTCTCTCGACCAAGTTTCCAAAGTCACCTTCAATCTTTTCATAACCTCCAGAAGTAATGACATTTAATTTTTTTTTTTCTACACTTTTCACTCAAGTAAGTTTCCAAAGTGCCTTCAACTTTTTATAACTCTATAATTTTTTCACAACATTCTAATGACCAATATATATTTTTTTCTTTTTCTTTTTTTTTTATTAAACATCAAACATCAAACGCAAAAGAATTTGAATATTTCCTCTACCTTATTGGTGAATGGAACGAAGATACAACAGTATCGAGTTAAACCTAGACACAGATCCAAAAGGGTTTAGAATAGGTGCGTCCCAAGTATCATCATTGGGAATAAATCAACGTGTGCCTCGTTGGCCTATTTGTTGGGTAATCTCAGGCTGTCTAAGTGAGTAGCTATGATTGCTTTATTTCGTTTTGACTGGAATATCTCTCTGCATTGCTCGTTTCGACCGATCAATCTTCCCTCACGATTTAGATTCTTCGTTCCAAAGTAGTTTGTATCCGATGGAAATTTGCATCAGACAATTTTGTAATGAATTTCGATACGAAACTATCTTCTGTTTCATTCGATGAAAACTAGTAGGAATTATCTTTCGTATCGTAAAGAGAAAGGAGGAGAAAAGCAAACGAAACGAATTAAGGTAATTCATATTCTTCAAACACTCCTCCTCTCCTCCTCCTCGGAGAAAGAGAAGTGTGTGTTCAAAGAAGAAGAGAGATTGAAAAAGAGAATCATTGCTTCGACAATATTATTTGCGATATTATTGTCATTTTTTCATCACTGATCTCGAGATGGAATTTCGTAATAGGAAATGGGTAAGCGTTAAATATAATTCGAATCGATTTAAGAAATGAGAATGGTTTCTATATTTATATTAGATTCAATCGAAACGATCGTGAAATTCAGAGATAAACTTTCAAAAAAAAATTAAAAATTCCTATTATTATCATATACAGTTTTAATAAAATACGATTTTCCAATGAAAATTTTCTCTTGCAACGCAAACAACTCGAACTCTACTCACTCGCTCATCTCTTGCAACGTTCCTCCGAAACTCTGCTCAACACTTGTGTCCCTTAGAACGAGATCGAAACGAATTGGAGGCCCGAAACGCGAACATTTAACTCCTTCCATCCGCATTCCACGGCTAATTTTATTCTCTCGTAAGCGGGTGTTCAAGACTGTATGATACCGTCTCAGGAACCGTGAAATTCAGCTCTAGACTCTCCCCCCCTCTCTCTCTTTCTCTCTCTGATACTCGCCACCATAAAATTTCCGCGATCGCAGAGAGGAAGAGGTCTCGCCAGCGGACGACAATCGTTCAGAACCGGCTATTCTCACGCCGCTCCACCACTCTGTTCACCGTCTGTGCGCGAACTATCTCGAGAGTGGCGACTAATGAATACAAAACATGTCAACAACCGTGGGAAGTCGACGAGGAGAGGTTTCGGGCAAGCGTGTGCGCTTTAATCGAGCAGCCTGACGAGGAGGAAGAAAAGGAGGAGATGTCACTCGCAAATATACGGATTTATTTGTCTTTTTGAATCGATGACACGTGTAACACAGATTTATTATTAAAATAAATCGAAGATTGGAGTTATTTCTGAAGAGAAACTGATGTTAATTTTACGATAAGAAAAAAACGAAAGCCAATTCGACTTAATTTCATTTTTAACGATAAGTGAAAATTTTGCAACAACAGGTGTATCTCGTTTATAATCCGTTTGGAAGAAGTAAATTAAAAAGGGATAATTACGAGATCTGTTGAAAAAGAGGGGGAGGAAAAAAGTAATGATTGTATTTTGAAAGAGCATTCTTGCCTTTAATTGCCGCTCGGTGGATTAGAATTATCTACGTGCAGTGGTCTATTCATGGTGCAACCCGCAGCCAACTTCACAGTATATTCATCTCCTGGTTTATTTGCCGATGTAATTGCCATCGAGGCGCGCCATTCTCCACACCTGGTGGAGTGGCCCATACCTTTGATACTCCGCGGTCCCGGCCTCGCACAGCCTCGCACCGAGACTTCGACCCACACGAATTTAGCGTACGATCCACGGAAGCACGTGGAGAATTGCTACACACAATATTTAATCTCGACCTCTTCTCTTGGCTACCTTTCAAATTCCCTATCCGTCTCGATAAATATCGGATTGAGAAATAATTTCTCGAAGGGAACGTTAATACGTGTCGTTCCTTATTATTTAGCTCCTTGTATTTGATACATTTTTTCACTTATTATCGTATCCTAATTGTAATTAGTGTTAAGTAAGTTTTTTTAGTATTTTTTTTTAAATTTATTACAATTATATTGTTTATATCGTATCATATCCTGTGCAACGTTACCTGAAATAAAAATATTCAACTGTTTTCTTAAATGCTATTATATTTTCAATATTAAAATAAAACTTGAAATAATGTCAATGCAAGTTTGATTGCACATCAATCTAAAGAATTGTTATCCTAATTATAAATATTTCAAGAAAAAATTTTCAACAAAATTATTCCCGATAATTTCCAATATCTTCCACTTGAAAAAATATATCCAGCATCGAACATATTATAACAATCGAAATTTTTACGACCGTTTTTCAACAGCAAGTCCCTTATACGTACAATCGAGTATAATAATATTTTAATACCGTGGATACGATGAAGAAGAAAACCATCATCATTTTCCAAGCGTGGAAGAAAAAAGGGTGGGAGGGGAGGGAAGAAAGCGAGCATAAACGTGTTATTCAAATCGCACGATATACCGATATACCGCAAGGATCTAGGATCTAGAATGCGCGACCGCACAAATGTCGCAACGATTCGACGCGGCCGTGCTCTTATATTCACACGTCGTAAATCCAAAGAATAGAGTAGCCCGCGCATATCCCAAGCGCAGCCGGTCATCTGGAAGTTCGTAAGTCACTTCAATCAGCTGGTATCGGCGGACATATCGCGGAGGCAGCTTCGTTAAGCACAATGCATACGAATGCAAGAAATATCAACCACTGTAGCCCCGATGGTGCTCAGTCATGCGATAAATTTTCAAGCCGTGGCAAACGTAAAAGCGTTTGCGGGAGAAATATACCGAGGGAATCGCCTACGAGCAGCGAGCGGACATAAGCGGGCTTTAAATGGTTTATGGCGAGCCTTTTTTGCCATGTTTTTCTGAAAAAAAAAAAAGGGAAAAAGAAATACCGATGAGACGCTTCCTTACTCGTAGCAGTGTGTATTTTTATTTTTTTTATTTTTATTCCTTTAACGTACGATCGATTTATCCGAATTTGGAACGAATCGAGTATGAATAGATTCTTATGCACTCGTATTGACGGCATAATAAATTATAATTTTGATTTATGAATATTTCCAATTACAAAAACGCATAAGAACGGAAGGTAAGTATTTATAAAATTCTGAGTAATAAAAAATATAGGTGAAGATTGTTCTCTTTATGTTATGATAATTAAAACTTCTTCCTGATCATTCCAAAAGTCGTTTACCTAAATGGATTTATCTCTATTAGTTCGGATGTAATTGTATTGTCACTGTTACTTTCCTGATTCGCAACATACATATATTTAATAAGTATCCGTGTTGTTTACTAGAAATCCACAGAACTTTATTGTATACTAAAGTAATTATATTCTTCGTTCATAATTACCATCTTTTTCTTTCTTTTTTTTTTAAAGATGCTGAAAAATTAATAAAAATTTATGGATCTCCGTAAATTTTCAATACGTACATACGTACACAAAAAACGTGCATATATAATTAATTTCGAAGATAAAGCACCAACTATTAAAAATCTATATCGAATCAAATAAAATAAAAAAAATATATATATAGCACTTGTTTAAACTTCTTCGAACAAATAAATTCGAAAACCTGGCAACCGTCGAGAAATCTTCAAAAATCAGTAGCTCATAAAAAAAGAAAAGAAATATATATTCTCTAACTCGTTATATTTCTCTTCGTCCTCCTGACCAAGTCCTGACCACCGTGCAGATATAGACATTAAACGTAAGTATAGGCATCGGGAATAAGTTGTCGTGAGCGCATCGGTCAGAGGAAGATTATAGAGTCGTGCGAGCAATAAAATAGCTTTTGCGCGTGGACACGCACCAGGTTCCATATGTACGGTTGGTAAAGTCTTCCGGGTCATCGGTCGGCGAGGACGAACTCGCATGGGGAAGCCGGTCCTCGAAGGAACACGAAGAGACAATGAAACGTAACAAGTGACTGACATTTCTGGATGGTGAACTTGGATTCTCGACACATTCGATAGGTTCGGGGAATAATTCGTCCAGATTTACTTCTATCCCTCTCTGCTCTTTCTTTTATTCAGTTGAGTTTAGTAGTCTGGTAGAAAAATGGAGATCGAGAAGAAAAATTTCAAATCAAGTTTGTTTGCTCTACTGTTGTTTAAGAAGAAGAAGAATTTGTCAAGGCATCGTAAATTGGGGGGTCGATATTAAAAAATTAAATTGTGAAAAATTTTGAAAGGTATAGACGAGAATTTCTGAAGAAATCATAGAAAGAATGGTGTAGTAATCAATAACCATCATATTTTTCTTAACCACAAATCGACCAACGTCCGAGTTTCCAATCTCGATAACCCCTCGCAGAATCAGAATCCGGTTAAACATCGGCTACCTATGCAATAATCTCCCTAATTGCATCCATTCTCGCGGCCTCTCAAGTTTCCACGAACGTTGGATACCTGGATTTCTGTATCGCCAGTCATAAAGCATGATCCCAACCGGCGATAACCGGCCACCACTATTCAATAATCTTGGAGGCGCGGATCGGCCTGGCAAGTCGCAAGATTAAAGCGGACAGTGATTTTACGTCTCTATGAAGCGGCGATAATTTCGAGTGGTGGCAAGTGTGCTACGACCAACAACGGATTATTAAAGAAAAAGAAAAGAAAAAAACACAAAGAGAAGAGGAGGAGAAGGAGGAAGAAGGTTCATTCAAGGCTCCCCAAGGCTCGATTATCCCTGCAATCGAGATGACCCCTTGGGTACCTCGACGACGACCGTAACGATCAACCTGGATACGCTTCCTGCAACCTCGGCAGGGAGGTGGAAGGGTTCGCAGAGGCAGAGATAACTGATTGCTTTTGCCTCGCGGATGAGACCTAACGGGACGAACAATCTCCCTTGGACCTGGCAACGTGTGTTTCCATGGAAGAGAAAGGGAAGAGGCACCGCTTGCGTGGCCGAGATCTTGTACGGGAAGAGGGAAAGACCTGTGGTATCGAGTTGCAGCGTGAAAATTGGAAGATCCGCGTCACGCGTGTTGACAAGCGGTAATTTGCTGATATTAGCGAGCTGCCTACGAGAATTGTCGAAATGTCGTGAACTACGGCTCAAAGTGTATATATATATACCTTGAACGAATCGAATGTATGTGTGTGTGAAATTTTTCGATAGTAATGGAAGGAGGAATTTTGATAATTGATATTATTTTTCTATAAATTCAATTGACTATTGTTCCGAAGAAAAGAATTCGTTGAAATACGATTTTTCACATTTGACATGAAATGATATATATCGATACGAGAAGTA
Organism: Apis cerana; assembly: GCF_029169275.1. Classification (NCBI taxonomy): domain Eukaryota; kingdom Metazoa; phylum Arthropoda; class Insecta; order Hymenoptera; family Apidae; genus Apis; species Apis cerana. Next base: position 9,734,613 of record NC_083858.1, on the reverse strand, counting down.
TACGAAGAACGATATAACACGGTGAAATAACACCGGTTTTTTCGAAAATGGCATTTCACGTCGTGTTCAAGCAGGCGCAACGTGGGATTAGGGCAAGCCAACGATAAACGATGTTGATACGTCAATCCGTTTACCGAAATCAACAATGGTTGTTGCAGTAACCAATTCCTGATCCTCCTTTCTCTATCGAGATCTATCGATACAACGAGATACCCTGGTAACCAAACGAGCATCGTGTATCGAGATAAACTCGTTCGAGCCATTGCAAAGCGGGAATAACAGGGTTTCGCGATCGGTTCCCTGAATCATCCGCGATGTTACAACTACGAATTTCGTTCACGGAATACACGTAGCTTTTATTTACTAATAAGCATTGTCTAAATGTCAAGTTAAATACTTTTTGGATTGGATCGTCGAATAATTATTATTATCGATACTTTGTGAAGGGATAAATAAATGTCGAATATTTTCCCCTTCTCTTATTATTAATATTATCTCTTATCTTCAAACTGTAAATGATTCGTTACTTTACGAATTTAATGTTACCCATAAACAGAGGAGGATAAAAATTGAACAGAATGAGATTTCTCAATCTTCTAATTACAATTAAAAAGGCAACATTTCACTATTCTGCAATTGCAAAAATGGACAAAATCCACTCGATTTCACGTATCGAATTGCATTGCTCGCCAAAGCAACGACTTAATTTTCTCTTTTCTTTTTTTCTTCCTCTTTTCTTTCCTCGACTTTCCCCACCCACGCTCGAACCCAGCGTGTAAACAGCGTCGACGATAATCCTCCCCCTCCCCCTCGCCCATTATCCTTATCGGATTCGTATCGGCTAAACAGAGGCGGAATTTCGTAAATATTTCGCGGTACGTGGCAACTTTTCTCGGAACAACAAAGGCCGCGCCGGTGTTTGTCTATTTATCCATGGGCTGTTTGCGAGCCCGCATGCTGCAACGATGCAACCACACGAGAGTCACACGCGTAACAGGCATGGCACAGCACGCGAGTTCACGCTCGTGTTTGTCCCGAGAAGCACGGAGAGTTGAGGCCAGCCAACGGCATTACGACCAACGTGCATTGCAACATCCAGGTGTGTTTTGCAACACGCGGCTCGATAGTCGATACGCCGTCCGCCTTCTTATCGGGGTGTCTAAAACCGCATTCAGGGCCCGTGTAAACACGGCCGTAAGAACGTCACCTGGGGATTCTGGATCTTTGGTCCACGTCAAAACCTTGGACGTGGAGTATTATAATATATATATATTTATTTTCTCTTTATTAATCCTTCTTGTTGATTTGCACGTTGATTTGTCGGAGGATGTTGTTCTTTTGTTAATCGTGAAATTCGAGCAAATAGCGAAGTTAAATTAAAGCCCATTCCTAAAATCTTCCTTAACTATTTACCTATTCATCACGAGATCATGATTACAACGCGAAAGTGTCTTACATCCATAAACAATAAATAAAAAAAAAAAGAAATCGTCACTTTTATTCTGTAACAAAATTGCAGAAGGACTAATGGAATGGATCCTGGATCGAGGGAATAAACGTTCGAGCGCGATGTGTCGCTCGCAGTTAACCTATCATGCAGTTAAGTTGAGAAATTAATACGGGGCACCGGTGAACGATGATTGACGTGCGCCGCAATTCCTCCCGAACGTACGATAATGTAATGCAATGCAAACAAGATAGGATACCATTAGCCTAGGGAGAAACATTACAAACAATTGCGACACACACACATACCAGAAATTCAACATCGAGCCATTATATATTTGACTGAAAACGTTCCATCGATGGACCGTTTGCAATCACGTTTTTCCTGTTCCACAGACATTTACACAGGGTTTGCCAACGCCGTTTGCGTATACCGAAACGGCGGAGATGAAAATTCCGTTCAACAAGGAAATCGTGTACCAATGCGAGGTAACGATCGAACCGGTGAACGTGTACCGTTCGACGGCACAAGTAAATGTAGGAGGAAACGTTGAGATTTTTTTTTCTTCAATAACAAATTCTCATCTGACACGACCGATCTACATACCTTTTTCTTTTCTCTTTCTTTTCACAAATTTAAGGATCGTGTGAGAATGACAAGAAGAAGAAAATAAATGAAACGGCCACTCCGCGATGAACACTTATATTATGTTCTATCATACTTGTTCTATCATGTTTGCGTACCTGTAAGTCGTGGAATAAAATTGGAAAAACGATCGAGAGACGTTTATTCGTGAGGCGCGAATATTTCAACGAAAGAGGAGAGGATTAACCTTCGCTCCGATAAATCGAATCCCCATTAATAGCTGTTACAAGTGACTATCTCCAGTGACTAATGCATAATAGGCTCGTGGGTATACGAATCCCGTATAGATACGATCTTTCGCGTGTAACTTCCCTCTCTCTCTCTCTCTCTTCTTCCCATTATCTTGATCTTCCTTCGCCAAACGGCGTACGACACTTTTCACTATGGATAGAGTCGTTAGAGCGTGGTTAATAAATAGGCGTAGCACACGGGATGAATTTGCAAGGCTGATGGAAAAATATCGTCGTAAATTAGATTGAACGATGTTTCTTCGGTGTTTTTCTTTCTTTTTTTTTTTTAGAAGGTGATTGAATCGAATGTATGGTGTGTAACGATTTGAAGATTAGGAATCATTATTAAACAGATTATTGGATCGTAAAGAAAACGATTTTGAACATCGTGTGTGCTGGGAATATAGTTGGCTCGACGAGGATGAATAGGAGAAAATATTATATACGTTTGGTTGGATGATTGGTAACTAAGGAAACAGTTGTAATTAGAGAAGAATAGAGAGAAGGATAAAATCGGACAAAGAGATAACGTAAATACGAAAAAATAAAAAAAAAATAAAAAAAAGAGAAAATCTAGAAAGACTAATCCCGAAGAGTGTCGCGAGCAAGATTTGTTTGAATTTCACGTCTCCAAGTTTCCATTTTTGTACGTTTCAATTTATAAAAGATAGTCATATTACATTTAACGATCTCTTGTTAATGTTCCACGCGGTAACGTTATTTTTACTATTATTATTATTATTGTTGTTGTTGATATTATTATTGTTATTATTATTATTATTTTTGTTGTTGTTGTTATTATTATTATTATGCTCCCGTCAATTTCTTTCTTGGCCATTTGCCAAGCCACTTTTATCACTTGGGCATTACAGAATTTTAATAAATCCTCGTGATATTTTATCCGCCGTAATCATCAAGTCCAATTACCTTTACGACCGAATAACACCAAATAAATAACCGACCAGGGTGGGCAACACCTTCGGAAGCTATTACGACGCGTTAGATGGGCGCCCACCAGTGTGTCCATGCTGGCTAGCTTCCTACTAGCAGCGTTACCACTGGGCCGCAATTTATGCGCATAATTACGCCACAGTAATGGTTTAGATTACACCACTTATTGCGCGATTAATAATTCCGTCGCGTTACAGCGCCACAAGCTGTGATTTCGCGCGAGCGTTCCCCGTTTTCCAGAATAGTGGCGGTGCCAAAAAATCCGTAATGGATCTTTCGCGCTTATCCTTATCCACCACGCATTATCACCATTATCGTCTCGCGACTAAATCGATCGAATTTTTTTCTTTTTCGAGAATTTTCTTCTTCTTCTTCTTCTTCCTCTTCCTCTTCTTCTTCTTGTTGCGAGAGTAAGTGTCCATTTGAGAATGATTCAAGAGTCGTTTCTCGCTCTTGCCAAGTGACATTTACTTCCAACGGGATTCGCTGAAAATATTCTTTTGAGAATCGTAAATCTCGAAAATTGTACATTGTAAATCACGCTTGGAGTTGGAATTATTAAATTTTTGGAAAATATATTTTCAACGCGTTCGTCCAAAACTCTGATCGAAATATCGAAAATTGTACAATTTAAAACTTTTTGAATCACAATTAAATCTTAAATTATTTTCTCGACAGTATCTTTTAAAAGGTTCACTTATCAATTGTATTTCCACTTCTCTGGATCATTAATCTACATTTCATACGTGAACATTTAAAAATTACTTTCAACAATTACTCCAAACACAGTTCTACTTTCAATATATACCCAATTCTTAGAGCAGCCTGTGTAAAGATAGCTCATGTTTTCTCCTCGATGGCGATTAGTAGCAGAGACAGTCAGGTGCAGAAACGATGGCGCCTCGTAGGTACACCTTCCGCACACCTATCGCGTCCACGTTTTAAAAACAAAACGAACTGCCTCGTTTCCTCCCTCTTTTCGCGATCTTCCTTTCCCCTCTTCCTTTCCCTATTCCTCCTCTCCTTCCTTTTTCTCCGTGGCCATCTGCAGTTGCTACACGTGTGCATTATACGCGTGATGCACCGCGAGAAGGCGGAGAGAAGGGATCGTATCTCATCTGCTTCCCTTCTGGCCCTCTCCATAGATATTGCCCTCATACATTTTCATTCGGTCTTGGCGCTCGCCAAGGGGGAAGCGAGAGGATAATCGGGATAAGAGAGATGGAGGAGGACGAAGAAGAAGAAGAAGAGGAGCTCCCTGGCCTAGAAGGGGAGGCAGTGAGAACCGTTCTCCACGAGTTTCTCCTAATAAGGACCTTCCCCTCCCTCCGTCTTATCGCCCCTGCTAATCGGCCTGCCCTTACTAGGACAAGAAATAGACTCTCCGAAACCCGGCCACCATTTCCCCCCTCCCCCTCTTCGAGTTCAATTTGTTGTTTCGCGGGGAACGATGCGATCGAAGGATGGATGGAGCGACGCTTGAATGTACTCTTGCGTGTACTTGTAAATACAGATGGACAAGATTAATCGAGGAGGATTGGAAAATATATGCAAAAGTATCAGAGTGGATAATTTTGATCGAACGAAATGGATGAATTGGTTGTTGGAAAAATTGAGAAGTAAAAGATTGTACATTGCGATAAGAAAATGAAATAATTTTGTGATTCAACGAGGTATGAAAGTAAGTTAAATCGAACGAATTATTATTAAAATAAATTTTATTGATATTACCGATTATTCGTCTACGAAATTTCATTGATATTGATTTAAACAAAAAAAAAAAAACGTTTATTAGCAATTCGAGTTTCTTTCAAACATGCTGCACACGAGCCATTATCAAACTCTGTCGTACCAACCTAAATACATACTTTCAACTACTCGACAACTATCGACCCGCATAACTTATATATCGTGTACGAGTATTTTCGCGACTGAAAATCACAAGACAGCATAAAAAAAATAATTATAATATACCAACCAATTCTTACACTTAGAAAAGAGTATCGAGTGATTCGAAGTGGCTACGAGAGCAACGATGACGAGCAATACGAAGCTTCCTCCCCCAAAAAAAAGAAGAGAGAGAGAATCGAAACTCTAGGGTGTTCCAAGACGAGTTAAGACATAGCCCAAATTTATCTTGTCAGTCGTACGGCTGACGGGACGCGTCGCGGGATGCGTGGAAGATGGCCGGTCGATGATCGAAAAGTTACTCTCCATGGGTTCGAAAACCGGTAGGCTGGCCCGTGAACAACCAGCCGGGCGTGATCATAATAAATCACGGGGTAATACCCCCGGCCATCTTCTCTCTGCAAACATTCTTATCGGAAGAGTTGGGTAGGTACGAGAGCCGGCCAGCAAGAGAGGAACAAGCGATTCGGCAGCGTCACGACTGTCTGTCGTGACATCAAAGCCGGCTCGAGGCCACCAGCCACCACCAAAGAGTCTGACACGCGTGTCAACGATGATAAATCGCCGGCCTGGCTCTGGAAACCTCTCTCTCTCTCTCTCTCGGCCGCCGTAAACCCGGCCATCGCCGCCACTCACGTTCGCAACCCCCGTGACCGGCCGTCCTCCTCGAACGTCTCGACGTTCCAGGCCGGTGGAAAATTCCGGGGAACGCGGGATATCGCGATTCTTCGTACCAGTTTCGCACGTAGTCGCGCGCGAATCTCGAGATTCCGCGAAAGACCGTAGAATAAATTTTCACGCCGGTGTGTCCAGGTTGATCTATCGTCTAAAGCGCGCGTATTTTTCCTCTTCCTCTTCTTCTTCCACCTCCTCGTCCTCTTTCCAATGCGCCTCCTCATTGACAATGCCAAGCGTTTACGCGCCGGTCCAACTGGTCGTCTCGAGCGAGCCGCCGCGTTAAATTCAACTTTACGATCGTCTATGCGTCACTTCTCGAGCTTTCCTCGCCACGTGTAAACAAACGTGGCGAGTTGGGACGGGTTTGAACGACGGCGTAATACTTTCATGGAGGAGTTCTAAAACGAGAGAGGGAGAGAGAGGCTCGGCTTGCAACTCGCGGCGATGACATCAGGGGTCACGCGGCTACTTGACCCTTCCTGTTTTCCATAATATGATCAATTAGTGGAAGACGGAGCTAGCGTCGACGGAGCTGGCAACTTCAGCTTTCGTACCGTTTCTATGGGAATGAATTTATCGCGGAATGCGTGCGGTTCTTAATTTGTGCTTAATTCGCGGTCGTGTACGACGTCGTTGATCGTTGCGACGATATAGAATATTCGGGCGGATCGTTTCAATTTATATCTTATGGGTTACGTTGTTCGAAATTGGAATTATCATTTAATAATAATAATAATAATTGTAAAAAGATGTTTGCAAAAGAAAATATGCGCAGCGATGAGAATATAAATGGAAATAATCCTTGAGAATTTGAAACATGTGAAAAACATTTTCTATAATGTAACTAATTTCTTATTTTACAATTGTTCGCCAATCGTGCGTACACTCGATTAAACAAAAGTCTTCGTATATTATCCTCAAGGATTCCCCTAATAATTTCTCCCCGATAAACTTGAACAAAACTTGACAAAAATAAAAGATGTTTCAATGAAATCGCTCCATAATTCGAGATCGAAAACCGAAACAAATCGACGAATAGATCCACAGCGATAGAGAAAAAAGAATCAATCGCACGTTCGAGGAGGGATTCATCAGAATGAATTAACGAGTGAATTAACATTTCGCCGTTAACGAGCCACTCACGTTACACGTTCCCTCGATTATACGATCCCTGGATCCGCCTGTATCGAAACGAGCGACACGTGACAACGTTTACAACGTTTAAAAACCCGCGAAATGAATTATCCCCCGTGGCGGAGGATACGGTACGCTAATGAGGCTCTCGTTAAGAAAGCTTTGGAATCCGCGCAATAACGCTGACATTTGTGAACGGCCGGTAGGAAACAGACATCGATACGACGTGGCATTAACGAGCCATTAATACGTCATCGTTAACGATCCGTTGACCGAGGCGCAATCCTCTTCGCGGAGAGATTTGATTTTATTCAAAAAGAGGCGATTTATCGAATGTTTGCTCAACTTGTCAAATTGATAACATTCGTGAACGAATAAAAATTTCTAATTCACCAAAATATTCCACCACTCCCGATTTCCCATTTCGAGGGAAATTCCACGAAGGATAAATCCTCGAAGAATATTTCCCAACGAATTTCCTCGTATCGTCGTTCGCGAACATGGAACCGCCAGATTCAGATTCGTTGCGAAACACGAGCGAGGAGAGAATTCGACCGATAATTAGACGCGAAGGAGGCCTCGGTGACTTTGGCTACCACGCGGAGACACCTCGAGACACGTAGGTTATACGGGGCGGTAATGCGTATGGACAATTTGACATTTGCAAATAGGGGATCGGTTGTATTCACCGGTCGTATGGGCGAGAGCAGCCAGCGTACGTGCAAATTACTCGTGGCCGCGTGGGCGGAACAACGGGTTGATGCAACGTGAAACGCGAAAGTGATCGCTGCGGATGGAATCGGAATGAAAACGGCCTCTTCGATCTTCTACGTGCTGGGGATAAATATCGAACGTTTTTAGGAAATTAAGCATTTCTACAATCGAATACAAATTTTCTCCGATTTAAATAAATATTCGAGAAAATGTTAAGATACTAAAATTACATATAAGATGATCATTACTCGATTTCAATTACAATTACAATATTAGGAATTCAATGACATATTTTCATCGTCAGAAGAAATTTCACGAGATGAAGGAGCGTAGATTGATTTTTCAATGGTTCAGAGGCAGAGCAGATATCCAGTATCGGCGAAATATTTCGCCGTTACCGAACATGGGCAAGATTGGTAGCGAGAGCCTGTCCTGTGGGGGCTTATCGAAAGTTATTTATGTCGCGTACAGTAGCTAACTCCGCGTGTGCACGCGGCAGACTGCACGCGTGCACGTGCTACCGAAAATTCCGTCAACACCCACGCGCGGCCCAGAAGCACCTGGCCGACGCGATAAAAACACCGAGGAAAGAGGGCGAGCGGCCGGATCTTGATAAACCCGCAGACATCGCGGCCATTCTGATAAATCTGTTGGAGAACAAGCTCGCGAAAACTGTTGTCTCGCGTGTCTCATCTCCGATTCTAGCCTTTACTCGATTTAATTTCTCGATCTCTCGTTGTACTTTGTATAAAAAAAAAAGAAGATATTTAAAAAGATGAAAGAAAGACAAAGAAAGAAGGTGTGTTTGTACGTCGCATTGCTTTCATTTTTAGTTGGAAAAAGGAATCTTGTTGAGTTTAATAGAAAAAAAAAGAAAAAAAGAGTAATGGACAAGTGTGGAATTATTTGATTTGAAATTTGTGCTTCTATTTCGAAATGTGATTTAATTACTTCGACTTTGAAAAGATGAACGTGTTAATAGATAATACATTCAACGATGATTCAACGTTCGAATAATAAAAAATTATTGTGTGTATATTATTCTATATGTTCCCGGATAAACATAAAATTATTTACTTTCGCCTATTTAATAATTTAAATTTGGACGTAAAAGGGAGAAGCGAAATAAATAAGAAAGTAATAATCATAAGAACCCGACATGGGAAGAGATTTCTTCTAACGACTGCTAGAAAACGCTTTCAAAACGCATTGCTTCGATCACGGGAACAAAAAGAAAAAAAGAATTCTACAGATAAAACCTACATCCAATCAAGTTACACATACCTTCAACACTCCTCTTTTCAAAAATAATCATCGTCTTTCCATCAGCCTTTCGCGATGCGAAACTCAATCACTTCGTAGCCAAAAAAAATCCACAAAAATCCACGAAAATCCACGGTGGAATTACCTGAAATCACCGTATGGGGGGATCTCGTCGTATGGGAATCACCAACAATCATCGATACCTACGAAAGGTCAAAAGGGTGCGCGATTCCCGACGACTTCTCGTCGCGTTGAATCTCGTATTTACGCGACACCCGCGTTCCTCCGGGCTCGATTTTACGACGACGAGTGTCCACTCTTTTCCATTCAAAAGATTTAGAAGGAAGAGATAGAAGGGGGAAGAATAAGTCCGACGACAACGAGGAGGAGGAAGAGGTTGGTTCGAGGCGAGTAATGGAACAGGCCTGGTGTTGGCTATCTAGCCGCACCCGCCACTAAATCACGAGATATTACCGGCATTGTGCTCACAATCAGTCGTAATACCCACCACCGACACGATACGACCCCGTGTCGAGAATATACCACGGCTATCCGCCGTCGGTTACCGCCGATTTCCGATTATTATTCGTGTGGCGCGGTCCCCCAATTGCAAACGTGGCTCGTTCGACCATCCGTAAATCCGTACCGGTTTTCGCGAAGAAACGGGGACGGGGACAGAAGAAAGACGCGTTTGGGGTTGGATCCGTTTCGAAAATAAAAAGCAGGGTCGTGCAGCTTGTTGGTAAAGTTGTTCGAAGACCTGTTTCTACGGGCAGGTGGGGCGGTGTGCATTTTTTCGATCCTGTTTTACTAATTGCGCGGAAAAATTTGTTTTATTTATTTTACCGTTGCGAGTCGATTCCCTGCAGATTGTTAAATTCGAGGACGAGTCGTTTTTTTCTCTTTTTTTTTGTCAGGCAGAATTAATATTTGTGTGTCGGTGGGGTTTGTGTTGGTCATTTTTGGTTCAGATTTTTAAAATGTTAAGTTTTAGGCTTGGATAATTATTGGATAATTGAGAACAAATGTTGAAAAGAGGAGAGAACTCGTGTCCGCGATAGTGATTGTCGTATTTGCATAGTTTCTAAGATATTGTTTATTATGAGCACTAATTGTCAAGCAAAATTTTGAAGGCAAATACATAAAATATTACATTACATGAACGCTATACTGATATATACTATAATTTTCAAACAAATTAATCGCAGGTATGTTTCAAAGAGAATCGTAAAATATTATATGAAATAACAATAATTAATTATAAAATATATACTTATATATTAGCCTATAAGAAATTATTATACGAAATGACTACATTACGAAGAAAATCATAAAATATTAATTTCAATTACAAATTTATCCATTAAGCATATATTTATATATATATATATATATATGTTGCTTCAAAACTACCAAAAAAAAGAAAGAAGAAAAGGAAAGAAAAAAATTGTTATACATTGAAAAATTTCGTACAAAAAAATTTCAAGAACCTCTGCATACGTTTTTCGTAGAAAATTCGCATTTTACACCATCGTCGAGGATGAAATGCGCCATAAAATGGTAACGAGGATGAGCATCCCGATAATTAACCAAGCGAGAAATAAAAAAAGCGAAAGTAAAAAGTTTAATGAGCGAGGTGACGCAGTTTATCGGCATAGTACGAAGTTCGTCGCAATGAAATTCATGGAATTCAGGAGGTCACGCCCAAAAAGTCTGCGAATGGCGTGGCGTTTCGGCATTCTGTTGATAGCGGAGCGCGGCAGCTGCGCTGATAACGCGGTGTGATAAATAGGCGCATTCGGAGCACGTGACTGCCTGCTAATAAATTCGTTTTCCGTGTGGCCGCTGTTCAATGGCCGTTGAAAATATTAAAAAAAAAAAAAAAAAAAGAAAGAAAAAACGAGAAAGAGAAGCGGCGAAAATGAAAATAAGGAGGTGGGGAAATATCGGTGGCATTAGCCGAAGTATTGGGAACGCGCTTTGTGAAACGAATATGGTTAACGTTAATTTTACATTTTCCACGGCAACGAGATTACGAGGAAAGGTGGTGTACCAACGATTGTGCCAAACAAACTTTTTATCTTCGTCTACGTTGCAGTGATAAGTCTTATCAGGAGGCCGCGTGGATGACAACGGCCAGACAGAAGAGGAGAAAATATCTAAGTACACGTATAGGGTGTTCCGTAAATATGACTAGCTTATCTTCCTAAAAGTGTAAAACCATTTTGTTGTAAAATGTACTTTTTTTTTCAGTCCAATTGTTACAGATGTACAATATCATATGTTGTGACATATTAATCAATATTTAAACGTGTTTCGATTGCAAATCAGTCACATACGTCTATAATAATTTTCTAGCAAAATTTAAAGATTTCGTCATCTCTCTACTCCCATCTTCTTAACGCTATATCGATCGATGCGCGACACTAGCGCCACATGATTATCAACTACCCGACATACTTCAATACGTGACACGAGCATATTAAATTAGCACCTATTAATAAATTCACTTATACGTTTCTTTAATTACTTGCTACTTTCCCATACTAATTTCAAATACTTGATTTATCATCACCTCGCAAACACGAGAGAAAAACGTTATTTTATTAATTCTCGACACGCTTCAAACTAACCGGTTGCCGCATTATTATTAATTATAAATCTTAATCAATTTTAAGAGAACATCTAACTCATCACACTCGGCACAACCTCTCCTATTCCTCGTTCCAGATAATTCTTCAGAAAAAAAGAAAGAAGAAAAAAAACAAAGAACACGAGGAGCGCAACAAGCCATCCAAGTCTTTCAAAATTACCAAGAACACCGTGTGATTACCTTGACACGATTGAATATTCATAAGCAGGTAGGTAACAGGTATACGTCGAGTTGCCGGTCGAGTTTGCCCGTCGAATTAATTGCGTGTATCGCGAGCCAAGGGAGTAGTTCTTTTTCCATCGTTATTAGAAAAAGGCGCGCTTTTCCGGCGTTTCCAGCTTAATAAAAAGCCGCCTTATTAGCTGCACCCCTGACATTCGCGAGGAGTATCCTCGCGGAGAAGACTCGCGAGAGGCGGGGCGGGGCGAGGCGAGGCGCGGCGGGGCGAGGCGAGGCGAGGCGAAGCAAATTTATTGTGCTCGGACTTATATTGTCCCGCAAGAACAAAGAGAGGCAACACGGACAAAGAGTAACGTCCTACGGGGACCGAGGAAAGGATCTCTCGAGAAGACAGGAGACAAAGGAGGAATATATTATTATACATCGGTGCCACGAGGAAATTAGGCGAGAGTTTCGAGCTGCATCCCGAATGGGTTCTACTTACGAGGATGACGTGCAACAACGACTTTGTCGAAATGATTTGTAGCGAATGAATTATGCTTTTCCTTTTTCAAAAAGCACGCAGATCCATATACACCGTTATAATACGAATTGAATATTTTTAAATCCATTTTGAAATTTTTCCAAATTCGAGCACATTCATATCCACAATTCTTCGCACAATTTCGAATTTCGAGGAGAGTTTGTTTGTCGAACGCATACGTTGAAGATCGGGGGCACGTTCTCCGATAGAAAATAAAACTCCTTTGCAGGAGAGTAAACTAATACCGGTTGCACAAGCCGATACGCTCGTTACGACCGCAACGAAATCCTGTTGCGCGTTATTCAGACGAATAATTACGACACATCGCGCGACCTTAATTCCATTATAATTGGAGTACGCAAAGTCTGCGGTTCTGCTCGCTCCTAGTCGCGAGTGCGAACGACCTCGAGACTCGTCTCTGACGCCATGACGTCTATCCAGCTGCTATTACAATGCAACAATCCTGATCCGTGACTCCTGATTCGAGAGAAATGATAGATCAAGTGTTTTCCTTTCCTTTTAAATTCTTACAATTATACGTACATTATATAACGAATATCCGACAATTATTGAATTATTGAAAATTAAAAGAACACTTATTACGTAATATTTCTTGAGTATGATGCTATTCAAAAAAAGAATTTCACGATTTTATTATTAACAAAATGATAAATATGGTATACGCACACAAGAACGATATAATAATAATAAGGCAAAATCGCTAATCAAGATACTCACAAACGAAACCAAGAAAATTATTTATAATTATGATTAACCGTCGTGTTCAGAAGACGGTAGGTAGCAAGCATTTGTATTCCCTCGCCAAACGAGATTATAACGCCGGTCATCAGCCTTTGAGAAGATGGGATAATAACGCGGCGTGGATCCTCATTCCGTGGATTTATAGTCACGATCTCAGATTCGAAATAATTGATAGAAGGAAACCGCGGTGAAACGAAACGGAATGGAATATCGGGCAGTGGCCGTTCAAAGGGGAAGAGGGTGTTGTGCAGGGTGGCTATTCGATTAGCTCCCGCCTCGCCCAACACCTTATCCGCTTGCAACGATTTACGAACGCGAAAACCGTCAGCCGCGTTAGGCCGCGTTATAAACCATCCAAATACCGATACTCATTATAGGATCTAGACGTACGATAATTAACAGCCAGACCCGGATCTGATCGCGAGATACTTCATTCGTCGAAGACGACGTTGTTTCCTGCGCGTTCAACTTCCGTTTCTCGAGAAGATACGCCTCGAGAGATTTAGACCCGCTCGTTTCTCATTTGTTTAAAAATATTTAAACGCCCGACTCTCTCTTCCTTATTGTTTTTTAGATTTATAGTCAATGCAACGTGGTACATTCTGCCGAGGAATGTAAATTGTGTTCGCTGAGATAAGAGGATATACGCGGTACGAGCAAGAGAAAAACCAATAAATGTGATTATATGATATAAATTGATGAAACATTCCCTGTAATATCTTGCCGTGGAAAATAAAAAAATTTTCTCCTTAAATATCATATTACATCCTTTTTCAACTTAAGATATACGAATTCATAAAATTAATACTATATTTTCCTTCCCTCTTCTTAATACATGTACATATTAATCAATATTGATCGCGGTATTAATAAAAATATTCTCCTTAAATATCTCGTTATATCTTTTAACTACAAATTTATAAAATTGTTATTACACTTTCCTTCCCTTTTTTCAATATATATATATTAATATTGATCACGGTTATTATCGTTAAGATTGCACTTAAAATTGCGTTTCTTCCGATCCAATTAAAATGATTAATTACGATTATGCATGGAGGAAGCGCGAAAACTGGTTCTAGGTGTACTTCTCCTCTACAACGTGCGTATCACCGATTTCCTGCGACCGCGTGTCGTTTCCGGTGTCGTTGCTCCACGAATTCTCGCCTCGAGTCACCGGATGCGCCGATCGCCTCTCGATACCGGCCGAGCTCGAGTTCCCGACGGAATGAAATCGGCAGCTGGGAGCGCAGGAGGATGTACGACGGGTATATACGCCTCGCGAGAAGATTAAAGCATCGGAGAAGATAGGAGGCGGTAATTGTTATCGCTGCTGGTGTCACTCAGATTACTGGGAATCGGAGAAATTACAGTGCGCTGGCTCAAAAGGTTCCGTGTACTCGGAAGGTTACGAGAATTGATTCGAGGAATACGTGGAGAGAAACGAGGAGGAAGGAGATGGCCGATCGAGTTATTCTGATGGTTTATAGGGGAAGGGGGGGGGGTATATGTATTTAGGTTTTAGATTATTTCGTCACGAATTTTGTACGTTGCACTTTTAGAAATTTTAGGAGGTTGTTTTTAAGAAATACAAAATTAGAAGGAATTCGGGGAATATTGTCGTATTATTGAATTATCGTTGAGCAATATTTCGGTGCAATATTTGAAAAGTGAAAAAGGGAATTATATTATAAGGCGAGGGAGAAGCTTAACCTTTTACAAGTTACAAGAGCGATCTCAGGAGCGAACAAGTGTTCTCCACGGGGCGACCCCTTTCACGGATGGCCGTTCCCTTAACTTCCGCCGTGGCGTGGAACACTTTATATCCAAGACTAAATAATAATTCCATAGTGGTACAAGCAAAATACACCGCATGTAAATTCTCTCTTCGGTCGACACTTGTATTCTTATTTCTCATAAATCTCAATTTCTAACTATATATAATCTTGGATTATCCGATAATTTATTTAAATTAATTTGAAAGATTCTTATTTAATAATTTATCTCACTTAAAATCTTCATTTATCTAATAACTAATCCAAATTAATTGTTGAAATCCATCATTAACAATCCAATGTGTTATTTCTAATTCACCGTCTATTAATTGTTTTTTCAAATGAATCATTGAAAGATTCACTAACTTCTTCAATTACTTTTCAAATTGAAATCTCCATCAAAAAGTTTCTTCGATAATGATCAAAATACATAAGAATGACGTCACTTGAGAGTGAAATTTCGTTTGCGCCCGAACCGACTCAAGGTCCACACCACGAAAGGTTAAAAAACACGACGATCGTCATGTTCACTTGACACCAAAGTGTTCGCATACGATCCGTTTTACGTTCCGTATACAGCCATGTATCCACACGCGTCACGGCCGTGTGCGTTGGCCAGATGCTGGCTGGCCCTACACGGATGGAGATTGCGTGCGGTTTCGCGTGGATCGTCTACTGATTGACGTGAGCCGAGACCGCAAAAATGCTCGCTGTACACGTTTAAACTGCAGTTATTTCGTACACAGAAAGTACAGTACGTGTATTCCTTCTTCCTTTGTCCGGTATAATATATTATACCAAGTTAAAATAAAGAAAGAAAATGTACATTTGGTATAAGAAATATCGTATAAAATTTACAAGAAATTCTTGCACAATAAAAAATATTAAATTCCCATCATCGTAAACTCAAATAATTCACGAAAAAAAAAAATATATATATATATATATAGATAGATAGATAGAAAACTATAATAGATTCTTGCGAAATAAAAAATTTTACGTCATCGTAAACTTAAATAAGGCATCCGTTCCGCTCATCAAATTTACCTTATCTACCGTAGAAACGCAATTGGCCGGTGAGAAATTGGCGGTAAATTCAAATACGAAAATCCTTCCCCCCGTTCCCCTGTCCTCTACACCGTAGAGAAAAACCACGAGGATCCACTTAATCAAACTTAGCCCGCGATATCAGGGCCAGGGAATAAACGGTGCGGTCTTCAACCGTGAATATATTCATACGATCGTTTAATAAATATAGATCGTAAAACGAGAAACAGAGCTGCTGATAACACAATGTAGCTGTAAAAGTTATCAACGTGCAACGTTCCAATAAATTTTCTCTCGTTATTATCATCCCCTCGACCCAAGCCCACGCACGAATATTCCCCGTTTGAACCGGATGAAATATTCTCCTCCTCGATGAGAGAGAATAGTCACTCGATTTTGTTCCGAAGCGAGAAAAAATTTTCGAATTTTCGCCGAAGGGAAACACATAAGCGCGCTCCACGTCCGGGAATACGCGGTGTTGCGCCGTTATCTAGCGATAAACAGTTGATACCGACAGATGGCAGATAAAGCGGGACGCGTGGATCTCCGGCAGACGATGTGAATGCACCCTTATCTCCCCTCCTGCGACATCGTTTACAGCCACCCACTCGTGCAACCCGATTGCAATAGCCTTGAAGTTTGCAGCATGGAGAACCAAGGTCGCTATTTACAGCGAGGGAACACACAATCACTTTCGAATTGAGCGAATATTCCGCTCGTTGCATCTACTGGGTGACCGAAAGGAAAAATCCGTGGCAACGATCGACGGGGTTCGAGGAACGAATCGAGCAGGGAGCATGTTCCGCACGTTAATCGTGAGATTTCCAATTGAATTTTGTTCGTTCTATTGGCAATAATCGGTTTTGCTCGAAGCAAAATTTGTTTTAATTTTATTTTTCATTTTCTTTGTAGACTACTTTTGTATCGTGTACTCGATTATATTAGTATGGAAAAATTAAGCGATCGTTCGATTGATAAAATTGGAAATGCTCATTAGAATTTTCTTTTAGGCAATTTTTCTTCTTCGAATATTAAAAAAAAAAAAACGCTTTCTTTTTGATGATCCACGAACAATTTGATGCAAAAGTATTATTAAAAATACAAGAAACGCGAGTACAGTAAAAATCTTTGCACATATTCCGTAAGTTTCAAGTAAGTTTAAAAGATATTATCCACGCTAACGTTTCATAAATCAACCAGTATTTTCACGTGTATATTTCCTTTGCTGTTGTAAAGTGGAAAATGTAATACGTAAGTATGTATAAGGTTAATTTTACTCAGATCACTGCGTACAGTTTGTCGACCGGTATTTGCACGATCGTTCGCCACGCGATCACAGTTTGTCCCTCGTCGCAACTATCAATTTTAACAAATTGTTGCAATTGGCTTACAACATTACTCTCGAATAAAGTCATTTACTTATCGGCCTATATACCCTCTATCTCTTTGTTTGCACACATTTATTACACGTTCTTCGAATCATCAGATGTATTTTATTGAATCGTATAAAATTTATTAATATACAACCGTCTAGACGAGATTTGCCTTACCGTTCTTATCCGAATAAATTCGTCGACACCTCGATAATCGATAGAAATTTAATCGAATTACAAAAGAAATTTATCAAAGATTCGCATTCCAATCTAAAATTTATTTTTCAAAATCGAATATTAAAATATAGATAAACCGTATCAGTACCGATTATATTCTATTAAACAATAACAAACGAAATAACAAACTTCATTATTACGAAAAATAGAATAGCAAAAACTCGTATGCTCCATCGAAATCCTCTTACAATACGCACACGAACCTTTTTATCCTCCTCCTTCTTATCTCTATCCTTCTACACGAACAATTAAATCTCGAGAAAACAAACAATTGTGAAATATTGAAAAAAAAAAAAAAGAATCGCATCAGCCTCATCCTCGCCCACCCGATATCCTTTTCCTTCCATCCCGTTTAATCATTTGCTATCGGCCATCGTAATTTCCAAGCCTTGCCCTGGCTTAGAAAGAGAGCGGCGCGAGTCGGTTGCACGTTCTCTCCCGCGGCCGCCTCACTCGTGTGCATTGTATTAATATCTCGTTGTCAACGATGACTGGCTGGCTGGCGGGTCTGGACTGATATACCGCCGACACACCCGTCACATTGCGATACAGGGAGATACAGAGGCTGCGAGGCCGTGTGTTCCACACGATAGAACGCTCTCTGTCTCTTTCTCTCTCTCTCTTTCTCTCTGTCAGCCTGTCCTCGCCGTTGAACGTGCAACACACGACGGATGGAAGGGCACATCACGTTGGTCCGCGGTTGATACTCTCTCGTGATCGCTTCTTCCTCTTCTTCTTGAACGCCTGATGGTGGCGAGAACGAGAAGAGGGAATTATCATGAGGGAAAATGCGGGGGAAGGAAGCAGGTGCGACGAGGAGGATTGAATGATGGGGGGCGAGGAAATCGTTTGCAATTTATGATAGCCTAGAGGACATTGTTGTTGCTGTTGCTCGTGGTGAGGGAAGGGAGGGGGCGTAATGCGGCTACTGTGAGTCTAGTGAAGTTTCCTTTTTTCTTTCACAGTGTTTGGCAAGTTGGTTAAGTTAAATTTCTGTGATTAAGTTTTTTCTCTTTTTTTTTTTAATGAATAGCTATAGCGTTCTGCGAGGCAAATTGTGTGTTTACGAGGTAGAATTATGAACTAGGATCGCTTTTTAATTAATTACTAAATCAAACGTCAAAAAGGATGAATTATCTTTATAGAATGTTTTCTTCTTCGACGAATAGCAATATCTTTTTTTAATTTATTTCCAAGATTTATTTTTGACTCAACGTTGACTATTTAAATAAATTTATCACACATCTCAATCAAGATAAAATTCAAATCACGAGAGAAATAATTGTTAATAATTTCAGTTTGATTCCACTTGCTTCGATTTTAATCACGATTTAATACCTCGACGCTCGTCGTGACAACGTAACATGACCAACGTCATCACAAGCGTTGTTTACCTCCCGGTAAAATGGTCGTCGAAGACGAGCGAGCAGAGTGGGCGCGACAAGCTGTTAATTATTAAGAAGGGAACGAAAGGCCGTCGCGACGACGAGTCCCCATTCCAAAAAGGGTATGCACAATGGAATGCAAAAGGGTGGAAGAAGTTGGACGGTGGTTGACGTGACGCGAGAACGATCGATCAACGACTCTCGCCGATTTGAAGGCTATCGGTCTAGAATCGAAGCGAAGCGAGCGAGCTTCTTCTTCTTCTTAAGAAATACGCTCGATGATGAAATATTGGCGCTAGAAAGAGAGAAAGAGAATGGACCAGATCCGAGAGATGATTCTATGATTACAAGAAACGAACGTACGAGGCCTTGTCAGTGAACGTCTCTTCCCTTCGCTCCTTGATCCGGGGAAAAAAGGTGCAGCAACGAGTGGAGAGACTTGAATTACGGCAATATCGTGAGTTTATCTGTCTTACGTGATGTTATGGATAAATATAAATATAGCGGAGAATGCGAGGAAAATCTTTACGATCGTGCATAGCGCGTAAAAAAAAAAAAAGTAATTACAATCGAAGATGTTTTAATAACTTCGCGTTATGGAATTTGTGAGATTCCTCGAATAGTAACGTGTGTGTGAAGAGAAGAGAAATTATGAAAATGTTTTTCTTTTCTCGTTTTCTATATATCAATTTAAGAGAAATTTAAATTTTAGTTGCTCTGAATTTATAAAGTCTATGTATTTTAAATTGAATGTATGAAAACTTGTAAGTATAACTGAAAGAAAGATAGATCTTTCCAATAAAATTCTTACGATAACGAGTTGTAACTATTGTTATAATTCGTTCAAGAATGTCAGTAACTACTGACTAGTGGCCATGAAAAGTATTCAAAATATTTATTGTATTTTTACGTTATTTAGCGAAGCTTCCATAACCATAAAAATTTAATAATACGAGAATAAAAAGAAATAAACGTACGTAAAAATATCTTTTACGATTAAATTACGTACGTGTAAATTTTTATTTAATTCAACAATTATTGTTACGCATTAAAAAATAATTATCTTCTTTTTATCGCGATAAATAAATTCCAGAAGAAAATCGAAAAATTCAATTCTTCGCGAACAAATCAATAGAACTAGCATCACAAACGATCGCAAAAAAAAAAAAAAAAAAATAGCGTTTCACAATTTCACGCATTGCACAATTTTCAAGGAACTACATCGATCGTGATTAAAGGAGACGTTAAGACAATCGCTCGAATTCTCCAGTTTTCACTTCGGTAATTCGTAACGGCCGATGATAATTATCGTGAAACGACGATGTTTGTTTTTTCTCTTTTTTTTTACAAATGGAACCACGTAATCGTAATGGGCGACTTCCACCTTTGCCCGGCTCTCCTACCTTGGCCGAATTCCATCGAACGCCCACTTCCTGTCGAGCCTCTGAACACGATCTATCGCGTTTGCGTGCGCCGCGTTGCGTCCCTCGCCTCGTCTCGCTCTGCCTCGATGTTATTTCGTTATCGGCCGTCTCTTTCCCGCGCGCTTCGAAACACGGTAGAAACCTTTCACGCGTATCGTCCGTTGCACACGGACCGGGCGAATATCCACGATTTTTCTATTTATTTTTATCTTTCCTTTCTTTTATTATGGAATTTTGGAAAATCTAATTTTCCAGAGCTTGGGGAAATGGAGGGAAAAACGAACTGGAACTGTGCTTTTCAAAGGAAGTTTCGATCGAGTGTACAAATGTATACAATTCGGGGAATATTGATGTTTGGAAGCGATACTGAATTAACTAGAAATTAAAAAAAATTATCCATAAGACGGAAATATTAATACACGATCATCTCAAAGATTGAAATAATATTCGATATCTGTTAAATTAACTGCATAAGCAGAATTTCACTCGCACAATTTCAACTTCACGAAGAAACACGTTCAAGATTACATATCCTCAACTTCGAGATACAACCGATTTCGATCCGAAAATTACACACGCGTAACAGAGAACACTGTTGTCGGGAGGGGTCATTAATTCAACAATGGAGCTCGTTAAACAATTGAACGTGCATTTCCATACCCTTTGCACTTTGTCCTGAATCGTGAACCGATAATTACAGGCAGGCAAAATACGGTTCCAAACACTTTCTTTCGTGTTAAAACGGGGGAGGGAAGGGAAGAGGACAGCGATGTCCTTCGGGAGAGGAGGAAGGGAGGGAAAAGGCATGAGCGTAAGTCAGAGGGAGGAGAAGAAAGGTTGTCGAGAAAACGTTTCTTCCCACGACGTGGCCCCCAGACATTTGGTCCAATAATAACATTAATTTCGTCCACCGAGGAAACCTATTGTTCGGTTGATGCGTCCCGCAGCGGATGCAGCCCCTTCTTCTTCTTTTTTTTTATTCTATGTCGCTATGCGCTATACCTGTTACACTGCGGGAAACGCGTAAAACGCATGTCGGTTCCACGAACGGTTCACCTGTCTCCTTCCTTTCCTTCCCCCCCTCCTGATCCTCCTTCCTTTGTCGCACGCGTTCTATTCGATTTCACTCGAAAAACGCTGGATGGATCTTCTTCTAGTCGATCCTCTGCTTATTTCAGATTGGAGAGAATAATTATTGGCTTCGAAATGGTTGAAATTAATTCGAGTAGATCTGTGTATTTTTTGCATCGCAATAGCGGCAAGTTGAACTCTATTTGTTTATTCTATAAATATTCCAATTTTTGGGATATTTAATTCTTTTAAAAATTCTTCTTCTTTATATCAAATCGGTAAAGGTTAAATTGAAAACGTGATTAATAATGCGAAGAATACAATTACTTTTGTTGAAAGGAATTTTGATTACTTTTGAGAAATTTTACAGGATTCTAAATTTTAATACGAAAGCATATAAGTGACAAGTTTATAGCTAGTTGGATAAATGTGGATAATCAACAATGTTGGTCGATGATTTTCATTCTCGTGAGAGGAAAAAATATGACTGATTGAGAACGAAACCGGATCTTACCACGTGTACGTTACTTAATCAAATATTTCTGAAACTGGAGAAATTTTTATTGAAATAATGGTAACAGATCATTACCTTATCAACTTCAATAAACGCACAATCACAACTTATTTATCACAATCGTGAAGTGTCAAGTACTCGCTTATCAAAACTTCACGGTTCAGTAAACTCATGTAGTAAGACTACCTACAAGCAAAATAAAAATTGTAACGAATTATCAATTACATATTCGCAATGAACTTTCACACCGAACTTTCACACATCGATCATCGACAACTGCCCAATATTTTAATTAAAGAAAAAGAAAAAGACTTCAACCATCGAGAGATTAAAAAACAAATATTCTTTAATTACCTTGAAATCGTTAGAAGGAAACAGAAAATTCTCTGATCCATTTCAAGAAAGGATCTCGTTTCTGATTACTAAAAACCAATATTTACCAATAAAAAAAACCAATAAAAAAAAATCTGAAAAAAATAACAGCGTTTCGAAATCGGTCGAAATACCGCAATAAAACCGAAAGATTATTTTTGATTACTAAAAAAATATTCATAAAAAAAAAAATTGATAAAAATCCGAAGAAAACAGGGAAGGAAATAACGATTTCGAAATCGGCCAATAAAATCGAAACGACGAGATTATTTTTGATTATTAAAAAAAATATTCATAAAAAAAAAATTGATAAAAATCAGGAAAGAAAACAGGGAAGGAAATAACGGCGTTACGATCTCGAAATCGGCAATAAATCGGAATGGCGAGAGTTTCCGCGAGGAACGAACGATTGCACAACGACAAGCGGTTCAACGACTCGCGAACCCAAGATCGTTCCCTCCCACCATCTTTCTCCTCTTTCTCCACGGCCCTAATCCATTCTCTTTCACACCGGGGAAGTTTATCCCTGTCTCGGGACTCGGATCTAGATAACGACGAACAAGACGACGAAAATGGGAGGAACGGGTTCGCGTGAAAAAGCTTGCCCGTTATCATCCTCGACATCTGGCTGCGCCTTAATTATTTTCTCGAATGGGATCGCGGCCTCGAGAAACACCGGAAGCAGGGACGAAAGCATAATTCCGCTTTGTCGCCGAAACACCGGAATGCACTTTTCAGCCGTGTTGCGCGTTTCTCGCTTCTTCTGCGACTGTTGGATCGAACGGAGATGGAGAATTGTTCCACGGAGTGGAAGAAGCGACACCGACCCTTTTGTTTCGCTCGTCGCTTCCCCGTTTTTCGGATTACAAGTCGAACATCTTTCATATTCCTGAAAATTTTGAAAAAAAAATCAGCAGTCGGTTCGAGCTTATTTCGAACCACATCGCCCTGATTCGAAAGAAAATTTTTCTAATTTAATGAAATGAGACAGGATTACAGGCTTGACTTCCAACTAATCTCTAAATCATTCTAATCTGACCATTTCTAAGAATTAGGCCAATCTGAAGTTACATGAAATAATCGACAAACGTTGCTCAAGAGTTGCACATACTATGCAGAGGAAATGAACAAAAAATGTATACACATTCACCTCTTGCAAATTGACAAAAAGGAAATTGCGAGCAAGAACTTTCATCAGGCTAATACCACGTAAAAAAATACTTCTATCCATAAGTGTAATAATTCACAGAATTGAATTTAAATAATTTCATCTCGGCCATAAGATCTCACGAGAAAGTTTCCCTCGTCGATTCTCCCATTCTCCCCATAAGAGAATCAAGTCAATCCCTGAAAGAAAGCGAATCACGCGCAATTTCACAGAGATGCACTCTCCGCGAATGCGCACGAATCTCGAGGATCGAAGCAAAACGGCACCAGGAGGCCACCGTCGAATCGATCTCCTCCTCGTAATAGCTCACGAGGGGTTAACGCGCCACTTCGGAATCGCCGCTTCTTAGCTCTTCTTAGCACCGGTGAAACGCGCCTCTCGAATCACAGAGTACCGGACGAATTACAGATTCCATATACGTGCAACGGCAATCGAGTTCCTCCTCTTTTTTTCCTTCTCTCCCCTTTCTCTCTCTCTCTCTCTCTCTCTCTCTCTGTCTGCATGCTTATCGTTCGACCGCGTGCAAAAACACGAAAACGCCGAGGCACGGGATCCCTGCGAATAGCGAGGCGAAACCGTACCTTAATGACTACCTGCATCAAGCCTCCCTGTAACACGAATATAAAACGCTTCTAAGCTTCTAAGTCCTTGAACGAGTCTCGTTTTAATATTCGAGTATGCTCCTTAAACTGAAAGGGTGCGTCGGATAAGAATCTGGAATTCATCTTTCACTTCTCTTTTGTCTTTGTTTTCTCCTCCATGCGACAAAGTTCAGGATAACGATAGACGTATTCTCTCTCTTTTTCTCTCGATCGATGATTCTCTATCGGTCCTCACTTCCGGTTTTATTTATGTTTTGACCGCAGCCACGGTGGAATTGTTCCAATAATATTTCGTATCGCGTGTATAAGATGGAATTCGTACTCTCTGCGATGGTAGGTGAGTATGTTTGTTGTGTTTTTAATGGGAAATTGATGGGCAGGGAACGTAACGATGAGACGGTTAGTTTCGTTTCCTTCCTTTTTGCCTTTCCTCTTCTTTCTCGACGTTGTGATGAGAGATTTATATGGAAGGGGAGGGAATTTAAATTGAGAAAAATCAGTCGGTCGAGATGGGAAATCGATGAAATCGACTTTCTTGATTAATATTTCGAGAGAAATTTCGAAAAGAAAAGAATTCGACGAAAATTGTAAGGGTTTTAATTAAATTTATAGCGAAACATGTTATTTCTATAGAAATGAAAATACACACAAATGAAGTAAATCGCTATGATGTAGCAAGAATAATGATTCTCGATCAACGAGCAAAAGACCATTAAAAGAGTGGAATCTTATCCTTTAAAATCCTTTTTCATTTATTTCCAATACGACTTTCGATTCCAGAGATATCGTCCTCTAGAGAAAAAGACAACTTTTAATCGTTTACTATCCTCGTCTTCCTTTCAATTCTTAGAAAAACATACGCATTTCCAGGAAAAAATACGAGTCAATGGAAACTTTGAATCCTTGATTTCGAGATAAAAAATGATTTCTTCTTACTGTTCTTTACGCGACAAGTCGAAGCGAGTTTTCCTCTGAACATATCGATCTGTTATAATAAAAAGCACACAAGAGATGTAACAAACAATCGAGGCGAAGAAAAAAGCTTTTGGATAACGTTCTGCCGTAATAAAATTATATTCCATAGATATTCGAATCATTACATTATTCAATTGCAGGAAGTCAGATAACCGGTCATAATTTTACGACTTCTCACGAATCAATTCTAAGTATTCATAAAGCATTTCTTCTGTTGGGTTCTGTTAATATGCGCGTGTTTTTCGAGAAACACACCATATACGGCTGTCGCTTCTCCCCTTCCCTCCTCGAGGATTTTATCCTTTTATCGCCAGCACCGCCACGCGTATTTCACTTAGTTGCGGCTTCTTATGCTGATGATTATCCCGGCAATTTATTCGCCCTAACTATCGCCCGTAATCGTTCATTCAATTACCATTGGTTATCGTCTTTATGCTTTTTCCGCGAACGCGACCGGCGTGTTTCACCTCCCCTTAATGGGAAACCAACGCCTCTTTATGGCTTCCGTTTTGTCTCGCGTATGCTCCTTATATATGCTGCTTACATATATCCGCTCACGCCTTCCTCGAAAATGGCGACAGGACGCGTGCTCATTTTATTCGATACTTAATTTTTTAATATCTTAAAAAATTGAACTTTAAAGTTTCATCACTTTCCGATACACTACCGGTTTGTATCCTACTGTTCGAGCAAGTTTCTTTCAAAAATATTTCATATATATTCGTCCTGAAAAATTCTCGAAGAAGACGAAGGGTTAATTTCGTCCAATGTAAAGAAGTTGAAGATACAGATTTTTAATTACTCGTCCAAGATAAAATTACTTAATAGCGTTATCGATGTGTACGTAATTGTTAACGGTATAGGATTATACGGTGGCCTTCATCTCGCACGTACGTAAAGAAATGCAGGTGTACGGTCCGTGAGGGAAGAAAAATCGTGGTACGATCGATAGATAGGTCGTATCGGGAAAAGATCGAGGTACGGGAAAGGAAACGTGATCGAGGAGGTTTCGTGATCGTAAGACGCGATATATGAGCACCATTCCGGCTTTTGCCTTCTCTTTGTTTCTCCGTCTATCATCGTATCGGGACCCAGCATTTCATCCTTTATCTACGATCTTCGATCCCGATGCGGCTTTATAATAAAATATAATAGTAAACTCACTCGACTCACACTGTCATCCTCTTGAGTAATTTCTTCCTGTCGATCGTAGATAGCGGATATCATCGTTTTGTAGAAGGACCTCTTGCCCGAGTCTGCCATGTTTTGACCAATAGCCGATAGCTACCGATCAGTTATGTGAAAATGAATCGTTTCGTTGATTCTTTTTCTCTTCCTCTCTTTCTTTCTCGCCTTCCTATTTATTCATAACGGTGATCGGTGTCCTGTGATCGAGTACCTTATATTTCACGGATTGGATGATGAGGATATTTATTGTCGATATTTATTTTATTTCACGCGAGAGCGTTATTATAGACACGTTTATGGAATACGTTTATGCAAGTTTCGCAGAGATCAATCTTTTTTTTTTTAAGACGTGACTAGACTATTTATTATAGTCAAGTAATCCTATAAATTGAGAAAAATGAATATTTAATAGGGTAAAGTAGAGCAAATTATTTTTGAATTCAACGAAGAAAGAAATTATAAATTTTAATGAAATTTAAAATCGAATTTTTTTTTTTAAACGAAACATTCGATTCTCTCTCTATATATATATATCCTTTCAACGGGTCCTATTTACATCTCGCTTAAATATAGCTATCTTTATCTCGTTTCAGCACGTGAATATAATATAAACTTCAATTATTCTAACTTAATTTAATACATAATACATAAACCTCAATCTTATTTACTTATCAAAGGTACCCCATTAATATTTATATCCCACGTAGAGAAGGTATCTCCAAGTATATATATATATATAAATTTATCCTGGATGGACATTTGATCCTTTCTTAACTCGAGGAATCATCTGCACGTAGGTACGTTAATTAATCTTCTTAATTCTCCGAATAGAACAAATATCTAAATAAATAATTTCTCACTTAAAAAATCATTAATCAAATCAAAAATAATTATTTTTAAGAATTTCCAAATTCGAACCAGTTTTTCGAACATCGTCCCCTCATCTTCATCTCATTCCCACCTACGTAACAAAAAGGGAGATGGCGTGGCGCGTATTCTATTCCAATTTCGCCCGTATCTCATTATCGTTGATTCCACAGATGCTATCGCAAAGAGGGAAAAGAAGAGGGTTGGATCGGCGGCTTATGCAAACGGAGTAAGATCGTGCAACGCCTTTCCACGGCCTCTCCCTTTCGGGAGAGCCACCTCCCGTGAAACGTGTCCACGCATTTAATGCCGTTGCACACGCACTGGATAGACTCTATGCACAGATCCTGCCAGGCGGCTCGTCCATTTCCTGCTAATTAAATTAGTGTATCGGCCACTGTCCGCTGTCGTGCTCGTCCAACCTCTCTCTCTCTTCCTCTCTCTTCCTCTCACCCCTCTCTTTCCCTCCATCTCCATCTGTCTTTGGCTTTCGAGAGTTTAACGACCCCTTTTCGCCTCCTTTTCGCAACCATCTTCATCAATGTTGGCCGCCCGATTCCCAGGAGCCTCGTATCGGACGCGGCTGTTGTTCTCATTAGGATAAAACATTGCTGCCGAGCTAATCTAAGGGATCCTCCGGTAATAGTGTCGACGTTTTGACGAAACGACGCGCCTCGTGCGCCTTTGATTGCGTGCGCGCAATTCTACGTACATGGTGACCAGAGATATTAGTACATGAATAATTTTGGAAATATTGACGATGGATTAATCGATGATTAATGATTTTGTGAATAATGTTATAAATGGTATCGATGGATTAATAATGCGAATGATTTTAGGAGTATCGAAGGAATGGTAAGAATTGCATGAATAATTTTGGAAATATTGACGATGGATTAATCGACGATTCGATTAACGATTTTGTGAATAATGTTATAAATGGTATCGATGGATTAATAATGTGAATGACTTAGGAATATCGAAGGAATGGTTAGATGTGATCTTGAAAGATCGAAATTTAAGTAATCTTGATGAGTATTAGGAATAATTTTGTAGAGATATTTGATAGATGATGTAATTTTCGTATAATTTACCGATGAACTATATCTTTGATAGAATTCAGGAAAATTATAAATGACAAATGATCCAATCGTAATGACGATTTAATAATCTCGACGGTAAAGTAATTGATATCGTTGAAGAATGCGCAAGGGGGATAAGAATACGAAAATAAAATAGGAAGTGAAGCGTAAATCGGATTACCGGATGTGTTAGGGCGGCCACGTCGCCGGAGGTCAGGAGTTATAAGTAAAAGGCTTCGTTGACGTAAAATGAAGAAGGAAAGTTCGAGCATTAGCTCTTCATGGAATCACATCAGCAGGGTTTTTTAACCAGGAAACGCAACGATCGATCGTTACATTTTCCTAAGAACAACTAGCACTTCCATAACGAAATATCCAATCTCCAATTAAAATCTCCATTAAAAAAGATATATTAAAAACACGATTTTTAATTGCAACGAAGAAATTCTCGTTTTCTAATTAATTAAATTTTTCATCGTAAGTACACTTAATGTATAAATTTATCACACGTTATGAAAATATATATAAGAAACAAGTTCGTTCTCTATCTTTGCCTATGATCCAATCGTACAATATTTATTAACGCAGCCCACACTTTGAGTAAAGAACCGAGCTACTTAACCTCAATTCTTTCGATAGAAAAATTAATCCTTCAATAACCCCTTAATTATCTACTCTATTGAAACGTTGAATATTTCATTTTCATCTGAAAAAATAGATACCCATTCCCCCACAACCAATTCTCCTGATATCCTAACCATCATCGAGATCGAACTCCAGATCATCCAGCTATCGGCTGGATACGACGAAATAGACGAAAATATTTCTCTATTATCTCCTCCGACGACCACGTTACGTTATCGCCACGAATCTCGAATGCACTAGCGTGAGTTAGGAGGGGAGCGGGGCTTGGCACACCGGAAGTCGCCAAGTAGGGAAAACTCGGCGCACCGGCCGAATATAATGCGAGCGGGGCCTGGTGACAAGTATGGTAATGCGACGCGGGTACATACGTGCCTGGATTTCAAGTTCGAGAGTCCTGCCGCGACGAGCTGTCCCTCTGCCCGCCACAATTCTTCGCGCGTACGAATTTTCAACGAAACTTAATTGGATGATTGCTCACTCCCCTCGCGAGAGTGTGTCCCCATGTCGTTCATAAATTCTTGCATAATCGATTCCGGAGCGGAGTGGAGGGTACGCGCGCTGGTTTTTTTCGATAATTGGGAAGAGGGAGAGAAGGAAAGGGGACTGATCGATGGTAATAATCGATTCAGTTGCAGGAAGAGGGGGGAGTGTTTCTTCTGTCAATGTAATTAGTGTGTGGCGTGCAAAGGTAAATTGGTTCGGGTAAATTTCCTTTTCCTTTCTTAGCGAAGGGGTGGTTGCTAATTAGTGGCATATTTTTGGAATGCGTTTATTAGGATTTTGATAGGATTTAATTACAAGAATTGTTAGGTACCTTTAAGATCTTGCAATTGTTTGTATAATAGTTTGTTCTTTTCGAATCGTCGTTGCTACACGATACGTTAAATTGTACGTTCCATAATCGTAATGATTGGGCAGAGAGATAGTTATATTCGTAAGGAAAATTATTATTTATCGTATATTTTATGGAAAATTTAAATCTGCAAAAAAAGATTAATGTACAAAAATATTCTATCATATCCGTTCTTATTCCCTGCCAAATCGGAATTAATGGAATCACGACTCCATTATCTCGAAAGCGCATTACATAATTTAGAATATAATAAATTATATGCACGCTTGCCTGATTAAACCTTTTATTTATTCGAGCCGAGGAAATTATTACACGCGGGAAACTTGATACAGGATAAAGGGAATAGGCGATCTTCTTGCGAGGAAACATTAAACGTCTTCGATTCCGTCCATTTATAACGATATATCCCACAATTCAAGCATAATCGATATCTGACAACGAACCAACCCTTCGAGCTATTAGCTAGTATAAGCCAACATAAACGAGTGGACACGAGTGGAGAACGGAGAGCATCTTCCGATAAATCTAACCAGTTCCTCCATAAATGGGGAGCACCGTCTAAATCACCGCTCCTATCAAAAATTGAACGACCACTCTCATAGGATGCAATTCGCCTAACGCATTATAACGTTCACTTTATCACGCTCACCTTATCAGCGATGACTCGGTCGAATAGGAATGATACATTAATCACCGGTAACAATCTAATAAATTAACGGTCCGCGTAAACACCTCGCGTCGTACAATTAATAAGAACACCGTCCTTGCACACTTCAGACCTACCGTTATCCGTTAAACATTCAACAGCTTTCCAACAGCTATTAAAACGTAATTTACGACCAGATCTATCCGCGTTCTCCATTTTAAAGCATAGGAAGGGAAGGGAGGGAAAGAAAAGAAAAAGAAAAAGAAAAAAGAAAAAAGAGAAAGAAAAGGAGAAGAAAAAACTCACGACAACGTGTTTCTCCTTACGAACCATGATTTTTCTCTATCCATTCTGATCCATTGGTTGAACAGTGTATTTATCGGACGTGGCTCGAACGTGTAATTAGCATGACAATAGGTAATGGGTAAGGAAACCGTGTTTTACACAGGTACGATAAAAGAAGCCGGAACGTTTGACGCGAGAGGAGAGATCTTGGGCTTATCTGGCTTATCCACGAGGTTGGAATTCGAAATAAATCTTTTCCACGTTTTTCGCGGGCTGAAAGCCCAGCCGGGGTGAAAGACAACCGGTCGGATTTATTCCAATTCGTAGAGACCCCGTGGCCGCTAATGATATTCCGACCCACGCCTCGACACGCGCGTTAATTACACGCTCGTGACGCTCGTGAACAATGTAAGGCGCAAATTGGCCGGGTAATATAGATCGTAAAACGATGTAAGGACCAGCACGTCGAGGAGCGAGGTAAGGAGTCGAAGAGTTTCCTCGAGGAAATTGGAAATTTTTCTTTTTCTCTGATGTATTTCGAACACTTGTTAGTGGAAATATAGAGCGAGACTAATTTTTCCTAGATCAAAAGCTAAAGAGAAGAAAATTATATTGCATATCATCCATTGTAAAAGCAATTTTTTTTTTAATAATTTCTCGATTCTTCTTCCAGCCTAATATACAAAGATGTATACGCACGAAAGGATATCGATTATTGATAGCTTCATAATACTCAGTCTCTTTCTGCCACCAGGTGGTCAGATATTCTAACGGACGAGGGCGAAAGGGAGAGAGAAAGAGAGAAACGAACGATTCTTGGATTCGAGTCGAGCGAAAATTTTGGGGAAGGGGAAATCGGGCGGCTGGTTTTGGTTTACGGCGTGGCGATGTTTGACTAATGCTCCGCAATTTTGGCTTTTGTCGGTGAACGGGTCGCCCGCTGAGCTCGGCCAAATACGAAAGAGGCTTGGTTAACCGAACCCTTCGGCTCTTGGGAAGAGCCACCCTGATCGACGACCCGCTGGGAACCATGTTTAGGAAGCGTCGATCATGTTACGGGGTATACGATTTTTTTACGCGTAATCGTCGACTCGATGGGTTTTCATTCATGTTCGAGGCCAATCGTAAAATCGGTTAGGGGTTTGAACGTTTAAACGACGTTATGAGAGTGAAGAGGATTCTTCGAGTTTTTTTTTTTTTTATGTCATACGAGTATTTTTCGAAGAAGAAATTTTGATTTTAATTTCCTTCTCCTCGAAATGAAGAATGTTCTATAAAATTAATTTTTATAGAATCAGGAAAGATTTGAAGTTTCACTTTTATTACGTTGTTAAATGTAATGTTTCTTTCTTATTTCCGAACACTTTAAAAGGAATATGTAAAACGACGTTAATGTTGAAAAAAAATTGTCTGGCTAGGAATTGTGTTATAATTTATATACTATTATATATAATCTAACATCTACAAATCTGATCACGTAAGTGAAGCACAATGAGCACAGAGTTAAGGCGATTACTTAGATGACATTCGTGATTGACTTTGTAATTGAATCCCCTGCTATATATTTGAGCAAATCAAATCGAAGAGATTCCAATACGTATTTGTCAAGTTATCACATTCGCCCTGTATATGTATATATTCCGAGGATTCGATCTATCACAACAGATAATCACTACGTCTCGTTACATATACTCCAAGATCTATCCTCCATCGCCATCGCCTTGTGCCAACCAAATTACATCCTATATATTTATTTTTCTATTATCATTAATATACATATTACATCCTCGAACATGATAAAATTTTTAATTTTCTTATTAAGATTATTGTCAAGACTTATACATCATTTAAATTACAGAAAATGTATCGTTCGAATGAAAACAATATACGAAAATTCACGCTCAAAGAATTAATCCTTTTAGTTACACCATTCCAACACCGTTATAATAATATTCAATAAATTTCAGACACACTGCATTAAAAAACAAATATCTACTCCTATAATGACAAACGATCCCTCTCCATTACATCATCTTCCTCCACTGAAGAGACTCCAATCTAACTTAAAAAAAAAAAAAACACTCAGCAATTACCTCTCTAAACGTTCTAACAATCCTCCACCTTCCAGAAACCTCTCCACAGTCCAATCCACGCGGGCAACGAACGAGCACGCGGTCCAAATCTCTGGCGGCCTCGTCAGAGAAGCGTGACGATCGCGCTCGCCTCCCCGGATCGTCGACGAGATTAGAGACGTGCGGATGGAAAAAAAAAGAAAAAGAGAGAAAGAGAGAGAGAGAGAGGAAAGACGAGGAGAGGACAATCACCGGATGCCGCGCAGGTGTGCCACCGCTTATACGGCGAGCGCCACGACACCGGTATTAACGTGCCGCCATATCGATATCGTTATAATATGCAAATGCGGTGGTGCACGCACACGTGGGGCGAGCCGCCGAGCAGCAACAACACACCCGTGAGCAACACGTGTTGCAGAGGCCGGCGGAGGCACCGGGAAAGGAGAGATCATCGATCGCGATCCGTCCAACTCACCGTCGACTTCTGTTTCCGATCCGAAGATCTCTATTCCGAGGCAGGGCCCGCCGTTATTTTCCTCGCGTGCCTCGCGCTTCCACCCGTTCGCCACGCGTCCTCACCCCTCTCTCTCGCGCGCGCGCGTGCGCGTGCGTGGCTCTCTATTCGAGAGATCGAAATGAAATCGTGCGAGCAGTTGGATCGAGGGGGTGATTTTGCGAATCTTTGCGATAGATGGAGGAGCGAGACGAGGTTGAGATTCGAGTGACGACGAATTCTTTTGCGTGTTAATGAGACGGATTTAATTGTGGTTTAATTATTTTGGTATCGTTTTATTTTAACCTTCCGGTGCACGTATTTCAGCGATTGAAAGTAACGTTATTCTATTTTATTTTTATCACGCAAAATTATTTATTTGCGTTGAACAAAGTAAGGGAAGAATTTATGCGATTGCTTATTCTCTACGATAAGTAAGGAGAGTAGATATCTTTTTCTTATTTGAAAAAGAAAGAAAAAAGAATAGGAAAATGTTCTAAAAAACGAGGCGCTACATTCCGCTAACCTTATTTCACCTGTTCGTTCACCTTCGAAATGTCATATATTCCTCTCACCAATTCCCAAAGCCCAGCTTCCCAAGCTGGTCGTGGAAAAAAAAGAAGCCGTGACTCGTTAACAGCATTACTCGTGCTCATTCCCCGCTCTCAAAATCTAGAGTTGTATCTTCGAAACGAACAATCCCGTGTGTATGTACGTTACGTACAATCTACGCTGCCGATCGAAAGTTTGGAATAACTTGTTCCGTAAAATTTAATATCAAACGTAAGAGAAAGTCGGATTAGAGAATTCTACAAGGTGAAAAAGAGAACAGAATTGCGTTTCTAAGTTGTTCTGTTATAATTAGAGTATAATACAAATCTAGGAATTAATGATTGACAATAATGCAATTATGTTATAAAGGAATGTAATTGGAGCAGTTGAGATAATAGAAACTTAAATAGAGCGCAAATAATCAGATGCTAATAGCAAGTCTTCATTTATTTGAACCTTATTTCAATTACCTGTATGAATCTCTGCTACAATCAAACACGTAAAATGATAACTTGATATATTGATAATTTATAAAATACACTGAATTACTTTTAACCAAATATTCGTATAAATTGATTTTCGCTGTAATAAAATTTTAATTCGTGAAATACCACCTCATAATTTACATTTCGAAATATCGATTTTTAAATTGTCAACTTCAAATTGAACAACGCGACGCCATAATTTTGCTCGATAGTATACCCGTTGTATCGTACTCTTGCTCTCACGGTATCTTTATTTTCAATCGTTATCTTAATGTTCATTAAACGTCCAGTTATCGCGGGAGTGGGGCCAGGATCACAATAGGGAACAGCCGAACGCAAGCCCAGGAGGCAGGTTACAACGATCGAAACGCGCGCAGAAAAAGAGAGAAAAAAGAGAGAGAGAGAGAGAGAGATAGCGGTTTACTCGATATTTAAAAGAAACGGACCCGTTCTGGTTTAACCGAGGCACCTGGATATATAGCAGATCATCGATCGCGATATCGTTGTTCAGCCTCCTTCGTATTTATTTCTTTATTTACCGTCGATAGATCACACGCTTCCAATTCGCGGCTTGTACCTCATAATTCAAACGAGTCGTTACAGCATATTTAATAATACCTCGAGTACTCTCTCCCGATATCGCATCGCTTTTGCTGGGAAGAAGAAGAAGAAGAAGAAGAAGAAGAGGAAGAAGAAGAAGAAAATAAAAGGAGGAATTCTTGCCTTACAGCGGATTGCCACGTGGCAGCTTTCCGAGAACCTTGTCACCTGGTCTTGAGATATGGTCTTGAGAGATGTCTAATTAACCGTGAGAATAAAGAGAATTATTTTTATTATTATTTTTTTTTAATATTCTTCTTACGCGTTTTGTGAACGCGTTTAAATATGTCCCATTTGTGGTTTGTGATGATGAAAAAAGGGAAAGAGACATCGAGCTGTCAAGAATTGAACTGTAAGTGGTATGGCGATCGGTGAGGCGACACTAGCGCCACGTTATCGTAACTAGCTGTAGCAATATGTGTTATATTTATCTATTTCTTTATTTATTATCTCTACCTGCTCACTCTTCGACTCTTTATTGAGAAATCACTTTTGAATTTTTTAAACATTATTCGAAATTATTAAAACAATTTATCATACAAGTTTTTGGATATATTGTGTAGTATATAGGATTTAGAATTCGATGTTATAGTTTGTGTACGTACATCTTCCATTCGATTATTCTACTAATCCGGATGCTAGACCATCTGCATATTATCGCTAATTCTGCGGCTGCTGTTGCTATTAAAGGGTTTCAGTCGTTATTACGAAATCGCTGTTTCCCGCGAGTTCCATGGCTAATCGTCGATCCATTTGAATAGAATCGCCTTTCCTAATGCATATTTCCCTGTCTGAAGGGAATTAACAAGCAATCTTAGCTAGGGATTTAAATTTCAATTGAAACAAACACCATCCTTTTTGATATCTTCGTTCTATTCGATCAATTTTGTAAATCCATATACAATTATATTTCTTGCACGATTTTTTAAACAAATAAAATAAAATTCTCCTTTTTTACAATCCTATCGATCGATCTTTAAACAATCATTATTTTTACGCGCAAATAGAAATAAAATTTTATAATATAACCAGCACGATCATACGTTGGAATAACAGATACATCGAATGAAAATGATATTAAAAATTTGAAGAAACTTAATCCTAAAGAAATAATACGAATAAAAATTCTCCTCCATTCAATCCATTTCAAAAACACCCGAATAAAAGCCAACAACAAAATGCACGAATCTTCCACAAAGCGAACACGATCGAAATGGGTCGAGGATCGAAACACACTCGTGGATCTCGATCGCCTTGTCACCCGACATACTTTGTCGGCGAGGCGACCTTTGCTCGACATCGTGATAAATATATTAAAACCGGAGGCGAGTTCGTGAGCGACGATGACTCAGTTGGTTCGCGGGCCCGATTGTCGGGCCCCCTTCCCTCCCCTCCTCCCTCCGTGTACACCCGTGATTACTTTTCTCTGCCTTCTTTCTCGCCCCGCTCGCCGCTCGCAGAGGAAAAAGCACGGCGACCGATCGGCCGCTAACATACATTTGCTTTCAAGCAACACGTGTTGTTTCTGGCCGCCGATCGTGATTCATCTGGTCGCCGCTAATCGACTTCCGTTAAATCAAACACGTCCCTCTGTTCGCGATTCAGCCGCGCAATTGGCCAATACCTGACCGACACACGACGACGTTGCGCGCTAGTATCTCGCCGGGCGAGCGGAAAAGGCAGCTTTGTCCGTTTGTGATCTCGAGAACGAGAGTCGTGTTTGACGTATTTATCGACGTTTCGTTTTTTCTTTTTTTTTTTAATCATTCTTCTGGTGGTATAAGAAGAAGTATAGGTATTGAAAAGTGAAGTGAGTTTGTAAATTGAAAAGTTGTTATAATTTACCCCTTTTTCGAACGAAGAAGAAATAGTCTTAAACAGATATTGATCAGATGGCGTGCTCCATGATCGGTTCTTCTGGAAGGCTTACCTGGAACAGGAAGAGATTAAAATAGTTTTTAACAAATGAAGATTATTTATTATTATTGTGTGATTGATTAAAAATTTCGATGAAACGTCGTTTTTTAAAAAGGGATAAATTGAATGAAAATCTATCTTATTTCAGATATATCATTAACGCTTGTCGAATATAATTTTTAAAATAGTAGCACTTAGAAATATTGAGGGAATACGAGTAGGCATACTTAGAATATATACTCATACGTCATTAAGAACATGTCTAAAACAGGTACGAACCCGGTATATATACCTTTCAATGTATATATGAAGTCTGTCAATTAAATCTCAAGTTAAACATTACTTCTGCAAATAAACCTGAGCCTCATTTAGACCCATCAAATCAAAGTCAATTTATCATACCTTCATCACTTAACGGCATACGGTATATATCATTAATTTAAACATCAAATTTTAGACATGCAAATATGTATTTACTAAATCAATATAATTTGGAATAGCTGCATAATGAAACAAGTTCCAATGCGAAATTGTTTTTCAGAAATGAAAAACAAATACATTTAAAATATTTTATTCGTACATATTTGTAAATGGAAATCTTTGCTCCAGAATTTCTTGCTAATAATTTCATTTTTTAATTAACTTCGTATACATGTTTAAAACAAGTAGCATATTTTTATAATTTTCATTTTTTTAATCTAGAATCAACTTGAAATATCAATAATAATCTTTCTCGCATTTGCAGATATTTTTAATTAAAAAATTGCACAAAATTTTCTAGCTTCCGGATTCCAAATTCTTTAATCGAAATTATCGTTTGAACATCACCAGTTGAACAATCCACCACTTATAATCTTAATCTTACAGTCTCGAATCAAATCAAACCCCGGATCCATTAAGCCAAACACAATTAATCATCCCTAATCACCTCCCAATTCCTCCAAAATCAAATTCCACTCTACCTAAACAATTAAAACAACACACAACTCTCGACAAAAATCATCAATTATCCCCGAAAACGAAGCAAGAATAAATCAGAAGAAGCAAGAAAGAGAGAGAAGATGAGGGAAAATCTGGCGCTCCGTTTTCCCACCACCGTTTCGTTCCATCAGCGTTTTTAAATAATTGAACGAGACCGTGGCAGAGATCGTGGCATAGTCATTTGCATACACCGAGGGCCCGATCGAAGCCGCTCCGTTAATTAATTAATACTAATTAATCATGGATGACGATGGGTCGACGATAAAGCCTACGGCCGCGGAGCATTGGGTGTCGCGAGATCCCGATCTCTCTCTCTCCCTCTCTCTCTTTTCTCTCACCTTCTATGATTCCTTTTCGTTCTCCTTTCCCTTTCTTTTCACCGCGCAAAACTAATTACCCGAGCGATCATCGTCTCGTCGCGGGGAAACAGGAAACGAGAAAGAAACGAGGTGAAAGACGAGAAACGTTCGAACGACTAATTATCCGTGGATCCATCGCGCAACAACGTTTTTTGAATGCTCGTTTACGAATGCCGTAATATCCGTGCACTGTTACCGCTGCCTGCCTTGGGATTACACGTGAATATACAGGGTGTCCTGTTATCCGCGGGTGCAGTTAGACAGGGATTCCTCCTGTGACAAACAAAGAGAATTAGATTCTTCTTTTCACTCGATCCCGAGTAAATCGAACTCGGAAAGCGTGTAATTATAATTAAGATATAATTCTGTAGGGTTATTCGTGGTTCAATTAGATTGGGAATAGAATTCCTTGAAAAAGAAACGACGGAGAGAGAGAGAGAGAATTAAATTTTTCCATTCGAGGTTTCGTTATTCGTAAAATATTTAATTATAGATAACACAATACAATTCTATGGGTTAAATATTTATATTTTGTTTAAAAATAATTTTCGAAAATATTGTATACTGTCTAACTCGTAGTTATATAATTGAAATGATGAAAAATTCTAATATTCTAATATTCGTCTCTTGGCCAGCTACCGTTTCACGAATAACGGGCCACCCTGTACAGGAGGACGCGAAATTTCGTTCGTTCGTTTGTTGCACCGTATAAACCGTAATACAGGTGTACGAGAATGGGCTTTCGAGACGACGCCTCGCCACTAATTAGCGCCGCCAATTAACGAACGAGCTCACTCTCTCTCTCTCTTCCTCCATCCTTCTCCATTTCCATCTTGTTTCCTTGCCATTTCCATCTCGTTTCAGGCTACGTCACTCCTCGAATAATTCGGTTCAGCCTCGTCCACCAGCTTTTCCACCCGTTTTATCCATCGATCCCTCGCAGTGGCCGCGCGTTTTTCGATCCTTCCCTCTTCCCTCTCCGTTCACCCGCCCATTTTCATTTTGCGGATTTTAATTTTCACCTTTTTCCATTAAAACCGAAATGAAAGGGATCGCGCTATATTTTCGCGCTCGTTCCTCTTCGTTCAACGTCCTCTCTGTTTTCTTGCACCCCGCGCCCCTTGCTCGACGCGGGACACCCCCATCAGCACCCCGGTAATCCGTTTCGAATGTACCCCTTGGTCAAGAGATGTTTTTTCTTCTCTCTCTCTCTCTTTCCCTCTCTCTTTCTCTCCTCTCTTCGACAATTCGATCGTCTTGTTCTTCATTTCGTCGACAAATTTGTATCAGATTCGCGAGTGAAAGTGCGGGGAAATATTGTTTTTTGATGGAAGGAATGATTATGGGATGAAGAGATGATTTTTAATAAAATATAGGAATCAATAACTGCGTTTAACTATTAATATCGTTTTTATACTGGATATATATTGGAAAGAATTGATTTTACGAAATTTGAACAAAGTTCAAGTTAATGTTCGGGATTAATGCTTTTAATCGTAACGAGAGTATGATGAAATAACGTTGAAACTTTGGAATTTGGAATTAATGTAATTTTAATGCTTGAATATTTCGAAAACGTTTGAATTTTTTAATATTAGTATATATATATGTATCGGTTTTTAGAAATCGAATGATTAGTATTGATGGAGCCGATCAATTTAGCTTTTGAATGGCGCAAATACACTTCCCTGAGTTAACGTTGCATACAGATATAACATTCAATAATAGAAACAGATCGTCCGTCGCATAAAGGGCGACATAAATAAATGGAAAACACTAGGATAGGAACATACGGGGGCATCGAGGAAAAGTTGCAGGGCATAAAACTGCATAATACTCTTCAATCTCCACAAATCAACTCTGTCAGAATGAGAAATCACCATTTTTTTTTTTTTTGGATTCCCTTCGACGAGCATCGCCCATCTTTCTAACCCTGAAACCCCCATCTATCGCGAAATACAACGAACCGAATATTCGACACGCGAATACACTTAAAATTTATCCGAAAAAAAAGCTTAAAAGTGAAACAGAATAATATAAATAGAGTAAAGATTGAAACGAAATTAATTTAAACATAAATGTGCCGAGATATCGGCGACATCTAAATCATGTCGTGACTGGTTTAATCCTTAATTGATATAGTGGATTTGTGTCGCATAATTATAGAGGATCAAAGCGACTTGACACCATCCAATAGTATATTGTATATTGGATATGAGTGTAATCAAGCTAAACTCGCAATCAATACATTGCTTAACAGTAGAATTGGAAATAATTGAAATTAATGATTTGCTATTTAATAAAACCATCAATACGAAAAATACTAGGATGGGTCGAAATGTAAATTTTATAGAAGGAAAAAGAAAAATAAAGATATTTTAGAAAGTCTCGAAATTTTAAAAAATTTTAAAATTTATTCTTAACATTTTTATTTCTAAAATTCCTCCATTCATTCCCAAATTAATAATAATAATTCTCTCAAAAAATTAAATTTTCTCGTTTCATCTTCCTCTTAAGATAAGTTTAAAAATCTAAAATTTCAAGAACTGGTAACTTCCTTTCAGTTCCAAATATCCCATCTGTAAAAAAAATATTAATTACTGGTTAATCCTATTTGCCAATTATCGATAAATTAAAAAATAAATAAAAAAAAAGAGGAAAAGGCGAAATATAAGTTGCAAGGAACGGACAAGTCAAAAGGACAGCTGCAAACCAAGTGAAAACGTCGTGAAAACCAGAAGGCGTTCCGCATACGTATTTAAACGTAATTTCCATGAAGCCTGCCCGGTATAATTACGCCATTAGGACCTCTTTAGAGTCCATTTAAAGTCATAATCACTCAACAAGCGGCTTGCTTTCTCGCGGCGATTTCACCCATAAACCCTTCCTCCCCCCCTTCTTCCTCCGCTCCCCAACTCTTCTCTTCGTCCTTCGCCGTTATGGTCTCGTGGTTTCGTACCCACCACGAGGACGAGGAGCGGAGACAACGTTGCCAGAAATCTTGGCACGATAATAGGACGGGCGTAAATCATCGGACAATGGCAGAGTAGGCAGCAGGTATCCCTTTTCCTCGCCCCTTTATCCTGTCGTTCGGAGTTTAAGCGAACGGGGCATAAATCAAACGTTAAGGTATCATGGAACACCGCTGCGAGAGGATCCCGCTCCAAACCTCTTCCATTTCGGCGTCACGTCGATGAGGACGCGCCGAGGACAAGAATTGTCACCTTTTCACAAAACTCTCTTTGCGATTCGAGCGAGTCGATATTTGGATCGATCGATATCGGTTTATGAGCGAAATAGGCTGATAGAACGAGAGAAAAAGATGTTTCTGTATGTAAGTATAAATTATAGAAGGAAATTTATTCGATGATCCTGGTTTTAATACTATGGCGACACTAGCGCCACCATGACCATTAACTCATCAGTGCTTAATATATTTATTCGATTGGGTAAATATTATTTTTCCACAGACAACAATGAAAATTTTTTCTAAAAACGAAAATATATATATATTAATTTAGAAGCAAAGATAACAATCAAAACTTTAGTATATTATGTTATTTATTAGTGTACTATGTTTCCTTGTATATTGTATATCGTTTATTATTTTAGACAGTTTTATTTAATCTTTAAAAACAAACTATTACGTTTCAATTTCAGAAGTATATATTTACGTACGAAATTAATTGAATATAATTTCAATTAATTGTGGATAAATAGTATAAGAGAAAAGGGGAGGAATTCGAGGTAGCAATTAGAGAAGGAATAAACTGCAACGAGAATAAGGAAAATGGAACAAGCAGAAAAATGACACAGACACGGAGGGGGGAGGAACAAAAGAGGAAAATATAAGAGTAAAAAAGAATAGGAAGAAAAAGAAGAAAAAGTCAGTGACATCGGAATTTTATTTTCCCCCTGGCTGAATTGCGCATTTAACCGTGTTATTTCAGCAGTGTCCTGTTTACATCGTATTTCCATCTTAATTCTGCCAGCCAAAATATCTACACAACAGATA
The DNA here is from genome assembly GCF_029169275.1 of Apis cerana. Classification (NCBI taxonomy): domain Eukaryota; kingdom Metazoa; phylum Arthropoda; class Insecta; order Hymenoptera; family Apidae; genus Apis; species Apis cerana. The sequence continues at coordinate 9,692,542 of NC_083858.1, read as the reverse complement.
CACCGCCTGTCATAAAATCCAAACATTTTGATCCATTGTAAAATAATTTTAACACGAATTATTTTTGGTCAAACATAAACAAAATTCATTAAAAATTGATTAAATTATTTTATCTAAAATTTACAGAGTCTAAGCCTCTCTTTTTATTCTTCTTAACGAATTCTCGAATAATAAAGGATTTTTAATTTATCAAATTTTTATATTTGCTCTTTATACAATTCGCAATATTCATATTCAAATTTATCTTGATCATCTGAAAACTCTAATCCTAACGATACGAGTGAATAATAGATATAAGAATTATTCTCAGTACTTTCAAAAAATAATCTCGAGAGTCTCAATATACTGAAGCTTTCATACACTTTAAAAATCAAAAAAAAAAAAAACAAATTTTCTTTCCAAATCATTTCTCGAAACACGATACGATACGATTGCAAAAGCGCATCCTCGTGATCCAAGTCCGGTTAAATCTCGATGACCAGGCGAGATAGAATAACGGAAAGCGCGCGATATGGCCTGTCTAATGGCGAATCAACGTCCTTCGCATAACTCCGTGATCATCGTGGATAGTGATGGATCGCTAGAGATGCACGTGGACGTGGGTCCACGGCCCGTTACGATTTCTCGCGGCATTTTGCGCGATGAAGGGTCAACTCGAAGGCAGAAAACATAATTACGTATGGGGGAAGAGAAGATTTGAATTATTCGATGCATAACGAGCGATCGCGTTCGTTCTCTTAACTGTGAGCCACGTGTAAGCGCATACATCTCCTTAATGTCATCGTGACGTAAACCCAACGTTGTGCTTTCCAATGTGTTCGTGTTTCACACGATTGTTCGTGGGTAATTAGATGGTGGAAACCTTGGTTATGGATCTCTCTTTATCGAAAACCGCGATTTCGAAAACGAAACAGGGGGGACGCGATAATGTTCATTATTAAAAGAGAGATTAGATTCAATCATTTTAATAATGATGAGCTGGAAAAAGAATTCGAGAAGTTTGTAGACACGTTCTCTGGTTTCGTTTCTATCTTCAATTTTTTAATATGGTCGTTAAATTTTTAAGTAAATATAAAATGAGAGAATATTCTAAAAATTTTGCCGTCTTATTTCAATTTCGATGGTTCGTAATTTAAAATAAATTGTGATTCACGAAGAAATAATTAAATTTTAATAAATATAAATATTTATTAAAGCGTCATCCAACGAAATGTCATCTAACGTTAAAACAAAAAAAGATTGCAGTGAAAAAAAAAATACATATATAAACGGACATTACTCTTACTGTAAAATTACATATATAAACGACATATTTTATTATGAATTCTGTTCGTCTGCTCAAAGAAGCAACATCAAGTCCCGATTGACAAGCTCATTATTCGGCCATTTGCAAATTATCCTCGGGCAAATTTCAATTAAAATTTTTCATCGACGGTTTGAAAGCGAATGGCTACCGAGGCATACTCGCCCACGGCGTTATTTTCATTGCATCATTTTGAAGAATTATTTCATATCCCATAAAAAATTCAATGGCGACTGGAATAGCAACTGCATACAGATGCATTTTGCGATACCGTTTCGTCATATGATTATCATTTTTCGAATATGCGATTCCGTTTCATTCTCCCCCTCCCCCCCCGCCCTCTTCGTTTCGTTCAAACGATCCGTGCCCTTCTGTGAAATAATTAATCGTGTATATTTCGCGGAAATCACGTAAGCACGTGAGACGTGGAAGGAAAGATTCGATGAAATTGATCCTTTCCGTGTAAATGATTATAATTGAAGCATGAGATTAATACGATAACGTAAAGATTAAGTTAAGAAAAAAATTCTATACATTGTGCGAGTTAGAGTTAGATATGTTGATAAAAAAAAAACAAGATTATTTATATATATATAATAAGTTATAAAAATAAATTGTATGCTTTATTGTTCATTTGGCAAAGAGATGAAATTTATTACGTGGAAATACACATTTTTTTTCTAATTAACGTTAAATATTTAACTTTGCAGACGATTCTTTTTACTCACTTTGAAATAATTAAAAGTCGCAAGATATTTGTCCTCGATTGCAAAAGTACAAATATCCGATGGAGGAATTTTGCAAGGAGGGAAAATTTCTCGATAAATTCCCTTGAATAAATGAATCGTGATAAATCGATTGATTGACGATAAACGGGAGAAGATATTAAATCTTCGATAAGGTGTATAATAATCAAATATCACGGACCTCGCCCACGTAACCAGAACTTTATCAGATACCCGTGTATTGTATTCTCGTAACGATAATAATCATAGACAGAAGATACATGGAAATGTTGCATGCATTCATTATTCATTTCCGCTGGGAAGGGAGTTGGGTGTTTGATTTTGAATTAATGGCGCGCTACTATTCGCAGTTGCGAAATTATTTTGATTCGATCGAATTCTGGTTGATTCACTCATAGACAATCGAATTCAATCTTCTTCCAGATTGATGATTCCGTTGATTTAATCAGAATCGTTTCCCCTAATTCCCGTTAAATTAAAACCTGAATCCTGGATTTCTAAATTCACACAAAGTTGTGTAAAAAGATAAAATTGAAACGTAAAAAAAATTTCCTCGAATCAAATCGGTGTCCAAGAACAATTGTTAATAGATGAAATAAAATTCTATACATACATGCGTAACGTTTGAGACAACGAATCAATTTCCACGAGTTTCAGATCGATCAGTCGAGAGCAAAATATCATCTCGTTCCAGGAACGATAGAGAGAGGAATCCGTAGGCTGATCCTCGATGAAGATGGCAAATCTTCCTCGAGATGTATGATAATCAGGGATCATACGGCAGCGTCTCGTGCATCTTATCTGATGCCTCGTATTGTGTTCTTACAGCGGCGATAACCTTTCTCGAACAACGCGTGTCTATTGTTTATTTTTCGCGGGAGGGCCGATTCATAACGCGGTGTAATAAAGTTCTTTGCTTCTTATCTGATAGCCAATGTCGTTGTCGCGGCGTTCGTTTCATTGTTCGAGTTTCGCCAACGAAAAAGTAAAAGTTGAATAACTGATATACAGCGTTAAGTGTTCGATGGTCGTCCCGAGAAAAGGATTCTTCGTGAAAACGATTTTGCTCTTTTTTGTTCTTTCATTTCATCAAAATTCAAAACTTGAATTTCATCTTTCAAGTACTGTTTCATCAACTATCCTTTCTTGCAATAGAGTTTTTTGAGAATAAAGAATTGCAAAATTAAGTTTCAATATTCCATTATTTCAAAATTTGGATCTATCTTTTATATTTTATATAAAACGTTTAATCAGTTCTATTCTTTTCTACATTCGACAGAAATGCAAAGAAAACTCTGAACTTTCATCGAGCAATAATTGAATTAAATTTCAATATTGCTGTTCCATAAATTTGAGTACTTCCAATATTTTTCGTAATTAAATTTCGATACCATTCTCGATTTTCATCTGCATCCTGCATTAGTGACACAGTTATTTCCAATTATATCAATTTTTCTTTTTTTAAAGATTGGTCGATTCGAATCTTACCTGCATAATCTTTCGGGGAAGGGAAACACGTTCTGAAAAAAAGTCAGTGAACCGATTGTAGGTAGACGATAATTACGAGAAACGATACGTGGCAATTGCCGTACTCGCGATATTTACCACGAAGTTAAACTGTTGCAAGGCTGCTGGCACTTGAACTCGTTAATCGGCGTCGTCGGCGTCATTACAAGTGCCGATGGCAGTTAAAGATAACCGAAACTTCCGGATCCAAGAATTGGATCGATTATCAGGAATGTGTGTGTTTGTATTACTTGGCCAACCAATTAAGAGTCAACTGATAAAATTAAGCAATTTTATAATTATTTATTATTTGTTAATTAATGGCAAGTTCCGTTTTATCTATGGGACGACATTTCCATATTTTATATGATATTTGATTAGATTTTTCGTTCGAATTTAATTAATTAAACTTTTCTAAACATTACGTCTTACATGAATTTTTTTTGATACTTTTTCCTTTCTCACACGTCGTCATCTAAAAAATACATCGATATTCTTCTCTCAAAAACTTTTCCACCGGCATAATCCCAAATTGAAGGTAAATCATCCAAGCTCGCAAAGAAAATAAAATAATCGCGATCCAGAGGCGTCTATCGTTGGTCGATTTTAGTAACGTTTCATAGGTCGAGCAAACGTAAAACGCGCACAGACTCGTAAAACGTTGCGTGCAAGTATCGAATGTGTGCGAGCTCGAAACACCGAAAGCTCGTCGCAATCGGCAATGAGATCTCTGACAATCGGTGACTTCGCGCTAGGCAATTCATTTCGACTTATCTGATATTCCACAACACCCTCCCCCCTCTCTCTCTCTCACTTTTGGTTTCCTCTCTTCGAGTACTCGAGCTCCACTACGCTATTTGCTAGCTGCGTTTCACGCAGATAACTCTCGGCTCACGATCGTTTTTTCCAGCAATTTACGATCGTGCAAAAGCTGCGTGGCGATACTCAATAAAATCCGCGCGCGGATCAACGCATAGACACCATTTCTACCGTCCCTGTTACTTTTCCCTTTCTCCTTTTATTATTTACTCCTCGACGAAATTTATCGTCCAATCGTGCCCTCTGACGAGAAACAGAATTATCGCCTATTATGGTGGCCAAGTAACAGCGATCGTAGGTGTGCATAGCTGGTGTGGTCTTCGTTGGAATAAAGATCGAGATAATTCGTTAATGATCGTGATTAGATAAGGATTAAATAGAATTCTTTGATGTGATGTTGATCGCACGTGAGTAAGGGGGGAGGATGGGGGGGGAAGAGGGCGTGATTTAGAGAGAGTTAATATTACTCGGCCGTTGTTAAGCGGCTCAGCTAAATTGATCGGACTGGGTGCAGTGTAGGGTGGACTGGCTTGATTAACTTCGTAATAATTTAGTGGAATGCGTTTGGTCGGTTGATATTTGCATTCGTATCACGTAAATGTTGTTCGTGAACTGAAACGTATTTGAGATTCGTGGATTGATAGCGGATTGTTATGAAAGATGATAAGAGCACGATAAGTAAACCTGTCCAATTTCTATATATTAAACTTGTGATGAGTCATAGCGAAAATCTTCGTGGAGCGGATCGGAATTCTGATTTTTTGGAGTTCTGAATTGGAAAATTTTGAAAGAGAGAAAAAGAAAAAACTCCATTTTGCTTCGTACAAATTGCACTATTATCAAAGATAAAATTTTCCTAGGTTACAACGAAAAACAGAATTTTAAGAAGAAAGAAGAAAACTAAATAAAACCAAATTCCATTAATCCTCGGAAAGAGGATAAAACAATCCCCAATAAAATCAATCTTCCACCCAATCACCCTCCTCGAGCCTTCAAATCTGAATGCAAATGTTACTGCACGCGAAACAATATCCATCACCGTCGAAACGTCGAAACGTCAATCGATACGCGCGCTGAAAATCCACATGGACCGAACAACACCGTTAAAATAAATCCATCGAGACGAGATATATATATTTATACCGATAATTAGATCAATGATCCACGTTGTAACGGCAATTAGAACACGGAACCGGCCTGTTTGCCAATAACTTCGATTTTCGCGTACATGTATAATCGGTGTGTCCACGGGAACCTGGCTAATTTACCGAGCCAGGATATCCTGTTGATCGGCATCCGGCCGGCCGTTCGATCGGCCAATCTTCGCCAGGAATCAAATGACGAGACGAAAGCCGGGCAGAACGCGCGACGCCATAAAACATGTCGCGCTAATTAACGATTAACCATGACCAGGATTCCGGGACTGGCGGTGGCTGTTGCTCGCTCGCGTTACGCCTACTACGCGTCACCCGCGAATTAAACCTGGAATCAGTGCATGGTGATTAGAATGGGCGCCGATACCGTGTTTTCACGTTGGTTTTTCTTTTTTTTTTTCTGTTCCAGCCTGTCGTTTCGCGAGGTAGAAGAGAGATTTGGAGAAATAAGAAGAAGATCGATGTATGCTTGTTTATCCGATTGGCAAATGGTAGGAGAAAGTGTTTGTATAGTGATTAAAGGAGGAGAGGAGAGGGGAGAGATGTTTGTATTTGTATTATAATAAGTGATTTTGAATTTTGAAGGAGTAATTTGTTGATTCGAGGGTATAAGATATTTACTCGATTTGATGACTTCTTTTTGTCGAGAGGGTCAAGAAGAATCTTGATTTTTTTTCTTTAAAAATTACAGTTGATAAAAGAAAATTTTTTGCGACAATTTTTGTGTTAATTATTGCACCTTAATGTATGAATTACAATCTTTAGTATGTGCAATATTGTTCAAAAAAGATTAGAAAAGTAGAATGATTTTTCTAAAACTTACTAAGATTAATCAATAGCCTTGAGGAGTTACAAATCTTTTCCACTATTGTTAAAAAATAATAATATCAACGCTACCCTCTTAAAACTTGAATATATCATTCTTATTCGTTAAGAGAAAGCAGTAAAGATAAATTAGCCAAACGTGTTGGATATAAATAGCTAATTGATCGTAGTTAATCGTTGAAAAATCTTGGACAAATTTCTCGAGGATGGCGCAAATAAGTGGGTTTCGCCGTTTTATGGGTGAAATCAGAGAGACGAAAATCTCTCAACACGTGCGCCAGCCACTGAGAGGCCATCGAGGATTTACCCAGCGATCGGTGGCCTATAATCAAGCATCAACGTTAATTGAATACCGATTATGAATTATACGATAGGATGATGAACCGTAATTATTGACGGATTCCGCGTTTTCAATCTGCCTCGATATCGTTGCGGGATGCTGAGGAAGCGTCTCGAGCGGATGTACTTTCGGATATGGAATAATCGTATCCAGGAATCTTTGAATTTAATCCGTTCTGATAATTGATCGCGCTTTCACGAAGAATCGATTGATCATCTTAGAGAACAAAGTTTTATAAACGAAGATCAATGGTTGTGTACGAATAAGTATAAAATTAATTTCTTTCCTTCGCAGCTTTCATCAACAGATAAATAATTTTTTAATTGTTGTAATTGTTGTGATTTGAAAATTTTGTTATTTAATTTTAGATATACGAGATTTATTTAAAATTTGTTTTATTTTTTTGTTTAAAATGATTAAACTGATCCACGAAGAAGTATAAAAATAACTCGTTAAGCACAATAAACAATTATTAAGCTTGCGAAATTGTTTCCAAATTTGTAGAGGAGTGAAAATCGAAATTCGTGAACTCCTCAAATGAGCAAAAAAATTATACACAGATATAAATGGATTTCAATTATAATATAAATAACGTAATTACACAAGAACTTGTGTTCCTCCCCTCACAGGTTCATAAACTACTGATCAATCCATTCTTACTGCTTCATATATACATATAAGAAAAAAAAAATAGACATAAAAACGTATAAGTTAAACTTCTCGTTAAATCACATAACATAAAAAGAGGCAATCGTAAGAGGCAAGTTCTTACTTTTCACTACTTGGCTCCGAGCTAATCGCTTGTTCGCAATTAAATTTTATTGTCGTCTAGATATTTTTATTACACGTTTAATGCACGATCGCAGAACGGCGATCGAGAAATAATATCGAAACGGTATAGAAACGATTAACGTCGTCAAGATTAAAAAAGAAAAAAGAAAGGAAAAAAAAAGCACGGAGCAAAGCGTGTGTATTGCACCTGCATCGACGAACTCGTGTACAAGGCGAAAACGGTCGACGTGGCGAGTGGTTGGTAGTCCTGTTTTGACAGATCATAATTTATCGTGCGCTCGTAAAACCGATTCCACCAACTCCTTTCCCTCTTTCTTTCTTCCACCCAGTATGATTGGCTTCCAGTTAACCGTACGAAAAGTCGCTCGAAGGGGGAGTTTTTTGCGCGATCTTCCTCCTGATCTGTTTCCAATAAGCTAACATCCGCGAATCTTTCGATTTTTGTTTGCGCTCGATGATGGTGGATGATAAATTTTGCTGGTGATTTTTGATATAGGATAGGATTTTTTGTTTCGTTGAATTTGGACTTTGGACGCGGTTGAAATTTATTTGAATGTATATTATTACTATATTTTATATCAGAAGTTTATATGTGATGAAAATTAAAAGAAACTTCTTTGTTACTTTACGGTTTACGTAAGACTCATTTAAAATTTTTAATACTGATAATTAGGATCTATTCTTCTCTAAAACTTATTATTTATGATTTGGAATTTTAGTTCTTATTAGTTAATTTAAAATGTTAAAATACTAATTATATTTTCAAGCTGGCTTTAATTAGGGACTTCTTATCAAATTATTATAAGCTTCGAAGACTTGATTAATTTAAAATTTCAAAAATAGATATTTACATACAATAGATTTACGATAATTTAAATATTTAAAATTCACAATTTGATCATAATGTATATTTATTATAATTATAATTTAAAATTTGGTCGTGGTAAAATTACTAATTCGAAAATTTTTACTCGCAATTAGATGAAATTTACATATCTTCGTAAAACATCATCCTATGTAATGCGTAGCTATGAATTTTTTTTTTATTCGATTTGTATACAAAATAATTATCATATGAAAAAGATAAAATTTTTGAAATATAAAAAATAACCTTGGAAACTGTCCAATCTCGATTATCACGTACTTTTTACACGAATAAGTCATACATTTCAACGTAAATAACGTGATTTTTCCAATTTTTTCCCCAGTTACAACGTTTTTCCTTATAAAGAGTAAAAACCTCGGCGATCATTTTCATTTTTAACTGCAACGCGTAGCGCGTAGTACCGACTGTGAACGCGTTTTTCTCGTCATCTCGCGACACGAGAATGGGGCAAGCCTTACAATGCAGCCAACGATTCTTGTAGCAAAAAAGGGGGTCACAGAGTTGTATCATCCACGCTACGCTCCAGACTTGGCTCCGGCGCACTATTTTCTCCTCTCCCTTGCTTAAATTAAGGTTGAAAGGCAGACACTTTATGGACGCTTCCGAAATTCAACAAACCGTGAAGATGGCGCTCATTGCGATCACGCTCGACGCGTTTTCCTCGCCCGTTAATACACACCTCGTGATCATGGCTTATGCTTTGTATCGATGAAAATTTAATTCAACACCGTGTGAACTATAATTTCTTTTCCTTTTAAACAATTTTCTCATATTGTAAATTTTTATTTATCAGAAATGATTCGTACGAATCATGTCGGTGCGAATGAAGTTAATTTGGAAATGGTAATTGGAAAAATTCTTGTCCTTTTACCTTTTCACTCTTTATTTTCTACAGTGAACACTTTTTGGTATTTATATCATATTAATAAAAAAGAAAAAAAAAATTTACACTTGTCGTTAAAATATGTGTTTTGAACAATTTTCAAATAAATATCCGCAAAAAGCGAAAAACTACGAATAATTCCCGACGTACGATGTTATTCTACGGTCAATTTTTCGTTGCTGCAAAAAAAAATTCACGTCATCGAACACATTTCCATACATATACATATACATATATCAAGCGCGATAAGAAACGTATTTATAAACACACTCGATCGAAAAGCTTATCCTTAACACAAATCTGTCACGATCTTTTTCAAACTCTTTAGCCAATGAATATATACCGTTCACCTATAGTTAATTCTCAGGCGGAATGCATCTCATAACCGGGAACCTCGACGATTTTACGATCGCCATTTCGGTCGTTGTTGTTTTATAACCATACGTGCGGATTACACGAAGCCAAAACAGCATCGGAACGATGGCGTCACGTACGCGTGTTAAATTTTTACGTTTCAATTAGAAACGTAACTTACGTGGCTGTTAACTGGGCATTTTTAAGTTACCCGAGACGGGTCCCCCGTTGAGTCGCTTAAGAACAACGTTTCTCTCGTCCTCTTCCTCTTCCTCTTCGCTTCTACGACGCCTGTTTTTAAGCTCCGTTTACATTAGGCAACTTTTCCCTCGGACAATATAATTGACCGTATCAATAACGAATTTTTTTTCAGTGATTTTTCAATCATTTAAGTTGTATTAAGGTTATTTAATTTAATTATGCGTTATTTTCAGGATTATTAATTTGAAATTTTTGAAGAATAAGTCTTTCCTTCTTTAAATTAAATAAAAATTTGATTTTGCGTGAAAATACACCTGTGACGTTTGCAAAAATCATAATAATGCAGAAGCGACAATTTTTATTTCAACAAGTTATCGAATTAATATAACACGTTTCTATTTAATAGAGAAAATTTGAATATAAAAACTTCACAGTGTGTAATTCACATATTAACGCAATGTTGATCAGTTTGAAACGACATTCGATTCTTCATTCAAAAGTAATCCATTCATTCATTTTTCGAGCTCAAAAAAGTTGCCTAACGTAAACGTTATTCTCTCTTTCTCTCCCTCTCTGAATCTATTATCTTTCAATATTATTTTTTCCCTCTTTCTTTTTTCTCTCTTCTCATTTGCAAACTCGACAATCGAAAGATGAGAATCCGGTCGCGATTTCTCGCGAGCAATGTAAATTTTTACGTTCTAATTATACGGCACGTACGCCCCTGGAATTCGTAAGGGCGCTGTCCGGACTCGAGATGGATGGCCTCAGTTTTTTGCGGCACGGTGAACGACCAGCGCCAAGGAGGAGGAGGGCTCTGGAGCGCGAGCTGACTTATGCTCGGACGATGATCCCGGTCGCGTGCATGTAAAAGCTTCCCTGTCGATCTTATATTGCCCGGACGTCTAGATTAAATTTATTGGAAGGATTTTTTTTTACTTCCCTTTCCTTTCCTTCCTTTTCCTTAAATTCTTACTTAAAATTGAAAATTTTTAGGAGGATCGAATAAGATTCAATTATTATTTCGCGTTAAATGACACGAATAAATTGTTAATCCATCGATATTATGATTCTTTCACAAAACTTTTAATAATTCGTCGATGGTATTCGAACTTTCTCTCCACGCTTATAATTAATTTATTTAAAAATAAGAGCACGTCCATTATGTTTCGTTCGAATTTAATATGGATCCGAGAGCAAAGTAAATTTAAAATTTTGGATAAAAAAAAAAGAAAGAAAGAATCTGTAATCTGCAGAATTTTAGAAGCGATATTACGAGCAGTTTTTAATAACTTCGATCGATTCGTGTCATTATTGTTAATTAGTAATTTATTAACGTGTTTAATTTGCGGAGCGCGGCCATTTTCGAAGAATAATACTTTTTTGAATCCCGCTGATCTCGCTGGTGGATTAATTTAACGTGGGCGGAGGCCGATTATTTTTCCGTGTTACGATACATTAACGAAAATACGCGGCTCAGACGTCGTAATTGCAAATGGTCCCTTTCTATTGTGAACTGTCCATCGCATAAATCATGCTCGCAACGCAATTCCGCTTTTTATGAAGCTCGTATTTCATCGAATCTCGCGAAATGGATTCCTCTCGTAAAGAAAGAAGATTCGTAAATCATATATATATATATATAAAAGAACGCCACTCGCAATCCACATCCTTCGTTCACAACTTAATCAAGCAATGCTTTTGATAATCTTTACAGCGACGAGTCTGTTCAAAACACCTCTTCAATAATGATCAAATTAACAGACATTGATAAGAATGTAACACATTTTCTACAATTCACATAATCATTTACCCCAACTAGAATTCCTAGACCGTTGAATCGTAGTCGCAAGCAAAATATCTCACTCTGCAATCAATAATTCCATCTCACATATATATTTATTTTCCATTTCAAGTATAAACTTATATACGCGAAAAGCATAAAAAATTAACGCACCCATTATCCATCAAACTCACAAACCCTCGATCCAAACAATACTTCTTCGCCTCTTGGATTTCACACGGCCAGAGCCCATTGATTCCACGAAAACCGAGTTCGAGTATAAATATAGAATTCCGTGGTATATTTTACACGCGAATCTACACGCCTCGCTCCTCGCGTTCATCGCGCTAATTCAAACAATACAGGCCGGGATTTGGAAAAGATTTCCCTCCCGGTAAATAGACTCGAGCGTAAACAGAACTGGACCGCACACGAGCGCGACTCTCGCGCGGAACCACACCCGCGAGCGACCGTAAATATCCGTACACGCGGATAACCGGCAAAACTGTCTCCGTGGGGGCCCCCGAGGCGCGAGTTGGCGCGGGGGCCCCCGTGAAAGACGCTGGCCGGGACGATCGGACCACCAACGCTCGCAAAAAACTTAATCGTGGCGGGTTCGAACCTTGGGCGTCCTGGCGCGAATAAACTTTAAACGCGGGGCGTGATTTATCGCGCGTACGCCCTTATAATGCTAACGTATTTCCCGCGCACCGTGTTCCCTGCGCTCGAAAACGGTGGCCTGGGAATGGAGGGGGGTCGAGAAAAAGACAGGGATTTGCAGAGGGCACGATTGGTAACAGCCATGGACGATTGCAACAGACCTCGTCCAATTATTATGGATTATTATTATATCGATTGGGATAAATGTTGGAATGGGAGCAGCGGTTTAGAGAATAGGTTGATTCTTCGAGAAAGTTTGGGTGTTTATAAGTAATATAGATAAATAATGGAATTGTCTTCTTGAGGAGTGAATTGCGAGAGGAAAGTCTGGTAATTTTGCCAGTTTAATTTGACGTTGTTCAAGCCGAGGAAATTTGCTAATAGGATAATTAATCTTGGAAAATCTGTTACGAATAATAAAATTTCTAACGGGTTTAAAATATTTCACGAGTGGTGAATACAAATGTATACACGTTGAGGAAGCGGCGAGCGTGGTATTTGAATTTATTTCCAATTGGGGATAACTCATCTGAATTCGTTTGTGGCTCGCATGACAATTCAATTTCTCGAACGAGTGGCATTCACGAGCCTCCCTCCGCGCAAAAAGCGTCGGTCAGAAATGGACCAAGCAGAGGGGTACACGGCAACACGCCTTCTGACAGCAATTATTGATATTTATATGTACCCGTAAACTGTCGACCCGGGATTATTTACGATGAAGAGTCTGTGGCGAACACTAAAATATGTTTTACTGTCGCAACTCGTCGACAGTACGCTGAGAAATTGTGGGTGTCGCGACGCGTCCAACTCTCGAAAGAAAGATATTATTTTCAGCTTAAATCAAATGTGAAAAATGGCACCCAACGATGATTACCGAAACGACGTTAACGTTAATTATTCGATCGTACTTCTTCGAAAAATATTTTTCCTGACAAGATAATCTTAGGTTGGAGATTCGTGCACCAGAAGAGAAGAAAATTGTATCAATAACGGACAAATCGAAGAAATTTTAGTTTGATAAAATATCTTAATTATGAAAAAGCGAGATTGCCCACATCCAGAGATTATCCACGATATATATTATATGATCTTTAATTATTGAAAAATTATTAAAATTAATTCATTAACTTATCGCGATAACGGAAGAATAAAAATAAAAATTCTCTTACAACCGTGCGAGGAAAAAAGCATTGAATAGAATCATCGTGGATGACATCGATATTAAAAAGAAAAAGAGAAAAGGATGTCTACTTAATCGTCGTCACACCTTCGCTCGCCTGCTGTTCGCTTTCTGCATCATTAAACACGTACGAAACTAGGAGCCGTAATTATTATAACCAGCACGTTGTTCATAATACGAAACTGCCTGCGATGCACGATAATTTCAAAGTTTCCTGTCGTCAATCCTGTCAGATCATGAACCGTTGTCAACTCGGCTACCCTCGACGAAATGTCGGCGCAGCCTTCTCATGAAATTCAATGACCTCTAATTACAATGATTCAATAAACGATTGCACCGCTAACAAGAACATTCTCTGTTCGACCAGGCTTCCCTTTCGAAGCGATTAAAAATCGTGTCGTTGATCGTTCTATGACGTAGAACGGTACAGAGTGATAGCGAGTAGTTGTACAACACGAGACTACAAGTTTATTCATAATAAAATTTTATATATGAAAAACCTGTGTTCATTATTGCATCTTATATTTCACGAAGATATCAAATAAATTCCATATCATATCATACACATAGATTAGATCAGTGGAATATCACGTTCAAAGATAAAATTACACTCTGCGTTTTCATAATTTCCTTAATGACAAGTTAATATACAAGATGTATTTCGATTATTCAAATGCCAGAAAGGAACTGGAAGAAAGAAAGAAACAGGAATCTAGAGAATATAATTTTGCCATTTTCACAAAGTCGCATCCCATCACAATCTCTTTATTCCCTTTACGAACCATATTTTCAAATTTTCTATTCAAAAGGTACACGTTTCTTACTGATCCTCGTAAGTAGTTGGAGTGCTCGATAGATAAATTACCGATAAATCGCGAGTTCTTTCTTACTCGAGAGAATCACGTACGAGCGATTTATCGAACGCCCTTTATAATCGATCCTTCCCTACACTTCGTAACACGCGAGCGAAGATCGTTCCGTGATCGCGCGACACTTCTCAAAGCCCCGATGAGATCGGCCGTAATTGCACGTACGAAGGCAGGTGATCCCTAAGAACAGGGAAAAATGGGGGACGCGACACGGAGGACCGTCCAATTTGCGCTCGCATCTGCCCGACGACAGCCGGCGTTGACGAAATGTAAATTGGCCATCGGCTCTCCTCACCGGGGTTAGGCTCCTCCGAGGTTGCCGTGGATCGTTTACCGTGACGTGAGATCGTGAGACGCGCGATGGATCCATCTCCAAACGATGGGTAATTACGATGGAGGGGGGAGAAGGGAAAAGAAGAAGCGGAGAATACGGTGGATTCGGTGATAAGTGAAAAATTATCCCGGCCTCTGGATGGTATATGAGGTTGTAATTAGGTGTGTTTCTTTTTTTTTTTTTTTTCAAAATTGAAGGAGATTCGAAGGAGCTGGAACGGGTGTGATTAATGGGTAGTCTTTTGCCGCGAAGTGTTGCAAGTATTTGTGGAAATGGACGGACATTCGAAGGGAAGTGATTGTGCATAATAATAATGTATTGGCGAGATATATGTGGGGAAAAAGTGATTGGAAAGCACACAAGTGGTGTGCGCGAATAATTGTTTGATGTATGGCGTTTGACGTATGGTGGTTCCCTTCGAGAAGAGAAACATGTGAGCGAATCTTGAAAGATTATCTCTGCTTTAAAAAATATATACATAGGAATTTCATCGAGCGAGTGATTTTTGCAGCGGAGGTATTAAAAGTTTTCGAAAGTTTTTTTTTTTTAAGTTCTCCTCGTATCCAATTTACATCACACGATGTTGTTTAGCACCGCGCTATGAACTTAAATCACGCGGAGATGATCGAGATTCTCAAGTACGTTCACCTCATTCCAAGTTAATTAAACCACTTAGCGACTCGTCGTAAAATCGCGAGGAAAACCGCGCTCGGTGTTCATAAATTAATTCATGGCTCTGGTCAGCTATTAACCGATACTCTCGTAAGCCCTAAACCCTTCTACTTTATGCCTCCCCTCGGCTATATTTTTAAAACTTACGGAAGTGTTGCGGGTGCAACGGCCGGAGACGATAACCGGGCAAATCGACGAACTTGGAAAAATAATGAAATTGCTTTTGGATCCTCCTTTCTCCCTCCCTAAATACGAAATATACGCATACTGGCCGGCCGAGATATACCTGTGTACGTATATCGGCATACAAATAATGCAATTTATCTCTTCCGGTATCGTATCAACACCTGCGCAAGATAATTGGAAAAATTAAAATTTTCCTCTAAGTTCTACGTGGTTGAAGAATTATTTCGGCGACGATGATGAATGACAGATCTCTAAAATTACAAAGATCATACGATAATTTCTCTCTAATTTCTTCTCTTATTCTTCGATTACATTTATTTTAAAGATCACGCAATATCCGTTCGTCTCTTTTAATTGTCGATTCGATACAAATTCAACAAATTTATTTTTGTTCGAGCATAACATTAAGCCCTGATATTGATATATTGTCTCGCGATCTCAGAAAGAAAAGAGAATTTATGGGGAGATGTGACTTAAACGCCATCTTCGATCTTATGGGCGAGTTTCGAGAGATTCTGAGAGATACCACCAACAGCGAGAACACTTTCTTTCCGCCAAGATTTTCTGCGGGGATCTTCTGAAGGGTCTGTCAGCGGACCGAATCTATTGTTACGCTTGTCTTCGACATAATTAATTGCGTGATTGCGGCGTGTGTCTTCGAGTACTCGGGTCATCTCGTCTGACGCCACGGCTCGTTCCTTGCTCGATCGAATGGATGGATTGTCCCTCCTCTTGTTTCATGACGAAATTTCACGACCTTACGTTTGTTTTTCTTTCTCGAATGATAGAGACGTGGATCAGGATGATTGTAATTATTATTATTGAATGTTATCGGTATGGTATTGTTTATAATTTTTAATTATAGCGAGTAGAGATTGTAAATGAAAAATTTTATGAATTTTTATCCGATGTATGTATTTCGTATAATAAAACTATTCAAGATTTATTCGATACTTTCTTTCATTTCCCTTTCGTTACACGAAATTATATGAATATTAAATAGTTCCTTCTGGATACTTTCATCTTGTCAATCGTTCTATTATTAATTCAATTGCGAGAATATCATGCACATATATATATTTTTCATTTGCATCGGTTTTCACCCTTCCAATCGTATCTGAAACGAATCCTTCGAATGTATACATATAATCGAATCTGCATCTGGTCTGCATCGAGTTAATAAACGAGAGAGAAATTGAATACGAACGAGAGGCGGAGAATATCGATGTTTGAGAAATATCGAGAGTAAGAGACCGTGATATTATAGCCATATGAGAAACTGTTTTAGAACACCGACTGGAGAAATTAATATGGCGTATATGTGTGTATATGTGGATGATAAAAAAAATTCTCGTAAAAAATTCGTTCGTTCGAAAGTTGTCCCGCCCGCAGAGAACGATGTAATTACAAGAATAAATTCAGAACAGATATAATTCTCCGCTGCAACCTCTGGTTCCCTTGTTCTCCTACACCACTTAATATTCGCTCGCATAATTAGGGGCATACTTGACATCGCGTCCTCGACGAACATTCGCGACAATATCGTTGCACCCACTTTCAGAGACGCGAAAAAACGAGAGAAGAGGCCCTTTAAAGTGGCCTTCTCGAACAAATTTGCGTTATAAGTTTCCGGTCAAGCTTCTTACTCTTACTCGAATGAAATCGAGCCGTGTCTCTTGAGAAGATACTTGAAAGATACGACAAGTATGCACTGTTTCGTATTACAATCTTATTTACCATCATACAAATTTAAATACTATAATTTGGAATTAAATTATTTCGCAATTTCACTTCTCTCCGTTATTATTTCAATCATTTTTCTTATTCTCCATCGAAACGTTATCACTATAAACTTCCTAAACACTTTAAAAATCATGTAGTTAGATCATACGTTATATTTACGATTCTTTAAAATCAAATTCAATTTACAATCGATACACTTCTTTCCGTTCGAATATACAAATTTTTGAAATTATTATTCCAGCAAGCCTTCTATGCAAAGCATCCCGAGAGAAAGAAAAAAGGATTTACGCTTTCGTCGAAAGCAGTGGAAAGCACGATTAGAAATTGAACGTGTTGGCAAGATGGGAACAATTAGCAAGCGACGAAAGGGGATCCAAGATGGACGCGGTTCCGGAGGTGCATAGTCGTCGAGTGCATTTTCGAGTGGGTTTCCTGGAATTAGTCCTCTCCGTCTTAGGTGTGGGACACGGACGTTTCTCCTACGGGCATACAAGTATATACCGGCTGGCAACAATGGCGGATTTCCAAGTGGCCCTTGAAACGGCTCTAATAATTTATATGCTTAAAGGGGCCTGGGCTGCCTACGTGAAACGTAGACGCCATGAGACAAGGGGTCTACGAAGAGAGGAGCGAGTCGTGCTCAAGGGTGGCTCGGGCTACGAGATCCGTGGACGAGGACCCTTCACCAAAGGAGAATTGCTGCTGTTGCTGCCGCCTGGGGTCCTGTCGTCTGTCGTCTGTCGTCCGGCATCGACCGAACCCATGCCGGTAACCCGTTTATGACCGATTCAACGTGCTTCTTATTGTTGCGCGGGTTCACCATCCAAGAATATTTAAACAGGATGAGCTACGACTGTGTGTGTGCTCTGTTTCAAGATTTTAAGATTTCTGCCGAATTATTTTGTTTGGTCCTGATAACATTTGTTGTTCTTGTTAAGATTCATTCAACCATCTTAACTTGTTTCTAATCTTTTCATTATTTGTTACATCTTTCGCAATCCAATTCTTATTTAATTCTCACGAGCAAACGAAAAAGATATTATCGATCGAATCTCGTTCCAACTGAATAAACTTCCATCGACGAAACAAGTCGCATCGAAATTCAACCGAATCGATCCTCGACGCCATCAAGGATTCAAGGGACATCTTCGGCCGATCGACATATAGGCACGATCGCCGTGTTCCGTCGTGACACGGATTCGAAATTACGTCGTCCAAGTGAATTTGCAAAGTTTTTACAAATCCACGAAATAACGGGATCGACAGAATCGATCGATAGGAATGTTTTACGAATCAAATCGTTCATTATCCTCCTTCCTTTCAATCGAGATCGAATTCAACACCTTTGATCCTCCCTAAAATAATCCAAGATCTCCATTATTCGGCATATTTATGCTCGCAATTTTATCATTTCTATCGAAAGATCGAACGATGTCGAGAATTTTCAAAATACATTGTTTATAATAAATTATGAAATTATCCTAAAAAATAATACTACAATATATATATATATATAAACAAAATCAATACGTAATAATCACTTTCTCCGTCCGAAATATCCTCACAATAGCACATCGTCGGGCAAATTTCCGCCAACCTCTGAAAATACCTTTAAACTCGAGTACTCCCTCGAAACAGTGGTGGGAAGAAAATCGAGCTGGCCGGTTGTTGTACAAGTTGCCAAGTTGCAGTCGGTGGCTAAGTAAAACATCAGTTCTAACAAGTAAAGAGGGAGGGAGGGGAGGCCGATGTCGGGGATATAAGCGGGGCCCTTCGCGCTGTCGCTTCCATTGCATCGGTGAACATCGTGAAAGCTGTCATTGTGCCGTCTCATCCCGGGCTGGGATAAATATGCGGGCTCGTGTGTAAGGCGGCGGCGTGCGCATGCGGATGCACATGCCCCGGCCAGCTTCTTGGACCGGCGAATGCACAGCGTCCGATTTTTTGCCCGAGAAATACGGTCCCTGCAGTCAGTCACGGCCGTGTATATATCCACGCTCACAGCTGTCCCGCCCGTCCTTTTCATCCCGCTCAAACAATAACAACCATTATCTGTTTGCTTATACAACCCCTGGACCAACGTCTCGAATTAAATTCTCCCTCCCTCGCTGCGCGGAACGCAGAAGAGGATCGAAAAGTGGAGATTTAAGATTTCCAGAGTTGAATACGTTGAGTTACCGCACTGTTTGCAGATATTTCTTTCTTCATAATTGTAATTGGAAGATTCGTTGTAATTTGTGCAGATTTTGAAGAATAAAATAATAATAATTCCTTTTTTCTCCGATATCCTCGTCGTAATGTTAATCACTTTCCTCTGTTAGAATCAATTTTAATCTGTGGTCAAGTGCAATTTTTTCTTCCTAGGTTTAGGAGGAATGTTAAATATTATTGTGTGGGATAAGAAATTTCGTAAAGTATATTTTAGCAAAGAATTTGAATAAAAGTCTCAATAAATGTTGAAAGTTTACGATTTGTGTAAACGGTTTTCATTTGAAAGGTGAGGAGCTTGGGAAATGAGAATCACTGGCGAAACGAGCAACGACCCATTGGCGAACGCGACGAAAACATCGGGTTTCCAGCGAGTGGATTAATAACCGGATGGCGCTAGTTCGTTCGAAATATTGCCAGAACACCCTTCCCCTGCCCTTCGACCCCCTACGACTCATTTTTTTATCACATCGTGGATCGTTTGTCTTAATAAACATCGTCTCATTGCGCGTATCGCTGGCAAAACGCAGGGCCTGCGAATACGCGAATCGTTCCACGAAGAAATCGAAAATGGGGTTGCCTCGCAATTTCACGTGTTGTAATTATTATTAATGGCTTAAATATGAAACGTCTCGAAATCTTACAAATCTTCTTCTTTCGCTTCGGTAAAAAATGGACGATCGTTATTAAAACTATTAAAATTAGCTTATTAAAATTAAAATTAATTTATGTTAAATTCGTATTTGTTAAATTTGTCGGGAAATGGATTATTCTTTGAATGATCCGAACTTGAAATTCCTACAAAATTTCAATTAAATTAATAATAATAAGAAAATGTTAAATATTTAATTAAGGGTAATAAAGAATAAAGAATAAAGTGTCATTGTTTCTCATCCAAGGCTCGAATTCAACGTGACATCTCTCAATTTACTGTACATGTGTCGTCGCAACAGCTTTTATCCCAATTTACGTTATTCCATTTCAAAAAAATGGCAATTGCTACGGGCCCAACAACGACCGCCACTTTAAGCAGACGACTAATTATTGCAAGCCTCTTAACCACTCCAGGTCATCGATCTTCCCATTTCTCCTCGAGCCGTTATTCTACCGATTAACCATTTAAACCACCAGTATCCTTTTTTTTCTTTACAAATCCTTGAAATAAAAATGATGTAAATTAATAATTCACAATTTTTTTTCACAAACAGATAATAAAAAAATTAACTTACCAAACTTCTTTTCGTTTACATATCAATTCAATTCAAGTTCAATGGGAGTATTTAATTCTTTAATTTTTTCACTTACCAACGGAATAATAAACTTACTACGAGTACTAAGTTTCATTACATATCCTCCTTTTTCACCGGATCTACAATTTTTCA
The DNA here is from genome assembly GCF_029169275.1 of Apis cerana. Lineage (NCBI taxonomy): Eukaryota > Metazoa > Arthropoda > Insecta > Hymenoptera > Apidae > Apis > Apis cerana. The sequence goes on along the minus strand of NC_083858.1, from coordinate 9,671,716 downwards.
TCAAAAATGCCCTAAATACCCAAGCAATAATCCCCTATAATTTCCGGGGCCAACCGTACGTCTTCTAACTGTTGATTACAACGTTCGTTACAACGAGCTTTCTTGCCACCACTCGCGATCTCGATCGCTTAATGGCAGTTTACAGACACGGGTTGGCTTGGTGCGCGAAGATTCATGGTCGGTTTTCGAGCGGATTCGAGCGTCGTTGCACATGGCCCGGGCTGACGTAATTTGTCCCGCGCGCAAAAATTTCGAGTTACGAGTGCGCGAGACGATGAAGGAACGGGTGAAGGGGTGGGGTGGAAGGAGGAGGAGGAGGAGAAGGAGGGACCCTACATAACGAGTGCTCTCTAATGAATGCTGCTGCACCGTTTTTGTCCCGGGCAAGGTTCCTCGTTGCACGCTTACTGACCGCTTTCATGGTTACTCGACCGAATTCCCGAAAAATTATATATTTCGTGACAACGAAAAAAAAAAACCGGATATTCCCTACTTTACTTTATTTATATACCATTTATTTCGAGCATTTTAAATCCCCATTTGCATCATATCGATTTTCGAAAATTGTTCGTAATTTTTCTTTGGCAGAGTTGAACATTGGCCGGGTTTTTATCGAGATCGAAGTGATCCGCGGAGCGGATTGCGAGACGAAAGCGGGAGGAAAAATCTGTAACGAATAATGATAAAAACAGCGGTTTCATTGTATTTCCACGACGCTCAATCTTATTGGAATTCAAGGTGGTACGCGTCTCCGCGATAAATACGAATGAGCGATTCATCGTTGATGCCCGAGGGCACGCCGGCGATATATCATATTTATTAATGGAACGCAACGTAATACGCTTTGCCGAAACACTTTACGAGTTTTCGCCCGAGCTCAGCCTGAAATTTAAATTGAAAATCCCGCGGATCTGTCCATATCGTTATTTCGATCGATATCGAGCTTTTCTATTTTTTCTTTTCTTTTTTTCAACTTCGATTTCTCTGCAAACGAATATTAAACATGATATTAAATTAAGAGAATTAAATTGGAGAGAAAAAGATTGTTCGATTTAATTTTCTAAATGTTACGATTCATTGAAAGTGAATCGCTGTGATTATGAATTTTAATTATTATTGCTATAAATATAAGATGAGATATATAAACAGGATACAAAAGGTTACGTGTAAATGATGTACAGGATGAAATATGCTATTTTAATTTTAAATAATCCTGTTAATTCTTTTGAAGCTGGTTGTCAAGCACCTCTTTACAAAAGAATAACAAAAGGATATACGTTTCTATTGTAAATTAATTCATGAAAATTATGAATGAAATGCCATCTACGTTTACGCAAGATAAATAAAAAATTTGAATTACGATAAATTGGAATTAATTTACCAGTAGCAAATGCATATTAAAAATACAATACAAGATGTTACACTTTTCTCCTCGTTTTATAATTAAAGAAAGAAACAAGAAATTGTCCAAGAAATTGGTAAATTACATACAATATTAGATTCTATAAAGCATACGTTTAAAGAATTTATTCCAAGATCCAAGGATATCCAAAGAAAATATAAAAAATCCAAAGGTGCAAACTCGTTTGGCTGACTCGTACGGTTCGCAATGAAATCCGAAAAAAGCATGGCGTGATTCGAAAAAAAGGAATACCCTTTTCCACGTCATCGAGAAACAACCTGTTACGCGTAACCTCGCCCGCGAATTTACAGAGGACAATAATCGAAGGGATCGATGGAAAATGAGAGGGAAGGGCGGTGGAAGCGCAAATGATGTGTTTTAACACCGACGATCCATGACTCGTTATTAAATCCGAGGACAGTGTGTGTGTGTGTGTGTGTGTCGAGTGTGTACTCGTTCCTCGGACGAAATACCGGTTCCTGGGATTACCTCGGGCGAGAATGTTTCTCGATACCTTCGCTTCAGTCGAAAATATTTAACGGTAACGCCAAAGAACTTCCTCGACGTGGAATCCTGCATCGCGTGAAGAGACTTACGTATTACGCGGAAAAACGAGGGAAGCGGATTCACGAATCATTTCGAAGATCGGATATTTGTATTTTACGAACGATCGAATCTGTCAGATTCTGTTTAAATTAAGATGAGAATGATTCTTGAAACATGATTGTGTATAGATAATAAAAATTTCTTTTTTCGATATATAAATATATTATTAAGGACTATTTATACTTCTTACGTATTATTATAATATGATTATATTGGAGCTTAATTTTTTATAAAAAAAGAAGCTAATTTTCCCTTGAATTTAATATCACATTACGTAATAAATTTCCCCTAAGTTCCAATAAATTTTATTATATTCCGTTGACTCTGTTTTTTAACATTTTTATTTAATATTCCCCAATATTATTCCTCGTTCCAACTTTTAAAATTAAACATCGATTCGGAACACCTCTCGATCGAGATTAAAATCGCGGAAGAAAGTGGCAAGAAGAGATCGATAAAAAGATCGATCTTAAATTCACTTAAATTTTCAAACTTCATCGCTTCATCGTGATTATCCATCCCTCTGCTGTGTATAATCCTGTATCGTCGGAACTTTTCAATTAAAACTCTTCTCGCTCGTGGAGTATCGTCGTGATCCATTTTTGATTCCGGGTACAATCATCCCAGCCCCCCTCCATACATTCGTTATGACCAAACAAACCGTACGCGGGACAATCACACGGGCCAACACCGAAACACCCGTTTCGATCCTGAATTCAAACGTGGCCCCTTTCTCTCTCTCCCTCCCTCTCTCTCCACCTGGCGAAAAACACCCGTCATCATATCGTGCTCCATATTCACGGATCGAAAGCGCGAATCAATCGACAACATCCTCTGGCGAAAGTCACTTCCACATCCATTCGATTGCTCCACGCGGTACGAATTGGCGAGGCGCGATCCCGAGATTATTCACCGATATTACCATTTCACTGTCCCGGATAACGGTCGATTGATTTAGTGTCGAAGCCAAAAGCGCGACGGTGCCACGTGAAACGGGGGGATGGAACGGGGGTGCGGTAGGGTGGGAAGGTTCGTGAAAAAAAAGAAGAAAAAAAGATTGGAAAAAAAAGGAGAAAGAAGGAAAGAGGAAAGGGGGATATAAATGGGAAAGGATGGAAGGAGATGGGGGAGAGGGGATATATCGTTCTTAATTCTTTATTAGTTATCAAGTTGGTGTACTATAAAATAATTAATAAGTTTCGAATTATATATGTTGAAAATTGCAAAATATATATTACTAAATTACAAAAATTAATCTTATCTAAATGAATAACTCTTACATTTCCCTGTACATTTTACGAAACACGTTCTTCCTCTAACATCTACAATCTGTTAAACTCAATTCATTGATTATCGTCGAACGAACGAATCCATTCCAACAAACAAAAAATTCCTTTTGTTCTTTCTTCTTATTGTTTTCAATCCGTGCGGCCATCAAGGAGGCGCGCCTCCTTGACTACGTACACTCTACGCCTACGCACCCTCTTTCTGGCCGCACAAAAGGGATGTACCCCCTGTACGAAGAACAAGCTCCAACGTGGATGCCTGTCCACGGACGCGTCCTGACGTATCGTCACGTGGATACGTTTCCTTACCCCTCTCGACGTTGTCGTCGTCCCACCATCAACAAACTTCTCCAACTTCTCTCCTCCTCCAAGGGGTAGATGCTAAAAAATTCCCCCCTCCCGCGATTCTATCTCGCGACGACCGCGTGACGGGGGATTGTCGAAATGGGACGGACCCATTGTTCTGTATCTCTGTGAAACGAGACGGACGCCGGCTGCGGAACCTTCCTCCTCTCTTTCTCTCTCTCTCTCTCCCTCTTTTGCGCGTTGGTCGCTCGATGTCCCGCCTCGACATGTGGCGAATGAAAGGAGCCGAGCAACCGACGTGTACACGAGAGACGATTTTTTTTTCTTCTCTCTCTTTCTCTCTTTCTTTTTTCTTTTCTCTTTTTTTTGCTTTTTTTCCCTTTCCTCCTCCTCCCCCTCCCCCTTTTTAAAGCCGCACCGCTTTGTTTTCGCGCTCGCGCGACCTTTCAATATCGCATTGTGGTATTAAAAAGAAGAAAAAAAGCGAGTGGATGCGATGGCGTGACAAAAAGAAAAAAAAAAAAGGGAACAATCGTCGCGTTGCTTTCGACGACGACGAATTTTATGTTGTTGGCCAGATATTGGCCGATTCCATCTATCCTCCCTCTTATATATATATATATATATATATATATAGGGAGGCTTTCAGAGGGGAGGCTCGGGAGAACGTAAGTGAAATGCGGTTCGATTCGCGGTCGAACGGATTAACTAAGCGGGGGTGAGGATCGTGGGGTTATATGAATGTTCTTGATTCGTTGGTGGGAGGGGATAGATTAGGTGGATCGGTGAACCATCGATATCTTTCGATTTTCGTTATTTTGCTTGGAGTTTGGGGGATGATCGGAGGAAGGGTTATTAATTCCGTCGATTTTGGAAAAATATTATAAGATTTTACTGTAAAGTATGGGAAATCTATACGAAATTTGTGATTGAAGAATGTCGATCTTGGAATGATCTCTTATCTTGAATATCTAGAACTGGATTTTTTGAGAATTAGGAAAAGATCATCTCTTCTTATTCTTCTTCTTCTTTTGGATGATTCTTTCGTGAAGTTTTAAAATTTATTTTGTTAAGAAATTTCATTAAGAAATTTTTAATTAAATGAAACAAAAAGATAGAAAGGGATACTTTGCATTTCAGAAGAATAAATCCAACATTTCTGGTTAAATATTCCAGCCATCGAGAAATTTATAGTCGTAAATCTATCTTTTTAAAATTTCTTCCTTTTTTCAATCTACCTTCATTTCATTTTTTTAATTTCACACGAAAACACGAAATTGGTCGTAAATCGGCGTTAACATATTGTCGCAGCTGGAATCTTATATTTCAAAGGGAGGGCGAAGAAATTTTTTTCTCTCTCCCTCCCCTCCCTTCACCTCCCCCATCACGTATCGATGAATAAGTAAACACGCGTGAAGAACAAGCAAAAATTTTCGAAGCATCCTCCGGTACAATTCTCACGAAACCACCTGCACAACATTTCGTGCGTTGCGCTCATTTTTCATTCTCTAAATCGGCAAAAAATAGACTGCCGATAAAGGAACACGCGGAGTCGTTCTCCTCTTTATCTTTATCAATCCGTGACGGGGACGATATCACCGGCTCGAATCATTTTTAAATGTGGTTCTCGTTACGGAGATAATGTATACTCTTGGCAGAAGAAAAAAAAAATATCTGATAATGCATAGCAATTAAACTTGTTAAAATAAGAAAAACGTGAATTCTCTGCCTATTACCAATTCGAATGGAAAGATAAAAACGGTCTATTTTACCCTTGCATGTGGTATACCATTAACTTTTTACAGGCGATGGATCCTTGCTTAATTAACATATTAGAAAGGGGGAGAAGAAAAAGGAAATTAATTTTTAAGCGAAAGAGTAAGTGTCTCGTATATCAATGTACGAATCAATCGATTTCTGCAATACGATATGCAAAAAAAAAAAAAAAAAGAAATTGTCGATTCTCTTTCTTCTTTATAAATTCTTTAATATTCCTCATGTCTAAAACTATGCACGTGATCAGACCATGAAGTCGAGATACGATTATTCCACAATACCTTTAAATATTCCTCGACGAGAGGAAATAATATTCGAATTATTATAATCGAATCCAGAAGAAGTTGTATTAGGAACTTTGCAATAGAAACTTGATAGAAGAATTGTTTTACGTACGTAAAGCAACACGTGCATATTTGAAACACGTCCGTTGTTTCCCTGAAATTTTTACAGGTACAGATCCTGTTATGTACATACGTACATGCATACGTACATAGATACATACATGATGGCTAAACAGACGTGTACATTACGCGTCTCCCAGGCGACACGCATCCGGCATTGTCGAGTGAGCCGAGCAATAATCCATCATTTATATTAATTGCGCCCCGCGGTACGTCGCGTCTCTGCATAAATGATATCGTTGCGTTTGCACGGCCGCGGCCTGCTCTCTTCATAAATTCTAATTAAGTTCGCGCGATCGAATGACGGAAATCGCGCTCGTCCCCGCGCTTCTCGAACACGCCCCGACTTATTTCCTCGCGTTCGAGAAACTGGGAACCGTTCGAATGGAAGATTGGACGATTGTTGTTAGAAAAAATTAAGAATTTTTTTTTTTTTTGATATTAATAAAATTTGGATTATTGGATTATTGATAGAGGTCCTTTTTGGTGTTATTAAAATTTGGATAAAAATGGATTGATAAAAGAAAGATGAAAGATGGAATATCGAATCTCTTCTCGAAAGACGTAATATTAAAATTTGGAAATAGAAATTGAAAATAAAATCCAAACCATTATAAATTCAAGTACGTTTGAAATAAAAATATCGAAATTAATCCTAAATCCTACAATATTTTATTAAAATACCTATAACAGAAAAATTAACAAGAGACAGATGCTAAATCTATTCAGCAAGTAAAACCTAAATAATTATTTCCACTCATAATCCATCCTCAATGTTCATTATTTTTTCTTTAATATCTCCATATATATATATATATATATATATATATATATATATATATATATATATATATATATATATATATATACATCGTCACTCCGATAACAATCGATCCTCTCCACGATTTTCATGTAATAATCAATGTAATAATCAATCAAATCGATCGATAAATTATCACGATCGATCGATGGATAAAAATGAGAACTGTAAGCATCGACACGATCGACACGCGGGCATCGACAAAGTCCCTTACACGCAAAAATGCCAGGCCAAATCGAGGCACGATAAAGTGCAGCCGCACTGGAAGTTCGCAATTTAGTCATTACTGTTCCCGATGCCTTCAGTGTGATGTATTGCTTCCCTTCCACCTATGCAGGTTCTAAACGGGCCCCTCCTATCCGTGATTCGCCTTATCAGCTTCTATATCAGCTTAATAAAGAGAACGTCGTTTAATTACGATAATAAACCGTACCCGCCATCTCTCTCTCTCTCTCTCTCTCTCTCTCTTTCTCTTTGATTTCGCACACTTGGACGAAGGCTTGGAGGAGGAGGATTCGCGGTCGTCGATAAACGATGCTCGGATAACGATGTACAGGGACAAATGAATGGAGGATCGTAATTTTGTTGAAGCTCGTACAGCCGTTTCGTTTCACCGTTTTAAATGAACAAACGATGGTTGGATAATGATGGGCAAAGACAAATGGACCGAGAAACGTAACTTTGGTGCGTAGAGCTTGATGTTCTGCACGCTACTTGTTCGAATTCTATCTCGACTTTGAGAAACTAGCTGTGTATTTATATATAGGGTGTACTCGAACGAGAATTAAGGAAAAATTTTTTAGATCAAATTGAAATCGGAGAATTTATTTTATTGGATCGCTGCAATTTTGAATTCTATTTTGATTTGAGAGACTGGAAATTTGCTGTATATCTAAGATATTTAAAAACACGAAAATAAAGAAAAATGGAAAGTAGAAAAAAGATTGAGCAGAAATTTATCTAAATGTATGGAGGATCGTAACTTTGTTGCAGATTTTTGCAATTGCGCTATTTCTACCGAGAAATTTGAATATATTGAGTAGTATTCGTACACAAAAAAATAAATTTTAAAGGATGTGTATGTGTTTCTAATAGAAACGCTTCTAGATCATTGAGAGAGACACGGATTGTTTAGACCAATTGTACTCGGCAATTAATTGGACGAAGCTGGATTAATAAAGCTGGACAATAAATCATGAGCGATAATTAGATACGTTTTACGATGAATAACAATGGTGATTTAATGAAATAAATGTAACAAATGTGTTAATTGCAATTAATGACACTTTAGAACGTCGTTACATGTGAATATTACGAATGTTTAACTGATGCTTATAAATAGAAAATTAATCATAAAATTTTCAATATTTAATTAAACGTAATTGTTTTTCTCTTCCCGTAAAATGAGGATAAAGATTATTACATTAAAGAGATTTATGTAGAAGACAATTCTGAACGAATGAGCGATTAATTATTAAGCGTGTAAAAGGATGGAATAGCATTTATATTCCTGTTATTATAAAATATTAGTAAACATAGAACTCATTATGATTATGGTAAATGGATTATGATACGGTGCGGTAACACAAAATGTTTCATTAATTTGTGACTCACTGATTTATGAATACCACTCACTAAACTATGTGGTCGTTGAATATGAAATCGTATTATGAATAGAGAGACGTAGACCCTCGTTTAAAAAATTAATTGTAAACACTAACCATTCCGCCTACAAGATAATTATTTATGATTACGTGTGTAAATATTTTCCTATTCCTATTCCATCCTTCTACGCATGTCACATCCTTCATAATGTCCTCCTCCATGCGTAACAAATAACACTTTTACGAATACAATTTTAATTCAAATTTAACATTAAAAGAGAGAAAGAACTTGACGAAATGTTAAAATATAATCATTTCAATTATATACATAATTCTTCGTGTATTTCAATATAGAATATTCATTATAATTCTTCCATTAAAAAAAAATGAAATCATCTTGTTCACTCAACTTACAAAAAATTCTGTTGACATTAATTTCAAAGAAAACAATTTTTCTTATCTTCCATATTCAAGCTTGAAAAGATACGAGATGTCGTACGTCAAAAAATCGTGTAACCGTAGCTCAACGTGTTATTCCATTCTTCCAACCATAATTTCATCCGCTCGTTCGAGGTAATTTTATGATTTTAAATCGTAAAAGTGGCCAGATTTTTTTCTCCTTTCCTTTCCTTTCCTTTCTCCTCGCTCGGTGAACGTTGTCTCGATATCGTGTTGCGCACATGGCGGAAGAACAATATCCGCGATTCATTGCGAAGATGAAATATCATAAGTGCCGTCAGCGTCTACTTCGAGCGGCGCGCATTGAGCCCGATCTTGCTTGAACACAATGTCCCTTGCTCTTGTAACACAAGACCACATTAACTCGACACTTGAGTAACAGATGTTACGGATACTGGACGTCGGCCTCCATAAAAGAGCCGGTAGCATTCGCGATTAGCGGCAAACTATACTTCGAATCGTATATTCAATCCGTATACCTTTCAACCAAGTAGTTATATATCGAATTATGTTACCGAACTCCTTTTCAAAGAGAGTGTTGGGAGGGGACAAATTTAAGGGAGGTGCTGTTGGAATAGATTGAAAATTTATAGAGTATGCTTCGTTCTTTGCGCCATTTCATTTCGAAAGATATCGCGCGAGAATTGGAGAAAATGGATCGAATGTTAATTGAGATTATTCTTGAATCAATTATTTTAATGAGATTGAGAGATCGTAGAATCAGTTTGAATTTGTTTTCCAATTTCCCAAGTTTTCAAAAATGAACGAAAAGGACTTGCCAACATCTTGATATTATAATATTGTCAATTTTCAAATTATTTCAAAAAAAAAAAAAGAATCGACGATAGTGAAAACTATCGGATTAATTATTTTTCACGATCCAAGAAAACGCTAATTTCATGAGAAATTTTCTCCAAAATGTATCCACAATGATCGTGCATCGAGCACGATGAATTTATTTAAATTGAATTTAGAAAAATTTCACGAGCAAACCTATTTTTCATCCCGCGCTGGGATACAGTCCGTAGAGACAGATAGACGGAGGGAATTGAATTAATTAATCAATTAAATGCAACGTAAAATATGTTTCGCGCGAACATGGTCCGCCGACAGAGGACGAACTTGAGAGTCGCTGAGGATTGCGTCGGCGACCGAGTCACAATGCTGAGAAAAATAAAGGGGAGGGAGGAGGGAGGGCAGGGAGGGGAAGATGGAAGAGGTTAGGAGGAAGAGGGAAAAAGTGTCGCGTACACCGCAATTCCCACGGGGCGAGGACCGATTTAAACAACACGCCTCGTGGATGTAACGATGGTGAAACCATCGAGCCTTCTTAACCCTCTCTGTCTCTTTCTCCTTTTGCGATGGAAACGAAAAAAGGGCGACTTCGGGCCACCCTCGTTCACGGTATAAACAAAACGGCAACAGAAAACAGTTGTCCTGTTACTAACGCGTATTTACACGGGGAAATGATCGATGGCGAACGGGCGACGTCTCTTTTAATTTACGCATTACGCGTTACGCACACGGTAATGGCTGGTTTTCGCGATGAAAAATATCGAGAAATTTCTGGGAATAAATAAAATTGATTAGGAGAATAGTTTGAACGTGTTTAACGTGGCCTGGATCGATGATGGATCGTTTCAGTCGATACGTGTAACCAGGTACGTGGAAAGAAGAAGAGATGCAAGTGGAATTTCTGGAACTGTTGTAATTATGTTAGGATTTATTATGCATCGATTCTTACTTTATTCGATATTTGTTAAAATCTTGTATGAAATTTTATGTTTTTAGGAGATGCAATGATTAATTGTTGAACGATGAGGAAAGAAACGAAATGAGAATACTTTTTAATTACTGCCTATAATCAGTTTTAGATATCATCTATTTTCAACGGTAGTCTAATAATTGGAAAAAGAATGATTATTTCATAAAATTAAATTGCCTATAACTCAATAATTTTTGTTTTACTTCAATGCATGGAATAAACCCTCTCTAAAATTACAATCTCAACTTCTTATTAACATCTTTCGCGTAGATACAGTATATATTTACCAAACTTCTCAAAAACATTTTAATCATAAAATTTAGCCGCGCCAAACTACGCGTAACAGGGAGCATTTTCTGAAGCATATCTGGAGACGAACCATCTCCAGAAGCCTCGTCTCTCCTCGCAAGAGAGAGTTCTCCAGGAACGAAGTGTACAAGCGGAGGACCGTCACTCGCGGCGTGGCCGCTAATTAACCAAGGCGGAGAGAAGATCGACTGAGAACCACTATACTCGCGCTAGAAGGCAACGAGCGAGTCTACGCCAGGTTGTTTACTACAAAGAAGGCAAGGCGTGTCGTTGAACCTGGCTGCGGAGAGTAGCAAGCGCGAGGCGGGCCAGGCCATGCCTCTTCTCCTCGTCTTCAACCTCTTCTCGCTCGCTTTCAGCTTCATACGTTCCTCGCTTCTTTTCCCTCTTACCAACACTGCCCTCTTTCTTGCATCCTCGGCCACCAGAAAGCCCCGTTTCTGGCTCTTTCATTGCCAAAGCTGTTGCTGCTGCTGCTGCTGCTGCTCAGATTCCACGCTTGTTAATATCGATCGAACAATAAAGATTTTCAATCGATATATATATCGATGACGATACGAAAATATAAAGATGTTCGTATTCATCTATCGGCTGAGATTTTTGTGGGGGAGATAATTTTTCTTTGAATTTATTTGGAAACGTGGATTCTGATATTTTGTGTATGTTATTTGGTAACGTGTTGCATGGAATTCGATAATAGGGGAGGAATTAAATCAGAATTTTGATTTTAGATTGAAAAATTTAAACGAAATAAACGAAAATAATTGAAATTGTGAAAGTTCTTATATCGATATTATAATTTTATGTTAAATTATTTTACGTCATATTACTTTATTCAATATCAAAAGTGTTGCAACAAACAATGAAGATGAAATAATAATATTCATTATAATAATAATAATAATAATATATGTAAAGTAATAAAAGCGACGAAAAATGTGAAAAACAATTAAAATTATTGAATATTAATATTTGTAGTGTCAATTTAACGTACCAGTACAAACAAGATGATTCTCAATTTATAATTCTGTATTTAATTGATAGACGAAAAATTTAGAGAAATTGAAAATTGGACTTTTGGTTTGCGAGGTAAAGAGATTTAATTCATCAAAGGAAAGGTAAGAAAGTAGGATGGAAAATTTTTTTTCAATTAAATACGATACGAAGGGATTAAACGCGACACGTGTTCGATGACAAAGGATTTTAATCTTTGGTGAAAAATTGAACCCGAATCAAAGGGGGGAAGGGTACCACGTCTCCGTCGCAACAAGTGCAATGTACACGCAGATGGACCGACTGGCAAGTTTCCAGGCCGTTTTCGTGCAACGACCGTGATATCGTTCCCATAATTTTGGCCATCCTCCGTGGCTATCCGCTCGTTCTTTCCGAGTTCCGTACGATTCGTTCGAATGAGCTTCATTCTGTTTAATTTATCGTCATTGGCCAACTTTTGTAAAAGAAAAAAAAATAAATGGGTAATCAAAGTGAAAGATTATCGATATTTATGATAAAAGATAAAATAGATTGATTTCTTCGCGAAATCAGATTGAAAATCATTGGAAATTTATACTCAGTATAATGACTTGGATTAAATTGAAATTCTAATAACATGATAAATTAAAAATTGTTGGTCTTTAACCGCTGTAACTTCGAAAAGAAATATTACGCAATTCGTTCATCTTTTATTTCAAAATCTTTATTTTTGCAAATCTGAATTAAATTTTCCTGATTTATTATTTCTTTTTCGAAATTAAATTAATTATAAACAGTTAAAAATATTTTCTATTTAATTCACCTTCTTTTGTCATATTCTGTATATATATTGAAATTTCTTTTCTTTTTTTAAAACTACCACTCTTTCGAATCTTGTAACACGGAATAACCGATCCGCAGAATCCGGTTCGTCGCGTGTTCTCAGTTGATTAAAAAATTCTTGTTACAAATTTGAGGATGATTGAAATCGGTATTGACACGAATCAATCGATGCCCCGCGAAATTATAGTGGAGAGGATTGAAGATGATCAATCCTTCGGCAACTGACGATTCCACGCGATCATTCTTCGAAGAAAAATGCGCCGAGTCGTGGCTTCATTTCACTTTTTTTTGGGCAATATACAAGATATTTTTTTTAATAAAACAAGTATTAAAACGTGTATAAAAGAATCATTAAACTTGAACTCGTAGATCGTAGAGAATTCTCGTGTGTGTTTAATTTAAATTTGAGATCGTAATTTAGAAAAATAAGAAATTAAAATTAAAATTTACGTAATATCTTTTTTTAGTAGTATGTAGTTTTAGTGTTTTAAATTTTAAAAAATAAATTTCTTTTATCCCCAAACATAATCAAATATACTTAATTTAGATCAAATTTACTTTCATTCACGTCAATCACGACCAAATTTAAAATGTTTGAAAATAAACAATTCAAAAAACAGAACCACATTCCTTATAGTACAAAATTCTATTCAGCTTCAAACACAATCAAACTCCATCAATATTAATCTCCATCGATCATAACCAAACTTCTGGCTTTCAATAATAATACATAATCTTCAAAAAGAATCGCATCCCGTATCCTTGAAAATCCCTTCGCAAACACGATCAAACTTAACATACCGACCAACCTCGATCAAAACTTTCTCCTCCATAACACACATTAATCACGACCAAACTCATTGTTGAATAACTAATTCTAAAAAAATCCCTACAATCACCTCCAAACGCACTCAAACTTGCCAAGACCAATCAATTTTCACGAAGCATCGATCGCATCGAAAACCACTTAATCAAAAAGCGTCCATCTACCTCAGTGAGTCTACCTCGTTCGACCAACGCCTTCTTTTCCCCGAAACGATCGTTCGGCCAACGATTCTGGAACGAGTGGTTCGCGTGTCGTTTCGACCGATTTCGTCGAAATCCACGCGGTCCAAACGGCCGCACGCACACGGCTCCTTTCGCAACCAAGAGAGGAGAGAACCAACAGGCGCATCCTCGTGGACCTCGGCGAATCCGCGCAGCGGAATCCGTGTGGACCGGATTCCGGCCCGTGCTTTGACCGTTGCTGTAATAAAGGGCAATCATCGGCCATTACTGGACCGCTCGCTGGCTGGACACGCTCGCGCGCGTGTCCATCCCATGGAACGCCTGTAATTGTATTCCGTGTACTCCGCGATGATTTTTGCAATGTGCGTTTTGTCAGCCGGGTTTGGATAGATTTGACAGAGCGTGTATTTCTTTTACCATTTCTTGATGGATTTAGCATCGAGCGGCTATTCGTGATAGGATGCCAACCTTCTCCAGGCAGCCGATGAATCTACGATATTTGAGAATCGGGGATTTTGTTTATCGGGCAGAGAAAGTGTCCTCGATATTCGTAAGAAAGAGGAAGATTTTTGAACGCGTCGATGAACGAGAGAAATGGAATTTGTTGGAATTTTCCAGATATTTTTCAATCTTGCAAAATCAATCTTTGTTCAATTCGAAGCAATCCAAATCGTACGACCCCTGTTGCAAAAAATCACACGAAAATTAAACCGGTATCCAAAATGCCATGAACCCCGCCAAAATATTCGACCCGAAATCAATGTCCCAAATTAATTCTATTCAAACCTAAACAACGTATCCTTCCAATTCATCCCCGGAGCAAGCAGTCGCTTTCATCTATCCCCGCGTTTGCCGCATCATTTATGCACCGGGAATCGCGTGCGCCCTGTAATTACCCCGAATAACGTAATACCAGACGAATGTAAACATTTCGCGTGCGTTCTATGTACTCGTAATTAGGGGAATAAAATGCACGAATCGTTAATTATACCGTCGTGTACACACACGCACGTACGTACACACGCACGATTTTCGGGTACGACGAGACAGAAATACAAAAAGAGAGAGAGGGAGAGAGAGAGAGACGAATATGAGCGACGCGTATGCATCAGATCCTGTCGATCCTGTCGCGGTCTCTCAGCCAGGGAGATCTTTTGCAACGGTGTGCGCGCCGATATTAAATGTTTGCAGGCAATTTCAGCGTAATCGGTGCCCCGCGATACCGTTTTCCAGTTATTACGATCCGCTCAGGTGCTGACGCGTCTCGTATTCCTAGCTAGGATATCGAGCGTTATTAAACCGCCTCGTCGTTCAACCGGTCGCTTCCGTCAGACGCGATCCGGGCTCCGAGGCAATTCCTGACGATCAGGCGAAATTGTCTATTTAAATTGTTGATTTTCACCAAAAACGAATGGATTTCTCTTTTTTCTATTTAATAGGAGAAATTCAATCGTCATTGATCGTATTAAAATACTGAAATCTTGGATCTTTCGATTCGTGAGAATTTAAAAAAAAGAATACTTAGAAAGGATACTTAAAAAGGAACGGTAAATTTGGCTCTTGAAAGTATTCCCATCAATCTAAACCAACGGGAAGAGACATAAAGAAACCGATCGAAATATAACATAATCGTGACAATCATCGTCCTTCCACATTCCCCTATAATCCTCCCTCGAGGGATAGTCGAATGAAAAGGACGAGATAAAAAAATCGTCCCGTCCTCCATCAACGAAAGCTCGACGAGCGAGAAGTTACGAAGGAATTACGCTGACGCGTAACAGACGCGCGACATCTTGTAAGCATCGGGTGGTTACGCGCGAATTTTACGCTCGGGTATATACGGGATGTACGCCCGTACGTCAATAAACGAACGGTGGCCGGGGTACACGATTCAACAACAACACTCGGCCAGCCAGGCCGAGTCATATTTTCCCCGGGATCCGTGGTTTCGCCATAAATACACGCATCTCTAAGTGCACGATGGCCGGCATGACTCGGGGGCCAGAGGGGGGAGCACGCGCGGCCATCGATCAGCCGGAAGTCAAACAACCGCGAGAAGGGACATTTTCGTAAACAGAACGGGCCTCGTCTTTGCAATACTCGCCGGCAATAATCGCGGCTCGGGCAGGCGTTGGGAACGGCCGTCCTCCGTTGGCCGTTTCTATTCACGGGACGGGGCGATCTTACGGCCTGGGGGATATTTTCGTAACGAAATTAACGGCCGGGCCATCGCGCGAACGGCCCGGCCCCACCGTGCCGATAAACGTCCGCCCGTACTTAGCCGGATGAAATATCAGCAATGAGAGATCATTACGCGGGAGGATACTCGCGAAAATCGTAATCTCGGTGCGCGTGATTTAACGATCGGCGAGATTTACGCCGGGATCCGGCCACGACGGAGTTATTTATCGAAGGACGGGGGACGGAGGAGGGAGGATCGTCGTAATTGTAATTTTGGTCCGCCGAGATTGAATTATATCCTTGGTGGTGTGCTTTATGCGATAACAGCAGTAAATGGCGAATCACGTGGAATTTCCGTACGAAGGAATGGAAAATTTTTGGAGGAGTAGGGGAAACTGTGACATTGGAAATCCTTTTTGTTTTATCTGGATATCTCAATCGGTTGCCGAGATACGGGGGCTCAAAGTGTGCGCAGCGTTCAAGGGATTACGAATGGGACCGCGACCTACATTTTTTCCTGGAATTGTGCTGGCTACGTCCTTCTAAGAATTTGGCTACCACGTTTTTCCAGGAATCGCGGTCTGCCGCTTGTCTGTAATTTGGGATAGGTCAGTGAGACAGGTGCGAGCGAGAGGTCCGAGTAAGCGGTAGAGATGGAAATAATGAACGATTAAAAAATTAACTGTTCTTTACACGAGGATATCTCGGGAACCGGAAGTCGTATCGGGAAAAACGAAAGAGCGTTTTAAAGGGTAAGATTCCGCGATTTTAATAGTTTCTCATTCGCTGACCGGAAGTTATTATCTTCGAAGTTGTAACGGTTCAAAGTTTTTCTAATTTTAATACGTTTTAATCATATTTAAAATATATGGGATTAAAAATATCCTCTTCTTTATTCTAAGACGATATCTTATGAACCGGAAGTCGTATCGTAAGGGTAATGTTTTCCGCCTCTTACTCATTAATCAGGAATCGTTATCTTCGGAATTATAGCAGTTTAAAATTTTTCTAATTTCAATAGAGGAAACGATTTAACGCGACAAAATATATTTAATCAACGATTCGATATAAATTCTAAATTAATTTAAAAAGTCACCTGTTAAATTGAAATTAGGTTTTTATCCGATTGACTGGTTCGTTTTTTAATTATCCCATAATTTTTCTAATCATCCGGACTTTTGTTTCACGCGCATTAAAATATCCAAAACACATGTAACGCGAAAAATATATATTCGCATGGAAATCCACAGTCTAGTTATAACCTTTCGTTCAACAGCTCGGGCTTCTGTGAAGCTGCTTTCCTGGGAACCTCCACGCGGCTCCCCTGGAACCGCGTATAAATACACATCGGCCAGGGTACATAAATATATCACGAGATCGTTCGCGGCGAGATAAACGCGGTTGGAAAAATTTCGAGCGCGCGTGCATCGCGCTGAAAATTTGTTATCCGAGGCGTACGGCAACCGGTAATTTATGCGTGAAAAACGCGTCGGCCAATCGACGCCCGATTCTCCCGCCGAGTCAGCATCGGTGTTAACAATTCCGCTACGCGATAACCGCGGTGGAAACGCTTATGATACCTCTCCCGTTACTAACGCCGAATATTTTTCAACCCGAAACTCGCGATACAATTCGCGATAAAACCTTTTACAAATAATCGAAAAATATAGATAAATCCGTGTCCCAATTTTATTTTTCTATCCTCTCTATATGTATTCCTGCACAGAAAAGAAAAAATAAAATTTCAAACTTTCCATGTAACGCGCATTCTCCATTTAACCAGCAACATTTAAACAATACCTACCATAACAAATCTATCTCCAATATCGCATAAATACAGTTATTCGTCAAAATTCCATTCCATCCTTTTTGCCAATCAAACGTCCCCCATAAACACGTTCGATCCACGACACCTTCATTCGTACACGAATCCATTGGAGACGAATTCGAGGCGAATTATCGAAGCATCCATTCGCATTATTCCACGTCCCGTCACCGGAACAGACAGAATCTCTCGAAACGATCGAAAGGATCAAGCGGCACCGGCAAAATCGGCCCGCGCATCTGTAACGAGGATCGCATACTGATCCATACTGTCATCGGCGTAGATTTATAGGAACGGCCTCCGGGGAGGCGTATTCTTTTCCAAGAATAAGATCGACTCCCCGTCCCCCTTCCTCTCTCTTTCCTCTTTGCGATTTCTAACGCGATTAATTATTGATAACGCGTTATGAATCGTGGGAAACACGAGGATTCCCCGCGGTTTCTGGACAACCGACGCTGGGAATAATTCATGTTTCGCGCGTCTCTCTTCCTTCCTCTTTCGTCGATCGAACGTCGAGCACGACAAAGACCCATGTATATATATATCTCTTCTTCGCCTCCGAGCATTTTGCTTTCGTTTCCCCCACCCTCCCCCCCACTGCTCGCGCTTTCTTTCGCGGATTCTTCCGCGGGCGGATAGATACAAATTGCAAAACGCTGTCGGCCACTGTTCTACCCACCGACTTGTCGGTCGGAAACGATCGTCGAGACGGCGGCGGTTTTTCCTCGCCCCCGTTGTCGTCGTCGTCGTTTGTGCTCGTTCATTCTTGGAAACTCGGGACCTTCGTGGCCTCGCTTCCGCGTAATGTTTGTTTGTTCGTTCGTTCCCCTTCCCCTTCGTTCAGCCGGATCGTTGGATCGATTTTGCAGAAATTTTCTCGCCGGAGGGGGATTTGAAGGATTTTTTTTTTTGGGAGGGGATAATTAAGATATCGTTCTTTCCGCTTTATATTTTGTACACGTGAGAAAGAATTCGTATATTTTGATGATACGTTGAGAGAGATTAATAAGAGATGGAAGAGAAATTATACTTCAATCTTGGCGATGTTGAGAAGGGGATTTTACTTGCGTAACGATTAGCAGAAATTTTCTTAAATTTATTTGGATTATAATCTTAGAGTTGATGTGCGAATATGTTGCGTAATATTACTCATAAATGGTGCACAGTGAAGAATGATAATCTCGATACTTGATTTTTTAATATAATATGATTCGTCGAAAAGCGATCGATTCTTTAATCGTGCTAGAAGAGAGTTCAAAAATATCATATGTTTAACGAGGATTCCTGTTTAATTTCGCGAAATCTTTAATCCAATCTCGACGATATCCCACTCGGATGAAAATCCGCCCCGTCGGAATGTCTCGGAATGGAAACAGCTGGTAAGCACGAGTGAAAAGCAAATGAAACGTCGTCGGCTCGCTTGAGAGTATCCGCAAAGGACGATGGAGTTAATGCGGCGTTGTTTCGCGGAGTGATTCAATTAAGAGACCGTTAATTAATTAATGCGAGGAGGAGACGAAATAGAAATTTACCCAAGCCCTAGACTCCTCGAGCGTTCGCCAGGAGGAGGAGGAGGAGGAAGGGCAAAAAGCGGAAAGGAGAAATGCTTGGTTTAACGTAACAAAGAGTTGAACAGCGATGTAAATGAAACTTGCGTGAAATATATATAATTTCAACGTTTATCGTCCTTGGAAATGTATATCGTGTCAACTTTCAAGAAAAATAATTCTTCGTAAGTATTTCACCATGATTAATTAATTAACTAAAACAAACAAACTTTTCAATTTTAGTTTTTTATATTTCTACTTGCAGAAACGCTCGCGAGCAATGGAAGCAATAAGCAAAATAAGAAGCAAAAAGATCGAAATAACGAAAAGTTTTCAAATCTTCTTCACTCTCAAAGGGAAATTTTTCAAATTCTTATCTAAAATTATCTAAAATTCTTTCGAAAAACACGATAACTATATAAATTAACCAGATAGCCGAATAAAGATTAAACGATATCATTAATCCCAAGTTACTAGCAGTTCCAAACCCTTAAGCAGACTAAATCCACATCGAGAAACGTTTCCTCTCGGTCTTACAGCTAGCCAAGAGGAAATCCCTTCGATTCCGGAAGAAAGGTCCAGCCAAGCAGCATCAACTTCCATCGCAATTACGTGAATTAATTTTAACAGTTTTAATCCGTGCCGACCAAGTTTCCGCTGCTTAATCCTCGGTTCTGCCCCGGTGTGAAGCATGGCTTTTCTAAGTAAAAGTTCTTCCCAACTTTTTGCGTTTCTACGAAGAAAATAACGGGACCGGAAGAGACTGAGGAGAGGATAATTGAAGGAACGAGCGAGAGCGAAAGTGTCGAAGTCATTTGCAATTTTCTCCTTAAGTTCTTCTTTGACTGAATTTCACTGAAATAAATTTTTTGTTATTGAGATATCGTGTATAATTGTGAGAGAGAGAAAAAATTAAATTATTATTAGCAATGGCTCGATGAACTCTATATTTTTGCTATATTTATGTTCGCAGAAGAAATTGAAAAGTTTTCTTTATTCAGACGGAAACAAAATATTTTTCTCCATGGTATAAACACGAATAAATAAATAGTTATCATTAAACAATTCCAAGCATTATGGAATTTACCTGAAAAAAAAAATATCACATTCTTTGGAGTTTATTCAAGTAAATAAGCTATTATTATCTCTCTTACTTTTCGCAAATATTTCAATACTATTGTGCCACAAAAACAATTTCTTCAAATTTGATCTAAAATTCAACCCACTCTACTCCATCCCAGAATATCGATCAAACTTTGCCACGTTTATGCCACCAAGAGCAAAAAAAAAAAAAAGAAGTTGCAAATCAAGCTACGAATTCAACGTCACCAAAACCTATCGCTCAATTAGTAACAATTTCGTTTCTTATCCCCCCGCAAATCCTATCTCTTATCTTCACAAAAATTGTCTTCGAGCGAACCAGATCCTAAATGGCTGCCAGATATGATCTACAGCCGTGTACAACTCCCTAATGGTTCGCACGTATATATTCGAAACACGCATTCCAATCTCTCCTTGACGCCGATCTCTCTCTCTCTCTTCACGGATTTATTCACCAACGCCACGGTTAATCGCGCTATGAGATATGTATGACCTTTCCCCGCGCTCCGCGAGACGTATATTTACCTCGATGGGCCGTTAAACGACGGTAATTACGGCATTTAGCTGGACGGTAGTTCAGCAATCGTAACGAATCGCGGTTCTCGCGATTTCAAAAGATACAAAGATCGGGAAGTGTAGGGCATATAGCCAACCCTTCCCTCCTCCTCCTCCTCCTCTTCTATCTTCTCTCACGGATGGATCGTTATCGCGATATGGATGGATCCACGAAAAGAAGGAAGGCAAGGAAAGTCTCCTATCTCGATCCGTGAATCCAAGAAATTCTCAAAGAGAGATACAGAGAGAAAGAGAGAAAGAGAGAGAGAAAGAGAGTGGACGCTCTCCTCCCTTCCCCCACGCCACGGGTCCCCACGGTTTGTACCG
Source organism: Apis cerana (assembly GCF_029169275.1). NCBI lineage: Eukaryota > Metazoa > Arthropoda > Insecta > Hymenoptera > Apidae > Apis > Apis cerana. Next base: position 9,650,620 of record NC_083858.1, on the reverse strand, counting down.
TTAAGGTTACCTCTACTTGCCGCTTATCTCGCCACCATTTAATCACATTCTAATTGCCGCCTGTTACCGACGTAATACGGCCTCCTCGTTAATTTTCCGATTTTTCCCTTCCTTTTCTTCTTTTTTTCCCCCTTGTCAAACAGGAGGGGCAGGAGAGATGGGTCGGCTAAGATCGGCTTCGTATCCGAGGAGGATCGACGCACGAGGATCTCCGTTACGGCCGATTTTACGATCCTCACGGCTCTCACGTGGGTATTAGTCTGCGAGGCGAGTATCGAGGCGAAGGATCTCTCCTCTCGCGGACATCGCGTGCGTTCGCGCGAGGAATTCTTCCTGGATGGGTCTGAGGGGGTGAGGGAGTGTCGTTAATGAGAGGGCCTGCGGCCTGGCGTGCGTGGGCGTTAATGAAGAAATTTTCCCATCTGGAATTTGATATTAGATGTATTCATTGGTGTTTACTATTTTTCGATTCAATTTCTTTATTTCTCCCTTTTTTAGATCAGGGAAAATTTGGAGGAGATTGATTCAGCGTTTCTCTCTCGAGCTTGAAAAATGCTCGAATAGGTAAGTTGAAGTTGAAGTTTGAAACAAAATTTGATGAAATTAATTATATTACTCGTATCTTAATTAAGAGATCCGAGGAACGAAAGAAGACAAATAGTTACAAAAAATTCTATAAAGTATCATATTATTAATATGTTCATCCATATATAAAAGATACAACAAGTGTTATCTAATTGAATCATTCCATAATAATTTCCTGGAACAGAAAATTTTCTCGCATTCAATTTTCAATCCATCATCCGAGATTCTTTGAAAAATCGAAATTATCGTGGAAAGAAGGGAATAATTAGACTCCCTCCACTTATCATTTTTACGTTGGACCGTGTTCATCCAACATTCGGATAATGAAGAAAAATAAACGTTTCGCGAGGAAAGAGCAACCGGTGATTATCATGGTTTCGAGTTATGGATTGCCCGGCAAGAAGGAGCGGAAAGAAGAGCGAGAAAATGCGGAGGAAGGAAAGGGATGAAGGAAGGGTAGAACGCTTGGGACACGAGAAGTGGAATGATGAATTGCAAGGCGCGGCAATGAATCAGAGGCCAGCGACAGGCGGTACACCTACCAACAATGCGGGGCCCCCGTTCTTCGGGGCCCACCAAGGTTGTCCGCAAACACCTTTCTCCGTGTACCCTCGAAGCTGAGCGCTTGAACAATCGCCGACTGTTTCCTGCTCTCGCGATTTCCTCTCGTTATCGAGGATAACTTACCGATCGTGTCGATCGTTTAGCTTATTTTGTTACGAGAGAATTGTTCCCAATTTTTTTCTTTTTTTTCTGGATCTCGTTCGGTTGAACGAATATATTCGAACGTTTTTGTCCAATGGGAAGATTTTTCTTGATATTGGAAAGAAATCAGAAAGAAGAGTCTTTTCGAGATTACGTGGAATGGAAAAGAAAATTTTCGATTCAAATTTATAACGATCGTTCTTTCGCGAAAGAAAAAGTTGAAAAATATTGAATTGGGCTTTCTAACAAAAACAAATTTTATGGATATTTTTACGAAGTTACTTTCCCACGAACTTATAACTTACTGCGACTTACAAAGAAAGAAGCAACGGTGTAAACACTCGGTGCCACGAGTGAGGCTTGTACGGTAGAGTCGTGAGGAATAAGTGGGTGGCGCCCATTCGAGTATGTAATCTTCGGGTTCATCGGTTCACGGGCGAGGAGGCAACCGATTATGACTCGTGTGTGGCCGTTCGGCTCGTTTTTCATCAATTTAATTAACGTTAAACCACGAATGCTACGCATTTCAGAATTGATACATTACAAGTCGAATGTAAATTGTGTCTCGTCAATTTGCTTTAATCATCGAATCGATAATAATAAAAGGAAGATTTTTCAATAATATCTAAGTCGTAGGTATTAAATATTACTCACATTTGCCAGAGTTATGAGTCTCCAAAGAGCTTGCCCGACCGAGGATTAATAAATATCTATTAAAATTTTCTATCAAAATTTGTAACAACTCTTGCCTTTGTCTTTGGTCTCTAAGAATCTCTAAAGGTGTTCCACGAATGTATAAACATTTTGTGTATACACTTGTGCGAACGAAGAGGATATCTCTCCTCGAGTACTTACACGAACGAATTTATAAACGTTCGAAGCGGTGCCAGACACGATGGCGTGAGCAAATGGACTCGATCGAGATTTCCTTTCTTATTTCTTTTTATTTCTCATTCGTTCTTCGTTCATCGGAATCCAGCCGTCTAATATTATGATTTTTAAACGGTGCTTAATAATATTTTTGTAATTGGTAATAAGAGTGATCGTGGGCAATGGTGCAGAAAAATCAGAGAAGAAAGAACAGTAATTATAATATCATAGCTCGTGACTTCGAAATGAATTCGAAACGAGCGGTGAATGGTTAAATGTTATTAATAGTACGATTTGTAACAATTAGGTTGGGAAGGAGGTTGAGTTGACTAGAAATTATTGAAACTTGGAAAAAAATAAAAAATAAAAATTGTAACGAGTTGGGAAGAAATGGAAAATAATCGAAGGAATATTTTATATAGTGTAGTTACGTTAATGGAACAGGTGAGGCGGAAGTTAGTCATTATAATTGATACTTATTACGTACGTAAATACTTGTTTCCAATTTTGAAATGACTATGATTATTGAAATATCTGAATTTCCTAGTATTAAACATTTTTATATACATGTACACATTGTACATATTTTCATTAATGACACACCATTTACTGGTTGTTTTAAATTTAACGCTATCGGGAAAATATATATTTTTTCTCCTAAAACTAATTGTCGAGAAGATAATAAAGTAGCAATTTTACGATACAAGTAAGAAAATTGGCTATTTTAAACGGTTTAAACGTATAATTAATTTTGAAATTGCTATTTGTGAGAAAATTCACGAAGTGTCAAAAACATATTTGATTGACAGAAATTTGTCTGTTGAAGAAAATAATTAAAAAGTTTAAAACTATAACAATAAAAATGGAATGAAAATTAGCAAATATAAACGAAATAAATGAGATAAAATAAGAAATTAAGAACCATGATAGATAATATACAACACATAGATAAAAATCACAAGTAGGAAAAAACTTTTAAGAGAGTAATAGTTTCATTAAAGTACATCCAACTAAATATAATAATTTCAAATAACAATATTACATTTTATTAAAGACTGAATAAAAAATTAAGAAATTATTCTGATATTCTTTATCTTAACACAAAACAAATCAAATTAGAAACACACTCGTTGTTGAATACCATTTCAACAAAAATAAACTTTAATCCAAAGAGAAAAAATAATAGTAAAGTCTTCCTATTATGCCATCGATCGACCAAAAAACATCCCTTCAGAATTCCTCATTTTTGTTGATCAATTATATACATTTCTGTATATATGTACCGTGTAACGTCAACAGGATGACGCAGTCGCATAAAAATGCAACCTTCGCGCCACAACTGCGCCATTCGATGCCACACGTCGATCACGAGTGACGAAGATCTATCAGAATCGAATGGTTACGAGTCTCTCTCGTTCCCCAAGATCGTTCCCGGGGATAAAACGGGAACAGAAACGGAGGACGCGTTGCCGATGGAACGACGGAAGTGGCCGAGGAGGAATCGCAATTAACAGGAAACCACCGTCCTTCTGGAAACGGTGACGTAACAGTGGCCGACATAACGTGACCGTCGAGCATGGCGTAATTATAGTCATCGATGGTACGCAGCAATTTATTCGCCTCGAACACGATCGACGAATCATTGACGTGTGCGTGGAGAAAAGAAAAACCGCATCGAGACGTGACACGATGGACACCGCTCTTCCCCTGCACTCTTCTTCAAATGTGATCGTTTATGCCTGGAAATATATATAGACAAGTAACACGTTAGTAAGAACGATGTGACGGGAATTGGATGATCGCCAAAGATGCATCTTTCTTCTGTTTTTGGGATGATTATTTCATTATCCACAAAAAGAACGTGATTTTTCAATCGATTCAGAAAAAAGCAAACGACTTCGTACGAAGGATTTAAATTCCCTTAAACTCAAAGAGAACGATCGTTATTCTTCGTCCCAACACGGGAGAAGGGGGGAGGATGAATATATAAATCGATAACACGTTATCCAAACAACAGGTGCCGAATGAGAGGAATGCGTTTTAGATTCGCAAACTTAGATGGTACTCTTCGTGGGTAACATAGAGATTCGTATCTAAAACGCGCAAGAAACAAGAGGAGGCGCAGGCGCAGAAGGGGAAAGAAAAAGAAGAAAAAAAGAGAGAGAGAGAGAGAGAGAAGAATCGCTTGGCGCAGTGCCACGAGTGGAACGTAAACTGATCGCGCAATCTGCCGGTGCGCGCGGCGAGTCAACTCTGGCCACGAAGAATTTCAATCAGTAATAATATCGCTGCGCTTTCTATCTCCTCCACTCGACCCAACGTTTGCATCTTCCTCTATCCCCCCTCTACCTTTTCCCATCCAAGGGATCCGAGCCGATCCTCCACGCCGGTTACAAATGGCGTCATTATTCCTTAATAATTCGAGATACCGACCGACCAGACATTTATTGTCCGCCTAGATGCCACGGCCAAGGGGGAAGATGACTCTCGCGGGTCGCCGATTTTTTATGGCGCGTGTTTGTAAGAGATGGGATAGCACCTCCTCGTATCGCTGGGTAACGCTCGAGACGAGAGAAACGAGACGATTTACACGTTCGGCTGCCAGGATAATCTCTTGAGGCTTGGTTAATTGAGATTAGGCGAAGTTCGCGATGCTAACGCCATCTGCGCAGAAAGACGAGGAAGATGAAGTTGGATTTTAAGGTTATGTATTTCGTTTCGAAGAAATGAAAAGTTTTGAGAGGATGGGTAATGGAAATTTTCAGTTTATAGGTTTTTAAAAGATTACTTTGAGATTTTTTTTTTTAAAGTTTTAAGCAATGGAAGAATTATTGATATAGATTGAGAACAAGTTTCAATTAACAAATTCTTTAAATTTTGATCCAATAATTTGAATAATTGTAATAATTTTAAATCGAATCTAATAAAAGTAAAAAAATCTATCCATAATAATTAAATATTCTCAATCTAGCGACATACATCATACACATATATGCAATTTAAATTTTCACAAATGCTTTCGACACGTTTTATTATCTCTCGATTCTAATTAAAAATTCTCTTTTACACGACTCTCAATTAATCGTACGTTATCCCAATTATGATAATAAAACGATACGAACGAGAAATTAAATTCCATCAAGTTACGATGGATAAGAATCGAATCGAAGAGGACAATCTCTCCTCCATCGGGTTTGCGTGGTTGTGCACAACACAAACAGCAACAACATATCGCAATTACCTTCCTTGACACGAATGTGTTCCAGAGCGGCAAACAGTGCTCTTCGTAGGCGACACGAGCGGAAAAACTTCTCGCTGTTCGCCAGTTGTTATTATTCACGGCACAGCACCATGGATACGAGACAGAAACGAGTTTTCCCGGGTGTGAATCAATAAGAAATCATCGGACCGTGTGACATCGAGATCACGTGACAGATCGGCGCCGAAGACAGGCTTTTCGTTTCAGATCTTGCGTTCAACGATCGTATTTACTGCCTCCATCATCGATTCGATCGATTATGTCACTCGACGATTGCGAAATGGAGATATCGTTTCATGTTCTTTTTTTTTTTTGTCTCGTTGCTTTTTTCTTTCTTCTCCTTTTATTTTTAATCTTGCCTATTTCCGCTTTGCTTCTCTTCAAAAATTGGAAATATTGGATTTCTTAAAAATATTATTTTTATCTAAGATAAAAATAGAAAATTAAATTGTCCACAGTATGTTTCAGAAATAAATTTCAATATTATTAAAAGAATTCCATAGAATCACATAATTGATAGGATCGTTTCTAGAATTCTTTCGATTTCAGAATTTTGAAAATTGTTGATATCCTACAAATATTCTCACACTTCACCTTAAATTTTCAGAGACTAATGCAAATCCACTCAAACTTTATATACACATACTTACGCATAAAGCATCTCTTCCTTAACAACATAAAAAAAATATAAACTATACTTTCATCCTTTTCTTCTATTCAATCTGGCCGCAAAAATAATTTCTTTCTAATAATTTTTAAACCTTCCCCCGTAAAATTTTATCTATCTTTATCGCGCGATTTATTTTGTATTCCAGAAGATTATTTCACAAAGACCCGAAAATCACAGGACGCCCTATGCCGCGGAGCGCACGTAACAGTACTCGCATACTCGGTTCCCGTTACGCGTGTAAAATATATCACGTCAATCGTTGCCGTGAAGAGAAAAAGCGGCGGTGCGCTATAAACGAAATAATATAAACGAAGGAGAACAGGCAGAAGTGAGCGGCCTCAAGCATCCTCCAGATTCGGTAGCCATCGAGGACGAGAGAGGAAGGAGTACGAGGTCCTTACGAGGTTAAAAGTTATAAATTCTCGATTTTACAACTGGAACGAGTGACGTTTACGATTATAAGCCAGCTGCGTCTCGTTGGATCATTGATTAATACCGATCGGACGGCAATAAGAATCTCCTCCGGTTCTGGCACCTGTTACAACCTCTCCTTACTTATCCAAAAGCCTGTCTCCTCGCCTCGTTGAACGTTTGACCAAAATAGATAATTCCAATGATCCTCTTTCGCGAGAAACGATATTATATTGAAAATAATTGCTGGGGTGTTAGAGGGGATGCGTAATTTAAATGCGTGGCGGGAGAAAAATCGTGGCAGGGACTCGATCTTCCGGTTTCGAGAATATTAACGGTGCAGGTAGTGGTGCAGTTGGTTCTTTCGGGTTCTTTGATTTCTGCGAATTTGTACGTGTTTCTTTTTTTCTTTTTTTTTTCTTTTTTGAGACGCGGTTCTTTGAGGAGGAGAAGGATGCGATGGACCGATTAAATTCTTTTTAATTTGTCAAATTTGAAAAATGTTGCTTTGTGTTTTTCGGGGAAGATTTTCGATGAAACGAATTCGATTGATGAAATCACTTTTAACATCTCGTTTTATAATTACGATTTTGTAATCGAAAAATTTTACGAAATTTGACAAGCAAACGATGATTTCAAATTAAAATTATAATTCTCGATAAAAAAAAAACATACAGTTGTTACTTCACAATAAAGATATCAACAAGTATAATCATCAGTTCTCTTGAAATATTTAAATTCCAATGGCACGAGATTTTAAAGATTCATTCGTTTCCAAGACATGTTCCGTTTAGAAAACAAAAATATTCGATGATACATTTTCCACATACATCCTCGCACAAACGGAAATAACAAATGGAACCGTTTTAGAAGCCGATCTCTGTTCGGCATCACTTGGAAAAAAAAAACAATCCTTACTCGAACTCGTGAGAGGACAATCTACATTTTCAACCTCGAAACGACAGCAACCTCGTCGTTCGCATTCCGCGCGGGATCCCGATTTCCGCGTCGTCGAGTAAAATTCCGCGCGCGTGTCATCGATAAATTCCATTCGAACCTTCTCCCCGGATAATCCGAATTTTATTTCCCTGGCTCGCTTTCCGCGCATCCGAGGAAAAGTTTACGGAGGGGGGAGGGGAAGGGGAAAAAGAGGCGAAGAAAAAGAGAAAGGGAAGAAGAAAGGGGGGAGAGGTGAACGTGGAGCACTCGCGAGATGATAAATATCCCGAAGTTTCATTTCCTGCCAGTAATAGGTCGTTCTTTCGGGAAGATCGCGAAAGATCTCTCTCTCTCTCTTTCTCCTTTTCTCGTCTTTTCGAAAGAAGCAACGCGGAGGAGAAGACCCGTGAGAAGAGAGTTTCGTGAACCCGTGTTTGTGTTTCTATAAAACGCAACGGCTAATCACGTTCCTCGTAGCGGCTTGCGGTGCAGGAGAAGACCCTAGAGAAAGGATATAGGCAACCATATATATAGAGGGATTCAGGTTGTCGAAGACGAGGGGAAAATCTGATTCGATGTTCCAGATCAGAGGTTTTCAATCCTTTTTTTTTTTTGGATTGCAATTCTCATTGAAATATTATACACTATTCGAGGGGTTCGTGACAGGTTCGTGACAAATTTCTAATAATTTAAGTACGTGAGGATTCAACAGAGTAAGAAATTTCAATTTGCATTCAATTACATCGTCTTTATCGATTCTCCAAAGGAATATAATATCAATTATGTATACTTTATAAGTTATAAATCATTCAATTTCTCTGGCACCAAAGAGTAACAAGGGTAAAGATTCAACGTCAAACACGTGTTGAGTTTCAAGAATAGGAGACAGTTTGAAAACTCGTTCGATAGAACATCCTGTTGCGGCTATGAGCCTGGGAAAGGTGATGAGTCTAAATTCGAGTCGATAGATTAGAATATTAGAATCGGTTATACGATTTCCAACGCGGAAAAAAAAACAAACGAATGAAAAGTATACGAGAAAAAGAGGAGCAGGAACTATTGAAATTTCACAATTTTTCCTGCGATAATGAAATTTTACAATAAAATTTATATATATAGAAAACAAAATAGATTACAAAATTTTCTTTTTGGAACGTCACTTAAAGAGGACTCTGTTGAATAAATAATTTAAAAAAATGAAACATACAGAGCAGTGAAATTTGAATATTTTTTAAATTCAAGATCCCTCTCTATTTCCCTACCACAAGTTACATTTAAGAATCACTTTTTGTATAGAATCATTTTAATCGATGATAACAAGTTCATCGCTGAGAAAGAACCGATTCGGCACGCGGGAAAATTTTTCAAAAATTATTCGATCGTTCGAAATTCAAAATCAGAGCTTTCGGATTGAATCAATTTCCTCGCAAGTACAAACGTAGTACAAACTGGTGTCTAACTGCGCGCATCGGTCGCGCAATCGTGGAGTTTATTCGAACGAATGTGTATATCCGCGAGGGAGGTGGGGGTGGTTGATGAATATTAATGAATATCGTGGCACCTGTCCGCGCAAAAGCACGGTATTTACGGAATCGGTCAACCGGAGAGATCCGCTAATTTTCGAACGATTCGAGCCACTTTATCGGGAACGAACGGAGGGGGGTATACGAAACGGCGCATAGAGGCAATCAGTCGTAACCAGCTTGCTGTTGCGGTCGTAATTGCGCGACTGCGTGCACCGTGATACGGAATATTACAGTTTGTCCACACAGTTTTGGATACGTTGGCCACGTGGCCGGACCGCGTGCAATTTCGGTCGGGTAAATATCGCCGCGAAATTACGCGGCCGCCGAGTTTATAGTCTGCCCATCGCGTTATTATGATCGTCGTGGATACAGTTGTCAACGCGCACGTATAAAATTATCTTAGGAAGGAACGTTTATATCGTCTTGCTTCGAGAAATTTCCAATTTCAGCTCTATTTCCTGTGCACGATGATCCAAATTTTTGTTCCAGGATAACAAGTGTATCTAAAAGTACAAATACGAAACAATAAACAAAATTGTGAAAATAATTTCATTTATTTACTTTTTCTTTTTTATAATTATTAATTTTAAAAGTTTGATTATACTATTTATATATAAAATAGGTACTTACACCAGTTCTACATATTATGAATATACATACGACTCACTTTACAATAATTTCCTAGTTTTCAGCGTGAAATTTTCCGAAGAAACTCTACTTTGTAAGAAAAGTCTCTCGAATAAAATTAATCTGGATATCTCAGAAGCGATTTGCCTTTGGGCAACGAGCAGAGTCCGATCTCCCTCCTCGTAATCGGCCACGGGGTGCCCGAGGAGCGCGTCGAGGAGGGTGGGTCGGGTCGAGAAAAAAATGGAAAATGCTTTCTCGCTTCGTAACGACGTCGCGGACGCGAATCATTAATCCTCGCTACGTGGTGCCGTGTACCTTGTACCTGCTCGTGATTACGGCTCCCTCTCTCTCTCTTCTCTCTCGCTCGACAACCTCCTCTTGGGCCAAGGACGGAGGCAGAGTTGCTGCTCGCGGGGTGGCTGCTCGAGGAAGGGAACACACCTACGACTTTTTTTCACCTCCCATCTCCGTTCAATCCGCCGACTCCGTCCTTTCCTTTCAGGCCTGAAGGAAAAATGTTCCCTCCATGCTACAGATCTGGCCAGATCCCCTTTAGGAGGAGACTCCCCCTTGTGTGCCGCGTCCACACCTGGAGGCTAAACGCATGTGGATAAATTTGCGAACAGGACTCTGATTAGCGTTGATGCGGCATAATGGTCTCGTGGAATGTTAATGGTTGAAGAAATGTGAATCCTCGCGCACTCGAGGATCCTCCGCGAGTGTGAGAACACGATACTTTTCTCTCCTTCTTTCTTTCAATACACTCTATTCTCGAGCAGGTTAGAGTTCTCGTCTACGACGATAGATAGAAGTGTTTAAGAGTTTTAGACAAGTGGCTACTTTTATTACGAGAATTTTGTTTATGGATACGATGTTTTTCATTGTTCATTGTAACTGATTCTAGTATCTTATGTTCGCGACCAGAGAGTGGAATTTAGGAATTTATAGCAACTTCTTTCCTTTATAAAGCGACGGAGTATGTAACTTTTCATACGAAGAACGAAATTGTAAATTGAAAACAGCTTTTCTTCGTTGGACATGCGTGATTGCATGTGTGCATTTGCAAGTTCGAAGGAAAAATAGAAACTTCTGGAATGGAGAAAGCGAAGTACAGTAACTTGATTTATTTATATCGTGTTTGGATAAAAGGATAAAAGAATGATAATTATCGAAAAGAAAAAAAAAATTCCATAAAAGATGTTCCATCAATGAGAATCCATCTTGTTCCACCGCCTCGTCGAACCCATGCGATCACGTTCACTTCCTCCATCGGGTAACAACTCGAAACACATCGAGGATGTCGATTATTCTCTCCCCCTTTCTCCCCCCTCCCTCTCCTCTAACCGTACACGCAGCCAGCTCGTTTCCTCGACTTCCTCCAGAAACGTTCCTAGCGAGTTTTTCTCACCTTCTCTGCCTTCCTGGAACACGTTCCACGGAAGAAATCGAGGGTGTACCTACCTACGCCCTCGCGATTCCCACATTGAACTTGCACGAAGCCTTTACCTCGATCCTTTGTCTAATGTGATTGCACCTAGATTTTTATTTTATTCGTTTAATTTATCCTGGTAATATATCACAGAAGACGCAAAAATAAATTTACATAATTGAAAGTAATTCAATTTTTGATTAATTAGCGTTAATGTTCAATTTAAAGATTACAAGTTACAAATAAATTTTTGGAATTAAAAAAGGAATGTCAATTAACGATGTTAAAATCGTCGGAAACCGAGTAACAGTACTTTTACTTTTTTCTCTTTTTTGCAAGTATAAAAAATAATTATGGATCACAGAATACTAAGGTTTAATTCAGGCCAATGCAGTGGCCGATATCGATGATTTTATCGGTACAGAAAATTGTTTTCAACAAGTTGGATCACGATGCTGCGGACACGCTTGGTAGCATTTCACAATGATCATTCGTTTGCTACTTGCGTACGCTTGTGGTCGGAATATTGCAACATGGGATGTGGTTTTTAGAGAGGAGGGATAGTAAGAGAATTTGATTTTTCAAAAGAAAAATAAAAATATAGATTTTTAACTCTTCGTCTCTCTTCGTTTATTTATTTTTCCTTTTTACGATCCTTGTTTTTTATTATCATTATTTTAAATATAACTTTCAATATTCTCGGGTTTTGATAAATTTAGCGAAGAAAAATTCAGGATCATCATTTACATGATATTTCTACTCTATTATCAATGCATAAATTTAAAATAATTAAATTGTGTTTTTTTTCTCTCTTTTCCCTTCAACTTCAAATACACTTATACTATAATAGCATAAATTTCAATGAGAACATCGAATTCTAAAAATTCCTAATAGCCTATCACATTTTTCTATACTCATCCCATCATATTCAACAATCTTCCACGAAAATTTTTCATAATAGTTCATAGTTCGTTATCTCCACGAATCACAATTTTACTGTGCTTAAACGATAAGGGAAAACGAGATCGTTTGTTAAAAATGAAAAGGAAAAAAATTTGACGCGCGAGTAAATAAAAAAAAAAAAGAAAGAAAGAAAGAAAGAAAGAGAAGCGAAATGGTAATAACCTCATGAATATGTATAGGGAGGTACGTTTTTTTCGTCATCCGATAATTGCATTCTCTCGGTGCTACATTTTGTAGCGAGGTGTTCGGTGCTTGAGACGTCGGTTAATATTTTTTCTTTTTTTTTTTTGCGACGCGATCCCAATCAGAAAGCATGTCGCAACAGGGACGTCAAACGTGCTTAAGAACCGAGCGACAAGCTGAAAATTGTTGGTGCCGGTTGCAAATCGTGCCCTTTTGAAAAATGATCCGAAACCGCCATCACGTAGTATTCCAAACATACATCGATGCATTAATCACGTTTAAACAAGGGAAGGAGGAGAGCTCGTGAAATTGCTCGTTCGAGGGCCACTGAAACGCGCAGGTTGTGTTCGATCGAGAAAAAAAAAAAAGGAGGGGTATTTAAGCATCTGGACCATGAAAAAAGTCATTTCTTCGCTCAATTTGAACAGCTGAACTCTATTTCTAGAAGAACCTTCTTCAAACACTCAACATCCACCGACACTTCCAGCCGTCTCAAACGCGTTACGTGCGTACGACCCACGTGATACGGCTCGTGTTCGACAAACCGAAGCCACGTAACACTTGGATCACCACAGAGATATTTTATTCCTCTGTTGTTTTTATCGTAAGTGTTACTTTTACGATCGAACTTTATTAGCAGTAGGTGTTATACGGTTATGGATATGTCGAAACGTGAGACGAAACGTTATGGAAATGTTAAAAAGCGGATGCAGGGGAAAAATAATATTTCGATTACGCGATAGCGTTGATTTAAAATTTCACTTATTATCGCAGCATTGCTTTTACAAATTTAGATATGCTCAGATTATGTTTTCGCCATCACATTTCGATCTATTTACAAAAGTACTATAATTATTTCTTTCGATCGTATTTTCGTAATTTGGAAAATGTTGTTCAAATTTTTTTATAAATTTATATATATATATATTCAACAAATTTATATATATTCAAAATCATAATATCTTTCAATTTTCTATAAACCAGGATAATAATCCTAATAAAAATTCTTTCAACAATCAACGTATATTATACAACATACTATAATTAATTTCATCGATCTTATTTTTCGTGCAACAAATAGAAGCAAAGCCACATCAAAGCTTCGTACTTGCAACCCTAAAAGATTCCACGAATAATCGCGAAATGATGCGAGAAATGACGATGATCGTGATGCGGATTCTTGGATCGTCTCCGCTTTGAAGTTTCGATCGGAACGGAAACAAGCAACTGTCGCCTGTTATTCCTCCATGACGTCTATCACGTGTTTAGTGCGTGCACGCGTGACAGCGCGTGTTGCGCCCCCTATAATCCGACGAGTCACGAGCGAATCCTGTTTTTAGGTGATTTGCAACGTTGAATGCGTCGGGAGTAATTGACGATTAAGGGGAAACGGAGTACGGAAAATCGATCCCTCGATATTTTAGATACGAAACGAAGTGCGAAGCGAGATTACGAGTTCAGCATGCCGCTGGAAATGTGATTCATGTCGAAGTCGAGGATGCTGGTTAAATATAGGATCGTTCAAATTGATTCGCAACGCGATGGATATTAACGTAGAGTTTATTTTATGATGAGTTTTTATGATGTATGATGTTGATATTGATATTCAAACGATTCGTTTCGATCCATCTAAAATTTTTATCCAATTACGATTATTATGATTAAAATTAAAAATAAGCCTCATCGTTATAATAAAATTAAATTAAAATAAATGATCATTAATGAAATAGAGGCACCGTTATGCGGAAACGGAAAATAAAGTAGAACGAGAAAAGAATTTAGGAATTATATCCAATTGATTTTTATATTTCCGCAATTAATAATTTGAAATTCTATTTGTATTAATTTCGATAAAAATAATTATTACAAATTATCACTGATTGATCGTCGAATATCCAAATCTAGAGTCAAAAACTTTTATAACGATCGGAAAATCGATCGACCTTTCAATTCCTCTCAACTTTTAAAGTTTTCAAATTAAAATTCTCGATTAGATTAGATTAGATGGCATCTTTCTCGAGCACCCAAAATCCCACACCAACGACCATAATCATAATTCAAGTCGTTAACAAGACGATTCACCGGTTTTCCGCAGTTATTTGCATCTCTGTCACCCCCTCCCTCTCTTTTTTTGCTCGATTTTCCTTTTTTCTCCCCCTCTCCTCCTCCTCCTCCGCGTGTACGCGCCTTTATGACGCATCGTCCGCTCTTAACGAAGTGAGACCCCGACCGCTTTTAATTAATAGCCAAGCAGGCCGGTGATCGAACGTTTTCAAGCTGCTCGCGCAGTTTATCGAACAAACGAGCTTATTCAGTGCAACAGAACCGGCATGGAAATCTTTCTCACATGGTTGGCCTGCCCGCTTGTTAAATGCGTGTATTATATCTATTAAGGCGATACATCGGTGTATGAGAAGCCGTAATTTATAGAAACAAGAAGCCGAGTTGCCGAGCAGACCAACTCTTTGACCAAACCAGCCAACTATCGAGGGCCCGTGTTCGTTCTAGAAATAATAATGAATCTTGCAACACTGTGGATCCGTTGAGAGCTACTCATGCTGCGCACGAACATTCAGAATAGACATTCTACCCTTGTCTGCCGACTTTATTAAACCATTAACCGATCGCACCAAGTGAGCTATATGCATTATAAAAATTTATACACATATATATATATATTGTTATATTCGACGTGCGATGTAATAAAATAAAGAACGAACAGTTCAATTTCCGAATTTTTCAAAGTTTACAATTAATTCTCTTCTCCAAACAATCTTTCCATTCATTATTCATTATCTTTATCACAAACTTGGACAAAATTCAAGGTTAAAATTCTAAAATCCCTACACAGATACTACGCACATTCCAACAGGAATATAGCTCGCAAACAAGCGGCTCTTTGCCACTCCACCGTACCGAGATCGCGAGATACCTCTGCTATCACCGCTTCATTTTCCCTCGCCTCGGAGGGAACGTTGGAAACGTTCGCGATCGTTCGAGGAATTGTGCCGTGTTCGAATCGGTCGGAGGCTCAGAGCGCACTGTAATGCATATATGGTCGTTTGCAACATACTCGAGCCGCTTGCAGCCGGCACGTACAACAACGGCTTTATCATTAAAGGTAACGCAACTCTCGCCGTCATCCGCGGTGCAATAATGCATTCGTCCTTAGACAAGGATATTAATATTAATCGAATTTTCAGAACACAAGCGATAATGACATATACAGGATAACGAAAAATTTTGAATAAAACTACAGGCTATTTGCACGTAAAAATAGATCTCCCAACTCTGTTGTGCAAAATTGTTTTATATACATATATATTTAATATTAATCTCAATTAACAACCCGAGTATCTTCGCATTCTGAGGAAACAGATAACCTTGACGATCGGTGCACGAAATAAAACAGGATAATCGGGATTCAGAACGGGATCCCTCGACTTCCGGCAAGCGTGCCTGTTGCCACGATCCGTCCGGCGGAGGACAGAGATCTGAGAAGCGTGAATACGTGACGATTAACCATTTCCTGATCACGGTGCGAGAATGCAGGATTTAAAACTATCTGATCCAGCAGCGGATTCTTTCTGAACTGTCCACGCGGTTTCAACCACGGCTGCGAAAAAAAAATCAACCGGCGTAATCCCTTCGAGCAGTTGACGGATACGCGCGGCGATTCTCTCGAGAATATTAGAAGTCTTGACAGGACGTTTCACTTATGATAAAAGGGGCGCGGACGGACGGGCAGTGTAAAGTACGAGGAGGCGAGAATGAGGGATGAGCGTTTGGCGTGAAGTCGAAGCAGTTCTTGGTAAAATAGATGGTCGGTTGGACTGGTTTAGAAGGTTTAGAAAGTTTGAGAGGGAGAATTTTGTCGCGTTTTCTAATCGAGATTAGAAAATCAGAAAATTTCGAGAAATGATCGATCATTAACATCGATTCAAGAAAATATTTTTCAAATCTCAGTGATTAATTTTCATCTCGATCTTCTTTAATTATATCAGTCGAACTGATATTCGAAGAAGAAAAAGAATTTGGAAGAATCGTACAACATTAAAAAACTCGATCAAATTCGATCATGTAATAAAATTATTTTGCATTTTGATATTTCACAAACAGAATTAAATTGATAATAAGATGGTATAATAATTTCCAACATCTTCAAATCCAAGAGATTAAATTTTCATTTTGTCGATAATTATTGACAAATTAAATCCAGACTCCTGGCGGTTTGATTAGCTCCACGACAGTTTTATTAATTACGGGACGGAATTGATAGCCGAGTTGGGCGAAAGTTATAATCCAAAAATCTCATCCCTAAATGGACGATGGATACCGGATGGAAGCTTAAAAGTTTCCCGTGTGCTCAGACTCTGAAAGTTTCCTCATATTCAAGAAACTTGGTGATAAAGAATCTGTTCATCCACGGATCTTCCTTAATTGTTGCGTGAAGAATCTTTGAGTTAAAGGGACCATGCATCTCCCTGTACTTTGCGCGTTATTTTCCGTGATGGAACATTCTAAGTGTTTTGTGAAAATGATTTATGGACCTCGAGTTGTACAAACTTTTCCGAAAAGCAGAAGGTAGTTGGAAAAAGGATGAGCGTCTAAGAACGTCTTAAGTGGAAATAATTTTTATGATTCCTGCAATAATATTGTTCAATCATATTGTTAATATTAATAATTAGTAATAATGTAGTGTACGAATTTTATTATCATTGTTATTTTGCAAAATTTTAATATTTTAAACGGGGATTTAATTCAAATTAAAAAATTTTTCATAGACAATGAAATCAATTCTTATAGTTTCATTACTTTTTTTATTATTATTAAAAATTTAACTATGTGATGGATAGAAAAAAGATGGAAAAAATCTTTCCATTATAATAAATTGATTATGGATGATTGTGTGCACGAGGAATATCATTTTGAAATCAACCCTTGAGTATTTACGATAAATATAATAATTTTTCTTAAACATTTTGAAGGATTAAGTACAGGGGGAGGAAGAATCGAGAATGAATTAGAATCTTTCGAATTAGACAAATTTTCCTACAAGATAATGTAAGGCTAGAAAATATTTTTTCCCTTTCACTGTAGTACCACGTTCATCGAAAGTCCACGGACAAAACGTGTTTTTAATCGTTTTGAATATTAATATTTCCCCGATTTCCCTTATAACTCAACCGCCAACGTGCACCAGTTGCTACTATGTTAATTAGAAACGGCCGCAGAAGGCAACGGCTTCGTAGCTAATTTACATGATTTGCGAGTTCTCCTCGAGGATTACGCACATCTTTAATCATCGGCCTACACGAAAAAAAAAGAAAAAATCGCGGTAATAAGCCGAGTATACGCCATACGCACGTTTGACTCGCGCGTTTATGAAACTGATTTAATTTGATTTAAATCGAACGATTGAGCCGGCCGTTTTATGTAGTATCCGCCAGGTATTTTCGTTGCGACATACGCAACTGACGATTGCATAAATCATCGATGTAACGAAGGGAATAGAATATTATATAAGATTGTTAACTCGGACGGCTAAAAATTCTTCGATCGATGACTTTACTCTTTCGAGTGAAATACATCACAAAGATTTAAATTTTGTATTAGAATTCGAGCAATATAGTAAATTTAAGAAAGTAAAAATTGCATGTCCCATTAGAAATTAAAAAATTAACAATAGTATTCTCGATATAATTTTACTATTACACTGACTATTTGGTTTTGAGGATAGGCACGATCGATGATATCACTATTGACAAATATTATTCATCATGTGCTCTTAGAAAATTAACGAGAAAGAAATTAAAATAGATAAGATCGTCTGTAGGAGAATATCACGATTTTTCTCTTTCCTCTTCTGAAATGTAGGATGTGAAGAGCGCGATTAATTAAAGTGGCATCGACGGTGAGAAAAAGGACGCGATGCTAACGAGCGAATTAACCCTTTTCACGTTGAACTTTCCTTTCCAAGGCAATCGTGTTTTTCCCCGGTGAAAGGAAAACCGTTTTATTTAAATGTCATTGTGCGGCTGAAGGTTTTAATGAGATCCGAATGCCGAGGATGCCGCGGATATAAGCGGCCGATTTTATGACTCGCGAATATAAATATCAATGACAAACTGTGATTGCGATCCCTATTTGGATTTTACTCTCGAGTTGGATTAAACTCGTTGTTTACATGAGAGGATGATTGAAATTTGGACCGATTAAATTAATTTTAAAAAGCTACTTTAATATCTCTTTTTTTATACACATAAATAATATACAATTAATCCGAATTTTCAGACAGTATAAAGTGACAGAGTAATTTTGTCCCGATAAAAATGATGACAAACGATCAAATATATGAATATCGATTATTTAAATTAATTGGACAAATTCGTTAATCGAAAAAGTCGAATAAGGGTTAAGTTTGATGTAACACATCGCGAAGAAACCGAAAAGTTAAACAAGCATAAATTTTTATTATGTAAATTAGACATTAGAAGGAAAAATAAATTAATTTTTTTAGATATGCTAGATATTTTTGAAATAAAAAAACAAAATTAGAAGGAATCGGTGATGAAAAATACAAAATTATTTACAAACGGATTTACATAACGTAAACGAGATTTTTCCATACAAATTATATCTATCCATCGATGAATTTCAAATACATTCCGTACATACGTATAAACGAAAGAAAATGAAGATTTTGAATGGCAGATCCTTATCGACAGCGTGCTTTTCGAATTGACGATAGCTTTGCCTTTTCTTTTTTTATTTTTTTTATTTTTTTTTTTTTTACTGGCCAATTCAAATCATTAAATATCCATCACGGTAAATTTAACGACCAATAAAAGAAACGGGCTGTCTTCGACATATCGCGAATTCGATGGAACTCCAAGCCTCGACTTTGGAAAAAGAAATGGGCAAAGAACGTCGTAAACGTTGCGGGTAGTCTCGGGATTGCGCATGTGTGACGATGCGCGCTCTCGCCACAACTGCAATATCAATGAAAAAAATAATTATTCGAGGAGAATCTCTAAGAAAGATGAACATTTCGTGACGAGAAAATAATCGTCGAATTGATGAAAAAGTGTCGAAAACGATCCCTGAAATCAGCTTATAAAATCGGTTTTCGTAAATTGGAAATAAATTATTTATGATAAATGTACACCTCGTAACTATGATTCTCAATGTCTCGTTGTAAATAATAGGAATTAAATCGAAATTTTGGATATTTAATTTATTTCAAGATATATTAAATATATATTTTTTTTAATTTTATCGTGAATTTATATTTTCAATTTCTTGAAAAACGAAGTAAATTATGCTTCGAAAATCGTAAATTCGAATTTTTTAAATACGTACGATAATTTCGTAAATAATTTCAAACGTGTGAACGATAATTTTTAAAATATTTAAAATACCGATTTGCGAAATTTTTGCCAATCGTTTTCACACGATATATTTTAAAATAAATCGTTTCGTCATTGAGATAAAAAAAAAATGAAACTGTACGATTAACGAGACGCTGTGAACTGTCCATCTTATTCATTTTAATTAAAATCTGTCGATATGATCGATACTCTTGAGTGATTTTGCATGTTTTTGCCAACGAGAAATTAGCTTGGAAATATTAGCAGGTAACAGTTGTATAAAATGGTTTGGATTAATGGTTTATACTCGTGAAGTGGTTGATGAAGTGAAAACTTCGATTAGAATAAACATTGGCGAGAAATAAAACGGCTTAGAAAAAAAAATATATGACATTTGTATTGGTAAAATTCTAGCTTAGGGAAAATAGAAAACCTGTATGTGAATTTTTAATGTCTGGTTTCTCACAGAAGCGAACCGTTCTTGGATATCCTCGAGTTCGTTTTTAAAGAACAGATTGAAGAATGTTCACGAACAATTTCTATAGATCTCTCTCTTTCTATTTATAAATCTTTGATGTCAATTAAAAAAAAAAAAGAAAAGAAAAAAAAAAGGTTAGCTCCAACGAAAAGAATCTTAACTGCACGGGAATGCTTGGATGCTGGAGTTCCGTTGATCTCGAGAATCGTCAATATCGAGCTCCATGACTCTGAGGCTCGTTATCGAGTTCTAGTCACTCGAAAGTCGTCAATTATCGAACACCAATTACACGAGAGCGTCGCCGGTGGATCTCATGATTTCAGAGCCGGCAGTATGAACTTGGGATCGTCGATATTGTATCCCAATTACTCCAAGCTTGATAGTTACAGATATATCTTCGAGTTACAGATTATCGTGAAATCACAGAGTATCGTGATGGGACAAATTTACTTTGATCCATTATAAGTTATTATTTATTTTTATATATAATAACGAAAACAAAAGATCCGTTCTCTCTTATATAATTAACAAAAATTGTTTTCTTTTTGTAATTTTTTGATTCTATGTATAATTGTTGAACAAATTAAAATATTTCATAAAAATTTTGACGAAACAAATTGAAAAGTCCGTAAGAGAAACGAACTTTTTTCAATTTTTATATTTTCGAACGAATTTTTGAATATTTAATAAATTTAAATTTTATTTAAATACAAAAATATCATATTGAAATAATACACTTATACTTATATTATCAACCATTAATCCTATCAATTTCCTACTAAACCTTTCAAATTTCAAATTAAAACGATTTCCTTTTTATAGGAAAAGAAAAAATCCAAAACAGAATTTCTCTTTAACAAAAAGTAATTAAGACGGAATTTATCATAGTTATTTAAAAATTCAAAAAATCTCAAGAAAAAAAGAAAAGAAAAAAGAATACATTCAAGAGCAACGATCCGTGGAATCGATTCATCCCTTAGCCATTTTTATCCTGGCCGTTTGTTCGAATTCATCGATCTTCGACATTGTTCCGTTGTTTCGAGCAAACAACGCGCGCGCTACATGCCGAAGCATTTTCAATTAGCGAGCGATAACGAAGAATATCTCTAATGCAATGCCAATTAGCAGGCAGACATCGCTTCGAAGGACAAATTGTCATCAATACGATATATCCCATCCCACGTATATGTCGAAGAAACGTCAGCCATTTACAGTTCAATTAAAATACCATCGATTTTTACCATCCGTAGAAAAAATTGTATCCCGTCGATATGAACGCGTATATGAGATAAGAATATATGTATATACGCATATACGAACGAGATAGTTGATTTCGCATAGCGAAAACGTCAAGTATTTCCATGACTTGAAAATAATTAAACTAAATTGATATTTCTGATTGGTTTTCAATTTTCTATTTCTTTTCTTTCTTTCTCCTTTTTTTTTTGAAAGTTTCGAAATTTCAAAGATATCGAAATAAGAGTAATGATGCAAAGATGGAATCGATAAAAATTTATTTTGATTAATTTTACTTTAATTTTATCTTAAATTGAATATTGCTTCGTTGACCGTTCTAATTCCAATTCTAATTTATTTCAACTCAAAATTTTACAAAGAAAAATTGCCAAAGATCCTGCTATTGATCCTCATTGGAGGAAAAATGAAATATTGCTGAATCTCTCAAATTAGACGACGCTGTCAAAATCAATTTGCATCGACGCAATATCTATCGATTCTTCCAAACCAAAGTTAACATGAAATTTGCTAGAAATATCATTTCCAAGCAGGCATCGAGCATCATCGCGTCTCTTCACGTGAAAAGGAGCAGGCAATCCTCGCGATATCGCGAGAGGGGAAAGATTGAAACGTTTTCTTCTGGACATTCGTGGCTTGAAGAAAATTAGATTTTCGCGGGTGTTGCCAGCCGAGTGACTAACGTCTAGCAGACACCTTAATCAAGATACCATCCGGTCGATGCTCCCCCCTCCCTCCTCTTCGCTCACCCCTCTACGAGAACTCCATTAACATATTTCATTCTTTAATTCACTGACCACGGGTGTCAGCATGCGGCGCGTTTCACGGGGCATTAGCGGCCGAGACGAGCTACCAGTTCGAGATAGCGCTTCGTTGGAACACCGATTTATTTTCGATTTTGCTTTATGCAAATTTAAATTCTTACGGGGATGGAAATGAAATCGAGATCCGCTTTTCAGCTTTTAAACATCTTCGCTTCGAATATTTCATTTTGCGTCTTTTCATCGAGCATTCTGTGGATTTTCACAGAAAGGAGGAGGGGGAAGTTTTATTTTATATATCCGTCGATAAAAATTTCAACTTTTCTTTCCCGAAAATAAATAATTTCACACGTTATCGAACTTCTCTTGAAAATAGTTTTCAAGTTTGCAAGGTGTAAAATTTTAACGACGGATATCGGATAAAAGTTAAGAATGATTTAGCACAGAAGACGTGGCTCGATGAACGAATATATCACTTTGTACACGTTGTAAGACCGTATAAATTTTAGACGCGACAAGCGGACTGATATTATTACATTGTATCAATATCAATCAAAAACCCAAGAGTGAAATATACGCGTGTGTAAGTTTCGTGCGTGGAAAAGAGTGGAAGAAGAATTCGAGCTCGAGGATAATCTATTATATAATCTTACACGTCGGTAAAATTTAAAATATATACGGTTATTATTCATAATCTTAAATCAAAGTTAAATATTACCTCTTGATAAAGAGAGAAAGAAAGAGAGAGAGAGTAGCTCAATTCATTATCCCTGTGACACTATCACAGAATTTCGCGACAAAGAAACAAAATTTCACGTTGTATCACCGATAGATCATAACGATCGCAGAAACGTGGCCGATCGGTCGGTCGGTCGGTCGGTCGGTAACGGTACAAATGATATTTCATGGGAACGGTAAATTGTGATTTATCGCGGAGGGGATATACAGATGGAATTTTTTAATTATTCCGTGTAATCTCTTTGAATCATTAATTATTACTTATCAAGGTAGGCACGGTTACGATTTATGGAGTCCTGTTTAAATGCAAATTCGTTGCAGCAACACATTTTCCTCGGTCACGGCCGATTCGATTCCCTCGAAGTCAAATGTAACAAGTGTCGGGGCGTAAAACTCGTTCAACGTTCATTCGAGAAGCGTGTGTTACTCACAGTTGTACTCGATAAACCAAAACTGTAAGTAAATGACGAAGGAGAAGAATGAAAGCTTGTCGAATTAAATCACGATGTAAATATAATTAGAGTGCGAATTTTTTGTGCAGCTAAAATTGTATTCTAATATCGAGAGGACATATACATCGTAATTATACAAAACAGCTCTGTATATCATCGACGTAGACTATTACATTCGTCACGAGAAATTATATAAAAAGTTGAGAGAACAAAAATTTCATTATCAAAATCTACTTGGAAAATAAAGAATATCTTAAGATCGAGAAACCTTTTTGTTTTATCTCGATATCTCAATCGGTTGCCAATATATAAATATTTGAAGACGGTGCAGAAATTATGAATGAAACCGCGACCTACATTTTTTCCTGGAAATGCGTACTACGTCCTTCTAAGAATTGCCTACTAGTTTTTCCAGGAATCTTGAAGTGCGAGCGAGAAGTCCGAGTAAACAACAAGGACGGAGAATAGCAAAAGATTAAAAATTATCTTTTTGTTTGCACGACGATATCTCGGGAACCGAAAGTCGTATCGGGAAAAATGAAAGAGCGTTTCAAAGGGCGAGATTCCGCGCTTCTAACGATCTTTCATCCATCGACTTAGCATCATTACCTTCGAATATACAATTGTTCAAAATTTTCCAAATTTTAATACGCTTTTAATCGAATTTTAAAATAAATTACGAGACGAAATTAAGATATTCTAATCGATCTTTAACTGCCAATAATTAAGAAGCAATAACTTGAAATTCACTGCGATACATATATGTTTCTTATAAAACAAAAAGATTATTTAAAAAAATGAATTCCACGAAAGAAAACGATTCTTAAACGATAATTTTAAAGCAATATTTTTATTCGATTATTCGATAAAAATCTTCGATCATTTTGAGAGAGAGTTAGCGTGGGGAAATGGCCGGCATCGCGAAGCGAACATGAAAAACGTGCATACCGAAAAATAAATCGCGAAACGTTTCCTTAACGTGGTTTGCAATTCAATTAGCATCGAGGATTTCGCTCAAGAGACCAAAAAATGGCCTCAAAGGGACCGCTTTCAACAACAATGTTAACCCCCGATTTACAAACCAAAAATTTACCGTGCCCCCTAAATTAAAGCGACGATATTCATTCGCGTCATCATTTCCATCAATGTCTCAAGGGTGGACATGTCTCAACGGGGTGGGATGGCGCAGTGGTTTTACTAAATCTTCGCGACAGTGAGTTACAAAGGGACCAGAAGCGACAGAACGACTCGAGTTGCTGTTTCGGTGTCGATCGCGAGATTTTGCTTCATTTCGTCATTTACCTTGTTTCCTACAACTTTCTACCCGAATTTAATTTAACAACAATTTCAATCAATCATCTCCCGACTTAATTCTTATCACCCAACGCGAAGAAAAGAGATATTAAAATCCAGAGAGAGAACTTGCTCTCCCAACTCGTTTTCCAGCAACGAGGAATATTCAATCCATAATATTCCAAAGATTTTCGAGCGAAGGCGTATACATCATAGCAATAATCAGCCGAACATATTAAACCAAACACGTTACCGTCGTATATTCTCTCCGCTCCGTCCGTGACACATACTTAGATTTAATACGACGTCGCCGGTGATATTAAATCGTGCGAACAGAGAGAGAGAGGGGAGGGAGAAGACGAAGGGAAATGGCGTTGACTGCGTGACTCGTCGCCAGCCGCTAATTGAGGGGAAATTACGAGCCGGCTTATTATGAAGAAACTATTCGGCTCGCTTCGACGCGAGCCATTTCGCGCGCGCCGTCACCCGAGGAGTGGTATAGGGCAAAATTATTCAGGCCTCAGGATGTTCCTCGTGCTTATCTCTCTTTCTCTCGCCTCTCACCGTGCGCGAAGAGATACACGCGCGCCTCAACCATGGCTGGATAACGGATAGACGGGGAAATCGATGATATCTTGAAACTGTTCAGGCCCAAACAGGCCTGATGAGCGGATAATCAACAGACCCTTATCTCGAAAACGAAAACTCCTTCGATCCGTTTCTCGATTCTGTACCCTCTTCGCTTATTATCATTTTTACATTGCACATTCTTCTTCTGTATTTATATATATCGCACACCCCTTTTACGCGAGCGATACTAGTTGTCGATTACTACGGTGTCCTCGCACTATTGGCGCATCGCGTGCGTCCTTTTCGTGAACGCTTTTGGTTTATTATCGTGGATGATATTATTTTGATACGATGTAAATTGTTGGGATGTGTAATGCATGTAGCCATTTGTTCCCCCGTTATCGTTTCTGACGTCTTTTTGCTCGCCAGAGAACAGATTTCGGATTACAAGGAGGTATTGGATACTGATTCGAATTATTACATTTTCTTTCCGTCTATATCGCGGATCAATCTTATTGTTATCGCTCCGATTTTTCTTTATTTTCCATTGTTTGCGCAATAATTTCTTTCTTTGAGACTCTCTTAGCGATTCAAGTTGTAAATACAATTTGGAGAGACAATTTAAGATACTTTCGATGATTTTTAAAATCGTAGCAGAGCTCACGATCATTCGGATTCCAGATATCCAACGGCAGGAAGGGCCACGAATTAATGGCGGCGCGAGTGCGCGTGAATTAATTTCCAGACGGCGGTCGGGGGGGAGAGGGTTCACGATTCGTCTCGTCCCGCGATTATTTGTACACGTCCAATCGGCCACGTGATCTGAATTTTTGAAATGGTCGTTTTGCCCGTCCGACAGGCTGGTAGGCTGCCAAGTAGCCGCTATTGGGACGGGTTCAACAGCCATCGCGCCGCCTGCACCCGTCTGATTTGGCCTCATTTACGACGAGGTACAAAAATTCCTGTAAATTGGCCGTAATTTAGCGCACAATGGGACGAGTTGAACGCTCGTCCCTTCCATTACTCGGTCTCGTTGCGCCGAGAAATTTTAGGCCCGTGTTACGTATACACGGCTCACAATGCTGCGTAGTTTTTTTCTCTCTCTCTCTCTCTCTTTCGCTCCACGAACACGTTTCGAAACGAAAAGCGAAGATCAGGAAATTTTATGGAAATTAATCCTCGTTCTGATTCGTCGTAATACATTCGACACTTTATTCGTTAAAATTTATTTGTCGCGATGAATATTCTTTGAATTGTGCGCAAAAAGTTTTTAAATATCTTTCAAATTGTTTTTAAACACTTTATAATTTTTACTATACTATCGAAAGATTAATAACGATGCGACAATTCGTTACGATGACGTATATATGAAAGATTACATAAAAGTGCAAGCGAGTATCTTAAGTTAATTAATTTCTCAAAAATTGAAATTTATATTTAGCCAAAACGAGCTTATATCTCCTTACGTGATATTTACGAATTTATCAGTTTCGAAGAAGAATCAGCATAATTAAAGTATATATATAATAAAGATGGCAATGTATGAAGAAAATAAATATCCTTTTTTTTTAAATATCTGTACAACCGTGCAATTAATATTATCAGTATTTTATATTCGTATCTTATAAATCATATAGCAAATATTATCTATCCTATGCGTGCAAAGCAAACAAAAGGACGAGATAAAACTGTAATTTCCTGGTGCAAGATAAAGGACGGTAGCAGAAGTAGCGATAATTAATAGCGACAGAATGTTACTGACTTACGCTCGTACGGTTCTTGGACGCATGGTAATCAACGATGATCGAGTGAGGAATTCATGGTTCGCGTGAGAAACGAAAAAAAAAAAAAAGAAAGAGAAAGAAAAAAAAACAAACGTCGTTGTTACGGTGGAAGAGTTGTGATTACTGTTAATTAAGTTATTAGCAAGCAATATAGAAAATGGGTTGAGAACACGAAAAGATATTCCGGACAAGCGTTGGATTCTTAGTCAGAGCAGAGTGTGCAAATTAAGCTCAGAATGTCCATTTGTCCACGTCTTCTACTTCCGCCATTGCGATTATTTCTTTTCATCGATTTAAAATAATTCTGGTATAATAAATAATAACATTCAATTTTTAAGAAGATAAAATTTTTTAAAAATATTTTTCTTATCTTCGGAATAAATGATTATTACGATAAGATATAATATGAATATATTTTTTTTAAACTTTTAATTCGTACGATATTTTGTATATCTTATCTTAAAATTTTCACGTTATTCCATCGAAACTTTCGAACTTTAATCTATATATACGTCATCTTAATGAATTTTATTATTATTATGAAAAAATCAACACGATTTATGCAACCAAAAATAATATTAAAAATTAGAAATTTATGATCGCATTCGTTCTTTCACAATAGTGTTTCTATTTACAATTTTCACATAATAGTAACAATAATTAATTAATTTATTATTATTTAAACAAAATCTATTAATTCATCGAATAATATTACGTACTTGCGAGGAGCAGAGAGCAACACGTCCGTTCTGCTCCGCGTTCGAAACACGACTCCGAATTAATCGATATCAATGACGACCGATGTTATTGTTTTCCTGCCGGAATTTATACCGTTTATATCGGTTATAAAATTTCACATTGTGGTTATCGACGCACGTAACGATATCACTGATATAAAATAGATGAAAAAAATTAATTTATCAAGCGTTAAACAATTATTATATACTTGCAAAATTATTTTCAAATTTACAATAATATCGATACATTATTATCCATTCCAAAAAATATTCGCCCATATTATTCGTCATTATAAATAATAACGATATTTCATGACAAGTAATTTTTTTTATTTTTCATAAGATTTTGCCATTAATTTTATTTAAATTTTGAATGTAAAAAAAATTAATAACAATTCATCTGTATCAAAATATATAATTCTTAATTCTATTATTTATTATAAATTTATTATTATATTTATTATAAAATATAATTTATTATAATTTATAATTTATTATAAAAATAATTTATCGCGTTAACAAAAATTTATTAAAGGGATATATTATGGATCATATAATAACTTTGCATCCAATTCCGCTTACGAATTACCTGTTACAATCCAGATCTTCTTATCTTATCCATGAACGTGATCCGTGGCAAAAAATCTCTCTCTCTCTAACGAGTTCACCAGAATCAGGCTTGTAATTTAATAAACGATCGAATAAAACGAGCCAGATTATTTTTCTCTTCCACTACGCAATTCCAATAAACGCAACGCAAACGCCATACCCGTGTAATGGGCATGCACGAGGTCACACGGGCAGAAAAGTACGAAACTGCTAATGATCACAGGCAGCACACCTGTAATACCGCATTCGTTATTCTCAGATAGCTCGGATAATTCTCGCTCGGATATCAACGTGGATATCGCGTGATTCACGCTCGTGGATAGGATACGTGCGTACTCTTATCCATCTTTTTTTCGCGCGTTGCAACGGATTCGAGCGCGACCTTGAAGCACGAAAGATGGAATACGGAAGTGTTCGCGGTCCACGAAGGGACGATGAATCATCCCCGGCTAGATCTTTCGTGATCGATAGAAACGGAAATTGTTCCCTCGTTTCACGAAACTTGTGAGAATAATCGCGTGACTTTGCTCGAAAGATACGGATGGACTTTAGATCGAAGGAATATATACGAATTCGAAGGAATGGAAGGAGCGTAGAATAATACGCGATCAATAATTAAATAAATCTACTCATGGAAAACCACCAATCGAATCGTGAAAATTTGCATTCCATAAATATACACGTTCTTCCTTTCGATCGCTCCCTCCCTCTTTTAATCGAATTACAATTCACTCGAATCAATTCTGGCGAAGAAAAAGCTCCGCAAAGCTTCGAACCAGAATCAGAGAGACGTCCGTCCGGACCGAAGAAGATGCTGGCGCCAGCCAAGTCATCCCCTTTGCGCGTTCCTTTTCGTCCGACTGTGGATCCACGGTCTCTGCCGTCTTTCGACATCCCTTCTTCCTTCTTATTTCGCACAATGTCACCGCGACACGCATTCGTCGCATATAATTCTTGCGCATTGTCCCCCTAACCACCCCTTCTCCCGCCTCTCATTCGCATTTGGATTCTGCAACGGGTTGCAAACTCTCTCTCTCTCTTTTCGTAGAACGAGACTCGCGTTTATTTTCGGCTTATTCTATATTTAAGCATACGGACTACTGCGAATGGCACGACTCGGGGTTCGGGTCAGAGGACACACCCCTGGGTATGCGAGGAGATAAAAAGGATAAGCGCGGCGTGTTCGTTAGTCGCCGCTGTCGGCTCGTATAAACGTTCGACCGGCGAACTTGATGAACTACTTGCACGAGAGGAATTAATTGACCCGGCCTCCGTCTAAGCGCGGCGCCACCGTGGAACGCACTCACTATATAACTTTTGTTCCTTTGATCGCACCCTTGCTGCCGGGGTGAACGATTCCTTACGCGGCTCGAGAACTCGACAGATATTTTTCTCGAGAGATGCGCTTTGCTTTCGAGCTGTTCTCCTCTATTATTTAATTGAATTATTCATTTCTTTCTAGAATATAAATAGACTATATCGTCGTATTTAACTTGGAAATGATAATTGATATTTCGACCGATCAAATTTTTGCGTTTCACGTTAACGCTTATTTTTAAATTTTCTTTGAAAATGTGCTTCAAACGCTTTTCACGAGATGTCTCGTAAATCTCGTAAAATAACTTGAAATTATATATCGTATCTAGAAACGAAGCGATGATAACGACGTTTTAGCGGATAAATTTTCTTCCTTCAAACTATTCGCCAAACTATCGATGTACATACCTGTATATATACATACATGTAGGATATAACAATGAACAAGAAATTTGCTTTTCTCAATTTTCGCTTCGACGGATTAATAAGTTTGTAGAAAATTTGCAATCGTGGATAAAATTGCTCGTGGCTGCTTTCCTTCTGGGGGCCTTCACCGATGCAAGGCTACCATGCACGTTGGCACGCCTGGCGGCGGAACGCTTATTACTCGTTTCAGCAAAACGTCTCTAGGAATAGCCCTAATGGTATAGCGTGTGTACGCGCGTGAAGAATCTCGATACTTTATGGCAGTGATTATCGTTTAGCCGTCGCGGGCAAATCACGCCAGCGGCTGCCGAGTCGCCTCTTATTTTCGTCATTAGGCTGTGACTAATACGCCGTATTACCGTGACAAAACTGGCCAACATCCGACCGATGCCCGCGCCCGTAACCACCGACTCCACGCTATGGAAAAACTATCGTTACACGGCCAATGACGAATTCGGGGTGCGAACATCTTCATGGTACATTGACTCGCGTGAACGTTTCTCCGCTTCGCCGAGCTGAACAGGGAACTCTGACGAACAGGCTCCGGGCTCCGGGTTTGATCCTCGACACTCAGAGCTCCCAGAGATTCGGTTCAATCGATACGAATCGATGAAATCGAAAATAATTGAATACGTATGTATGTGGTTATGTTTTTATTATGAACGAAAATTAAGGTAAGGTTCGATAAAAATTTTTATAGGTGTCATAAATCGCGAGAGACAAATTAACAATATTTTCTTCAACTATCTACCGAAATTGAAATCTTACAATCTTTGCATTTCGTAATTTCGACTTGTTGCTTTTCCAACATCCCTTTGGAACGAGTCATCATCAACCAGTCTTCGAAGTGACTGAAGAGGATCGATATCGACGATCCGGGAAGACAGAGAATTTCTATCACGTTCAGCAACAACACCAACTATCATTTACCAACTAAACGAAACAACAAAATGGATGCTACGGAGGAGTTGCGCAACGATGATTGCAACGTGTTCGTGGCTCGGTAGCAAACGAGTTCTCGTCTCCATCGAAGCGAGATAGAAGATAACGAGAAAACGAAAACTTATCAACTCGACTAAAAGTTTCGCCTTGGATAACGGATTTCCTTCGTGGGATCTTCATCATGCGAGAAGAATGTAAACAGGGCAGGATGTTCGAGGACTAATTATCTCGCCGCTTTGCCTCGTTTTTTCTCTTCGCGTTTGAAAACTATGATTTCAGTGTTAATCGCTGTCCATGATGTATTTTTAAATCAATCATCCAGTTTGTCGACTCTTTTCACTTTTCTGCCGAGGAGGAGGAAGTACGCGTGAGAAGAAAATCGATCGCGGGTAATTTAGTTCGAGCAAGTGTGCGCAATATGTTAACTTACTTCGTGTTTTCTAATGTGTTTTAGAGACGAAGTCGAAAGTTCCCTGTGAAATTATATTTTCTGGACAATAGAAATTTGTTTGTGATTATCGATTCCCTGTTATTAATTAATCTTTCGTTTAAATTTGAGCTTCAGATAAATTCGATCTCATTTTCCGTGTTGCGTCTTTCTTTTTATTCGTGAAAAATGTTTGCACCAAGTTTAATTTAAAAATTTTGCAATAAGTTTTGTTTACACGATACTAATACAAACGGAATAAAGCTTGTTGAAAAATCAACCGATAAATTAATAAAAAAATCGAATTAGAAATGAAAAAACGAGCGTGGAAAAGGAAGAGAAATTGAAAATAAGAAAATCATTGACCCGTTAAAAGACCCAATCAAGGAATCATTCAGAATCGTCTAAAATGTTGTTAAGTTAATGATAGTTAAGATAATGATAGTTAGCATAATTGGTCTCGAATATAGAAATATAGTTTTCTATAGATTTTATCGGTATAATAGGTGTCAAGTTACACGTATCTCATTGGTTATCAATATCAAATCTCAGAAATTAATAGTGGTTCAAATAGAACTTTACAATTCCGAGGCAATGGATATCGAATTTCACGTTTCCAGAGATCCCTGGTTATATCCACGTTTGATTACTATGAAATCATTGACGTCAAATTTCATGATCACTATGGTTATTAAGTCTCGAATTTCACGACTCCGGATCGTTAATATCGAATTCCATAAGTTGGCGAGCCACTTTTTATATTTATCCAGAACTTAAAAATCATTCGTCAATTCGTTCGAGAAAAACATCGATCCAACTATGGTATCCATATCCATAGATAGAAATCATTCTCTTCTCGTTATTAAATTGGTTATTAAGTTACGCGAGAGATCGAATTTTTATCGAGATTATTATATAAGCTCGTCAAATAAACAAACGTAAAGGATTAATTCTTCAATTGGAAGAAAAAAACAGAAAGGTCGGCATGCTAATTAAAATTTTTACAAACAGAATTACAATTACAGAAACGATTGTTTTTAGAAATATCATCAATTTCGATATTTCTCTGCTCTCTGCTCTTTTTTTTCTTTCTTTCTTTTTTTTTTTTTTTTCGTACATTCTACACGTTTCTACACGTACGTATCATTGTCGATTGCTCGCTTCGTGGCTTTTGCCTCCTCTCTCCTCCTATCGAAATTGCATCTCCATTCGTGGCAATCAGTCCGCGAGTCCATGAGATGCTAATCACTCAGACATGGATCCGAGTTCGTAGAAGCGTTTCGCAGGAGTGGCAACGACGTTCCCTCCAAGTATGTCAAGTAAGCCACGTTCAAGAGCGCGGAATCGTGTTTAAGCGTGGAAACAAAGGATTGCCTTGCTTTGATGTCGAAATGTGTACTGTTCGATTCTGTAATTTCTCGGTTAAATATATATGTATATATACTCCCATACATTTTCTATTCTCACGGGAAGTAATTATATTCGCATTTAACGTATCTCTCCAATTAACATGTCCCATACATTGTCGATAAGCAACAACGTGATTATCACATTTGATTGAAATAAAACGAATGGAGATTCTTACGAAACTTTTTAAAGATCATTTTGAAATTATTGGTTATCGAGAATGCAAATTTTAGAAGAATTTAATCATCAAGAAACAGAATAAAAGAATAAAAATAAAATATCAGGCAAACGTTCTTTTTCTTCGTCGTATAATATATTTTTAGAGATGAACAGAATTGGAACATGGAATGCAATTTAAAAATGATTGGCACATATAATTTTTATATGGATTCAACTTTGGTATATTTTTAATTTCACATTCGAATGGAGATCGAATCAAAAATTTCTTTGATAATTGTAAATAAATAAATTTTGATCCTCTAGATGTAAAATTTACTTTTTGGCATTTACGTTTGTTACATTCCACACGTTCGTGTTATTTTAAGCTACACGTTTCCATTGGGAAAAAGAAAAGGGATAGAAAGTTATTCGGAATTTCATCTTCATCTCATTTCCTTTAGAAATATATTTGCATACCAAAGCATCAAAATTATCCTATATTTACACGTCTCAACGTCAACCACGAGAAACTCCGTGACGTTCCTAGAAATGTTGCGAACAACGCGGTCGAGAATGTCTGGCATGCTGCCTAATCACTGACACATCGACTCGTGACGAATTAAAGGAAAGTAGGATAAGTAGTGGAACGGAACATTAACCCCTTGCCTCAAAATTTAATTCAATTTAATTTTAATTCGTATCCATTCAACATTTCGTCCTCGTTTTCGTTTTATCACGTTAGCTTCGAAATTTCTTTCTTTCCATAACTTTACAAACAATAGTGTGCCGATTGTCATAAAAAGAGATATATTAGATCAAACTATTTCAATAGAAACAAAACATAGTTATTTGAACCTGTAATATTCAGTATAGAGATTAATTTCAGTTTTTTAAATTTTCTATTTTTTTATAGAACCACTTAATTCAAGATTATCGAAAAACAAACTTGAATTTTATACGACCCCTATGTTTCTACACCATCGAAAAAACCATCATGCAAGTCCAATCTAAAATACATTATTCTCCATCACGAGAAAAACGAGATATTTATATAAATTACTTTAAGTATCGCTATAGATACAAGTAACTATGATTCTTGATAATCTGAAATGCATCTTTTCTCAAAAAAAAAAAAAAAAAAAAAATATTCGATAATCGATAATTAATAATTAGCCTCACTGTCCCCCCATCTTTTCGCCAAGCTAAGCGATCCCTAAGGATCTTTCATTTGTCCCCGTTGACAGTGGGAAATCGTCGATTCTTCCGGATCTATGAAGAGATCTATAACGTCGGACGTTGTCCCGCCTCGTGGTTGACAGTTTCTAATGCAGCGCAGATAAATTGGATTGACATCTCGGATAGGCGGGATTGGCCTGGCTCCAGCTTCGAATACCTTGATTAATATACCGGTAATTAGTTAGCGCTGCAACCGCGAGTTACAGATATTATTATGCTAATTACGACGGCGACGTTGAGTAATAGAGTGCACGTGAAGCAACGGGCCCGAGAGAGGCCGAGAGCCGGCTGCCCACGTTTCTGCCATTTGCAGACGGCCGACGGTTTAGACTCGAAACGGACGGATGGACAGACGGAGAAAAACGACGACCTTGGGGAAAAAAAAAGAGGATCGAGGATGGAAAGCGAAAGGGTGAACGTTCTTTCCGCTGCTTGATATAAACCCTCGGTCTCCGGTTCAGAAATTGTTTCGCTTGATTATGGAATCCGGAGATCACGTAGAAGGAATGGAAATCTTCTTCTTTTTTAATTGTTGTCAATTTTTGAAGAAAATAATTAACCATATAGATTGGGGGAATTGGATGGATCGTAGATACTTTTATAAAGAGAAGCTACTAAGAGTAAATGTTAATATTCATTGCATCGAATATTTCTCTTCAAAATATATTCAACGTGCTCGAATCGCAATGGAGGATATCAATATCAATATCATTTTGCCAAACAAACAAAATTCAGACTTCTTACCCGAGTTCCCGGGCAGTCGTATTTACGACGAAGATGGAGTGGAGCGAAAAAACCGTATTGTCAACCGGAGGAGGGGAAAAGAAAAAGGAAGAAATACAGAAGGTGACGAGCCAGGTTCGAATATCGAGGCGAGACACGGCAAAGAAGCGCGAACATCGAACCTCGAATCGTAAGGAAGAAATGGGAAGAGGGAAGAAGAAGAAGAAGAAAAAGAAGAGGAGGAAGAAGCAACGGGACGAGAGAGAGGAGGTGTCGTTTAAACGACGGATACCTATGAAACAGGAGGAGAGCGAGGGGAAGGAGAAAAAAGGAGAGGACGAAGGACGAAGGAATCGATCGAGGGGGAGAGGAGGGAGAGATCGCTATAAGGGGTTGTTGGGTTCACGAAAATCCTCGATCGAGAGATCGAATTCCATGGGAGGGAGGAGTGATCATCGACCACAGGCCTCGTTTCTTGTCCGTTGCACCGCTTCTGATCGGATTTCGAGCTTCTTAGAAACTTCGCACGAGTATTTTAGCCCGCGCCATCGCCCTTTGGCGAAACGTTTCGAGGGACAGGAATCCCTCGTGTTGTACGCGGGGGCAACGAAACCGTAGCAAAACGAAATACTTTCTATCCGACGATTTCCAACAGCGAAGTGGAAATCTTTGGTCGATCTCGATCTTTCCTTTTATCAAGTTAACCAAAATTATTGAAAGTTATTCTCACATGTTTGAAAGAGTAACAAGAATCGTCAATCTCTTTTTTTAATATGACTTTGAAAATGTCTTTTAAACGTAAAGTATTGCTAACTTGTGAACAGTGTTCATAGCAACGAGGAGCAGAAAATCTAGAATTGATTAAAAATAGAAATTTGTCGAAACTCACAAGCTTCTAGTCGAGGGGATGCAAGCTCGTTTAATTAATTTTATAGGAATATCTTAAAATATCATTTGCACGGTGAAGAGTGATCTCCTTGTTAAAAAAAATGCTATCGCCCGCCGATGCAACGATAATCACGCGGTTTTCATCGTGTAATTAATGGACTTCCGCGTTCAACGCCGGATTCTTCCCATTGTTAAGTCCATCGGCGTTGAATCGGCCCATGGATGCGCACCGCTTTCATTAATTCGCTTTTGTCGAAGACGCGCCGACTGGACGTTGCCTCGTGAAATAGAAGCTCGAACTCGACTCGTTTAGAGGATGAGGAGGAGGAGAAGGAGGAGGAATTGGAGGAAAGAATGTCGCCATCTTCAATGGCGCGGGATAGACTTGAAAGTTCGGCTTTTGTCGAGTTTGGAGCTAAAATTTGCCTAGCTTGATTAACTGGATCTTGGAGATACTTTTTAAAAGGAGACGACAGATGTAGATGGAAAGATCCGGTTGAATTTGATAGAAAAATTCGATGATACGTGAAGGTTCATATTTCTATTTAAAATGTTTCAAGTTTTTCCCGCCACGATTTTCATATTGGAATAAGATTTCTCTGAAAGTATGAGTAAGTAAGTAAATAATTTTGACTCACATTTTATCTCTAATTTTACCTGTTGCCCGAATGTAGAACGTAGAACATTCTATTTTCGATGCACAAATGTTTAATTAATATCACGCAAGAATTAATATCGTACGCTTATACCACTTTCGTCACGCTCCATTGCTCGATGAGTTAATGGAGTTATCTCTGCGATAAATCATCTTCCTGCAAATTCCGCCCGATGCATAATTCATGCAGTTGTAACTTAGAAATTATGATCACGGGAACTCCACCGTTGCTTGTTTCATACCTTTAATACACGGAAATAGTAGCTTTGGATTCAATTGAATTTTCGGAAAAATTCATCTTCCAAATTCAAATCGAGATCATCTACTTCGATAGAAAATAAATTTTTCATCTTCCATCATCGATAACGTTACATCAAATCTTTTCAGTGCAAATATTTTCCCATCCTTCTTTCCCTTTCCACGATCTCCAAATTCTCAAAAAATCCTTCGATCATCCACGCAAAATAATCTGTTATTAAACTTTCCGTTCAATCGAAGTGGAATAAATTCTTTCATAAATGATCTCCACCTTCCAAATTTTTCATTCCATTCCCTTTCTCAAAAAAGGTTCGATCATAGATTCGAAGGGATCACTCTTTCTTCCACAATCGGCAACATTTGGCAATTTCTAACACATATTCCAACGATTTTTCTTTCTTTCCCTCCACGATCTTCAAATTCTCGATCGATCCGCCAAACCTAGTCCACCCAAGCCCCCGTGGAAACGTCAGGGGAGATCAGAGAGCTCTTTGAGGAGAGCTCGCGCGTTTGCTGTTCCTCCAAGAACACGTCACGTCCTCCGTAATTCATTCGGATGCTTTTCTCGCGTCCCCCGCTTTCTTGTTCCGCACGGTGTTCCGTTTCGTCGGCGGTGTTGGTCGGCGGCGGAGAGAAGCACACGTGCAAGTTTTGCACGATCCCACGGACGAGCAAGAAAAGCATCGGCGTTATCTTGGAGGTGATCGGGGCGTACGTGCCGACACGTACGGGCGACGACATTTCTCGTGGCCCCGCGTGATCCCTTCGTTCCCTATCCCCGCCAATTTTTGGATTTTTCAACCTTGTGATCAGAAAACTGACGGGAGAACGATTGGGAAGCTCGTAGCAGGGGGAATTATTTTGTAAAAATTTGTGGAGGATAGAATTATAAAGGTATAAGAGAATCTTTATCAAAAGGATTCCTGTTGCTTATTTTTGGCAATGTTTAAATTATTTTCAGCAAAAATAATTAATTCTTTTGTTAACGATGAATAATGAAATTTATTGAAAATTAAATCGAAGATGTTTTTATTACATTTTGGGATTGAATTTATCGATCTGAAGCTTTAAACAATCTTTTGGAATATATTTATTCGTAGCAATTGAAAAACATTGTATAAAGATCCTTTTCTCGTTCTTACATTGAACAAAAATTAGCATAAAATGTTTTACAAAATATCCAATCAATTTTCATTTAGAAACAACTGAGAAATTCAATTCTCGTGCGTCAAGATGAAAAAACAATGCCTCAAATAATCGAAGCAATATTTAAAAATTCTCAATTTACGAAAATTATATCTCGAGCAACACCTCGAATCTCGTCAAATTGTTGCACACCCAGTTTCGAAATAATTCCACGATATTATTTTCGCTCGACCGGCATCGATCGACAATATTTTTCGCAAAAAATTACACCGATTTCCTCCGATCGGTTTTTCGATCGAAAACCAATTTCCGAAAGGTTAACAGGATACAAGAGTGTTGGTTCTCTTTTTTTTTCTTTTTTTCCTTTTTCTTTTTTTTTTTTTAAATATCGATGGACCACGAAATCGACACCAATACGCCACCGGTAATTGACTTTTAATCGGTTCTAATAACCGGCCATCAAAATAAGTTCGTCGGAATAAAGCGGTAAAGTGATCCGACGTTTTATTTGCGATCGATATCTTCGTCACATCACCGACACCATCGATATTATTACGATCGCCACCATCATCATCATCATTATCATCATCATCATCATCATCATCATCACTGTGATCGTTATTATCGACGAATTCTTTCATTCGATACGCACAGAGGTATCGATATTCCTTGATATTTTCTTTCGTAAAAATTACTTGAAACGAGAAGAATTATCGTGATTTGTACAATCAACGGAAGAAAATTATTCGTGCATTTTGCTTTTTAGTAATTAATTTTAAAATAAGCGAGTGATAGTCGTAATACTGTTCAAATAATTTCTATTGTATATTAGTTAATTGCATCACTCTTTTTTACATATTTACTCTAGAAAAAATTAAAATTCGTTCAATATCGTAAGATGCATGTATCTTCGAAAAAATTGACATCTCTGCTCGAGCCATTGTTTTATTTTTATCCAAACCTTAATTAACGAATCTTATCTTTATATATTCATCAAATATATCAATCATAAATTTTGCACACGTATTTATTTCAAAGCACATTAAAATTACGCGTGCATGACGAATCATCAGAATTTTATCGCCATTTAAAAATAATAATAATAAGAAAAAAAAAGGGGGGAGAATTTCGAAAGAAGAGCGCCAATCCATTTAATAATGGACAGGAAGCGAGCGACATCACTTAAACCCGAGTCCGAGATAAAATCCGACAAGCACTTCAAACACGTATGCGAGGATCGTTTTCATGCGGATTGTAAATCGATTAAACCGTAACACTTCGTCAAATCGACAAGGAACAACTTACAGCAGGTAACTAGTAACAGCTCGGAAGAGTAGCCACCACTTCTCCGTCGTGATCGTGTTCCGGGAGCGGTGAAATCGAGGATGCCGGGCTTCTCTGAACAATCAGAAACCTGTTTCCAGAGTGGTACCTCGGGCTGGATCCTCTTTCTCTCCCTCCATCCCTTTCCGTTTCGCTCCTCCGTGTTCTTTTCAAACCCCCCCTCTCCCTCTCTCTTTTTCTTTCTCTCTTGTTACTTACTCCTTGGGAGGAGGTTAGATGAGGATCGGCGGGCGTTCATCAATCATCCATTGAAACGTAACCCATGGCGTTCCATAATTAACGACCTCGCCACGAACCACGAAATGGTCCCACGCCCATACGAAACGCGCTGCGCTCCCTCTCGCGGTTACATTCTGTGGATGAACGGGTGATGGGGGGGAAAAGGCGATCAAAGTTTCCTTAGAATTCTCTTCGATCGAGGAATTTTCATTGATAAAGATTGGGGAAAAGTGTTATCGTAACGATATTTTCTTTCCTGTGTGTGTGTGTTTTAAGTGTGATTATCTATGATTGGGTGAGGTAATTAAATTTTATTACGTCTTTTTTTCCCCTCTTTTTTCTTTTTGGAAGGTTTGAGGAATTTTCATCGATGACATCACGCTTCATAATTCGAACCGATCGTTTCGTATATTTGAAAAGACATTTTTCTTGAAAAGACCGACTGATTCAGCTACTATGGTAATAACAGTCATTATCTTAATTGGTCTTAAGGAAGGAAAACTGCAGCTGTTTTGAAATAAAATGTTTTACCATAAGATAATCTCTATAATAAGAAATATCCAATTATTACACGTAAAAATTTCTAGTTTCGTTTTAGCTCTATTTCGGATAAAAATTAAAATTAATTTATCACGCAACGAATATATCTATTTATCATCCAAACCTTTACGAGTTTTGCAAGTCACGAAAAATAGTAACTGTTCTTCAACTTATTGGAAAAAAGTTAATAGATAATAAATAAATAAAAGAAATTTCCACTGAAACAGTCAAAAATATTAATCGATTCTCTGCGTAAATATACATTTTTACAAAGAATAAAATAAAAATAGGAATGAATGGTGCATGGAAAAAAAAAATATACAACTCGATCGAAAAAATGACTTTGCGATCTTGGAAATATCTTCATTTCCTGATCAACCACACACACACACAAGCGCGCACGAATCATATAAATCATTCCTCAGAACCGTTTAATTTTGTTCCACCAAGTTTTATTCCATTCTCTCATAGCCTATTATGACTAATCGCGTTGAAGCGCTCTATGCATTCGAGAAGAATAGAATAAACATCCGTTTAAAAAAAGAGAAAAAAAAAAAAACGTCTAAATCGAGGAGCAACGCCATCTCGTAAAGGAAATTGCCGTCACGTTGCGAACAAAACGAGAGAATCATTCCCTCTTAATCAACCTTGGCGATCCACCTTCGTGAAAAATAAAGAGCATCGATAATTCTCGCGATTGCGCGCCAATCTGTTTAAAACGGTTTAGACGTGAAAATAAAGAAGGAGGAAGAGAAAAGAGGAAGCGTTTGCTTGCCGAG
Source organism: Apis cerana (assembly GCF_029169275.1). NCBI lineage: Eukaryota > Metazoa > Arthropoda > Insecta > Hymenoptera > Apidae > Apis > Apis cerana. Next base: position 9,609,938 of record NC_083858.1, on the reverse strand, counting down.
AGATTTACAACGATCGAGAAAACCGGTGTCCAACCCCTTTTGCTGGCTGCAATCACGTGATCAATTTAATTATCACCGGGCCCCCGGTGCTAGTAAGCTTTCGGCTGATTGCGGCCATCAGCGACTCGATACCGACTTCCGGTGCCCGTCCGGCCGGTCGTCGCTCAACCCAACGAAACGAGAGTAGAGCCGGATGGGAGAGGGGGTTTTTAAAATTGAAACTTGTTTCAAATTGTTTTAAACGAGCACCGATCTCTCTCTTTCTCTCCCTTTCTCTGATCGAGATATAACTAATTAATTTTTGACAAAAGAAGCAGGAGACGAATGGAAATTGATTTGATCAATTTGATTGAATTGATTAAGAAAATGAGTTGTTTCGATAATTGTTTAGATTAGATTAGATTGGACTGTGTTCGAGTTGAGTTTTTTTTCTTTTTTTTAATTAAAGAAGGGCGATGAAACTTATTCGATAAGTTATTCGAAGATATTCGGGAAATTTTAAGATGAAAACGATTGCCAAAGGTTTGATAAAATTTTGATGATCGGTGAGAATGGATGGTTTTAATTGCGAGAGAATAGTTACTGTAGCGTGATGTATCCACGAACAACTGTCAATTAAATTTCAATGACAATATATCTCGCATCCTGTGTAAAGAGAATTGAAAGACGACTTCCGATCACGCGATTCACGGTACCGTTAATCAGCTACGAGGAGAAACGAGTAACATGTTAAATATCTTGTCATATAGATCGGCAAAAATCTTCCAATTAGCTAAATAACAGCAATTAAAATTTATCGTACTATATATGTATATAATAAATATTCCTTTAAATTTTAATTAAAACAATGTTACATTTCAACTTGAAAAATTGTTAAAAATTCAAAAATGATCCGAATAAATTTTTTAAATTTCGGTTTATAATTATGAAGAAAAATAAAAAAATATCAAAAAAAAAAAAGAGAGAAAAGTATCATATACGATTTAGAAACGTAAAACGCGTAGAAAAATTAAAAGCTTAAAAGTCTTAAATATTAGTTGAGAAATTATCATGTGAAATGGATGCAATGCAAAACAAAGTGAAGCGATAAAAAGATAAACCGTGTCGTCGGATCGCGATAACGATGGAATAACGAGGGCAATATCGTGCTTGATAAACGCGAAAGACGCGAGGCCGCGGTGAAATTAAAGAGTCTCTTCCGTTTCGGTGCTCGATTCCGAGTGGAATCTCTTAATTAAGCGCGATTCGATCGGAGCTGGGTAATTAGATCGGCCGATTCGGCGCATCTAAAAGAATTTTAATAGAATCCACGGCCCGTGTCCTTCGAGGTTTGGTATTAACGCGTTTGACTCGCTCTCCCCCCGATGATTAATCTTCCTCGAGTGGAAGAATTAACAAGCACGAGAGAAGACATTCGATAAATATCGGTGGCTTGAACCGAGTATATTATTGAAAGAGTTGGAATGACTGGTCTGTAATTTTGCGTACACAGGTAGCAGCAAATGGACCTCTTTATCTTACGATTTTTGGGCCAAGAGATGTGTAAATGTGCGGATGATTAATAGAGGAATTAACAAGAGTGCATAAGTAATATGTAAATGTATATTATTAAAAATATAATGTCGAAATAAAATGTATAAAATTAATGTGGGAATTATGTAATTTTATTTGAATATTTAATTTCTTTAACATTTATTATTGCTGTTTATTATGCGGCAGTTATTATTTATCGCTGTACTATTGTATTAATACACGTAAAATATGAATAAATTTACGTATAATTTGTAATTACGTTACTTTCAAGCTAAACAATCGAGAAATTAAAGATAAAAATTGAAAATGAACTTTGAAGACATGAGCTTTGATTTAAAATACTTTTTGTAGAAACAATATTTACTGTAAATTATTAATACTAATTACTAATAATTGAATTTGCATAAACCAGTTTTCAATGTACGATCTAATAATTAAAATTTGTACAAGAAATTACGATAAACTAAGCGAATTCCTCAATACGAAGTTCTGCAATAATTAAATATACACGAAATTATCGATAGAACTGCAATAAAATAGATAAGAATAAAAGTCTTTAACGTGGTAAAATTGATATAATGCGTCTATTAATATTGTTGCAATAGGGATCGATGGAAATGATATCACAAAGATAAAGAAATATGCATTATATTTAATTACAGCAAGATGAAACGTTCGATGAGATAAAGAATCGAAATTGCAACTCGAATTATCGTAAATCGAATAATCTGAATTGAACTCATTGCAAATAAAACGAATTACAAATCGTACAATTGATAAATATTCACCATCCGTAAATATTCATCCGTCACGGATGAAGTAATCCAAAGCATAATGGAAGACGTAGAAATAAAGAATGAATTAAGTAAAGAAGAATTAGTGGCAACGTGATTATTAACAACTACACGTAGAACTGCACCGACTAGAGAGTAGTTCGTGTCGCTTGCAACGTGCAAAACGATTTAAAACGAAATTCTGATAAATGAAACGAATTATTAAAAAAAAATAATAATCGAGCAACGCACGAAATGTTCCGAATGAATCGACCATGAATCAAGTGAATCGTAAATGAAGTAGTATCAAGATACAGAGATCGTTCTTGACAAATTGAAGAGATGTAAATTGCGTGACTGTAGCACGAAACATCCTTTTCTTCCTTTTTTCTTCGTCTGCGCGTTATCTGTCATGGTGGTCGTATATGATCTGCACTAGTATCATTTAAACGATCATTTATATCTAATATGTAAAATAAATAAACTGTAATGCTGCTAAAATTTTTTGTATTTTTCGTATCCTTCCATTTTCTCAGTAATGGAATTGATTTAGACATTAAACCATAAGATTGATTTCCATTTTTTAGATATATAAAAAAATAACAAAAAAAAAAAGTGAAAATTACTTTGACCACACTGTTCGTAATCGAATCGATCGATTGATCAGAATTAAATCAAAAGCATACCATAATTTCAAACTTTGGGAAAAGGGAACGGCTATTAACCAAACAATTAGAGAGCAAATAAAAATGAGTATATCCAACGAGATAAGGCGAAATTATTGCAAATGGAAGTATGGCGAGAAGAAGAGATCTGAAATGAAATCTCGGGGAATGGAACTGTAAACGAACGAAGCCATTGCAAATGGAAACTTCGTTTCGAACGGAGGGAATCTACGAACGAAATACGGCGTACTAAGAATAGTTACACCATCGAAGGATCGTATATTCAAGTAGATCCTCCTCTAGTCGAAGATATTGGTCGAGAGATTGAAGATAATCCCAACGACACCGTGTACTTTCTTCGATGTAAAATTGTCGGCTCTTCCTCTTTCAATCTTTCCTTTTCTTTTTCTTTTTTCTCTCTTATCAGTACGTTCTCTCTTTTTCCCCTCCTTCTCTCTCTCTCTTTATCTTTTTCTTTAACCATGATCTGTTAAACATTATCATCGTATACGGAACTTCGATGGGAAGGGGCGGCATATATTACGAAACCGGTAACAGACTAATGTCATGAAAACTGGCCAAACGGGTTAAAAACCGGCCGGCTGACCGTCCTGGACTAAACCGGCGCCAAACTGGGCCCCCAACTCGTTGTTCTCGGAAAGACGAAGTCTCATCGATATCGAATTAAAAATTCCTTTTCTTTTTTTCCTTCTTTTTTTTTTTTTAACGCCTCTTCCCGATTTTTCTACCTTCTATTGGTAATTCAAGATTAAAATGTAGAATTTATAAAATTCTAATTGGCATTTGAATTACAAAATTTCCTTGAAAAATCAGATTTTCTCCTCTGCAATATGGAACAGTTGCGTCCGTGATGAATTTTTTCATGATTCCGCAAGTAAATGGAATTTAGAAATTATTTTAATTATGATTACAGAGTTTATGAAATTGATACAGTTGGAAAACGCACGTAAAAGTGCCTAAAATGTTATAAAAATTCATTATCTCAAGAACACGTATCTGGTACATAAAAATTATCTAGAGGAAAAAATAAGCAGAGCTATATATTATTATAAGTGCATCCTCTTTTCATAACTCAATTTTAACTTCAAGAACAAGAAAAAGAAACACAAATCCTATATTACACAATTACAAGTATATCTTTCACTCATACGCACGCAAAGTTTACATTACAATTCACGCGATATTACGAAAATTAAAATTAAAAATCCATTTAATCTGATCGGCTAACTTCAAGAGCGCACTACAAAGTGAAGAATAATTTTTTCATGGACGCATCCATGATCCATCCCCAAAAGCTAATCCCCATCGACTTCCACTTACGTAAGAAACACGCAAAAAAGAAATATCCTGAAAGATTTTTCTCACATCAACGAGAGACGTTGGAGAAAGAGGGCGCTCAGAAAGTTTGGAGAAAAACAGATTTCCCCCTCTTGTCGCTCTCTGTGAAACTGACCGATATTTGGTCCCTTTAATAGGGTGGATTAATGGGCCAGGATGTGGAGTGACTGGCGTGCAGGTGGCCAGAAGAGAAATGGATGGGACGAGGGAAAAGAAAAGACGGTTCTCCACTTGGGGAAAGGATCATGGGCGGTGGATCAGGGGTGGGGGATGAAGAGGTCCTCGAATGCTTCGTCCATTCCGACTGACAATGCGACTGATATCGAGAACGGTTTCTGTGTGGCTAGATATATCTACGTCAATGTACCGGGTGTTCTGTAAAAAACTTGTCATCATTTAATTAGAAATTTTAGAAGTGATATATTTTTCATAAACCGTGCATTTTGAACAAAATCTTTTAGGTATAATACTCCTTTTCCCTTATTCGTAAAGATCCAGAAACACTCTAATTTATTATATATCCTAATAAAGACGATACGAAGGAGGCGAATGAAACTTTAGATTCCTCGAAACTACCGAATGGTGTATTATTAATAAAAATTTAAGACGTGATAATTTAGTAACAAGATAAATAAATGTATCAACGAGTACATGATCTATGTTTTAGACAATTTTAATAATTAAACGAACGAGAAAATGATGAAGCGAACACCCAGTATAGAGTGGAATGGATACAAGTATCAGAGAAGCCAAAGCCTGGTGGGTATTATTCCGCAAATCGGTTGTAAGATGTTTGAAGAAACGATTGTTTCGAATCGATCCTACGCCTGAGGTTCGAGTGTTGAAATGAAACTCTCGACGTCTGATCGAGAATCCATCGAGAAGCACCACCTCATCGGTACTTTCGAGCCCCTCCACAATAGATATAATAGAGCCCATTCAAGTTAAAAAGGTTCTTCACTATTCTTACGCGATTCCGCTTTAAGTCTTACCTGACTTCAGTTTGAATACTTATGCTCGACGTGCCTTTTCCCCCTTGTCAATTTGAACGAACGAAAAGAAATCCATTCTCACTTTTCACTTTCCTTCCGATCTGACGAGAGATAATAACTTCGACTAAATATTTCTATTGAATAGAATACACACGTGAGTGCATGAATATGTTTTGAAAGTTATAATAAATGGATATAATTTTATCCACATTTTTCTGCATGAAACAAAATTCAATTGTACCTTATTCTTTCTTAAACAATATAATTTCGATCTAATTTTAATTACCTCAAAAATTAAGTTACACATAAATAATTCAAATTACCACTTTTCGTCCATTTTATTAATTATATCATTTTACGAATAATTAATTTTATAAATTGATTACAACGAACGAAATTCCCCAGAATTAGAATTGGAAAAAAATATTAGAAAAATTGTATACCGCGTATAAACCTCTGTACGATTCAAACTCTGTCTCGTTCAAACAACAAAGCGCTTCCTTATCAGTTTAGACAGCACGCATCTCGAATGCCGCGCGCATACTACGATTCCGAGAGGAGCATTAATATCCAGCAAACTGTCAAGCGCGATATTACGTTAATTAACAATCGTTATTCGAGGAACACGAGTCGAAGGGAGGCATTTAACCGCGCGTATAATACGGTTGAATAACGGCTCGCAGGGCCATCAAGACGGCGAGTGTGCAAGCCCGTGTGCAAACTTCGCAGGAGGAGAGGCCATCATTTTCTGAAGTTCATGTCTATAATTTAACCGGTGTGACAAAACGACCGTGATCCTGCCCGTGTGAGAGGCGGATGCGCGTGTCAACTTGAACGTATCACGGCAACAAATTCTTACTTCCTTCTTTCCTTTTTTTTTTCTTTCTCAATTTTGGTTTATCAATTCTGTTTAATTTTATTTTTTTTCGAATTCGAATTCGAAACAATTATTTTTCTTGAAAATATCCGAGATATATAATTTTTTTCCAGGGAAAAGTTGAAGAAAAATTGTGAGACTATGTGAAATCTATTTTTTTTTGAAAATTTTCATGGATATAGAAAGAAGAGGAAAAATATTTTCGAACGGAGTAAAGAAATATTATAGCGACAGGAATGTGGACGAGTAAGAGGGAACAGTGGATGATATAAAAATTTATTTTCCATAAGTGTAACGTTAGATCGTGAGAGTGGATTTTCTTATCCAAGTTTGTCTTACACGAGGATATCTTCGTAATTGCGGATTAAACATAATTTGTGGAGATGCACGATAAGTAAGGTAAGTAAAAGCAATTTTCTTTCGCACTGATAATAAGTCAGAAATGGTTCTATAATCCGTGCTAGTGGATTCTTCTTTATCTTTTTGTTTTTCATAATTCTGGATGATTCGATTCGAGGAGAAACGTGATGAAAAACAAAAAGAAAATCGTGCAGTGTTTTTCCTTTCAAGAGGATAACTAGTGTGAGAAAGAATTATCGTAGTGTGTGGATGATTAAGAAACAGGAAGATGATCTCTCGAGTTTTTTGTTCGAATATTTTTCTCCGTTACAAGTAATGATTATGAAATATTCGAATATTAAATAAATGGAAATAGGTAAATAGATAAAAATATGATTATGATGCAAAGGAAGAGTTAGCAATATTTAATCACTCATTCTAGGTTGGAAATATTAAAGAAATATATTTATGAAAATTAATCTATCGGGTATTTCGAGTTTATAAATGATGATTGAAATCTTCAAAGAAAAATATTTGAATTATGGAAATTTTATCTTATCAAAGTTTAATGAATGAGGATTAATTTATAAAGATTAATGTTTTTTAAAAATTTATTTCTTTCTTGTTCTCAGGTATTTTTTTAAATTCTAATTTCAATTTAAAAAGGATATAGATTTTTATTGAAAAATTATGAGACAGAATTACAAGTCAAGTTGTAAAAAAATAATGATGATAAAAGTTTGATTTATAGAATCTTACAGAAGATTTCATTATCTTTATGGAATTATAAAGGTTTAATTGTATTATTAAAAGGATTACAATTTGCACAATTATTTTTCACTTTTAAAATTTCAATAGCACATCAAACGATTAAAAGAATGGTATCGATAAAAGATTTTCCATTCATTTTCTAGAAAGCACGATAAAATATTTTTCATCATTTCTTATTACAAAAAATATCTCATAAAAGACTGTTATCTAAGATTAAAAATAACCATTATTTTCTGGACACCGTTGATAAAAGACTATAACAATATTATCAAAAATGATACCGTGAAGTATTTTCCATTTAATATTCGTAAAAAATATAATCAAATGGTAGACCATCATCCATTCGAACGAGATCTCTTACGCGATCGAGCATCAATCATCGGCGATACACAAGAATTTAATATAATGCGTAACGCAAAAATCTATTTTATCCCGACGCGTTTAAGAATACATTATACGGCGAAGGTAACGTCGAACGTTTTAATGCCTCTCAAATGTATCAAGGCTTCCATGTCCTTCGCCTTTTTACGTCTCTTTTATCGTACTTCATTCCGTAGAGTCTCGTTTAATACATCCGCTCGAGAAGCTTTCGAGCTGACAATAAAGATATTGAACCCTTACGTTTCAAGCGGACTATTGCCACGGTATTAATTCACGATAAAAGCGCTCCTTCCCCTCCCCTAAACGTTTCGATCGTTATTCGTATTATTATGACGAATGCGGCCGCGCGTCAATCCTATCTCCCCATTATTATGCAAAATAAGATTTTTTCTCGTTTTTAAATTATATCTTATACACGAGAGATCGTAACTTGGGAGATAAAAAAAAAGGGAAAAGAAATAAGAAGAATTTAATCTAATCTGAGTATTATATAAAAATTATCGTGGAAAAGTGATTTTATAAACATGAATCCTGCTTTTCCCTGCTCTTTCCTGAAAATAAATAATAATTTTTCACTGCTTCCATTCATTTTTATAAAATCCACCTAATCGATCTCCATTCCATCAAACAAGAAACTTACTCGCATATCATAACGTAATATTATTTGTTTTCAAATAAAAAAGATGTATATTTTTCTGCGCTCAATCGCAAATCCCACCCCATTTCACTGACGTTTATTGGCATCGATATTAATCGATTAGGAAGGGTCCTATGTATCGGTCTCACCTCTCTTTGCCATCCTCCATTCATCCTCGACCTCCTCTATCGAGACACTACCTGCTCAGGGGGGGATGGATGTTTGCGGCCACTTCGTACTTGTTTGCGTGTGGTATAAACGCAGACGACACACTGTTTGATACAATGGGTCAGATTTAATGGATGTTTCTCGCAATAGGAAGTCGCATTTTTCTTTTTCTCTTTCTTTTTTTTTTTTTTTTGATTTTGTACGAGACACTTGTACAATCAGGCTCAATCTTGTATAATCCGTTTCAAACGTAATTGCAAGGGATGTGAAATATTCGTCCTGGTAAAGAGACAGGTCGATTCTGGGTCCATTTTTATAAATTAAAATAATACGAAAGCGATGCGAAAAAAGGAATTACGATTTGAATTGGAGTGACGTGATTTTCGTTCGAATATCACTGAATTATCGATGAATAAGATTTTTGGAGTAGATAAATAAAATAATGAAATAGTGGTTGTTGCGAAATTAATTGGCGGAAAATTCAAATGCAAGCAAACGCAAATAATTGCTAAAAATAAAATCTAAAATACAAAGGTTGCTAAAATACATTTATCATTCTCTTTATTCTTTAAAATTTTTCAATTCTTCGCTCATTCATTCGCAAAGAAAAATGTATAATTTACATCACAAGCGAACTTTATTAATTACCAGAAAATCCAACTGCAAAGAGTTACAAGTCTACCACACAATTTGCCACGTCGTAAGCAAACGCGTTAATTGCTAAAAAAGAAAAACAAAAAACTAAATACATTTATCCATCGATTTCTTTATTCTCTGCATCCAAAAAAATTTCTCAACTCCTCTACAAAGAAATATACGATTTACATTATGTACGATACAGAATCCATCGATCTCTCTATTTTCCACATCCAAAGCATCCTTCGTCTACCACGAACAATTTACCACGTCACAAGCAAACGCATTAATCGCCATAATACTCCCATTCACGCGCATCCCCTAAAATACCCAATACGAAAAGCGTTCGTCAACAATAATGCGAATAAGTGGTTAACAGGGATCGATGTCACCCCGATCCCATTTTTTCTCTCTCTCTCTCGGCCCCTTCGAGACTGCTATAGAAATACAGAGGCGCGTAAACGATGCACCGAGCACAGGAATAGGTGAATACGACTCCACAGGTATCGATGACGTATCGATGGGTGTCCATTGTGGGCACCCTCTCCCTCCTCCATCCCTCTGCAACAATAGAAGGGATCTAGCGTGGTAAGCAGGTAACGCGGAATGATCGTGGCACTCGACAAACGATTGATACGATTTCTACCGAGTGAAATCTCGAGCCGCCGCCATTGTTGCCGTTTCGTCGACTTGCGCGTGTCTCTTGAGAGGGGGAGGGTTGAAAAAGTTTGATTCCCTTCGGGGAAATCAAGCGAGCATGGAATGAGGAAGGAAAATGGTGGAAGAAAAGATTGAGATCATCTGTTTTATGCTATGAGGAGAGTGAGTAGGGTTAATTCTTTGTTTTGTAATAGTTTAATAACTTTGTAGTCCGTTTTAGAATCGATACGATGTTTTTAAAGATATCCTTTTAAGGCAAAGGTTCAGGAGAAGCAAAGATACGAGTGTTGTTTCTGTTCGTTCGTTTTTCGATGATGTAAAAAATGTTTATGCACAATATGAAACATTTCTTTTTTTTAAAGAAGATAATGTTTCTTTCTCTTTTTTTTTATTTGAGAAAATAAGGGTATTTTCTATTTTCTATAATCGATGACAAAATAAATTTAAATACGGATTATGATTTTCAGATGATGTTCGAATAACTTTGTATAGCATTAGAACGATTACTTGTCTGTTTTGCGTTTTGTTTCCTGTTTACAGATAAAAAGAATTTTCTTCGTAATCTCTGATACAAAAATTTGCAATTAGAAACAAATACACAATAGGAAATTAATTAAAGGAAATTTGTTTTAACAAATACAAGAAGACAGAATTCATATTCAGAGTAGATTTTAATTTCGTAGAGAATTCCATTCGATTGTAACGTGTTGATTGGATCCGATGAATTTTGAACAGGGCGAGAACGTTCGAGTCGTTAAAATGAACTATACTCGACGGTACTATGGCGGGCAAATTGGAACCATGTTTCAATTTTTGTACCGTTCGCCGATAATTTTATTTCACTGCTGGGAATACTGGGATAGGATTTTTGTTAACCGTTGATAGATGAGTTCGATTTTCCTCGATCGAACCCATCAAACCGTTTCGTTTCATCGAAACAACGCATTCACCTGAAACAATATTTTACTTAATCTTTCATAACTTAAATATCTACGATTATCTCGTATACTCTCGATTAAAATTGAAAACTATATCAATTACACGATATAAACAAGACCTTCGACTGGCAATTTCGACAAAACTGCTCGACTATAATTATAATTATATTTCTTTCTCTTCCAGTGAGACATTCATTTATTCTGCAAAGAGATTCACATTGCACATATGAAAAAATTCAAGATTCAATTCAACGCCGATACACGTACAATAATACTAAACAATATACTTAATCTTACACGAATCTCAAAAGGATCTCAAATGTCAATTTAATTACAAATTTTATGAAAGGTGAACGAAAATCAATAAGATGTAAAGAATTCAAAAATTTCGAATTTCTCGAAAATTCATCAGATCTCGTCTCGAATCGGAGCAACACTTTCGAGCCCTGGGAAACGAACGAAAAAAAAAAAATAAAAATAAAAAAAGTAAAAAATTTCGTACGGGAAAAAAATAAATTATTGCGACCAGCGTAATACACCATTCGGATTTTACCGGCCTGCCGTTATTTACGGCATAAATTTAGCCGCGGTTGGCCGTTCAATTAAGATGGGTACACGCGACTGACAGTTTACAGTCGGGCGTAATTGACAAAGTTTGTTAGAGAATTCGGCGGAAGCGGGCCGCCGCGTATCGTATGACGGATCGACGCCGGCCGGGTCCCGGCCGTGGCCAGTGATTGAAAAAGCTCTGTATTTGCCGGAGGAAATTTTATATTCGATCAAAGCACTGGCCGATCAGCCAGACAGGCATCCGAGGAATTCGATTAAAGGTGATCGAATTAACGTGACAACGCCGATTAAATATCTACACCGTGCCACGGAAATTTTTCACAGGTTTTTCGCGAAAACGATTTGCTCCCATTTTGTGATCTCCGCTGAAATTTGAACGCTTCCTGCGATCAAATTCTTACAAATATGTAAAAATACAAATTTATTTGTGCACGAATAATTGCGTTCAATTTTTACTTTCCACGAAATCTTTTCTCCACGCTATGGTCACATTCTTAAAATGATTCGCATAAAAGAGATCCAATTCTTTTTAAAATTATCCTACACACGTAAATGAGATCGTCCATCTGCTTCGAAGGAAATCGACAGTAACATCCACCTGAAACGGCACACAACACACACATACACTCACACACACATATACACATTTCCACCATTCTCAATCGTGATCGTTTATCAATTAAAACAGTCCGTGGCCTCGTGGAAGCACTTTGCACTTACACTATCGAACACCAACCCCTCTCAACATCCTCCAACGCCGTCCGATCGGCGCAATTAATGCGACCGCCTTTAATTATCCCCCACCAGCCCGAGATGGCGGCACACGCGCGACGAAAGAAGGGCGAAAATCGGACGAGGATGGAGAAGGCGCGGGTAGATAAACGCAGAGAGAATACGGTGAGAGGAGAGCAGCAGCGTGTAAATAAAGAGGTTTATTTATACGCGCGCAATTAACCGAGCGAGAGGATCGGGAATCGCAGATGCAACTCGAGGAGAGTGCATCAAGTAGCTTGCTTATCCATTGCCTGCAACTGGGCTTCTGATAGTGCTAATAGCGGTGCGTGCGCGTCCCGAATAAACGTCGTTAATGCGACGTTTATCTGGAAAATAGTTATATTACCGTTTTATCGACTCGGTTCGCCGTTCGTGTTTTTCGATAGCCGGAGTGGTATCTTTGGATGGAGATAAAGCCTCGACAAATGTAGTCGAACGATGTGGAGAAATAGTTTAGATTAGTTAGGTAGGTCAGTTTTACAATTTTTTTTTTTCTTTTTTCCAAAGACGTTCGTATTTTTCGACAGAGAAATGAGGTTCCCGAGATCGAGAACGTGGAGAAAAATTGATGGTGGAAACTATTGATTAACTTTGAAATGACACATCTTTTTCTGACACGTTTACCCTAATAAATTTCCAAAAATTTTGAAAGTAATTAACGTAATTTCTTGCAATTTATTCGACCCATAGACTTGGTTGAAAACGCAAAAAGGAAAAAAAGTGTATTGACGAAAAATGAGATAATTGGAAATGAACTTAGAATGTTTCGAGTACAAGGATGAAACGATGATAGAACGTCTCGTAAATAATAATTATAAACACCTGGTCGTTAATTGAAACGTGCCAACGAGGCCTGCGAAGCTTTCCACTTCAATCACTGTAATTACGTACTTATAAACGCTATTTAGCGTTCGTCAGAGAATGTCTAAGTCTTTCGCCCAAGTTAATGAGTCTTCGTTATGCCTACACGTTCGACGCCTAATAACGTCTTCGAAATATCTTCGAAATCAACCTCGTCCTCGATAAATATCATCCATCGTGATTACATATACGGATAATAATTTTCTACGATTTCAAAATTCAGTTTCGAACCCGGCGAACGACCGTTAGATATCTAATCGTTCTCGCATTTTTCTTCGTTCATCAACATCCAATCGCGGATACCCCACTTCCCTCCAATTCGGTCATCCAACTTTACAGAAACGCGATAACGGTATCCCAGCTATTATTTTTCGAGCACGCGAAACCAAATCATCCAACTTCGTACCCGGAACAATATAGATATCCATCACTGTCGAAGGATTTATTTATACAACCAACTCCTTCCAACCAACCTAAACACCATCCCCAATCCTAGATCGAGGAACACTGAAAGATCCAGAAAGGGATCCAGGAACGGGCCGATCCAGGAACCCCACGTGGGCCACCTATATAACGTCACGATCACATCGACTCGAGTTTCGAGCCAGCTGGTAAAACGTCCGCGTAACAAGAGGAAAATAGTATCCGGTATCGATCGGTCGGTGAGAGGGGTCGGATTTTCCGTGGCAGCGGGCGACGCACGATTTCACGGGCGTTAACTCGAATCGAGGCGAGCCGTCGATGCCCGGTCGATCGCGACAAGATAAATGACCGTGCGTCCGGCCGACCAGCAAACCGGCACTATTCTCCCAATTATGTGGCCTCTCCATCGACCCCGGTGTCCACCTGTCGCCGGGAACACGCCGTGATTGATGGACCACACGCGAGCGGTACGTGCCTCGCCAGACCTTTCTCCATTTTCTCTCTCTATCTGTCCATCTGCTTTGTCTTTCTTTTTCTTTTTTTTTTTTTTTGGTCATTACATTTCGTTATCTTCGAGGATGATGCTTCGTGACGCTTTAATTGTCCGATTTTAATGTCTTTCGGATCACTATGTTGGACATGGTTACGTATACGTGGTAATAGATCGAACACTTGGAGTATTTCCAAGATTGGTTGGTTGATGTGGCTTTCTGGATTTGTTTTTCGGAAGATTCAAGCATGAGTAATGGTCGAGATTAGAAATTGTTTTGTTGTACGATATATTTATAGTGTGTGGCAGAATATACGAAGATACGGTGCTCGAGTTTTCGAGGGGGTTGCATCCCCAAAATTCCCAGGAACAATCCCGCGGGCCTCGATTGCACATTTCGAGGAACCGCTGCCCGTAGGCCCGTGGTAATCTAACACCCAACTAGAGTGACATCCTTCCTTTTTCTTCCTCTTTCTTCTCTATCCTCTCGATCTTTCTTCATCGTTATCTTCGTCGAAAATCTCTTCCCTGGATCAAAAAGCCTCGAATCTCATCGTGAAAATAGACTGTCTCGTAACTTTGAGTAGAATAAAGATTAAATGAAATTATTATTTGGAATAATACATCAACATTAATGTTAATCGCATCAGAAGTATTTTCTTATTAATGTCTCAACTAATGTGCAAACGGTTCATTTATCGATCTCTTATTTAAAATTATTTTAATTCGCCAATTCAAATGAAAGATTTATGTTATTTGGAAAATGAATATTATTTTTAAAAAACAATTCAATTAAAAAAAAACGTGTCGCATATATTTCTCAAGTCAATCTTTTTTTTTCTAAATTAATCCTAAAATAATAGTAATTCAAAAATTTCTCCCCGAAAAATTCCTTGTTCCAAAAAATCGAATAGCCCCCTCCACCCCTATGGCGCAAAATCTCGTAAAGCGAGAAAAATATTTGACGCCCCAGCTTCTAATTCGCGATTCCCCTGTTGTTTAACTGCAGATTTAATTAATTGAACATTCTCAACAACCGGTCGCCTTCGCAATGTCGCCGATTTGCGTTCCTTCTTTCAGTGATAATTCTTGGCAGTGATAATTGGCCGGGCCCCTCTTTCGCCTCCTTCGATAGGATCCTTAGCTCTTTGATCTCGGCCCGATAACGTTTCGCCCCGCTGCTTTTGATTTATCAGGGGGGAGGGGGTCTCTTCCTTGCACGGATAAGGTTACCTCGAATATTTCGGTAGCCCAAGGGTTATTTTTGGGCCCGCTACTTGGGCAGCCAGAGAATCATCGGTGATATATTTCACGAAAAGGGGGATTAGTTTGATTTTGAAGGGGATATACGAAGAAGTGACGAATAAACGTGCTTTGGTACTTTTGAGTATTTTCGAAAATTTAATTTTCAAACGCGAGGTTAATAAATTTTTATGCAATTAAGATAACTTTTTCTTCCAATTCTCAAGCTTCTGTTATCGTATCCTTCTCCTTCTTCTATATATATTAAATCAAAATTGTGAAATTTAAAAAATATATATATATATATATGATATAAGATTAACAATTAATGATAGCAATTAATTATTACTAATCAATATTATTAATTAACATCAATAATACCAAAATTTCTAAATTTCGATTCCATATATATTACGACTTTTATATTATTTATTTAATCTGATCCGTATCCAATCCGTGTAGATTAAAGTAATCGCAAGTAATCGTTAAAAAATATGCGACAAATTTATCGCCAATATAAAAAAAAAAAATCTTTCCATAATTTCAAGACTCGATCGGCGTAATATCAAACCGAGTCTCTCGATAATTTTCCAATTTCTCATTTGAACACGACGTTAACAGTCGGTAAAAATCACCATAAACCGGTCAGTATCATTACCATTCCTTGGTCACGAGAACGAGAAACGTAGATCGAGAGGCTGAATAATACTCGTTGCGCTGATAATCTTCGCGCAATTTCGCGGTGGCAGGAGATCAGAAACGTTGAGAAGGGTAGGAGAGGCGAGGAGAGATCGGTGGAAGAGCAGAATCGTGGAACGATTTAAGAGGCATTCCCGTATATAACGCGGCTCACAGCCACCCCTGTCATTTACATATTCATACTCTATCGGTGGGATCTCGATCACCAATGCCGATAAAACAGTTTAAGCGCTAATGCGGCCGATGCCCGGGCTCCTCTCTCGCCTTCTCTCGTCGAGATAATCTACGTTTCGTCGGAATTTTTAATCGATCTCCATCCACGACTTTATCCGCGGATGAAATCGCGAGAAATTACGAGAGAACGACGTAGAAAGGTTCGAATGAAGAAACGCGCTTTCTGATGAATGCTCTCGTGACGTAAGATGATGCTCGTTCGAACGAAGGATAGATTCGCAATTGATAATCATTCGAACGAGTACATTCAAACGAAAATAATTGAACCAGTTTCTCAAAAAGTATTAAACAAATGTTTCTATTTTTTCATTTGGAGAGATCATTGATACCGATAAGTATTAATTAATTATTCCTGAATCACTGTCAAATAATAATAATCGAAATTTCCGTCCATGCTACGTAATAAAAAATCGAATAAATCTAGACCAACTTGAAACTTAACAAAACTTAATACTCGCCTCCCATCGCGAAAAGGAAAAAAACGTTTAAAACTGAACGAGAGAAGGATCCCAACCTATCATTCTACACACTTCCCATTTCGAATATTTTCATCCTTCAGAAATCTTACCGCGCAAACAATCGTTTGCACCGATCGACACAATAAACTATCCCCCTTCCACGTTTATCGTCCCAATAAGAGACTCTATCTCGAGGAAAGATGGTATCTGGCGGAACAAGGAGGGGGAGGAGGAGGGCATTCCGTTGGTTCGAGCGGAAACCTAGAATTCCTGCCCGGTATCCATTTCAAAGGACAATGATCCGCCAGTGTCTTTGTGCGATTCGCAATGTAGAGAGAGAGAGAGAGTCTATCGGGCTGTCGCTGATTACTGGCAAGGAGCATCGCTACGAGTGAAGAGCTGTACGGCAAGGGGTTGGAAGGGGAGTGGGGGCGGGATGAAAGTTTGGATGGAGGGTTGCTATCAATCACACGGCCGCCACGGGATGAAAGCCTGGCAACGCGGTGACTGCTCTCTCTCTCTCTCTCTTTCTCTCTGTGAATTCGTCCCATTGTGAAATACCAGCCGAAATTCGAGCACGATTCGGCCGAAATTTTGGAATTTTAATTCAACTCGGGGGGAGAGGAGATGGAAAATCGATGAATTTCGGTGTTGCCCGCGACACGTGTCCCTGGAAATGATCGTGGCGATGCCTTTCGAATAAATTGTTTTGGAATAAAAGTTTCGTGTAAATTTGGAACTCTTTTATATTTTTTTGATAAATGGTTTCCTTGAACGTAATTCCCGAGAAGTATGATATTATCCAATTTCTTATTATTATTCGTTGAGAATAATGAGAAACGTCGAGAAATCGGGAACACTTGCGCAGAAATCTTGCAAGACTGTGGGAATGGGACACTTTCCTCAAGCCTGGTTCCAAAATTAATCGAGGGATTTGAAGTCGAGAAACTTAAAACTTATTTCACCGTGATATGAAATTATTACGTAAAATTAACTCGAAATATTTCATAAAACAATTCGAATTTTAAATGAAGTTTTTAAGTTGCTTCAATTTTTCTTCAACTCGAAATGTATTTTCGAATAAATTGAAGATAATTCTTTTTTTTTTTTTAGAAATTACGCCACACTTTTCGACAAGACATCGTTAAGAAATTAAAAAAATTTGGTATTTTCGAAAATAAGAGAATCGGATTAAAATCGAATAAAACCATTAAAAGTACAAAATAAATCCACTCCGTGATATCCATCACTTAATTTACAATTCAAAATTATCGTCTTAACTGAACTCTTTCACATCCCCGTCGCAGGATTCGTGAATCACGTGATATATTCTGCCTCGAAACGACGACACATTTCTTCCACGAACGACGTTCCATCTCTTTATCGTCCACCTTTATACCCTCTCCCCCTCTCTCTTACGTCGAATTCACCGCCAAGGAAATCATCAAGAAAGATCCTCCTCCTTCCATCCTGTCCCGAAGGTTGAAGCCTTCTGAGAGACGATCCTCGCGCGGACGTAATTCGTATTTTTATCAGCGTCATTATACAACGACGATGACACGACATCGTTCCGTGGAATGACTGCAATTAAAATTCCATCGTGGGCCTCGAAAAATCGTCGAACGACCGTCGTCCAATCGATGTCTTGCCTCATGTAATTTTTTCCTTTCCCCTTTTTTTTTCTTCCTTTTTTTTTTTTTTTTCAAGCAAATTGGTTCAATAACGAAGAGGCGGAAGTGGATGACCTATCTACAAGGAAGACGTCACTCGAACTGGTAACAGGATCGTTAAGAACGACCTAGTAATAGGATCTGCATAAGATCAGCTTCTCCTTTGGAACAGGAGGAACACTTGCTCACCTTATTTATCCTGTCTCTATTTTTCTCTGTCCCTTTGTCGTTGAATATGTTCTTCTCTCTTTGTTCTTTTTTTTCTTTTCTTTTCTTTTTTTTTTTTTTTTTCCTTTCAATGTACAAGTTGTTATAAGTTTTTTGTAATTTCATCAGAAACTAGTCACGGAGGAGGAATCTAACACCGGCTCCTAGATTTTCATCGAGGACACGAAAGAGTTCGTGTTCACGTAACACGTGCGGCCGAATATTATTTTACCTGGGCGCAGGAGGGGAACGAATTAGATGTCCTGGGGCGGGCAGCGGTTGGTTTCTGGTTACACATGGACCTCCTAAGGTTGTCCGGGAGTTAATAAAACATTGGTATCTACGACACGGGGTCCCTTTATTATGAGAGCGATTTTCCACGGTTCTGTCTGGCGATACGATGAAATAAATATCTCTCGATCAACTTTGTGTAAGGAGTGTGGATATATATAACGAGTATGGATATTCATTTCGACGAAATGGAGATGAAAGAATGATAAAGAAGAGGTTAAGACCGTTGTTTAATCATCTGCGCATATTTTTAGATTATTTTTTATTTTGTTATTATGTTTAATACCTCACAGAGTGCATTATATATTCGTGCGATGCATTTAAAGGATCAATTTTCAAAGAGGAAGATCAAACGAGTACAGATATACTCGTAATTTAACAAATATATCTTCAAGTTTTATTTTCGCAGCTATAAATATAATCCAGCTTAATATCTTTTATAATCAAAGATATAAAATTTCAAATATAAGAAAATTGCAATTATAAATATTAAATCGAATGTTGCTTAATAAATAACTTTACATTCTGCAATCATATTTTTACTGAAACAAAGGCAAAATTCAAACACTGCATATACTATATATACGTTTCCTTGTAAAACGTAACAAAACGAAAAGAAAAGAAGAAAAAAGAGAAAAAATAAAAACAAAGGAAGATGGTTAACGTGATACAATACACATTTAATGCGCATTTTCGTTCATTTACCCTCGAGGGTAAGGTTCTGATCATTTACATCCGAACAGATTATGATCGACGATCATTAAGACGAAGCTACTGCTTGAAGCTGGTCAGACCGAGAGATAAGGAAGGCGAGATAGGGAGAAAGGGCTTGGAACGAAAATCGAGAACGATTTATACCGACTCACGGTAGTCGATCGATCGATAATAATCCTGTAACGATCGAACCCTCCTTCTCACGACCGAGGCTTCGAATAATTGAGCTGTACGCCCGAATAACCGAATTAACGAATTATATCTGTCCTCTTTTTTTTTTTATCTAAAATGAGAATCGACAGGATATACACGAAGAGAAAGAGAATATTTCTCGTCGCGTCATTGAACGTCATCAATTATGTCGTCACTCTTTTGTAGCGAGAACGTGTACGAATATGCGTATATGAACATTTTCGTATTATCCATTTCTCGATTAATTAAAATAGAATAAATAATTTTAAAATAAATAACGAAAAAAAAAAGAATCTTTTTACACAGGCCTATAATCGACGCATTACCAACGTCGTATTACTTAAACGTCGTGGACACGATCCACGTCGAGTAGGAGGAAAATATCCGGACGAATGAATAACTCGTGCAATACGATACGGGCGAAAAGTCGACACCAGTCCAGTGTGAGTAATAAACGTACATATATAATCGCACGATCGGCGGAACTTGGAAGTTGAACGAAGAAGAACGAGGTACGCGATATTTTGGCAGGAAGTTGCTCGGATTAGGGTCTCGCTTTCACTCCTTTCATCGCTGCGTTTAAAAAGGTGGCTCGCGTTGGCTAACGGAGCCGCAAGTCCATTTATGTTAGCTGTTCCGCACGAACGGGCCCCGAAATGAGAGGCCCACGAAACTGTCCACCACCACCAGGGATCCATTTACTCGGCTCGCTCCACGACCTCCACGCATCGCCTCCTTCCCACAATGAGCCACACCACCCTCCACCATTCTTTCCTCCTCCTTTCGAGAAGGATACCATACCATGCCCATTCATTCGTGAATGGAACGTACTTTGATGCGTATGATGTTAAAGATCGTTTGGGTTTTAAGGTGTTAAGAATGGGACCTAAGGATCTCTGTAAATAGCATTGTACAATAGCTGTATATAAGGGAGAAAGTGATTGATATTTGAAAGTATTGCGATAGATAATATAATTGGTATTGTAAAATATTAAAATTTCTTGTCCATTTTATATTTTACATACATACGTGTCAATGGATAGAGATAATTTCTCTTTTTAATTGAAACAACGTTGGATGAACGAAAGGTTAATTTTAATCATTGATATGTATTTATGATTGAAAAAGGGAATAATTTATACTGTGCTTATATCGTGTATTTTTTTCTTATAAAAAATTAGAGAATATTTATATAAACCTTCGCAATTATATAGAATGTCTCTGTTTATGTACGTCTTTATGTGCATCTCTGTAAATAAATGCACTTATGTATCATTCTTCACACGTCAAAGATCTAATTTTTCATCGAAGTAAAAATTTTCTATCGAACATTTCCAATTGCTCAATATCTTCCATTATCGTGCAAGTTTCACGCGCGTATATTTTATCAGCCTCAACAGAGATTTCGATTCATCGATAAAATCTACACGTATGCCGAGCCTTTCTCCTCATCCTTTTTCAAACTTCGCCAATTTGCGTTTTTCAAGCGTAAGAATCGGTTTCATGCTTAACAAATATCCGTGACGATCCCTCGGCTGCACGGCTCATTTCTATTCGAGGATATCCATTCGCCTCTGGTAAAATCCACGACGCGCGCGATATTCAATGATGATCTTTGATTACGATCTATTATGATCTCTTTGAGGGAAAAAAAATTTCTTTTTTTTTCTTGAAATGAAATGTTTCCACTTCAAATCGATATTTACAATTCGTTTCTAGCTAATGAATAAAAATTATATATTAAATTTAAATATAAAAACTTTTCTACGATAAGATTTAAAAACATTCTCTTAAATCTAACTGACGTGACAATTCGTCTATTTCTAACTCATTAATCTTACGAAACACATTTTAAAAATTACACGTCACATCTACTCGTTTTATTATTCCACTCCACTATCTTGCATAAATTATTGCAAATATAATTTCACTACCGTCAATATTATTATTGAATAATCAAGTACCACTTGCCAACCGGAACACGGATTTCCCAATACCGAATATCTCGCGTCAACTATAATCTACAGAAAATCAGAAGCAAAAAAAGAAAAGACAAGAGAAAAATTCTCAAAACCAATCTCGATATTACTCGGCAACAACCATCACTCAATTTCAAGAATAGACACCGTCGAAACGAACTAGACGAGCCATTAATTCCCTCCGAGGCACCAACTCTCATCACCGCCAATCCCGTGAAGACGTCAAGAGCAATTGAAAAACGGAATCATTCTTCCCAGCTGGAGCAGCATTAGACCGGCTCGTAAAACTCTCCCCCCCTGGACAATTTACGAGGCAACAATTCTCTCCTGTTCCTTGTTCCTCTGCTTGTTCAACGCGGCCATTTTTCGCGCGGGCAACACAGTCGCGGTACAGTTATTTCCATCGGCGATGCAACTTCATCTCATCGAGGAGAGAAAACAGCGAGGAGAGAAACGAGAAGTTGCTTGGTGCAATTTAATTGTTTAAAGCGGGCCCGAAGAGAGGAAGAGAGAAAGAGAGGGGGAGGGAGGGGGCTGCGTACGATTCGAGAATACGTTTCGGCCGCCCTGGAATTAACTTGGAGGAAAGATTGTAGGGTAGCAGAAGGAGCAGGAGGACGGTGAGTGTGGGAAAGGCGAAGCTGGCCCACATGACGCGAGAAAAGTAGCCTTCGTGATCCGTTTGAATAAGAGCCGATTCTCTCTTTTTTTTTTTTTTTTTGAGAAATATATTTCGAGAAATTTGTTGAGAATTTTTATATCTTGTCCGATATTGTGGATTATGAGTAAAGATGAATTGTACATGTGATTTCAATATTTTAGATATAATTTCAAAATGGTTAATATGATACTTAATTGGTATATTTGCAATCATTTGTGTTTTATCTTTGGAACACGAGTTCAAAGAATTCGTAGATAAATAGATGGTGATAAACTGTTAAAATTATCATTTACTATTTCTTTTACTATATATTCACGCATTAATTCGGATTGTTTTTACTCGATATTCAACTATATATACTCTCATTAACACGTGCGAAATTTATCGAATTAAATGATTCAAACTTAAAAAAGATTTTAACATATCGTAAAACATTTTTCAACCTAGGATGAAAAATCTCCAGTGGAACTCTAAGAAAATCGTAATTGAAAGTTTACGAAAGAGACTTGGCACGGATGCCACCAGCCGACCACATTTACAGCGAAAAGAATTCGTGACCGAGTTACGTTTCATCCGCGTAAATCGGTTCTTAAGCATCCATTCCATCTTTGTGGGACACGGTTCTCTTTCTCTTTCTCTCTTTCTCTTTCTCTGCCGTTTGCATAACGCGAAATTGCCATCGAAAATGGCCACGCATGGTTATTATTGAAATTTCTCGCGGTCGCACGGACACGACCCTGTTCCGGCGCGCGGTTTGCAGGCGAGAATGAGAACGAAGGGGGTGTGGAGGGGTGTGCGCAATGGGATCAATGGAGGATCGTCGTCTTCGAACGCCGATTTCACTTCGATTATCGGCCCTGTTAACACATGGTCGGGCTATCGAAAGGCTGGATGCGGTGGATTTCACGCCGTTTGTCGGCCAAGCGGTTTCCACGGTTTGATTAATGAAACGTGTGGAGAATGTTTCGTCGATCGCCTTTCCAAAGGTGTTCATCTTTTTTCTCGATTGCGAAAGATTGCGTTTCGATGACAAATTAACGATAACTAAGTATTCATAAGATAAAATAAGATGTTTGAGAAAGCTTGAGGAAGTTTGAGAATATTGATAATTGATTTTTTGGAATATAAGATTTATAATTTTTATAAGAGAATATTTATAAGATAATATGATAAGATGATGATGTTTGAGGAAGTTTGCGGAAGTTTGAGGAAGTTTGAGAACATTGATAATTTGTTTTTTGGACGAATATAATATTTTTATAAGATAATGTGATAAGAAGATGATATTTGAGAAAGTTTGTAGAAGTTTGAGGAAGTTTGAAAATATTGATAATTTGTTTTTTGGACGAATATAATATTTTTATAAGATAATGTGATAAGAAGATGATATTTGAGAAAGTTTGAGGAAGTTTGAGGAAGTTTGAAAATATTGATAATTTGTTTTTTGGACGAATATAATATTTTTATAAAATAATGTGATAAGATGATGATATTTGAGAAAGTTTGTAGAAGTTTGAGGAAGTTTGAGGAAGTTTGAAACTATTAATAATTTGTTTTTTGGACAAATATAATATTTTTATAAGATAATGTGATAAGATGATGATGTTTGAGAAAGTTTGTGGAAGTTTGAGGAAGTTTGAGAACATTAATAACTTGTTTTTTGGATGAATATAATATTTTTATAAGATAATGTGATAAGATGATGATGTTTGAGGAAGTTTGCGGAAGTTTGAGAACATTAATAATTTGTTTTTTGGACGAATATAATATTTTTATAAGATAGTATTTATAAGATAATATGACAAGATGATGTTTGAGGAAGTTTGAGGAAGTTTGAGAATATTGATAATTGGTTTAATGATTTTTAGACGAACAACGAATATAATATTTTAAATAATGAAATTTATTCGATATTGATGTTTATTTCCAAAGAGTATTATATTTCTAATGATGTTAAATTGACAGAAGATAGATTAAAAAATATATCGAATAAATGTGGCATGATTGTAAAGATTTCTTGTCTCGATTAAGAAATAAGCGAGCTTAAAATTATCGTACAAGTACAATTGATTGAAAAATTAATCGAAAGATAAAGAATCATTTTCTCCGTTCGTTCTCGAGAAAAACTATTACGTTTGAAATTCCAAGCGATAAAATTCCAAGCGACGAGGACTAGCAGCCAAGAGGTTGCAATCCAATTTCTAAACATCCCGACGAAACCTTCCAATTTATGAGCGAGCGAAGAGTCATTCTTTTAACGTTTACGTAACGCGCGAAACGCGTCGAAACGTATCCAAACGTATAACTAATGGCCGCAACAGTTTTATGATGAATACCAACGGATATAGACGACGAGGAGACGAGGAGAAAGGAGAACAGCGTTGCCTCGATGAGACAAATTGCGTTTTCTCAACGACACGTTGCCATTAATTGACTCTTCCATCTCATCTGTTGCGTCCATCGCCGCTCTCGAGCGTTCATAATTATCACAGCTCCCGCATAGTAATCGCGAAATTGACGTTTCAATTAATTCCGCGGATTACGAAATCTCGCCTCGTTATTATACCGTTCGAGGCTCAGCTGGTAACCAAACGTACAGTCTATAATAAAAATTCGATCGTATTCGGTGTAATTTTAATTTCTGCCTCATACTTTGGATGAATCGCATGAAATTAAAAAAAAAAAAAGATTTGAAGTTTATAAAATTGAAATAAAGAGTTTTTTTTTAATAAAGACACGATTTTAATGAATGAGAATCAAAGTGTCTACAGAAATGGAATGTATATATAAAAATAAAAATTTTCTATCTATCATACAAATATAGATGTATTAAATAAAAAAATATTTAATAACTGCTTAAGATATCATCGAATAAAATCATTTTTAAACTTCTTCTTAAGCCCGTAAAAAATTATTTCTCATCTCAATTTTCCTTATACTATCACACAAATCTCGATCATCGTTTTTATTTTTTGAAATCCATATATGACACGAACAAAAAAGATTATTATATCGGTGCTCGTGATATTTTTGCGGCCGACTGTAATAATAACTCTCTCTTTCCCTCGTTTCGTTTCTAATTATGAACGCGTCGCCCGACCTTTGCTCGATGAGAATTCCGGTAGGATATTTATACTTTAACGTTTGATGGGCCAAGTCACGCGTTCCGCGGGGATTTTGATCGATGATTATTGACAGACAGAGAGGATAAGCATCGGGGAAACTAATGTTACTTTCCCTCCGCCGATCTTTACGAGCGGAGATCGCAAATGGAGACGTAGATGAGGAAATATAATTGATACGAGCGTAATGAAACGCGAAGTCGGTTTTAGCCATTAATTTGTAAGCCCATTCGTCTTGTTGCATTCTAATTGCGTGTACCATGGTAATTCTTTACCTTTCCTTCTCTCCCTTTTTTTTTTTTACTCCGATTTTTACACCTTCACGCCAAGTAATTTTCGATCTACAAGCGTGGAAACAATAGATATTCACCTTCATGCTCTGATAAAACTGAAAAATTCAACCCTTCCCTCCCTCCCTGATCAAGAAAAAAAATTCAACTTCAAGCTCCCATCCATTATGAAATCTTCGATTACACAAAATTATCGAATTACATTATCCTCATTATACAGGCACGATCGATTTCTTCGAATTTGCAGTATTTTGCATTTGCTCGAATCGTACTTCGTACCACGCTCATTGGACGGGTATGAAAATCACAAGAGGAAGTACTTCTCCTTCCGCCTTAGGGGATAGTTTTGTAATGGACACGGCACCAGCGTGGTTTCGCCCTTCGATCGGCAATTTATCAACTTCTTGCCTTCGAGTCGCGTTAATAATGGGATTTATCGGCCGATATCGATCGATCCTCCGCGACCGGGTGAACCTATATCCATCGCGATCTGGAACCGGTTGGCTCCTGGACCCAACCGATACCACGGTGGGGGCACACGGCGCGGGTATTTATCACGCGCGATCACGATCAACCGGCCATTTGTCAACCGTGATTCGGCCGCCCGCGAAACTCCGATCCTGGCTATCGATGAGAATGATTGGTTGCGTCGCGAAACCGTGATCGTTGCTCTGCCTATCCGCCGATTCCGATCGCCACGGTTCGGAATTTGATGGGTCGAGGGTGACAAGTTTAAATATTTGTAATTGTGAAAAATTGGGGTGGCATTTGTTAAAGGAATTTCGAAACTAGAGTGTCTTTGATCAAATTTTACGATTGTTTGGAAAGGATCACCTATTTCTAAATGTCTAAATGCTTCGTAAAACAAGATGTATTGTTAAATTCGATCTCACGATCGTTTATGATCTTGTTGATTTCCCTCCAGAAATGTATCAAAACAGGCAAGATAACAATCCATCTTTCCTCCCCCGATCGAGACGAAACTTTCGACTCGCTCAAGTCGGCTGCCACCGGTCGAAGCCCAAATCCCTCCGCTTGAACGATCCGCGCAGGCTGAAAACGGATCGTCCGTCACACCGATAACAGGATCATCCGTGTTTCACCCATGTTATTACGGGAGAACCCCGTTTCCTCCTCCTTCTCGATACACCTTTCCCCCATTTTCGAAGGAACGAAGAGGAGAGCGAGCCGAATCGCGGCGCATCCATCACGAGGAAGGATCGCAACGACGAGGGACGACACGTACACGTCTCGATCGCACACGCAGGTTATCGTATCCGCCGTGCAGCCACGGCTGCCACCGCCGTGTTCCAACCGCTCCGCTGGTGTGTTATTGCGTGGCGCAAGCCGTGGCTGCAGCCGGCTGCAGGTGCACCTTGCATTACCTCCGATCCGAGCGGAGAGGAGACGAGCGTTTCGGCGGCGTGCATTGTGATCGAGTGATATAATAAAGGCAGAGCGAAGCCCGTGGGAAACGGGAGAAACGGAACCACCTGACGCGCCTTCGGCCCACCGCACCGCGGCAGGGAAGAGGAGGAGGGGAGAAAGCGCGGGATAGGCCACGTGACCGATGCTGCTGCCACCACGCGTCGTAAATACGCGTCCCGTCGGAAACTGTCGCCGAGACGGGAACGAAACGGTTGCTTCCCATCCCGAGAAACGTCCGGCCGTTTCAATGGATTTAGGTTGGCGTTGCTTCCGAGCATATCTTGCCTCGTCGTTTCCCTCGTCGGTGCAACGCTTGTTGTAGAACGTTTGAAAAATAGGATAATTTTATGATATTGAATTAATAACATGTTATGATAATCACTAATTCTCCTGATAAAAGAAACTGAAACAAGATTGAAGACGTAAGATCGAGTTTGGAATCGTTGTAGAGAGTAAAGAGTATATTCTGATTGGTCCATCATCGAGTCCAACGTATTGGACTTTCGAAAAGATTGTCAGGAGGCAGTCTTTCGCGATAATATAATTATTTCAGTAACGTTTGTTGATAACGTCACGTCACGTTACGATGTCATCATCCTCGACGTCATCATCGTTCGACATTACCGTAATTACGTTGTCAAACAGTGACAAAGGAAAACGATGGTTCGAAATGACAAAAAAGAGAGGGGGAAAGGGGAGGGGAGGATAAAAAGGAAAGGAAAGAAAGGCAAAATATATACGACAGATGATGGAACGATATTAACAAACAGATGACATATCGTATCGTCTCTCTCGTATCGTCAATTAAGGATATCATTAACGAAGAAAAGTGCCACGGGGAGAGGAATTTGTGAAGGGAGGAATAGAGGGAAATTACAACGTGTGAGATCAAAAATTAAAGTTGTTCTCCCCCGTGTTGTGTTATTCAATGAACAGTCTTCGTTCTTCGAATAATTGCACTCGTCGTCGAGCGTTATATGCTAAGATGTATGTAATCACTGATGGAAACACACAGTGCATAGAATTTATGCGTTGCGGAAATTTTAATTTTTCCGTATACATATATGGGAAGGAAATAAAAATTACGATACGATAGTCGAATTAAAAATTACATTCCATTCCAATCCTCGTGATAGAACTCTCTTTGCAACTTCCCTCACATGCACTTATACGATTGTACGAAACAATATCTATCTCAGGGACACGGTAAACGGTTTCATGGAAGACGCATCTCGCAACAAGTAACTATCGCGATTTCACACGAAGGAAGAAACGTTAAGGATTTTTCATTCGCCTCTCGTTCGATCGTCACGAGGAATCGAAGTAAGGTGTTGGTACTACGCCCTCGCAATAAGAGAAATGAAGAATCGAAAAAGTGGACGAGTTATTGAGAACCGTTTGCTCGCAACGGGATATCGAGCTCGGTATCCAACGGGGCACGGCATGGTGCCGCTATCATCGGTGTAGCTTTCACCATCCTCATCATCATCGTCATCTGGCAGCTCCCTATGCTTACGACCGTTGCCCTTAATGGCTCGATTCGTCATAACCCGTTTCAACACCTTCGATTATCGATCCAGATGAAACTTTGCAATTCCATTTCGGGACGGAAGCGATCGAGATATTGCTTCGTGTCGTGGTATAAATATTCGATTATTAGATACGGAAAATAGGGGAAACCGTGAAAATGAAATCCTTTTTTGTTTTATCTCGATAAGTTGCCGAGATACAAAGATACTCAAAAGTTTCCTTTCCATCATCTAGGGCTACATTTTTCCCTAGAATGCTAGTACGTTTTTCTAGAAATCTTCTCCGGAGTTAGGGATAGATAAGTATTATACAAGTGCAAAATTTACTCTCTTCTTTGCACAACGATGAATCGAAAGACATATTGGGAATTAATATCATCGAAGTTACAACAGTTCAAAATTTTTCCCCCAATTTCAATTCAAAGCTCTCGAGGTAAATTAAAACTCGAACAGGATGTATTCCACGTTAATTCCACTTATTGCATTCCTATTTCAATAATCTCGCAATCTTCTTGTCCTTGTTCACGAACTCGAAGAGGATGAACGAACACTTTTCCGGATTATCAACGATTCCATCCCCCCCCCCCCCTCTTGATATAGTATTCCGTGGAAGCTCGATCATGCGAAACGAGGAATGAGCGCGCGTGGAACGTGGATTTTCTAAAAAAAAGAGAGAGGAAAAAAAGAAGGAGAGAAAGAAAGAACGCAACGTTTCGGTACAATGGCAAGCAATTTCTACCGAGTAAACCGCGTTTACATATGCATACAAAGCCGCGGTTCGAGCAGGCGACAATGCGCGGCGGCCGGTGCCATCGATTCGAGAAAAATAAAAGCGGCAAAGACGGGTATGACGCCGGCACCGGTTACCATACGCTTACGTCCATAGAAACGTCTTACGGAACGGCGGGCCATTTATGTAGCCGCCTCGAGGACCGGATTAATAGCCCCTCCCTCCCTCCCTTCTCGTGCATACTGCTTCAACATACTGGATATTCGTTCCTTGCACCTCGTTCCCTGTTACGCGAGCGGACGCTGACAATTTGCAAGGCCAAATAGGGTGGCTCATTTAACCGGCCGGATTTATTTGCCGTTTCCTTCGGCGAAACCGATGATAGGATAGTTTAAGGGAAAGGAATGATCGAGATTTTCGCCGAGTTTCGATCCTTTTGGTATTCTGAAAATATATATAACTTAGAAAAATAGTTTAATCGGCGGAGACAGAACACGGAATAAAAAATATATAAAATATTACACAAAATTCATCTCTCTCTCTCTCTTTAGCGCGAAAATAAATCTTCTCAAATGAAACAGAAGGGAAAGAATAGATCGCAATTTCGGAAAAATAGTAATAAATTTCGAACGAGCGAAAAGAAAAAGAGGAAAAAACCACGCGCCAATATCTCCTTCGAGTGTGTACACGAAGCGATCAGCGTCGAACGTCAAAGAGTCGACGCAATATCAACGTCCCCCGAATTTCATCGCTCGAATCAAATCGCGGATGAACAGTCGCGGAAACGCGATGTATAAATCGGCGAATATAAACGCGTATCCGTTTCGTATCCTGTTAGTTATCACTGTGCCTTACGTATCGTTCCCAACTTGGCAGCGACAATTCGCAACGCCAAATAGGACCGGTTATTTAATGCTCGTTGCCCTATGTTTACTCGATCCGTGGCGCACAATTGAATTGCGCCCATTAAATCGGCCGAGGGGTGCTTTCCACGGCGTGCACACGCTTGTTTCTCGCCGCTTATTCGCGGAATATATAGATATATATGTATATACAATGTATATATATATGTGTGTGTGTATACCATCCACCGTGAAAATTCAATATTTTACAGGAGCAGATAATCTGGACGGTTACGCGGGCTCTGTATTTTCTTCCGCGGTGGAATGCCGCCTCGTTCTCCGCGTGTACCATTACCCCATTACTATGGTCTATGAAGACGTATGGCTCTATTTTCCAGGCTGAAACTGAAGGCACAATTTGCCCTGTCAAAGAAAGTTATTATACCGAGGCGGCGAGGAAGAGTTGCCGATTTACTATCGAGGAAGGGAGGAGGAAAGGGATGGATTATTGGAAGCGGTAACGATTTGCCAAAATGAATTGTCGTTGGATTGAAGAGTTTTGGCGATAATGCACGTAAAATTCGAAGCGAGGGGTGTGTTTTTGGAAACAAATAGCAAAATTTCTTAAAAAAGAATTTTTTAAACGATAAAAATATTTAAAAACTTATTTATTTCGATGGATACGATATTAAAATGTAATGGATTAATTAAAAAAAAAAATTGGAAACGTCAAAGTGAAATATACTATCGGAATTCAATATGTATATTAGTTTAGGGATATCTTTTTATTTCCTTTTCTTTTTCTTTATAATTGTATAATTATAATCTAATTGAAAATTAATATATACATGTAATAAATTTTTGTGCTTAATACTGATATCGATTTCTGATTTAATTTTTCGATTTCGAAAAAAAAAAAAATAGATAATATGTCAGAAATAATTTATTAACTGTTAATTACTTTATTTATTAAAACATAAAGATATTATATTTTTGTATTCGTACGAAAATAAATATATTTTTTAAACGTTCGAGAAATTAATGCGGATTAAAATTTATTTGTATAATATATGTACATCGTGAAAGAACATGATATATGATGAATGAAGGAAGATCCATAAATACGAATTCTTCTTATGGGATATCAATTACACCCTTGTTACAGCTCTTTTATAGCCTTTGGCGCGAAAATATCATTAGAATCAATAACACCGACTAGCCCACCCCTCTCAGGATCATCCCTCTTAGTTTATGTACTCGCGATTCCGACCCTAATATTTCCCTTCGTACAATTTCCACGATGATGCTGTCACTCGGCATGTATCCTACGAAGCTTTCCCTTGTCCTCTTTCGATCATTCGTCCCTTTACATCAACGCGAAAAGAAATACGAAAGAAAGATACACGATACTTCAAAAAATTTTAGAAACTCCCATAAGGCGGTTGATTCCATCCTTCTTCTCATTTCACAATGCTACAGTTATTTAAATATCCTTCTATTCTCCAAATATATGATATTTACACGAGAAATTATATTTTTATTAAGTAAAAATCTTCTAAATTGAGAATGATCCCTCAATCGTTACACAGTAATCAAACTTTCTTCAATTTTTTTTAATATACAATAACGCCTAATATCTTTTAACCGCGTTAAATTTAATCACAAATTCAAAAAGGAACAAACCACGGAAGGGACGATCAAAAATTCACAAAAAAAAAAAAAGAAAAAATGTTCCAGACCCAGGAGCACAATTAATCAACACGAATACGTTTTTCCATTAACGAAAATGCAAGGCTAAGAGTACAGCAATATACCCTTTCCATCTCTCGAAAACACTCCATTATTCTTCTCTGTTGGAGAGGAAAGAACCGGGAGCAACGTTCGTTCATTCCGTATATATCTTTCGTCGGTTTCGTAGTAATATTTTTTTCGGTATGACCCTGAGGAGCCGGCAACTCTTGTCAAGTTGTTGGAAGGACACGGCGAAATCCTGCGGCATCCTCGCGAGGGTGGATGGAACGAGAAATTGGAGACGCGGGGAAAAAATACGCGGATAAAATATATGTATATATATATATATACATGGCCCGAAGGTCCAAGGGGGCCGCCGACGTTGTCTTCCGCAACGAGGATTTGCCTTCGAGGGAAGAAACCACCCCGCTAAGCTACCATGATTCCTCGAGATAAATTCCCCCCCTCCACCTCCCCATATTATGTCGCCCGGGATAATACGAAAAACCGACCGCGACTAGGCGGCGGCTGTGTGTATCGAAGCGCTTGTGTACACAGGCAAACGAAGGAATACACTGGATACACTGGAGGTGGTTTATGGATGTTTTATTAACCCTTTCACGATGGATTTTTTTTCCTTTTATGGCACAGTGAATATTGCGCCGATAAAAAAAAAGGAAGGAAGAAAGAAAGGAATGTGGGAATTTAATTGAAAATAGAGCGAGAATTATAGGATTAATGATAATCTCGTTTCTAATCTCGTATTCGGGATATTGTTTGTTAATAATTTGTTAGAAAAATCGTGAGAATTTTAAAATTTCTATAAAATTATTATTTTCGGACGGATGATGTTAATCTTGAAAGGATTAAATTGTTACATATTTAATAAAAAGTAGATGAAAAGTGTTCTTGTTTTTTTTCAAACTTGTAATTCAATTTATATGAATGAGATTCGGTTCATATATATATATTTTATATAGGAAATGGAAAGCGAGATAGAAAGAAAATTTTAATTTTTCACATCTTAACGAGATCGATCAATTTGCGATTCACACTCGAAATAATTATCATTGTTGATTAATTTATAGATGTTTTGTTTTCACCAAGTGGATAAGTTTTCATTCGAAATTTCATTCCGTCGAAAAATAATAAAAATTCAGCCTCTCCTCTCCCCGGTATACACGCGCGTAAAAATTTTTACGATCGACAGTGGCCAAGACGAAGCTCACCGAAAAGAAAAGGACCTTCTTCAGCATCCCGAGGAACGAAAATAACAAACGTAACCATGCACGTTTCTTTTAAATGCGATTTCGAAAAACGAGCAGAGAAAAAAACCGAAAGAGATTCTCGATTCTGTTACCAAAATATAAAACCAAACAACGTAGAAAAAAAAAAGGAGATTAAAAAGAAAAATATACAAAAACAAAGAAGAAGAAAATAATCTGGTATTCCAGAATTCGGGAGGATAAAAAAAACGCCGATCGTTGGGGCCTGATAGAATTTATGATGGGGCGTTAATCAGCTCGAGGAGCGCGAGCTGCGTTAATCGGAGAATAATTTCCCGTCGCAATTTCGTCGAATTAGTAATTTATTTTACAACCGTTCGGGGGGATCCAAAGGATCCAATAAAAATCGGCAGCAATAAAAATCGAACGCAACGAAAGCGTATCCACGAGAGGGTTGCTCGCCTAATCATCGCCTCCTCGTAACGAATTCCTTGGAGATCCTTTCCTCGTCTTTTGCGATTCCAGAAAAAAATTCTGATAGTTCGAAAAACAAAATGTTCGATGAAATTGAATTTTAGATAGAAGATGGAAGCCATGTTATACATAATATTTTGGAAATGTAGGAAAAACATAAAAATCAATCTTATATTTTTTTAGAATGGAATTGTACATCTTTCGATATAACAATATTTTAAAAATAAGTCATACTTATAAATGATAATTAGTTTTTGGAATGTGTCGATTTTTCAATGCATATATTTGTGCAGTTAGCACAAAATAATCATGGCTTGTAAGAAAGATTATTAATTTCGAGAATAATAACTCCAATTTCCTTAAAATTCCTAAAAAGTAAAAAAAAGAAATCTCTTCCACAGTGATCACGCTACCGAACCGAAATGTGAACACGCATTCTTCGAGGATAGAGAGAGAAAAAAAAGAAAAGAAAAGAAAAGGAATGGAATCCGGCCGTAAACGTGGCCGGGGCGGCCAGTGGCTCGTATTTAAAGAACTTTAAGGAAGCAGCGCCGTTTCGACGATTTCTCATTCGATCCTTGTTCGCGAGGACCCAGCGCGTTTAATTAAGCCGTAAATCGATGGGGCCCCGGCTACGGTTTATTGCGGCCCTAAACTATATCAACCACGACGAGGAGAAAAATAAAAGAGGGGGAGAAGGAGATCGAAATTTCGAAACAGTTTCCTCCAGTTACGATTTTTCGCTCTCCTCTCCTGTGAAACGACTCACGTTTTTATCTCTGACAACCACCCTTCTTCACCCCCTTTCGCCGTGGTTGTTAATGACCGAAGAAGCTCGTAAACAGGATTGTGCGTTGATCGCGGTGGTCCTCGGGGATCGCTCGTCCTCCGTGTGACCCTCCCCCTCTCTCCCTTCCCCAACCTTGCCCCCGGGGCTCAAACTTTAACGTTCCACGGTTTTCATTGGCCCTTATTCTCACGTGAGGCCGTGGTTAATGCGACGATCAAAAACAAGGTTAGGGAGCGAGCTTCCTCCCGGGCTTGTTATCCTCGGCTTATCGACGGGACGCACGCGCGGATAATGGCCCTGTAAGCGGTAAAGTTTATCGGTTTTAAGTCCGTTAATTATACGTTCATCGGCATCCAACCCTTTGGACCAACCCTTCGGTTTCAAGATTAAGAATTTTCAACGAGGCGAGAATGGATGGATTTGATCGATGACCGAATCCATAGATGATGGAAAAGATATTTTTGATCGTGATCCATCCACGTGTGTATAGATTTAAATAAGGATTTAAAACGAATTGCTTTTCGCAGTTTCGAAGGGTATGTATTATTTGAAAATATGTATAAACGAGAGGTAAAAGAATATAATAATACGCTTTCGATATTGTCGATGAAAAGTTAAAAGAATCGAAAGCATCTCTTCGTTCTCATTCTCCTAATCGACCTCTCCACCTTTCCAGAAAGGCTCGCGCCCCGCTTTTCGAAACGGTTTTTCCATGTTGCCGGGGCCACGAGCCGGGGACGACAGAAAATACAGAAGGAGCGGCGGAAAAAGCGAGAGATGCAGGTCGCATCCGGCGCAGCTCGTCGCCTTCCACTCCCATTTGAATAAAAGCAACGATAAGCACATCCTTAGAGTCACTCGCAGTTCTGAATTGTTTCCGCTTCTTAAATCCCCGACAAATTTATTATAATAACTACCCTTAGCCGGCGGATCCCGTACCACCCCCTCCTCCTCTCTTCTTCGTTCTCTCCTCTTCCCGAGGTTGAAGAGAACGGTTTCCTCGTCCTCGTCCCGCCAACGGCGTCACGTAATCCTCTCCCTCCTCCGTTTTTCCTCGCGTCGCGTCCTCTTCTCGCCGCTCGAGGAGAACTCGCCCCTTTTCTTCGTGGCCGCGAGGCGAAAGGAAGGATCGTTTCCGCGAATAATGCGTTCCTGCTCCATGCGCCACGGGGGTGGTATCGGTTGCGGCAATATCCCGATGAAAACATTACGAAGACGAGTTTTGCAATTTTTCTTTTTCTTTTCCTCTTTTTTTTAGATAAGGAAATTTTAAGGGAGGGTGCCGTTCTTTTGAGGGAATTTTAAGACGAGGATTGTAATTGTGAATGCGCGAAGAATTCGTTTTGTTGTTGTTGAAGAAAGAAATGTGTAAGTAAGGAAATGTCAGTTGTATATTATAAATTATTGTTATAGAATTTAAAGTTCACTGAAATTTTATTTGTGCTTTTATTATTCAATGTTCCTAGCAATATTACTTCATAGTTGGTACCTATTTGTTTTTCTTCGATAGGCATACTTCAAATGTTTTGTAAACAGATCACATATAATCAAATATATTCATTCGGCTAAACCCGTACATTTTTATTTATTGTTTTCATTGCCCAGTCAACAATTGTAAATTTTACGAAGGGAACTAATTCATTCTCTTTTTCTTTTTTTACATAGGGGATAGTTTACGAGTGATTCGTATTTATTTAGAGTGAATTTAAAACATCGTGATATTGCATAGATCCGTACCTCGTACGGATTTGATCATTGTTCAAACACTTCAACGTAAATATTTTGTTTTAGAAATTATGACTCACTGAGCCACAATGAAGATTGATAATTAAAATATAATGATAACGATTGAAGATAGATGTAATAAAAATCATAGAGGAATTCTTTAGTATAGTAATGTATGGTGCTGTAATACGTATTTTTAAATCAAAGAGAATTTTCAGAAATTTCTAATTTAGTATTATTGTTTATTATTGATTCAAAGAGTGATACACAATTCTTATAGATGTAGAAGAATCAAGTAGGGAAGGAGGAACGTGGTCCAGGAATAGGATGAAGGTACGTAATTGCTTTGGGTAAACGTACGGAGCATGTTCGTGGATAAATGGAAAACAAAACGTAAATTCCGAAGCAATCAAGGTTTTGATAAACTGAAATATGATTCGTGGAAATATTAAATGTTTAATGCTAATAGCTCATGCGCTTGTTTACGTTGCAACTGTTCACAGTTTACTTAGAGAATAATAGCTTCACTTGATACTATTCGTAGCAGCATGATGGAGCATGCATTTATAAAGTAAACATTGCTCTTTGATGTTAACGAAAGAAGATTATAGGATAAACCTATTACTGTTTAAAAATAATTGAACGACGACAATATATTTTATATAATCAACGATACAAAATTTATAATCGATCTGGTAAATCTCATTAAAACAAATGACAAATATCGTTTAAAAAATATCAAATTTTCAAAAAAATTAATCCCCAATAAGAAAATATTTCTGGAACGAATAATTTCAAATTGACGATAAAAGTTCCTCGAATCATAGAATCATAAAATTAAAAAAAAGAAAAAGCGTCTCGTCTCAAATCTGTCTTCTCTTCAAACACGATGCATCATCATTAATTGCATGGATAACTGCACTTTCACAAAATCGTTTCGAGAAACGCGTTAAAAGTTTTCACGAAAGCGCGAGAGGAGAGGGAAACGATAAAAAGCGTTAAAACGACCGTAACGATGAGCGGCTTTTGCTGAAAACAACGAAAGAACTCTTTATTGTTTGTTCTTCCAGCCGGATCCACGTTTTAAACGAAAACGCGGCAAAACACGGGGATGCAACATCTCAGCTGTTAAAATACTTTTCTTCTTTGGCCATGCGCCATCGTTAAATCATATCGGGTTTTTTCGTCGAAAAGAAAAGAAGAATTTTTCAAGTTTTGCCCGGTTTTTAGGCAGAGAGGCTTTCACCGAATAATCAACCTTGCTGCAGAGTTTTAGAATACTTTTTGGCGAGAAAAGACCTTTCCTTTTCTTTCTTTTCTTTTTTTTTCTTTTTTCATTAAATTTTGTCATGGAAATTATTTTAAATTGAAAATTTTCCACTTTAGAATATTTGATTGACGTTTAAACAACTTTCTATTGATATTTTAATAATAATGATAATTTCTTTTTATCGATAACTTTCACATTTCTGCAATCTCCAGAAACAAATTTAAATTATTAAGAATAAAAAAAATTTAATTCTCGTTAAATTAAATTAAATTCAAGTTATAAAATTAACCTCTATATAATCACATTTTCAAATTCATCTAATTGTTTCGTTGAAAAATAATAAGAAGATTGTATAATCTTGTTACCCTTCGACGCGTCAAGGACGTTCGCAGGAACAAAAATGGCGAACGAGAAACCGCATTTCGTTTTCATTTATACGCAATATCCGAAAAACGTGCGTGAAACCTGGAGACCGCAAAAAAAGATTATTCGACTTTCGAAACGAATAAATGGCGTTTAATTCACTTTCACCGTTGGATCGTTCGAAAAATAACATGTTACTCTTTCATTTTCGCCGACATTGCGACAAACGAAAGGATTCTTTTTTTTCCCTCCTCTCATTCCGACCTGTCCCTTCTCGTGCATGTCGTTTCCGTAAACGAAACCGGAAACAGCACAGGTATATTCATTTCAACGGGAATAATGGGCGTTTTAAGTAGGACGACATTGCTCCTTTGAAACGGTCTTTCGCTCGGCTAAATGAATGCAGTTAAGAATCTCTTTCCCTTCCTTTTTTTCTTTTTTTCTTTTTTTCTTTTTTTTTTTTTTTACAAGAATTTTTTGGAGCACCTTGGGAAAAAGACGAGAGAGTTGGGAAACATTGTGAGGAATTCTCGAATAATGAGTGTGCTCGTTGAAACTTCATAGGTGGTGGTGTTCTAGAGAACTTAGAGTGTATTCTTCTTGCTACTTTTCTTGTGAACGACTAATGTATATCACTGTGCAATTTGAGATATATTATTTTTATCTTTGATTCATTTTTTCCTTTAAGTTAATTTCAAATTTATCATATTTGTTTGTGATAAATTATTTGTTGGTAAAGAAAGGGGCTAGCAAAAAGATTTTCCATCAAAGGAAATTTAATTCGATTAAATTTTGTGCCAAAATAGTTTCGAAATTTTTTTTTACATCCCCTACAACGATCATTTATTACTTTTTTAGTACAGATGTGAGATAATAGAAATATTTATTTGCAGAGTAATTGTTTATTTGAAATTTTTCTTCGAGAGAAATTTAATTTACATAATTATCGATTGATATAGTTATAATCGAACAATTTTTCTAAAAAGATTTACATTTTTAATGATTAAAAGAACTTGTCAATTTTCTGCAATTGTTACAATTATTCTCACACAAATTTACGTTTCAACAATGACTGGTATTTTACGTAATGAAAAGTTTCCAAAGAATCCTACCCACTTCCGTTTTGGTCAAAATGTTTCTATGAAAGGCTCTGTTTCAACCTTCTCTCATTTCTTCGAACTTTCAGGTTCGCAGTTCGAAAGATTGAAACGAAACGTAAGCGAAAGTTGAATAGAAACAGAAAGTAACAAGAAAGAGAGAAAAGTTGCTCGTACAGCGACAAGAACAAAGGAATAATTTATCTATGAATTTACGATATATAGATACACATTCTCTCATAATTATTTTTTACTATTCAAATTATCCAACATATTATGTATACATGCGTTTGTACTTGGACACTTTCCAAATGCAATTTATTTCAAAAATTTCATCATATCAAATTCAGAAAAGAAGAAAGATAAATCTCTCAATCCCTTCCTTCATCCTTTCACCAAAATCTTTCAAATCAATCTACATTCGATGAAACCCTACTTTTCCAACCACTCCATTTTCACAACGAAACGATATACATCATCGAAAATAAATGAAATAAAGAAATAACAGCGCAAAAGAAGGAAAACGTGTCGAATTAATTGTAGAAACGTGCAGGAAGGGCAAAGGAAACGAAGGCGCGAAGGAAACAAAGGGGGATTAAGCGAGAAGAAGCAGCGCAAGAAGGTGGCGCCTGGTAATAGGGGAGGGAGGGGGAGGGGGTTTAAGGTCGGCGAAAAGAAAGGAGCGGGTTCGAGGGGGTGCGCCAGCGACGTGGTATTTACGACGTCATTTCCTCGCTGACTGTCAATAATTTCCCTTGGGGGATGTGGAGAAGACGCACCGCTCCTCGCTCGACTCCCCTTCCACCCCTGCCCTCCACCCCAATGGAGGAGGACACTTCCTTCCTTCCGCGCGTTCCGCGGCCTCCTTCCTCCTCCTCCTCCCTTTTTTTCCACAAGCAAGCAAATTGAAAAGCCACCGACGCCGAGAGAGACGTCCTCGAGATACTGTTTCGCGGCTACTGAGAAGTAATATCGCGGGGATGAAATGAGATTGCGTGCGGATCCGAGTGTACATTTTTGATAATTTGTTCGCGAGGAGGAATCGTAATCTCGACGATTAAGAAAGACGGAGCTGATACGTGACACATAAGACGATCGAAGGATTGAATCTCATTTTGAATTTCCACGAACGATTTGAGTCGTGTTCTAAATTTGATACATCTTCTGCAAAAAAAAGGGAGATTATATAAAAGTTCGTTAAAAGCGAACAGTAAAATTGGTAAAAGTATAATTCCAAGCACAGATACGAATCCTTGTTAACCTTTCATCTCAATCTTCGTTGGATCACATCGCTCATCATCCCCATCGTTCGTCCCCAAGAATCTGTTAAAAGGCAAGGATCAGCTGATTCTAATGAACCATCTCCTTTAACTAATTTACAATCAGCGCCCTCGTGGCGAGGCGAAGGAAGCAGGGGGTGGCGGGTATATCTAAGCCTCCCCCGGGCTGGTGGGTTGTCGCCTCCATGACCTAGAACTCTTTAATTCCACCACCAACCATCCCCTTTAACTCATTAGACTCAATCAATTATACGGGCGCAGTCTCTTTTCCCTTTCTCTCGGCGTCTCGCCCCTCTCCCCCTTTTGCATCCCCTCCCCCGCTCCTCCCGTCCACCAGGACCGATCCCAGCAGCCCTCTGTCGTCCCGTCGAACAACCCTGTCTTAATCCCTCCGACCGAGACCACCCCCGAGTGGTATCCCGAGATACCGGGGTTTACCAGGGTAAACCTCTTAGCCGCCAAGTCAAGGTCACGAGGAATAGATACCCCGGCTCCGCGATACTTTGCCAGATCGGCGAATTTAGTCGGCCGATTCGATTGTTCCGTCTCGATCGAGAGGGACACGTCGTCTTACCTGGAACAAAAAAGATTCGTACCTTATTTTAGTTTATAAATTTTGTACAGATCGTTTCGTTTTTATAAATTAGAGAGGGAGGGATATCTCGAAGAGGAAAAGAAGTTATATAACGTTCGTTCATAATATAATTTTTCAACGAACGAATCGTTAAGTTTGTTATTAACGTTAGAAAAAGTTTTACCCAATATCCAATTCAAATTCAACGAATTCATCGAATCGAAACGACGATCATCATCGCAAATTAATTCTCCCCGTGTGTATTATGCTACGCGCGTGTAAACAAACCGTAAACGAGGAGAAGGAAAAAAAAAAAAGATACGAGCACGTGATTCGGGGGGTTGAAGAACCTGCGACGACCTGCTGGAACCTTGCAAGGGTTCGTTATCCTAATCTACTACACGCGCCAACATCCATATCCTTGTGTGTACACGGCACGGTTAACAGGATCGCATTATGGCAGGGTGGGCCATTCGTTTTCTCCACGTCGAGGCCCCGTAATGTCGGCCGATAAGGCCCCGATAATCCACGCTCGCGTAGTGTGTTAGCCGGCAGTTAAAATGGTTATCGTCCTGCATCTCGTGTTATTCGTCAGCCCGTGACGAGTGGGTGGAATTTTACGTCCGGACGTGGCCGTCTCCCCTCCCCTCTCCTCCGTCCACACTGTCCACGGTGAAATAAACTCGATAATACGGGCATAATGCTGGATA
Organism: Apis cerana; assembly: GCF_029169275.1. Classification (NCBI taxonomy): domain Eukaryota; kingdom Metazoa; phylum Arthropoda; class Insecta; order Hymenoptera; family Apidae; genus Apis; species Apis cerana. The sequence goes on along the minus strand of NC_083858.1, from coordinate 9,568,563 downwards.
TCCGTTCCTCGTCGATCAACATTACGATCGACTTAATGAATCGAACGCGTGTCCCGGTTTTCGTTCGCCATCTAATTATACGCCCGACACGGACAAATTAATTTGCCCGGCTCGGTGATTACCGCGATAACCGAGGACGAGAGGGTACGAGAGGGTACGAGAACGTTGCACGAGATCCGTGTTCGCGGTGAAAAATGAGCGCGCGGATGCATGCATTAGCGCAGCTTGCGTTTTTTTTTTGCTTCATTCGAAATGGAAATTGGAGTGGATAGAGGTTAATTAATGAATTTGTAAGAAGAATTGATAAAATAATTTCTTTTTTTATTAGAGATTTGAGTTGGAACACGAGTTTATCTTCGAATTTGATTCGGGTTTGGGATTGGGTTAAATTCGATTCTGTACATCGATCTCGATTTTTAGATTCGATTTCGAATCTGGATGGAAAATTAAAACAAATAAATCGAACATAAATACACTTATTCGATTTAACACTTAATCTTTCGAATAATGGTATTAAAATTAGGACTATCTTTGAACTGTTTGATCGGGCAAAGGAGGGATTATCTCACGTTTTATTCGAGCCGGTTAAAACACGCGGGAATTTCATAAATTGATACACAGGCGCGGAAATTAGGCCGATCAGTTGGTGTCAGCGGTTTGCGTGCGGTTGAACGAAGGCCGTTAAATAATTTCAGAGCACACTGGTAATTAATGGCGAACGCTTTGTTATCGCGTCGAGCGTGAAACAACAAGAGGGAAGGGGGAGGTGAATGTGAACCTCAAGACGATGTCATATTTATTTCGTTAATCTTTCACCCCCTTGGCCGGTTCGCGGCCGAGAGACCACCTCTGCGCCGCTATCGTTCGCCATAATGGCGGACGATAAAGAAGAGTAACGCTTATCGGAATTAACAAGCCGATAACGTGAGCCACGTAATTTTTTAACCAGGGAAAGAAATACGATTTCGTGCATTCCGAGATTAAGATATCCCTCTCCCCCCGGTGAAATTGAATAGTTTCCAAGCCGTTTGAACAGCGCCGCTCCTATTTAGAAAGGAGAGTTAACGTTTCGTGCATGCGTCGTAAATTATGAAATAGGATATGATGCGGAATGACTATGTAGTGGAAGAAACGAACAAAGATTTTCCCCATTGTTATTTTAATATTTCAAAAATTAATGGATCGATAAATTTTCTCCATGATCTTTTACAGGTTATTGTTACAGGTTTTGTTTGTAATTAGATAAGGTGGTGATAAAAAATTTTTAAACTTTTAAAAGAGGGAGGATTAATGCTACTTTAATGTAATTCTTTCATTTTTCAACGGTCAATTTTCCTTTTTAGTAAAACGTAAAAAAGTATATTATAATTCTCGAAAATTATTGATCGAATATAAATAAAAATTTCTTAATTTCCTTGTCCATTGTGATTTTCAATTGATTCGAAATAATTTTTCCTCGACGTTTCGTTAAGAAAATTTTTTATTTTTCTCTCTCTATCTCTCTCTTTATATATATATGTCTCTATCCGTAAGAATCGAGAAGAGGAAGAGTCGAAGGGAAGAAAAGTCGGAGGGACTGTCAAGACTTGCAGGGACCCAGCCGATGATGTTATGCAGGATACGGTAAGGCAGGAAACGGTGTAACGTTGGTTGGTAGAGGCTGTATACGAGGGTGGAATATGCTTAACGTTAATTTGTACGATAAAGGAATTATTGATTTTTACTTAGGCGGCTCAGTCAAGGGTGAGAGAGGTCGGAGGGGTGATGAAACGTCGCTTTAAAGTGGAGGTACTAATGAGACACCCTCAACGCGACGTTCAACTTCCTTCATTCACCCGTCTTGTCCTCCCTTATAATTCTTTAAACGCGAGGATCGTTTAACTAAACGTCCAATTTTATAATAAACGTGAGAAATTTTACAATAATTCCGTTTCCATCCAACGAATATATCGATATTATTCTTAAGAAAACAATCAATTTGTAAATTCTCTCTCTCTCTCTCTCTTTCTCTCTTTTTATATATATATATATGATGGAGATTTATCAAAATTATCCAAAGATACGAATTAAATTTTTTTTTCAAATTTTACAAAAGTGAAAACTTTTTATACAGATTAAACAAAAAAAAAAAGATTGCATAAAGGTTTCCTCGACTTGGAAAATACATTTCCAGGAAGTTTTTACTTAGCTCTTTAAAAAGTTTAAATTGATTCAAGTTTGATAAGCTCCGCTGGCATTTCTTTTAATAAAGAATTTCGCATGAAATGTACCGATGAATAGTTTCAATTCAGAGATATGTAACTTCTCTCTTTCTCTCTTTCTCTCTCTCTCTCTAGAAACAATAAACTTGACTATTCCTACATGCGAAATTTTTATTTCGTCCAAAAATCGATCTATTATATGTTCACACGATTCATATTTTAATTATTGTAACATTTGCAACGAGTCTTTTCAGATTCCTTATTATTTCAGATTTAAAAAAAAAATTTAAGAAAAAATTTTGACCCATCATCGTTTTTTATTTATTTACAAATTACTTTAATCCATAGAAATTCAGAAAACAATCAAGATAAATCCTCTTCAAATGGCTTGCTAATAGCAAACAATTTTTTTCCCAGAGTTGGCAACCAAATGGAAACAATCGTTCCTTCTTTCTCGAGGAATGGTCTCTTACTCACAGCCCGTGATTTCTAATAAATTCAATCTCTCCCAGCGTAGGCGTTCGTCGATGAAAAGATATTTCCTCCTCCGCGATACGCAACGGGTGAACCACCACCTCTCACCCTCATCCCTGGGTAACATGGCTTGGCGAACTTTTTAGCCGCACGCATCCACAACCACCACCCGTGCACTGTGCGTGAATGTGTGCGTGATACGCGGCTTGAAATTCGGAGTAATAGGAAAACTCCTGAGCGGAAAAGAAGTTCAATCTGGCCGGCCGAGGGAGAAGGCTGGAAAAGCTCTTTTGACTCCTTTGATTCCGACTCGCCCCCACCGTCCCCTCTTCACCATCACCTTCTTCCAAATCTTTCTCCAACTTCCCTCCCCCTACGGGGGAGCGACAACCACCATCGGTCCAACCACCAGTCTCAACCCCCTTCCTCGGACGAACTGGGGCTGAAAGATGGCAAGAGGTTGCAACGAAAAGAGGTTGGTTTCGGTTTCCACCCTCAGGCCTTGTACCTTGTCTGGGCCAGTCTCGAAAAATCTTACCCCACCTCCCTTCCCTAACTTGGAAGATTCGACTTTTTGTTCCAAAGTGGTGGTACAGCGAAGGGCGAAACAGGTATGGAGGATCTTGAGGATTTGCGGTTTTGGAGGGTTGGAGGATCTTTGAGCATGTTTTTCACGGTTTGGGGTAATGGATGGCGAGCGTATTTTGGTCGGAATAGCGGTTTCTCCACGGTGAATTCTCCCCTTTTTTGGAAGAAGAGCAGTGTGAATAGGAGAGATTGTTATTATTCAAAATGTATTCTAAATGAATTTTAGAATCTTTCCTGTTTAGATTTCCTCATTGAACTCTATATATAATCATAAAAATTCTTTGGAATATCCAATATGGAACGAGCTTATAAAAACGTATAATACTAGAGAAGCTACATCATGTCAGATCGCATAGTTTCCATACAAGAAACCGATCATTGTGCTCGATCCACGAGCAACAAAGTCTTCCCCCACGCAAAACAGTACCCTTTATCGAGCGCCGTTTCCTCTCAAGGGCCGCCTCTCAATCTGCATCAAAGGAAAACATCTCTCCGCGCCAACTTCAACTCCGGCAATCATTTCACAAAAGCGCATCCATCCCTCACAACACAGATACATTATTTTCCTCATTATTTTCATCCTCCTTGTCCAACGGTAGGCTGCACAGTAGGTCAACGAAATACTACTAACCAACTTCCTTCCAGAAGAGAATTATTTCTCGAAAAGGTCACGAAGGGGGCGCGAAGTAGCCACCTGAAGAAGAGGGATGGAGGAGGAAGTGGGGTGAGGGGAGAGGGGTTGGAAAGTCGTCGTCGTCGTCGCCGCCGCGCGAGCAAAGAAATAATGAAACTCCGTGCCAGGAAAGTGCTCGCTTTATTGACAAGAGGGCCCAGGGAGGGCGGGAGGGAGGCGCGACGAGGGAAAATATAGTGCTTCCATATCCGTGCGCGGCTGTCTATCGATTCTCGACGAGTATAAAGTACTGCGATTCCGCCCGACGCCGTCGCCTACTCGACGGAATAAATTTGCGATCGGTGGAAAGGGGTGAGAGTCGCGGGCCGTGGAGGGGGAGAACTCGAGGAGAAAAGGAGAGGGGCCTAGGGGGGAGAGGAAATGGAAGAGGAGATATACGTGGTTGCGTATGGAATTCTTTCTCGAATACGAATTCGTTCGATCCGAATCATTCGAATAAATTTAATTGTGGATGACTCTTGTTGTTTTTGGGTTATTGAAAATTTTTAGGTTGGACTTTTTAGATTAGACCGTAATGAAAATATTAAATATTGATTATTTGAAATTGATCGTGATAATTGGATAATCAAGGAAATTGCGTGGGATTTGTAATTAATAAGATAGAAAGTTTTATAGTATCAATAAAAGGTTTTCTGTATCTTGTTCGTTATAGGAGGAAATAATTTCTTCGATTTATGTCCGGTTTTGGATAGAATTTTTAATTTTAGAGAAACGGTTAAAGAATTCAAAAATAAATATCGTTTTCGTTCCGCTCTCTTTTTTTTCTCTGTTTCACTTTTGTCAACTACGAGTGTAATAACGAATTAATTTCCCCTCGAATCGTCAACCGTAATTAATTTATTTTTCACGCGATTCTAAAAAAAAGAAATGAAATTCCTCGAATCAAAAATTGATTTCCCGTAAAAGTAAGGAACGATGATCGAACGATTTTCGTGACGTTACGTTTCGTAAAATTTCCGACTTGAAAGTGGGATGTTAAAGCTCAAACATTCGAAGGGAGGAACGTGATTTTTCACTCGTAGGACGAAAAGACGGCGAAAGAACCCTTTCCCTCCCTTTTATTCCCGGTAGATCGTTTCGAGAGGAGAGGGAGGGGGAAAGGATCTCTTCTTTGACGGTCGAGGATCATTACGGAGGCTGATTGGCGGGAATCTTGTTAGAGGTTTCGTTTGAATAATCGCCGGTCGAGCCGGCGATTTTCATGACTCGATCATCGTGTAATGACGCGTGGAAATTCGGCCCACCGCCCTCCATCTTCCCACCCGCCAACAATAATTTCGAGGGTCGATTTCTTGTAAGCGTCCCGCGTGCTCCTCCTATCCTCTTTCTCATTATCGACGAATTCAATTTTGCGTCAATAATATTTCCGAATAAGGATCATCGTTCTTCCTCGATTTTTACGAATTTTTTAGGATCGTAATAGATACGATATTTTGCGAATTAATTTGTATAATCGTGTTACGAGTTTGTCCCCGGTTTTTATGTAAATCATCTCGTAAATTATTATACGCTGTAATAATTTTGTAAATTAAAACAAAAGAATCACGAAATAATGATTGTTTAGATTGTTATTTCAACTCTTTAACTAAGCCAATTTTTTTATCTCAAAATTAAAATGCGATTGATTAATCGAGATAATAAAGTTTGCACGAAACGTATACACTTTGTTTTTAAGCTTATTCTCGTTGTATACAACAAAATTTTAATTACAATCGAAAATTTTAATTACAAAAAACGCTAAATAATATTCACCTAATATTACTCGCTCCAACTCAACTCTTAAATATATCAAAAATTTCTCTTAACTTTTCTCATCGACCCCCAATAAAAAAAAACCAAACCAAACATCGAAAAATATTCGAACCGCTCCTCCTCCAAAAGAGGACCACCACGCGGAAATTTGTTTCCGTTTCAAAGTACCCTCAGGTGTAGCTTTACACGATTATCCCGGCTCCCTTTTTCCAAGAAACTTCCATCCCTTCGATCCCCTTGCCCCTGCTCCTCCCCACCCTTGGAAAAACGCACAGTTCAGGTATACATCCCGGGGATAGAGGATAGAGGGGAGGGGGTGGAAGAGGAAAATAGCAGGAGGAACGAATAAAACGCGTATCGGCGAGGTACGCGGCCGGCAAATCAATCTTCGCTTCTTTCCACGTCCACGTTCTTCGTTGTATGGGTGGCGAGGCCTTCTCCTCTTCCCCTCCAACCCTCCTCCTCCCTCCCCTCGTATATCCCCCGACCATCCAGCTTCTTCTCGTTCCGTAGACGCGGCACACGTACGGAACACGCACGCGTGCACCATCGGTCCCTAGGAAAAATATAACCGGCGCTAGGTCCCTCCTCCTACGGGACGGCCGCGAGTGTACCAGCCACGTTTCCGGATTTATCGAGCGTGGCCCGTGCCATTATTTCAGGGATTAACGGCGTGGCGGGGCACGGGCGAATTTTTCACCGGCTCGTACATCGTTCTTCGACGCGGAATTTCGTTGGGAAGAAATTTACAAACGCGGGAACGAGTGAAGGAAGAGGGGAAGGAACAATACTTAGCTAGGAAACGGAAGTTTTCGAGTTTTGCTGTTGTTCTTTCCTTTTTCTTTTCTTTTCTTTTCCTATTTTCGTTAGAATCCAGTGAAATGATATGGAGAGAATGTGAATGGTTAAATTGTGTTATACGTTGTTAATATACGGAAATGGAATTATTTATGAATACGTTCACGTTTTTCGTCCACGTGTTTAAACAAATGTAAATTATATAAATTTGCAAAAGATAGATTATTTTCTTCTTCGTGAATGGATTTTGTACACTTTGTATAAGTAACGTTTTAAAAATGATATATTTTATCTCATAATCTAGAAACGGATCCTTGAAGTAAGATTTATTTCCACTCGTTAATTTTTCAGAAGATTCGAGAAAATTTTTTTACGTTTAGTTTATTTATATACGCGTTTTTGTTATTGAGTAAATTTATAAATAAAGCAATTTTTAAATTCTTTCTTCTCTTTTTATCAAGATTTGCTTAAGAAATTCTCTTGCTCGTCTTAATAGGACTTGGTATAGTCCTTGGACCGTGAGCATACGAAATTCTACGGCGAGACTCCTTAACGAGCCGCGTGGACCGTGTCGATAAGATTGTTTGCGGAACGGACGTTTATTTCAGAGCGCGAATACACCGGATTTCCTAATTATTCGCTGCAAGTGGAACTCTTATCGGCGACCAAGCGCCGCTACGTGCTCGATACGCAAGGTAAACGTAATAGTTTTCGAGCTGGGTCTGGGTCAGGACGTTGGATCGAGACAGGCTAAATACTTCGTTCCTCGTGTTTCCTTTTTTTTTTACGTTGGAAATCTCTTATAAATCTTATAAAAATCATATCGAGGATGTAATCGTGATCGAGTAAAGATTGATTATGGAATATATAATGAACTACAAATGATTATTGATTTAAGAAATTTGTAAGCGGATTATAAATGGATTCCGAATATTTATGCAATTTCATACTTTTCATTATTATTGGAAATTGAATGAAAATATCACAATTTATGTGTATTCCTCTCATAAATGCATAAATATCTATTTATTATGTAAATAAAGAAAGTTATTCAATTATAATTGCAGCGATTCTACGTAAATCACATTCCGCGTATATCGTCAACTTTATAATAATATTCGATACTCGTTTTTATTTAACAAAATTTCACGAGTAAATCACCCTTCCCCCAGATCCAAACGAAAGAAAAATCCAAAACTTCTCTTCCAAATACACAAAAATACGCGAGATTGAAAACCAACGTCAATCCTCAACTTCAAAAGGACTCAACCCTCCTTTAAAGAACCCGGGAGAGCTCGGCAAGAGCCGCGAGACGAAAACAAAAATCAAAAACCCCCTTCCAAAATTCCCATCGTCGAATCGTCTCACGCGAAAAATCATTGGCAGGCGTGGTCTCAGGCGAAATCTCCTCTCGAATATTTCAGGATCTCCTGGAAATGGAGGCCGAGAAAAGAGCAGGAACGTTGAAAGAGAGAGGAAAAAAATGAAAAGAAATAGCAAAAAGAGGTGGAAAACGAAGGAAAGATCAAGCGAGCGAGCGAAGGAAAGAAAGAGAGGTGGCGAAAGAGACGGGGAGCGATAGGGGTGGAGGGGGTGGTTCGGCGTTCCCGGGGGCGAAAGTGGCGCGGCGTCCTAATGCGATTCCGATATCGGCCCGGACATCTCGTGAGCCGACTACGGCTCCTGTTTCTCCGCCTCTCACCCCCTCGCGCCGTCCCCAGGAACGAGAACTCACCCCATCGCATCGGTTCGATGGACGAGCGAAAGAGGAAGAAAGAAAGGAAGAAAGAAAAGAAAAAAGAAAGAAGGAAAGAAAGAAAGAAAGAAAGAAAGGAAAGGAAGGAAGGAGAGGAGAGGAGAACGGTGGCGGAAAAGGGGGTGGGCCGTGAAAGCGAACAGGGCTACCCCCCTGTAAGGGCGGGGTGGCTGCTGGAATGGGCCGATATGTATGCCGTGGGCGCACCGCTGCCACTCCGCCGCCATCTTGGAATCGATGTCGATCAAGCGGAAGGAAGGAACTTCTGCGCAGCTCGGGGGCGCCCGGGGTGCACCCGGTCCACCCCCTCCTCTGCGTGTGTGCGCGCCTCCACGCACATATTCCACCACCTACTCTCCTCCGCCGTACCACCCCCCGTCTCACTCACCGCCACGTAAGCAGCGTGCGTGAGGGTACGTACGTCGATTCTGCGTGCATTTCTTCCTCTTCCTCTTCCTCTTCTTCTTTCTTTACCTCGGAAAAATAACCTGTTCCTCTTCCATCTAATATAATATTGTTAATATTGTTCTTTATAATTAAAACGCATAATGGTTTTATCTTATGAATTTTTCTACATCCACATAAAAAAAACTCAATTTATACTTCATCTTTTGGAGAAAAAAAACTTCAAAGACGTCTTCACCTTTAACGAGAATATTCAAGGGAAATCGGATCGTCTTAAATAGATCCATCGGCGAGAACAATACCGACAAATAAATTACCCCTCGTGGGGTGCTCACCCTAAAAAGGTTCCTCTCGAACCTAAGAAATATCGCTGTCTACAGCGTTATTTCTGTAAAATGAGCGAAAAAGAGGCGAACAGAAGAGAAGAGAGAGAGTAACCGGGGTTAGATATAGACTGATGTGATCGTACGCGAAGAATCGACGGAGTTACGGGGGCGGAGAAAGAAGGGAGGCTGATTTATGGGATTGCAAGGTTGGCTGGTATAAGCGAAAATGGCGTCTCTGCAAATCGATCGTAAAAAAGGATGTCGCGTGGTCGTACAATGGCCAGCATCTCGTTCGTTAGAGCCTCGACTAGGGAATAAATAAAAAAAGGAAGGAGGAGGAGGAGAGGAGGAGAAAGCGCTATCCTCCATAACCCATAAAGAATCGAGGCCTACGGTGATTTATTTTATAGATTATGGCGGCTGTGCACGCGATCCTTCATGACAATGGCGAAAAAAAGACGAACGATGTACGCGTCTTTTCATCGTCCTGATCGTTGCCAATTTCATTGAAGAAGGAAAAATCTGCTATCCTTCTCTTTCTCGTTTATGATCCATCGATCGATCCTGCTTCTTGCTTGAGGATTGACGTGAAGCGAGAAACGAAACTTAAGATGGAATTTATCGAAAAGATAAAAGATAAGTAAGTTATGATGAAAAGGTTGAAAGATTTTGGTAAATTGAGTTCTTGATTGGTTTAAAGAAATAAATACAAATTTTGAACAAAATAAGTTATAAATGATAATAATAACTGTAAAAACACTGACCTGATAAAATCTAATAAAAATCTGATAAATCCTTATATCCAGTTCAAGTTAATTCGAATTGACGATGAAAGACAAAATACAAAAAAGAAAAAGATTGAAAAATAATATCTCACTTGTTCACGTAGCTAAGCTTTTCAGAATGAGGAATTAGGAACTGAAGGATAACAAAGGAGCTCGGTGATAAAGCAGCGAGAAATAATCGAAACTCGGAAGCGGGGCTTAAGGGTAAATTCGGTCAGTGTGCCCCGTGGGCTGAGGAATACGGAGAGTTGAATGGCTCGTGACCTTGGCCCCGAGGCTGTTAGCCTGGGGTTGGCAAGGTAATTAAATGCTATGGACGGGGTTGGCCGCTATAACCGGCAGGATAGAACGAAGGGTATCCAGGGGGATGAGGCTAATTGCCGATGCAAGGAAAACCATCCCCCTCCACGCCACGCCAGGATCTTTCAAGGTGCTCATCCTTCGGATTATACCGCCATCTTATTAACGATCCTCTTACACAGCTCTGTCCCCGTCCATGAGAAATGTCCTCTTCATCGCCAAGTAATCCCATTCACAACATTCCTTTTGCTCCTTCTGCAAAATTTGACGTTTCTCAATCCTCGTTCCTCGTTGAAAATCATCTTTCGAAGATGGGAACATTGCGATTGATTAATTTTTTCAAAATTAATCGAGCTAACTTTTAAAAAAATAATCCAATCCTCGATTCCAATTTGATAATTTTGTAATTAATTCCAAAAGGAACGTGACCGAAAATGATAACTTCCAAAAACCACATCACGCACATTCACCTCCAAACCCTTCTCCCTCCCCCCCAAAATTTCTTCAAACTCATCGATCCTTTCAAAACCTTTCAAAACTTGGCTCCAGGAAAAAAACTTTCTCGATTCTTTCTCCGAAACAAGTAGGATCGAGGAAACTCCCCCCATAGAATTCCAAGACCAAAAGTCCAAGTGGTTGGGAGATAAAGTTTCGCGTGACGGGGAACCACTGTCCCGGAAGTAGCCCAGTTACAAATTAGCATCCAAGGATTGCCCTTGGCGTCTCTATCCTATCGCCTACCCTCCCTATCTCTCCCTCTCCCTCTCTCTCTCTCTCTCTCGAACCCATTCAACTCCCGATCTCCTTCTTGTTCCTCCATCCTCGTCGCGCCGCGCGGATCGAGAGTACTCCCTTCTTCCCGGTTATTAAAGAAAACCGCCTTCGGGGTCAGGTCGGGTTAGGTCAGGGCGGCAAGGAATAATGAGCGGGGAAAAGTTAAACGAGAGTATTTTTTACCGAGAGGAAAATTACGCCCCGCTCGCGTAGTAAAAGCGGCGAGACGAGGAAAGACGAGGGGCACAAGTCCAAGCACGAGACCACGTGGCCAAGACCGAGATGGAGAGAGAGAGAGAGAGAGATGGGAGGGAGGAAGAAATTCGAACGAAGATATCTGGAGTGGAGGAGAGAGAGAAAGAGAGGGAGAGAGGGAGGGAAGTGAACGAGAAATCCAGGGGTTGGAGGTCTCAGAGGGGGTGTCTTCCATTCATTACCGCCGGTTACCCCTTAATGGAATCTTCGTGTCCTCATCTTCCCACTGTCCTTCCTCGCCTAACCGTGGTAATTTCTGTTTTGCCGAACAACGAGAAGTCGTTTGTACCCGGGGCCGCCATTCAGATACACCCGCGACGACTTGTACCCGACCTTGATTTCCTCTCCTCCTTGATCTCTCCGTTCAACTAGCCGTTTCGTGGTTTCGTTTCAGAGTAGATTGTAATAAGACGTAACGTAAGAAGTGTGACTCTTTTTTTTTTTCTTTTGGATACAGCTTTTATTTGGGAATTCGTGAAATGAATGATTGTAAATGTTTTTCCATTTCTGAAGAGTAAGCATGGAAAATAATTTTCGAAACTAAAATTTATTAATCGAATAATCGAATTTTTCACGTACTATTTCTTATAAACGAATTATCAATTCTTATTATCATCTTATCAAGATACGGAAATATTTGCGATTACACAACATTTCTAAATTCATTCTTCAATAACAATGATAAGATCGAAACGAAACTGTAAAACGATTAATTAATAATGAGGTAAAAGTATATGTTGCGGATGACACGATACGAATAATAAGATGTCGTAAATTATTACAATTTTCGCGCATCGATTTCAAAAACGGAAGGGAAGCGAAAACTTGTCGGCGCGAGACAAGAAGCAAAGAGCAAAACACGTTGTAAAGGGCGGCGTTATACTACTCTTTGAAGCACGGGATATCAAATTATTCTGCATAAAGGATGACACAGGTCGATGGTAATAAACTGACTCGGGGAAATAATGGCGTAACGAGCATAAAGTGGGGTCCGTGCTCGTGCAGCCGGCGGAGCAAAGAGGCGGAAAAGGGGTTGGAGGACCAGGTAGGCCCATTATACCCGGTGTGTGCCCGTGTATACACAACAGGGTGTCTATAAATGTTTCAGGGACTCTCGATTCTCGCGGTGGTAATTTATTCGGAAAGTCACTCGCCACCTGAGTAACGTGAGAACGGGTCGAGATGCATCTGCATGCAGATGTATCGCGCCCAAACTTTGTCGATTTCATTTCTAATTTCCTTTTTTTCTTCCACCACTAACTTTTTTCCTCTTTCTCTCCTTCTCGTACAAATGATACGATTTCAACGACGAGTGTATACTATTTATTAGAATTAGAAAATTAAAAACATTTTAGTTGCAAGGAATAATTGTAATGAAGAAGAAAATGAGATTAGTTAGAAGAGGATTTGAATAAAGTTGAGAGGACGGATTGAAAGATCGATACAAGAAACTTCAAATATGTTTAATATATTATCGAGTATGCAATATTGTGATTTTGTTTTTATAATCAACATGTATCGATGTAAATGTAAATTTCTCTAAAAATTATAGGAATATTTCTCTCTTCAACCATTCGAGATCAACCAAAGCACAGAAAGTATATAAAGAAAAATAAAGTGAAATTCCAGAAGGGAAAACGTCAATTTCTTTCAACGTTTTTTCGTGATGTAAGGATTTGAATATCACGTGACTAACCTATGGAATTTCCCTTTGCACACACAGGGTGAAGAGATTAGGTTTCTTCGGATGGATGGGCCGGGTGGTGTCCGCGAGATAGGGACATGGGAAAGCACTCCTCCTTTTCGTATGTAGATTTTACGGAATGCCCGAGGGATCCCGGGGCGCAAAGGGTTGAAGGCAAAGAGGTTCGATACGGATAAGGGTTAAGATATACGCGTGGGAAGACAGTCGTCTGGAATTTTCGAGTCATGCCACGTGTTCCACTGTGTTTCTTCAACACGCTCGAATTAATCAGAAAAATGACTTTTCCTTTTGCTCTTTTATCGCGTTCTAAATTCATTTTTCAAGCTTGAGTCTTGTACGCTTTTCAGGATCGATTGTATAATTTAATTTATACAGATCCTAAAAAAATTATTGATAATATAGTAAAGATTTCTTTCTACGTTAAACTATATAAACAATTGCTATTTTAAAAATCGACGTAAAATAAATTCCAAACAAAGAAAAATATATTAATTTAGGGAATATTTTGATTTGAATTTTACAATAAAATTAACAAACACGGAATTTTCATAATTATTATTACCAGAAGAGGAAGATAATTGATTATGTTGATCGTTCCTTCCGGGATAATCGGAGAAAATTAATAATTCGAAACGGAGCCGAAACGTAAAGGAACGAACACGGTGTTTGGCTCATCGTACAACAGTTTCGTGGCTAGCTGCGACTGTTTGACGGTCGGTGTTTGCTCAAGGCCCGTTTACACGCGAGCTAACGTCGTTAGAAAATGTGACAAGGTATGTGTATACACGTGCCTTCCTCTTTCGGGGCAAATTTACACGGGTACTTAAAACTTGGAGGGCGAAAACACGAAATAAAATCGAGAAAAGCATGTGATATTGCCGTATCTCGTGTCTTTTCAGGTGTCAAACGTGTTCCAGTTCTGTACAAATATTTTCCTGCCTTTCCCTCAAAATTCGTTTTTTCTAATTATTGAAAATTAAAAAAAGAACAAAAATTAAGAGAAAATATTTAATTTGATCTAACTAATTCTTTTGAAGTAATAATTTAATATCGATCATTGTTAAACTTCGGAATAATATTTAAATTTTATTTCCGACGTTTCGTCAAAATTTCTCAAGAATCGAAATTCATATTTCAACGTGGAATACTTGATGGCGTGTTTGGTCCTTGACCTTGAAGAAAAGTCGAAACAGTTCAACAAAACACGACCCCAAACTCCAGTGCAGACAGGATACGCGGGAATTAAACTTGATGACTCAATACAGTTCAAATGGGAATTAACCCACTCGTGTTCTCGGCCAGTGGAAATTAGGCTTAACCCTTCGCGGTCAAAGGTCGGGACATTCACAGCTGAGTACTTTTACCGTTCAGACTGTATGCCAGGAAATATTCAGCTCAATTTGTTTAATTCAGATATCAACTTCAACTGCCACCCCTTATTTACTTATATCATTCTCCATTATTCTATCTATGAAATTAAATTTATATCTCTCACAGCATAGAAGATATTTTTAATTAAATAAGAGAACCCAAGCTACTCAACACCAATTATTCTTCATCCTTAGTACTCTTTTCATTCCTTTTCTTTTTTATTTATCTTAAATTTCTATGAAATTCTTCTTTAAAATAAAAAACACACTCAGAGATAACAAAAATAGATACATGTAATATAATCAATTCTGAGAATTCAAATTCTCAAATCCTTTACAATCCTGAATCGATAAAATCAACGTATCCCTTGAAATAAAGAAATCCAATAGAACCACGCACATTCGAAATTATTGAAATAATCGTAAAAGCACTCTTCTTTAATTAAAAAGAAAGAAAAAAAAAGGGCGAAGAGAAGATAAGATAAAAGATCAAGGAAGCAAAAAAAAAAACGCGTCATAACGATCAATAAAGCCTTCCCTCCACTTAACCTCGAACGAAAGGGCGGCTGGATCGTTTTACGATCCTACAGGGCCGGCAGTTTGCAAATTGCGAACGGCCACCGCTTGATCATTGGATTTCCTACAGGGAATAGTTTCCCATACGTGGCGGCCGCTTCCTGGTCACAGTTTGCGGTGGTTTCACCGTGTCAGAGTTCAAACCGGCGAACAAATTACCGCGAGTAGCGGTTGGGCATTACGGCCAAGTATTGTCGGCAATTACGGGATTTAGGATCGGCTTCCAATAATCCACGCCACTCGAAGGCACTCGAATCCACTTGAGGGTATGGCACACGATATAGGGTGATCGTAAATCAACCCTCGACTTGTGTATCTTTCGGTCGTGGATGGACTACTCTGTTTGCACATGTGTATTTTGAAAGTGTTTTTTTTTTTCCTCCTCCTTTCTTATCATTTTAATTTTTTTCTTATTTACGTATGAGAATATTCAAATCGATTTAGTTTTTTGAAACGAGAAGGAAAAATATTATGAATAAAAACGTAAAATTTTTTGAATTTTTCATTCGTCTCTTTGCTTGTTGGAAAAAATTTTTAAAATTAAATTTATTTATTTATATATTGTTGGTGTAAATATATTTTCTTATATATTTATATTTTTTCGTTTTAATAAAAGATTTGATCATTTTTTCAATCAATATCGAACTCTCATTTCAATTATTAGGAAATAGATGTTACTTTTTTATAAATTAATTTCCATCATCTGGATAATTTTTCTTTTGAGAATAATCTTAAAATATTTACTCCAAGTTGATTAGAAAAATTTTTAAAATTTGCAACTTCGCATAAATAAGAATTACCTGTAAATAATATAAGATATTCACTTTTATTTATTATACACAGATGCGTTACTATCCATTTTGAGAACAGCATGTAGTTTAGTACGTTTCATGTAACATCGTAGGAGGTATTTGATATGGTTGATGAGATTCGACCATAATAGCCTACATCGACGTTCCATGTAACAGATAAACGAGAAGCAATTTCTCGTACAAGCTACCTAAAGAAACGTAAGGGAACGTCGCAAATGTCTATCCATTATTAAATCGTTATCATCGAAAGGCATTTATTACGTTGAATAAGTAGGATCTTTAAAATTTCATTTTTCAACGAGGCAAAATTATTTCGCCTAACATCCTTTATCTGGCAATAATTTATCCAATCATCGTCACTTTATATTATAATTTCTTCAAATTTTTATTCAATTTCAGAACAAAATATAAAATAATATATAATTCTTGATTTTTATTCAATTTACAATGATGAAAGACAAAAAGGAGAAGGAATATCTTGTTATTAATCTCATTTTATAATATAAAAGAATGTATATCCTGATGAAAATGAAAAAAAATAAAAATTATTGAATAAAATTATTAATTAACAACAAAAATCGAACGTCAAAGATCCAACGTTTGACGAACTTGACCACGAAATATCAGACGATTAGAATTCGATCTGATAAATTTTCGACCTCCCTTATCTCAATCGCGGGATAAGCCATCATCCCTTAAGGAGCTTGCTCCTGACCCCGTCTCCGTTCAACTTCGATAAATCCGTGATGTAACGTAATAGCAAGAGATTACTGAAACGCCGCTCCCCCAACCCACTCTTCCTCTCAACCCTCCTCTGTTTCTGCGTCACGGAGGTCAGTATTCGCGGCAATCGCTATTTCTCCCGGTCACTTGACCCTTGAATATTGAAATTGTTCCAATCTTCCAGTCTACAAAGCCTTATTGAGACCGACTCCCTCAGCCCTTGGGAACGACTGAATGGAGGATGGCCCCGTGAACAGAGAACAGAGCGGGGGAGAGAGAAGGAAGAATGCGTTGTTTGCGAAGATTAAAGTGGAATGGCGCGAACGAGAGAGAGAGGGCCAAGTTTCGTGGAAAATTAATGAGCCGGAGTTTCATCCTCTCGAATACCGTGTTGATGGTAAACTGGGAACAAATGTTTTCTGTAACCTGGATATATATATATCTTTCTAAGATTAAGTTTTTGGAAAGAAAATGTGTATTTCTTATTTTATCTCTTGTGATATTTTTGGTATTCGATTAATTCACGGAAAATCAGTGTCGTTTTCAATGAAAAGGATAAAGAGAAATGAAAAATTTTAATCATAAAAATCCATCGTAGATTATTTTATTTTTATACGATAATATCTCGGTAAGTTTATCTTCGAAATTATGGTTTAAATCTTTCCTAATTTTCGATGGATATGTTTATTCTTTGAAAGAATAAATTACCTTTGAACCATTGCTACTGCTCAAGAGAAACGACGATACCTTTATTCATTATTCAATCTAATCCAAAGTTCACTATCGTAAGAGGATGTTGAAGCGTTAAAACAACGTATTACAACTTCCGCTAATCTCGTCACCTGACCTACGACATAACGTTGCGTCAGAATCGTGTTCGATAGAGGAACGTTTTCCGTATCCGACGATCGAGACAAGGCAACGCGCATTCCTCGTCCAACTTTTCTCCCCGGCACGACGATTAGGCCTCGACGATAAGAGGGCCTCTAACGAGGCATCGAGCTGACGATAAACCGGTGCTCATTAACGTGTGCTGTCGTAAGTTTCACGCGTCTTCGTACATCTTGTTGATATCGATGATGCCGAGGTCGAAGCTGCGAGATCGTGATAACGTTGAAATACGCCGTTTTCGACGATAATCTCTCTCTCCTCCTGCCTTGCTCCTCTTCCACTCGTCGCGCCGATTTTGGAATGCCAAATAATCTGCATACAATCGTGTAACTTGTGAAGATCGAAAATCGCGTTACGAGAGAAGACGAATGTTTTGTTTCAAAAAATGATAAAATTGTTGGATGATGGAATTCTGATGATGAGAAGGAAAAAGGAAGAAAATCGATGATACGAAAAGAAGGAAAAAATTTCTACGAATTCCATTTCGATTGATTCGAGACGAGGAGAAGAAAGAGGAATGAGACGGGTAGAGAAAGGAAGGATCCACCTACACCTGTTCGATCGGGGCATTAAAGAGAAACTTCAGACACTGGTTTTCGAGTTCAGTGATCAATTTCAGACGAGTTAACGGAGCAGTCTGAGCGGGAGGAATTATGGCCACGGGCCGATAAAAGATCGTTAAGTTAATTCCAGAACGTTGTTCGACTCTTGTCCCGACAAGGGAGAAGCTGCTAAGATTCAAAGCGGTTTCCAGAACTTTGTCTCGTCCTCCTCGATTTCTCTCTCTCTCTCTTATACATACAATACTCTTTTAAATCTCGAATCAACGCATCGAATTTTCTTTTCCTTTCTTCCTTTCAAGAATGATACTTCGATCGAAAGTGAAATCTTTAGATCCGTGTTCAATATTCCAACGAATTGCCGGTTCGCTGGCTCGACCAACGTCACCCGCAGCATAGCACGACCAAAAACTAGGCTTTCTCGTTAATAACGAAAGCGGGACAGCGCTTCGTTCCGCGATTACATCCGAATAAAAGATCGCGGTGAAGAAAGAAACTGGGAAACAAGAACGGTTATAACAGCTCGGGAGAGAGGAAGGGGGAGAATATATTCTCCGGTGGAACGAGAAACAAAACAAGAGTGGAATCGCAAAAACGGAGAGGAGAGGGCGGATAGAGAGGCGCCCTTGAGAGGAGTCCTCGGGGTCGGTTCTGCGCGCGGGCCAAGCGTGAAAGAAGAAAGGAGCCGGTGAGAAGAGAAGAGGGCATGATGAAAAGAGCGATGGTAGATTGTAGAGTGGAGAGAAGCTGGTGGCTGGCTGGCTGGCTGGCTCCGGCTGGCTTGACTGCCTTTCCTTCTCCCTCCCTCCCTCTATCTCCTCCGTGGCATGTGCACGACACTGGTGGTAGTGGCTCGCGGAGGGAAAAAGAAGAAGAGGGAAAAGAAGCGGAGGTTGTGGAAGCAAGGGCGGAGGTGAAGGAGGAGGAGGAGGAAGCGAGGGGGAGAGACTGTACTAAGAAAAGCCGACACGCGGGGCGGCTGGGAGCGGTGCAGATCAATGCCAGCCAGCCAGCCAGCCAGCCAGCCAGCCAGCCAGCCAACCGACCGACCAACCGACCCAACCCTTCCGAGTCTACTGCTCTTCAGTTCCCTAACCCTTTACCCCCTTTTTTCCACCCCGACTTCGGCGGACTCACCCGGAGATAAAACACGAACGGCTCCACGAGCCACCCCCGCCTATCCTTTCCTCCCTTCCGACCACCCCTCGCGCGTTCGTCTTTGCCTCTCGTTCATCCCCGTATCTTCCTTCCCTCTGCCTCCTTCTCTCTCCCGTCCCCTCTCTCTCGTGCACTTTTTCTCCTTCTTTCCTAGTAGTAGTAGTAGTAATAGTAGTAGTAGTACTCTTTCTACCGTTTTCGCTTCGTATCTTCGCGTGATATACGCGTGGACAGGGACTAACACCGATGAGGAATAATAGGCAAGGAAATGCGGAGAGAGAGAAGGAGAGAGGGAGGGAGTGAACGCACTCGAGAGCGGAATTAGCGTGCAAAACGAGCACCTTCCCTTTGACGCCTCGAATGCTGTATATGCTTCGACGAGTTACTTTCGATTTCTTGTCTGGTAGAAGATTTTTGTTCTCCTTTTTGGGGAAGGAGACGCAACGACGGTTTGATGCTTGGAATCATTAGATGAAAATAGGAATTTGTATTATATGTATCTTATCTTATCTTTGAATTTCAATAATTTCTCGAACAAATCTCCCAAGAAAATTAAACAATAAAACTCAGAATCTCAGAGAGTTTTCTTCTCGCCGTTCGACCAATTGAGAAAAGAAAAATCAAAAAAGAGAATCGTTTTCGTCTCTGCTTCTCTCGGTCTTTAAAAAAAGTTGCGCAACAATCGTAACGGGGGACGTCAATTTCCTCCGCCCCGATCTTTCCGCGGAAAGGATGAACCATCGTCGAAGGAGAGACGGGTTGGAAGGGGGGTGAGGGAAGGAGGGGAGGGATGAAACGCCTCTCGCAATCTGCCAGGAGTTACTTTCATGTTTCTACAGAGTGGCGGTGGCGCGGTCGCATATAAAACAAATTAATCTCGTTAGGGGAAGCGTCTACCTTCGAGCTCCCGCGCCTTTCAGAAGCTTCCACTACCACGGGAAGCCCACGGGTCGCATCCGACTATTTGACGGCGGATCCACCGACTTTGCTCCTCTTTTATCTTAATTCGTCGTCTAAATGAGGATGGGAGTCGCGGTTATCGTGGTTCCAGAGAGATTTCCCGTACTCTTTGAATCGGCTCCACCACTCGACAAATTCCGTTCACTCCCCCGCGTTTCACTTTTTACTCACCCACCCTTATTTCTCCTTCCTTGTTCTTTTGTCCCTTCTGTACACGGGATCTTTCAAATCTTTCGCGTCATTTCGAAGCGAAACGCGAAGATATTTTTAAGACGGAATTGAATGGCGTGGATAAGCATGCGTGGGTCGAGAGGGAGGGGTTACAGAAGAAGAAAAACAACGTAAAAATCGATCGAAAAATATTTAATGCAAAACATTCGTGATTCGTGATTGTTGCGAACAAGAGAACGATCGTGCGACGAGAAGAAGAAGTCCAAACCAATCTTTCATCATTCAAATCTTGACAAACCTCGTTTCAGAGATCCACATATTCATACTCCTATATAATAATCCTAAGGAGCAAGCGGAATATTCGAATCCAATATTCCGCGATATCTAAACGAAAAGACTGAAATTTCCTTTCACCGTCCTCCCTCTCGTCCTCTTCCTCCGTGCCTCCCCTCCTCCCGCATAGAGCAAGCACATAGAGAGAAGAGGAAAAAGCACGAAAATGAGAAACTTGGAAAAGGTTGGGTGGGCGGGGTGATGTCCGCGCCGCGGAAGAAACGCTGCGAAGGTGAACACGGGTCGCGCGTGTACGCGAGCGGATCGTGTGTGTGGCGTCTCGCAAGGGTGGCGAGTTTGGTGGCGCATGCGCGTATGTGGGCGTCAATACGGGACCCCGTACACGCTACCCTTTCCCTGTCCTTTTGTCACACGCACGCGTCCCTCCGCTCCTCCACGTGCACCCACACGCGCGTACACGCGCGCGCGCGCGCGCACAGGTGTGCCGGGGTGATATTGGCGCGCGCACGTGTTCGCAGAACGAAAAGAAAAATACGGGGCCGGGCTTTTACGCGGCGCGGCGGGCAAGACGAGCGGTTTTACTGCTCGAATAAATAGCGGTTCGAGCGGCTCTCGAGCGAGGCAACAGCACGGAAATTCGCGAGCCGGGCCGCTTTGCCTCTCTCCTCTCGAACCCTTGGTTTTGATAATTAATTAAACGTTGCTTAGAGAAAGAGAGGGCGGCCAAGTCTCGCGGTGATTTTCTAATTAAATTGTTTGATCGCGGCCGGTTCGCCGAGGGAGGCAGGATTAAGCGCAATTAAGATGTGTATCGCGAAATCCGCTCGTTAATGCGCGTGTCGCGATCGTTTTCAGGATGATAATTAACGACACTTCGTTTTAATATTGTGTTTCAGACGCGAGAATACTCCTTACGAATCTTTTTCTCCTCGGTAGAAGTATTTTATTTCATATAATTTACGAATTATATAGGGTAACCTCTTTATAAGGTCGATTTGTCACGTCATTTTTCTTTTTTTTGAAGATCTACGATTTTAGGATAGAATCTCGAGGAGAGGAAGCACGCTTTATTCTGCTCGATTGACATTGAACGCGTTAATCGCTTGGTTATTCGTAAGATTAATTGATATTCCAGTTATTTCTTAGAAGAACATACCTTTTATTCTACTATCTGTCTCTATTCTATCGCGGATATCCATAAATTGATTAAATCCCCCCCCCCTAAAGTTTCGAGAAAGATAGAAATTGCCGATAATTTTTCACCCCGGGATAATCATTTCTCGATCAAACTTAACCACCGAACTCGGCCGCCATCCATGCGTGACGCGTGTGTTAAATCCATAATCGCACGATCCAGCAACCGGTGACCGCTCCTTAAATATAAATGGACGATCCACGGGTCGGCCCACTTTCGTATTCATGCGAAAGTTTGCCTCGTTAACTTTGCATAAGGAGAGAAGGGAGCGCGCGGGCGCAACGCCGCGGGATCCGTTGTCACCAACACTCTCTCACGGGCCCTCGGTTTCAGTCCAACCAGCCACGGTCATTTACCACCGGTCCAACTTGCCAGGTAATTCGAGCCATTCCGCGGAACGAAGTAACGAGTTTGTGGCTCGGTGAATTGTTCGGCTCCCGGCTTCTCCATGGCCAAGGTCGGACCGGATCGAAGAAATTTCGTCCCGAACACCAGAATTTCGCAGCTGCTTGCAATTCGATTTTAACGCGACACGTGTGAATTTTCTCTGTCACGTTTTTTCCTTCGTTCGATCTTTTGCTCTTTCTTTGGGAAAGTGGTTGAACATCGAGGAGAATCTCGTTTTTTTTGGTAACGAGGAAATTCAAAACGATTTCAACATATTTATTAATAAATGATTCATTTCCCCTTATTTTTCTATTATTTCTTCCAGAGTCTCTGCTCGACGACAAATATTCACAGAATCCGTTAGAATTCTCTCATACTCTTGTGCTCGACCAGAAGAATCTCTGAAAGAAGCCTCTGACGAGCCATCACTATTCCCTGGAATCGTCACTGTTTCATCGTTGATCCTCCTCTCGTCCCGTATCACATCCCCGAATAAAAATACTTGTGAAAAAAGGAAAGAAAGAGGAAGAGGCGGAACTTGCCTCGATGGCCGTAATTTAATACGCATTTTCAGACCCATTAAACAACAAGGATCGCGATAAGTCACGAATTAACGTATCGTTAAAAGTAGTTGAACCGATGTCACGTCGCGTCCGAACCCTTTCATTTCGTGGCCATTTTAAATGCCACGCTTCATCGCTTAACCCCCAACCCCTGCCCGATACTTGCGCCCAACCCTGGCGTAAAACGGTTAAAGCGATCAGCGCGAGGAAACCGCTCGGTGCTCGATGAAACGGAACCTTTCTCGTTGGATCCGCGTGACATATGCTCGCCGAGCGTGAAAACACGCCGGCGCGCGCGCGTGCGAGCAGAACCGGACGTGTCCCTTTAACAACGAGGCGAGGACAACGAGAACAAGAACGGCCGTTTCGAACGGTCGAGCGCGATAATTGGTCCAGAAAACAATTAGCAAGCGGATCAATCGGATTAATTCCTTCTTTCGGGATCTTCCTTGTTCGTTTTCGTTCGCAAGTTCGTGAGAGAAAGATGAAAGTTGTTCCCGGACGAGGGATTCCTCTCGTGTGAATTAGCGGATGACGGGGCTCGAGGGTGAATGGATCTTGTTTGAGGATTAAATATATATTGTATTGTATTTATGCACGAGTCTGATGCGAAAGTAAAGTATTCAGATATACGTATATATATATATATATGTAACAAAAATGTCAATTCAATTATTTTTATCCAATATTAATTCAATTAGATCTCAAGTTTTTTCCAGAATCAATAATTTTAGAATAACACATATACAATAAAATAAAGAATCAGTTTACTGTATGAATATTCCATTAACTTCGAAATTAGAATCGAAACAGCAACAAGTGCGATTCATTAAATATTAAGCAAGCGAGGCTCGTTAAATATTAACTCTCTAACTTTAAGTGGAAATGATATCCTGTATAGAAAAAGAAAAAGGAATCAAGACGATTCTCATGAATTATGTTAAACACGAGTAAAGATAATGCTGGTTGAGGATTAAAGGAAGGGAGATTTGATTAATTCAAATCGGTGTCGAATAATTATTTATGGTGACAGAGAGAAGAGGAAAAGAAAGGAAACTGTCGCTCTCTTCCTTATTCTTCTTTGGTTTACCTTTGTGCTCACCACGGGCGAATAAATCCTAGCAAGCGTGGAACAATGGATAGTAGGTGTATTTTTGCTCGAACATTACCATAAGTTGAGTCTCGTTCATCTTTCTCAAGTAAGAACGTAAGAATGGACGGGAGGAAGGCGAGGAAAAGAAACGTTGATCGGAGAAATTGCACCGTCTATTATTCCGAAACTGAAAGGTGGGCTCGAAATTAATTTAAATTTACATTTAATCCAACACTTTCTCCTCTCTCTTCCGAAATTAATCTTGTCCATTCGAAATTGACCGAGTAAATTTTCCCGAAGACAGTTTTATTCATTCTGTAGTTTCATTTTTGTATTACGATTAATAATTTCAAGAGTTATTTAAAAGCCAACGTATCCGTTTAAAAGAGAGAGAGGAAAAAAGACATGAGATATAATATTTACCATAACTCTGAACAAAAATTCGTACAATTTAATTTCCACGAGATCGCAAAAACTCGACGACTCGAGTTCCAATTAATCCAATTAACGAGTACTAACGGCTAATTTAATTTAATGCTCGAGCATTCGTTGAAAATTTATTCATTTGTTCGAGATATTTCAATGTATAATCATATTTGCCATTGTCAATGATGATGTGGAAATAAAATATTTTCTTTCCCTTTTCTTTTTTTAAACTTCAAATCGTAATTTTTACTTAGAAAAAAAGGGGGGCGAAAGGAGAAAGCGGAAGGAAGACAGGACGAAGAGCTGGGAAAGAGAGGCGGAAGTAGAAGCCGGCCGGTGTAGCCGGGAACTTTTTAAGCAAATTAATCAATATCAACGAGAAAGGAAGTTTACGCGGGCTCTGGTGGAAAAAAAAAAAAAAAATTCCAGCGAGGGAACATCCGGGCGCGGACCATGCTAATTTCTTTAAAGTAGTTTGGCAATTTATTATTTTCCAATTTTCCGCGAACTTCCGCCCCGTACACGCTGTCTTCGTGCCCGCCGCCTTTATTCTATTCCGCTCTTCTATTTTCCCGTGGCGGGATAGAAAATCTGCCGCGAATTCCTCGAAATCCACCAATCCATTTTCCAAACTTGTTACCAAGACAATAAACGTAGTTTATTACGCCATTTACGATATTTGCAATAATATAAGGCGTTAGAATTTAAAGCTACGTCGTTCCTTTCTCTAAACGATTACGATTATCGTTACAAATTGATCGATTAATTTATCTTGTTGATCAAATGTACAAGATATCATTCCGTCTTACTTTATGAAAAGTTCTAAGAAATTAATAATTAATTAGAGGAAAATAAACGTATTATCGCATCGTTGAAAATTTTCAAAAATATTATTATTCAAATTAGAGAATTGAGAATATAAAATCATTTATGGTAAATTAAGAAAAATCAAACGAACCGATTATGTAACCAAGCTCACGCTTATTCTCGAGCAAATATTGCCGTTGACAAGGAAAATATATAAATCGCTCCAAGATTAAACCCGCCAAAATTCCAACCCATCCAACTTGTACCGATTCGAGGAAGTTCCATTCCAGTCGAGTTTTTCCCCGCTAACGACCGGCGATGTTTGAGCGCGGTAAAAGCGAGGATCGCGCAGACGAGGCAAGTTTCGGCTAACAAGGGGCTCCCTGAAAGAGTAGGCAGCACCACGCCTAGGTATGTAAATCTCGTTTCACCGAGGTCGCGCCACCTCAACCTCTTCCACTCTCTCCCTCCCTCTTCTTCCCTCTCCTTCCCCCTTCATCCCTTTCCCTCTTTTTCGCTCTTTAAACCGCCTCCAGCCGAGCCAGTCCACCCCTGAGTGAGGTTCTTTCGCGGGCAGGGGTGGATTTTAACCCTTTTTCCAGCTATCGATTTTCAGCTCGAGACGAGCACGAGAGGAGCAGGAGTCGGGGGGGAGGGGAGGGGGCGCTGTGCGCCTTGGGCCACTCTCGCTTCCACACTCGACACGCCACTCGACCGCTTCAACGGCGAGCCTCTACCTGGCCACTTGTCCTCTCCTTCCTCTCCCCCACACGGCTTTTTCTTCGCCCTCCTTCTTCGGGCAGAACCCGGCTCGCGGCTCTGTCGAGTGGCTCGAACCCCAGGTGAGACGCGGCGACTTTGTACCGGCGAGAACGATCGTCTTCGATTGGCCCACTCGTGGAAACGCTTGCCCAAGCGGATCTCCAAGCGGAGAGTCCTAAATCGCGAAGGAAAGAGGGTGGCGGATGACACTTTTGCCGATTCGATGACGATTCCGTTTCTTTCTTTCTTTTTTTCTTTTTTTAAGAATGGAAGAAGTAATTTGGAAAATATCATCTTATCGATCGAACGTTGGATTCTTCGTTCGCTATACGCTTGGCGAAAAGATTCGTTGTAAAGCAAGTTGCATTGTGTCTGAAAGGGTGAGAGATTCGTCAGTGACGATCTTTCGTATTTTTCGAACTATATTTATATTTATTGGTACACGAAGAAGTGTTTGTGATTTGGAAAAATTGTAATTGATAGACGTGCCTTTCTTTATTACATATAAGACTCGTGGAAATTTCTCCAAGTTGATTTAAAGGGTTGGAAGATGGATAAATTGGATTTGCTAAATTATATTTTTGAAAAATTCGAATCTTCTTCATCTTCGAGTAATTTTCTCGTGTTATCTGCGTTTTCCAAACATCGTCGTTCGATACATTTTCTCGATAATGGCGAGGAGAAACCATTCCAGCGGCGAAGCCGGCCAACCGCGACCTCCTTTTTCTTACGAGGAATCTTCCTGTATACGTGGCACGGGGGAAGTCGTACGTGTGTAATCTGCGCAAGTCAACCACCCTCTCGTGTGTTAGACTCCACCCTGGCAATCAATCAAACACACCCCGTCCCCCGTGCACCGCCTCGAGAACAGCCAACCGAGGCGAAGTTCTATCTCAAAGATAAACCCCTGACGGAGGCGATCGCAAACCGGTGCCTCTGTCGCCTCGAAGAAAGAAAATTTTCGGATTGATCGATCCGATCGAAGGGCGGCAATTCTGCGAATCTCTTCCTTTTTTTTTTTTAAAGCGTCCGCAGGAATAGATACAAGGGATGAATTTGATTCCTGATAATCGAGGGATGCAATGGTATACAGCACACATCTCTTCCAACGTTTATCTAAATTCGACTTAACAGACCAATTTGCGAGTGGAACGATTTCTTCTAATTCGAGAGAAAAGTCAATAATTTTCTGATTTTTGTTATTGATAAAAATAACTGGAAGAACGAAACAAGCTTTATATATATGATTCCACAAGCATCACATCGAACGAAGTGTTGTATAAATCAGAGTTGGAATCAGAGTTGTGAACGATATAATATAAAAATATCGAGCCAAGTTCTTGGAATACGAATATGCGTAAATCGGTAGCTTTAGCTAGCGGGAATTCCGCGCGGAGGAAAGAAAGGAGTGGAGAGAAACCGTACAAGTTTTATGGCACACACGTATCGTTTCATGGAGGGTTGGCGCGTGTGTGCGGGCACACGCGTGTATCGGGGGTGCTCGAGGGGGTGGGTGGGCAGAGACCAATCGGAAGCAAGCATTCTTTATCCGAGCGAGTATCTTGAACGCATGCCTCACGTACGAGGCGTGGTTTGGGGCTACCCTTGCTCGAACGCTCCGAGCTTTCTTTCTTTCTCTTTCCCCCCTTTTTTTTTCCTTTCCTTTTTTTTCTTTTTTTCGCGGCCGTTGCATTCTACCGCCATACTAATCTGCCTCGAATTCGCGTTCCATGCTGCGACGACGACATGTACACCCGGGTGTTGTCCAAGAGGTGTCGAGCAATTGTAATTCTTTTATTTTTAATTTTTAAGATTTCGCGAGTCTTTCTTCTTCTTCTTTGTTTTTTTTTTCTTGTAAAATTTTAATAAAAATAAGATAGGATTCGTGGATATCCATAAAAGTATCTGTAATTCTGTGGATTTGATATTTTCTATAGTAATCTTTTTCGACTCAGGAATTACTATAAGTCTGAAGTCTTAATAACTTATAACTATATATATTTTAAACAATATCTAGATATTTCATTACTTGAGTAGTATGAATAATCAAATTAACTTCAGTTTGCATTATTTGTGGGAAATGTTGGAAACAATTTATTTTCTTTTTTCTTTTTTTTTTTTAATTCTGGATGAATCATGTTGATTTTTATAATTCGTTTATTTTTACAGAGGATATTTAGATTTGCTATAGGATCGTTGACGATTCTATAAATACGAAACAGGTACAGGAACTAAGATTTTCACTTATCGGCCTGCTCACGGTTATGACACTTCGCTGTACATTTCACACTATTGCGCGTTGTTTACACAGGTGTTCGAGCGGTGCAACAAGCGCTCTTTCTAGCTGACTCCTGCCTTCGGATGTTTTATGAGACCCCGGAATATGCGCTATCAATTATGCTTCAGACTTTAAAATTACGTTCCAACTTTTCCAATATGTTAATAATTTCATGTAAATTGAAATAATTATTATTATTGAGAATGCGAAAATTAAATGAAATAATATTTTACTTTAAGACGTAAGTATTTTATACTTTGTTCGAATATTTCATTATTTTATTGCGAGTGGAAAAATAATGTTTTTCATAATATTTTACATTATATTTTCAAAAATCAAGCAGAAATTGAATCTACATTTATTGAAGAAAAAAATAACTATCTTTAAATTTGTAAAGATAATTAAAAATCTTGCTACTGTCTTTCGAATTTGTTTAGAACGATAAGAATATTCAATGTTTCAAACAACGAAACAAATATTTAACGAAAAATTAAAAAGTATTATCTTTTTTGTGTCACAAACTAAATATTACACGATGATTTAAAAATAAGTTAAGGAAAGAAAAAAAAGAAGATTGAAGAAATACTTGGCCAATATGCGATTAAAAAGGATTCGCCAATGGAGATAAGCTCATCATATCACTATTACAAACCGTGCTCGAGTAAACAAATTAACTCATAGAACCAATCTCACCAATGCCAGTATTTAATTTATTCAGGATTCCGAAAACCGAATTCGAACATTTTCAGTAACAGTAATATTCAATACAAGTCCATCGCCACATACATCCGCACACAAGCTCATCCCGAATAAACTCGAGTATCCTCTTTGCAAAGGGCGACGACGATTTCCTCGAAGAGATATATTTTTTTTAATCGCGCGAGGCGATCGAATTCGGTTAAATTCCAGCGAATACCGTTGGGGAGGCGTGCGCGCAGCGATGCGTGTGTTGCGCGACCAAATTGCCGGCCGTTCCTTTTTGGCCGGGTGGAAAAATTGGCAAAGGCAGTCGGTACGCCTCCTCCTGCAATATGTAAAATAATGACGGCCGCCTGAAAGGAATGCATAATGAGAGATATCTCTCGACTCCGCGCACCGGCTCCGAGGCGCCTCCACCCCTCGCGCCGCCACCCACCCACCCACGTGTCTATCAGCGCACGGCCCATGCATTATCGTTACACCGCGAACACGCGCCCGGCTACCGTCCACAAATTCCATGGAAATTTCGTAATCGGCCTCGCATCGCTCGTCTTACCGCCTTCCTCCTCGATCTCGAATTGCTTCTTTTCTCTGGGATACCGTTACGTTATGTTTTGAATAATTATCGATATACCGATTGAACATTACGTAGAAATTATGAAAATATTTTTTCGAAATTTAGAAGAATCTTCTTAGAATATTCTCAACTACACGAAATTTCTTACTTACGTGTAAGAGATCATCACTCACGTAGCATGTAACTACTCACTTCAATTTTCAATCTCTCTCCAACGATCGTCTTCATAAAATTTTGACACGTCTCATCGACGCATAGTTTCGTGATTAATCGTAATTCGAAATACAATCATAAAGTTTCGATCGAAGTTGTTCGCGTACAAAAGGATCCCTCTCCCCCTCCGTGACGCAACGTTTTCGTACAGCACAGCATGCGGCAACGTGAAGAGGGAGAGAGAGAGAGAGAGAGAGAATGACAGACACCTTGATTGATAATTAACCGGCAGACGAAGCAAATGATAGGATGTCGAAGGAGCGACAAGATCGTTAAGCTGTCCGAGTATTGGACGGAGGACGAGCCGGGAATTATGGTCGTCGTCGTCGTCGTCGTCGTCGTCGTTGTTGCAGTTTCTACGCGCGCCACGTGTAATTATTTCCACCGTTTGCTCGACTCGTATTCATTGTTTTTAATTACCTCGGAATGAGAAGGTGATCCGAGCCAGATAGGCGTGCAGCTTGTTAGACGGTAGCATTTTATCGTTTTCAAGCGTGACTCTTCGTTTATGTTTGTACATGATATCTAGATTTTTTTCTCTTTGTTTCTTCTTTTTCTTCTTCTCTTTTCTTCTTTTTGCTATCAGAAGGATTAAAAAGTACGAGCTTGATTGGCGTTCATTGCGAGAAAGGTGTGCAATTAATTTCTTCTTCCCTTTTTCTTTCAAATTGATATAAATAATTTTAAATTATCTCGTAAAGAATGTTCATTATTCAAATTACATTCTATTTTATTACACGGAATTGACGAATATAACGATTTAACTTGCACTTATGCAAAATTCCAAACTACAAATCAAGTATCTCCTCATTTTAAAATTCCTTTGCGCACCCCTCCCCTCCGTCCAAGATTCCATTCACGATTCCAAAAGGAAGGCACAGAAACAAAAACGAAAGAAGAAGTACAGCTCGCGTTCTGCTCGAAAGCTTTCCAGCATGGTCTGGTAACGATTTCCCGATGATACCTGGCCCGCTCGAAGGCTCGTTTCGGATAGCGGGCATCGATTATTCCAAAGGGGCGAGCTCCTCTCCTTCAGGAATCGTTTGAAAGAACGGAGCCACCTGTGTACGTGCACGTAAGCCAGATAAATCTCGGGGCGAGTGCGGGAAGAAGGGGCAAGGGGGGAGGGGGTGTGGTGTGCCGGAGAGAGGCCGTCCTATATGTATGGTAATATCGACAGGGAGGTCCCGGCGATCCGATAGCTCGCTATCGCGCGCGTATTATGCGGTGGCGCCGAAAAAACGAGCAGAGGGACGGAAGGAAGGGAGTGAGCGAGTGGAAGACGGCGGAGTTTCGGTAGTCTCGTCCCGATGGAAGCGGATAGGACAGGATAGGAAGTGGAGATAAAGAGTAAGGAGAGGAGGAAGAGGAAGAGAAGCGTTTTCTTTTCCAATTCCTCCGTTCCTCGAGGACACAGCACAGACGAGCACAATCGAGAGGAGTGGAAGAAATGGAAGAAAGTGCGCGCGGCAAGGTGGCGTGTACCGGGAAGAGCGGAACATCGGGTGGAGTATGGAAATGGAAAGGAAGAGAATAAAAGGGAGAGAAAGAGAGAGATAAAGAGGAGAGGAGGGAGAGACGCGGGGGGGAAGGTGGCGGTCGAAGGAAAAAGGAAGAGGGCGAAGAGTAGAACGGGAGGACAGGGGTGGATGGGGTAGGGAAAGAACATCTCTCGGTTCTCTCTGGGAAAGCATAGAGGAGAGTAGTGAGTCGGCGTCGCCCGGGCAACGGCTCTGCCACCTTATTGGATATGTTGAGCAATTTATTTTATTTTTCCCCACCACCCACCACCCCTTCGATGGTGGATGGAGAAAGAGCAGCGACACGCCGAGTCGCGAACACGGAGAGACAGACAGAGACAGAGAGAGAGAAAGAGAGAGAGAGGGAGGGAGAGAGAGGGAGAGAAAGAAGTGGAAGAACACGTTGGGAGAGAACCGCTATCCTCCACCCTGCCTCCTCTCTCACTCTCTTTCCATCGCGTAACCCTCCGCGCGCACACATCGACGCCATTTTCCAATATCGCGTCAAGCGTTCCCTCGCTTCTCCTTCTCCGCTCTCCTCTTTTGCTGGCCTCCTCTCGCTTTTTCCTGCCTTCCGCCTCTTTTCTCTCGCCTCTCGCTTCCCGCGCCGGGTGGAAGAGAGAATCTCTCGCCACGCGGCGCGAAGAGAGAGGCACGAAACGAGAAAAAGAAGAGAGAGAGAGAGAGAGAGAGGTGGCGATGGTGGTAACCCTGGGATCTGCGATCGGACTGGGAGAAAGAGAAAGAGAAAGAGAAAGAGAAAGAAAGAGATGGGAAGGAGGAGGAGGACATGGGAAGGAATGGAGGGCAGCCAGGTTAGGTGAGAACCGTACGTTCCTCCACCACGTAAATTGGCAATATTCATGCCGGGCCGCGTACACGGCTTCGGGAGGAGGGAGGAGGGAGGCTGACTCGTAGAAGGGGGTGGTTGGGCTGCACAACCGATTCCCATAGCCCCGGGGCCGCACCCGCGAAAGCGCTCACCTAGACAGTTCGTTCGTTATTTTTACGCCCCTGCCGGAATGAGGATAAAGCCACGGTAACCGCGCTTCCACCCTCTCCTCCCCCTCCCCAGCGCCATCTCGACGGTTCCTTCTCCCTCTAAACGCGGCTGTTGCTCGTCCACCGCCACCGATGGAAATTCTTCTCTCTCGCGTTTCTCTTCTTTTTTTATCGCGACGACGATTGGTTTTCTCTTTCGTTTCTCTCTTCTCTCCCCCTCCACTTTTTCTTCTTCTTTTTCAACGGTCGCGGCGTCCCGACCGGCTTCTTTCAGACGCTCTCAGAGGCTGCTGCGTGTCTTTGTTGTGCAGTTAGCCGGGCGTTTGTCTCGATGAAAGGTGACGATGGGGGTGTTTATCGGGCTGGTGCTGGAGGGAGAAGAGGTTCGAGAACGAGAGATAGAGGAGAAGTTTGGAAGAATTTGAATTTGAAAGAGATATATGCTTGTTTTTTCTCGTGTATGTAAATTGTATCGTTTTCTTTAAGGGATCAAGATCAATCACAGGGTTTTTTATAATCCTAGGATGGCCAGATGATCGTATTTTTCACATTTAATTGTATAAATAATTTATCGTTTGATTAATTACAAAAATATAAAAAAGAGATTTTGACACGAATCTGCTTTCAAGGTAGATCATTTTTCTATCTTTCTTCATTTTCATAGCCAGCCAAAAATTAAAATATTTTCGAAAATTCGACATGACATGGCATTCCTTAATCCACAAAGCCACAAAGGTGCAAGATTTAAGTGAAAAAGTGGGAAAAAAATCGAAGATAGAGATAGATTTCGGCAAATCTTCAATTAATCCGGACTCCTTTCCAGTAAAAATCGCTTTAGAATTACTTGGCACCATCGTGCTCGAGCCGTGGCCACCCTCTGCCGCGACCTCGCCGCGCGACCACCCCTCGGTCGAGCCCCGGGAAGCGAGGAAGCCGGGGGCGGCTTTAGAAGTTCGAGCGGTATTCCAACTTTTAAAATATGTCAAATTATTTTCCTTTCAGAGGAGCTGTCGTCTAAATACATTTCCATCTTTCCCGATGTATTTAAATACACGGGGCTGTGGAACCACGTCCCCGTGAATACGCGCCGCCATCCTACCACCTTAAACCCCCGCGCCCTGTCGAAGCGAAATTATTTCGCGACTGACACGCTACTCCCGCGAAACGAATCGAGGAAATATCGTGGATCATCGATTTCCCCTGCGTCCCCAAAATAAGGAATATTTACTTTAATAGGTGGAAGTATATTGTGATTCTTTTCTGTTAAAAGGGAATGAGGAGGGAAAAGAAAAGTGACGGTTTTTCACGTTTGACGTCTCGATCTCTAAACGTTGGATTCTAAAATATCGCTTAAAATTCTACTTTCCTTTTTATTCGATCGTTTGAACGATTGATATATTTTTAAATTAACTTCATCGACACGATCGAAAGGGTCATTGTTAATTACTTTGGCAAGTTTCTCCATTCCAATTGAAAAAAAAGTAAAAATCCAATTCTTCCATTAAAATCTTTCCTCAACCACGTCTCTCCTTCAAATTAAAGCAGCTAAACTAATCTATCTCGTTCGAACCAGCAACCTTGAAAAAACCCAAAGTTGAAAAGATGGGCGTAAAAAAAAAAACGAAAAATCTGACAGTCTCGCGTACGAGCCCTCCCTCCCTCTCCTTTCGATTCCGAACGAGAGTTTCGAGATCGAATAAAGAGGAGATCGAGGAGAATAAAGGAAAAAGAAGGAGAAAGAGTCAACGACTTCCATCTCAATTACAGCAAAAATTCTGTCGAACAGAATTCCCCGGGAGCGCCGGCACCGATTTCAAGCGACGCTCAAGAAACTCATTTCATAGCGTAGTGGCGCCTGGCAAAAAAGAGGAGGAGGAGGAGGAGGAGAAGGAGGACCCTGGACCGTAGCGACAATCACTTTAAACGGTCCCGCGTTTCTTCGAGCGGCGGCCGATTAAAACGTTTCCCGATGCTTGCGCGCGGAATTTTCAAGCGAGCACTTTCATTAAAAGCACGACGACGGTCTCCATCCGGCCAGTTTTATTCGCCGTCCGGTCGACAAAGGGACACGTGGACGAAACGCCGCTTCGTTTCCATCCGTCCGTTCACGTCGATTTCAACCCTGTCTGGAATTTTCTTTCGACCGTGTGGCGTTCGAGGAACACGCTCGAGATTCGAAGAGAAACTCTCTCTCTCTCTGCGTCCGTTCTCTTTTTGGGAAGCAAAAACTGGTCGAAGATGAGTGTATTTTTGTATTCTGCCGCGATCAGATCCTAGATCTTAATTCGATAATTTCGACAATGTGTTATTACAATTTATTTTCAACTTAATAAATTCTCACTCGTAATTTGTAACTGTTTTATAACTTATACAAGTGTAATAATAACGACAATGAAACTTTATTAATATATATTTTAAGCCAGGAAACGATGGCATTAAAGAAAATTGATAAATTGAAAAATTCTTCTGCAAATCGTATCGCAAAAGAAAAAAAAAAAATCAGCCAACCTCCCATCCTTCTCATCTCTCCTCAGAACAGAACGCAGCTACCTTATCCACGCAATTACATTACGCGGAGCGACAACTCTTTGTGCCAGATTGGATATCAAAGATACGCGCACTTCTCTTTTTCCCTGCCTCCCCCCTCTTATATATGACGAAGCAATAGAGAAGAGTCCTCGCCTTTCCGCCATTCTATATCCGCAACTCGTGCTCGACGCGACGCGGTTCTTCCGCCGCCTGAAAGTAGCCTCCTCCACCCCCTTCGCTATCCTTTCCTCCTCCTCCTTTCGTCTCTCGGTTCGTCCGTGGATAAGGGAGGATGGATAACAGGAGGAGAAGAGACAATTTCTCGAGGCGCCTCTGTTCGATCCGCCCACGTTTCGTTGGTTGACAACGCGAAGCCTGCTCGCGTGCACAATAAATTGCTCGCGAAACTAACCGTTCTCTTTGTGACGCCGGAGAACGAGATTTCTTGTTTCGAGGCAGAAGCAACGTGGAGTGGAAAGGAAGGGAAAGAGAGTGGTCGAAATAAAGATATTTTGTGAATTTTTCGTTTCCGATTCTTTTTACACGATTGATTAAATTTTGATGAAAAGAAAATGGAGGATTATTATTCTTTTAATTTCTCTTTTTATTCTTATATTTTTTTTTTTTTGGATTGTAAATTGGATTGTTTTTTGTGATTATGGTTATATGTAGATTATACTATCCGATATGACACGATAAAAATGCAGATAAGAGGAATAAAGTATCTAAAAATATTCCGGAATGTGCTTGAAATTGAAAGAAGTAGAAACTGAAAGTAGATTTTCTTAATCTGTTCCGCGAGAGGGAAAAATAACAGGATCTGAAGATTTTTTTAAATCTTTTCCACGAACAAACTTGAACTCTACTTGAGAAAAGTAGACAGAGGACGCGTAATCTCTTAAAATAATGATGCGATCAAATTGAAAAATACAAAATTAACAAGACCATTCCAAAATACAGACAGACAGAGAAAAAAACCAATATACCAATATACCAATTTTCTACAATTCGAAGAAAGAGGAAGCTTCATAAAATATAGTTCAATAAAAAAAAAAAAAAAGAAGAGAAGAATTTTAAAAAAATCCTTAAAATATCGAAGAGAAAATAAACCGATCATCTTCAATCAAGGCGTATTATCGACACCTCCTCTCCTCGCGCGAGGAGAGCAGTTAGCTTTGTATTTCGAGCTGGCAGGAACGCACGCGGCAGTTTTTAATATCGCTTTGGCGCGGCCGCGTCTGCCAACTGACAAAAGGAGGGGGGAAAAAAAAAAGAAAGAAAAAAAGAAAAAAAAAGGAAGAAGAGGCGTTAATGGAGAACGTTTTCGCTCTAACGAGCATGGAGAAAGGGGTGGGGAGGGGGTGAAACGGGCCAAGACTACAGCGGGGCTGTGGAAAGGGGTGGACCCTGGCGCCTACTCGCTGCCCATCAGACATGCTCGCCAGACCGTATGGTTTTTGTGCGAGCAGAGGCGGAAGAAGGAGGTACAATAAGAATGAGCGGAGCTTCCTCCGCTCCGGGAAAGTTTGGCGGAGAGAAGCTAGGACACGACCGTTTATCGTTTCCTTCCCTGGTGGTTGAGGGAAGTCACGTCGTGAGTCACGTTGTTGGCCAGCCAACGGATGGCACCGAATTTCTTTTCGTTCCGCTTCTGTGGATGCGATGATCGCGAGAATTGTCGAGAATTCGTTTGGAAGGGTTTATTTGCGTTTGGACGCTAGAGTAAGAGTAGAATCCGTTTTGAATCCGAGCGAAACGTCAATTTTTAAGGGTTTACTCGAGGGTTTGGTTGAAGAATAGGTGTATTCGGTTTAATGTAGAATTTTATCGAAGGGTTTGAGCAGGTTTAAACATATGTAGAGAAAAAGAAGAAGAATCGTTTTTATAGGAATAGGCGAGATTTTGAATTTTTATTAAAATATTGATATATTAATATCTCCAATTATTTATGAGAGAAGTTCGATATTTTATATACCATATCGACTGTATTTTAATGATTTCGTTTGCATATGTAGTACAAGATAATTTATCTTGAAACTTGTTTCCCGTAAACTAGAACCAGTAAATATCGATCATTGGGAAATTTATTAATATAAAAAAAAAATATGAATTTCGCAGATTTTGCGGATGAAAGAATGAAAATAAATAGAGGTTGCAAAATGAATAAGCTAACTAAGATTAATTAAAGCGATTGATTAATTAAACGTATTATATATAACTTAATGTAATTGTGTTATTGTGAAGTAATTCAAATACCAAACTTAATTAAAAAATGGTAAAGAGAAAGAAAGAAATATATTTTCTGCCAAAGAATAAAATTTTTCTTTCTATTT
Source organism: Apis cerana (assembly GCF_029169275.1). Taxonomy (NCBI): domain Eukaryota; kingdom Metazoa; phylum Arthropoda; class Insecta; order Hymenoptera; family Apidae; genus Apis; species Apis cerana. The sequence goes on along the minus strand of NC_083858.1, from coordinate 9,531,851 downwards.
CTACTTGTTTGAATTTTCTCTTAAAAATATAAATTTAATCTAAATAGTTAAAAAGAAAAAGAATCGACTAGAAAAGTCAGTTTTTTTTCTCTACATCATAACTCGTAGAATGTTTATCAATCTAGTTGCATTTTTTATAAAAATCTTGTATAATTATAGTTATGGACTCTCTATAATTAAAGTTATGGACTCTCTGTATAAATGAAAAGTTGAAACAAGCCGCGATCCTTATTAATAATTATTAACTTATTGATCTTGATAATATATTTTAAAAACGACATAATAACAGTATAAAACATTAAAATACATTTATTCTATGATTTATATCAGATTTCATTTGAGAATAGTAATTATAGATATTTATATTTATACGAGTAAATATATTAACCTAACATTAAGATTCCTGTTGCAAAATTGGAATTAAAAATTACATTTTTCCGCAATAATGGTCGAAAGGGTATTCAATCTGCAATTTTGTCTTGAATCTAGCAACATCTTGGAGGGGGTAGAGGAAGATCGTATTCTTTTACCAACGTAAGTCATTGCATCGAAAGATCAAAGAAATGATAAGAACTGTACTGTTCTCTTCCGCCCTTTGAACGAGAAATTTCTTGTATTATCGTCTGAATCTTCTTCCATTCCATTTTATGGAATGGTCGTGCGTTCGAGCGAGATATATATGCCGAAAGATGCACACCCTTTGATCTTCGATGAAATATTAAGGATTAATATCGCGTTTTTGTTTGTCTCATTCCGTATTGTGCGTTGCACGTATATGCATACTTACATCTACTACTGCATATCGAGAAATGATACTGATTTTGAATAATTTTCGAAATTAATTACAAACATTTACCCAATTACAATTTTATTCCTCGTGTAACAACTATTCGTGTATTATGAAAATGATTAAGAAAATATTTTCATTTAAAATACGAATCAATTTTCAAATTTATACGATGAAAATTATTGCTTCGTTAATATTAATATTTGTTGTAAATATATTTTTGTGTTAAGCATAAATATAAAATCAGCAAGAATAATTATATCGATTATATTTCGAAATTCTTTCCTCGTGAATTTTTTTTTTATCCATACTCTTTATTGACATTTTGTTGGTAATAATTAAATTATGTAAATTTTAAAAACTACTCAAATATCATCAAATATTGAAAATTAATCAAAATTCCGCATATAAAACATATTCAAAAATTTATCCCCAATACAATCATCCCATTTCTGCTAATAATAATTTTAAATCGACAAGATTAATTAAACAAGCCAAAAAGTACAGCAAGATAAATACATCGTAAGAAATGAAAAAAAATATCGAATGGTAAATTCAATCGATAAAGAAAAGAAAGAAGGAAAGAAGGAAAGAAAAATAAGAGAAGGAAAATAAGCGATATGAACCGTTTTATTTACGTCTAGTCGGTAAGTCCCAGTCTCGTCGGATCTCTTTGGATTCCTCGAAGGAACGAGGACGAGGGTTGGAAACGGGGATGGTTTTAAATCCAATCCCGCCACGCGGATTAATAAAAGGATTCACGGAGTTTAGGCCGCTCTTATTACTTCGGCTTTCTTGGGCCTCGAGAGAGAGGGAGAGAAGGGGAAAGCGAAACGAAGAAAGGAAGAAGGGGAAGAGAGGATTGCTTTCACCTTCCCCCCTCGACCTTCTTCCTTTATCCGTCAATATTAGTAACATTGCCGTGTACCGCATTTAAGGACGTGTTTACAAGACCTTGGTGCCTGTCCTCCTGTACAAAGCCGAAAGTTACATTATTAAAGCGATATTAGCCGCGGATATTGGAGAGGTTGAACGAGGAATTTAAATGTATTTCCGATAATAAAAGATTCCAAGGGCAACTTTTAATTATGAGAGGCTACTGTTGCCCTTCCTTTTGTTCATTTTCGAATAACTCGGCGGCGGAAAGTTTTACCTTGCAAACAATTATTTTTATTCGAGGAAAAGTTGAAAGAACATCGCTTTATCGAATATATACACGAAACGTTTTTAGGAATTTATCACGAACAAAATAAAACCAGAGTTACGAGAAACATAAAATAAATATATGTTAAATATACACGATATACATAAAATTTTAATTTCATCAATAATTTTTGCTAACTGTTTGCTAACATTAATGTATCCAAAAAAATTCTCTCACGAGAAAACAAAACGAAAGCCAACATTTCCGACGAGGAGAGAGAGAGAGAAAGTTACTACAAGGGGTTAGGAAGGGAACAGCTGGAATCGAGCCGGCGAAATCAATTAAATCCAATTTAGCAGCGGTTCGAAAACGGAGCGAAAAGACGCGCGGACAATGAACGACTCGCGATCGAGCGCGCGATTCCTTCGAATCGATTAAACGTTCGGTGCGCCGTGAAGGGGATACTTGCTAGCAATTAGCAGGAGCGCTAAATGCCTTCTAGTTAATCCGCGGGCCGCAAGAAATCGACGCTGGTCTGGACGCTGGGGCCACGTTGTCGAGGAAGTAGGAAAAGAACGAGGAGCCACCCGTTTAATGGCTTTCGCCTTGTCACTGCACTCCTTGAGGGAATAAAATTCGTTCCCTTCGTACCATTCTCACGATCGCGTTTCAAGAGGGGCCCCACCTTGTAAAAATTCCGCCACGACCGATCGATTCGGTGCAAAATTTAATTCGTTTCGTGGGAAACGTGGTTCAACAAACGTGTTTCTTATAATCCCGTGATTCCGTGATTATCTTGTAATTCGATTTTGTAATTTGTCGTTTTACGCGATGGAATGTGTTTTGTTTCCCTTCTTTCCTCCCCCCTTTTTTTCATCATGAACAAGTTTACCACACAGAGATACTATAATCATCATTTATCCATATTATTATCAATATAAAATTGTTTATTAGATTTAGTGAATGGATAAAAAAAGGTATTCGTTTTTATATTTACACTCTCCTCCATCCAAATTCTTATCAAATTTTTTTAAGCTCTTCCAGTTTCTTTTAATATTCCCTTTCAACTCCCAACTAAGTCTGATAAATTTTTTAAACCACATCTCCCACAGAAAACTATGCTACTCGAAAACTGTTAAATAATTCATCATCTCTTTTTTTTCCTCGTTATAGTTTTGCAAAATTTCACTCCGAATTCGCGATATCAATTAATATGTACCTGTTTATACTCGAGACTCCGTGAACACGTAACACAATCGGTGCCACGATTATTATTCTTGTTAATTCCTGTCGTTAGCCAGGATTTATCTCGATACTTTTTCACATTCGTTCACATATACGTTACCCGAGCAAATATATTTATTTACCTGTCTTCCCGACGTTTCTTGGAAAACCGACACGAAGAAGCGCCTCGAACCGCCTTCTTCCCACCCTTCATTACACCGAGACCGCAGAAAACACCGAAACAACTTTTCGCGGCACGAAACGTCCATATCCATGACCTTTCCCACCGGCTCCATGGGCTATCCTCGACGATTTTTCGACGAGGCTTCGGAGAACTGAGTAATACGATGTTGAAAACGGCGAGCTCTTGGAAATGGAGACGTTACAGAGATGGGATGCACGTGAGACTTCATTCGCGGAGATTTTTTAAGGGAATTAGGATAACGTAACGTGGGAGAGCACGTTTTCTCCTTTTTCAATTAGGTAAAAATATCCAAATGCATCAGACGTTTCATTATTTTGCAATAGTAGAAATTTTGTTCGACGATTTTTCAAGCGAACTTCGACTTTTTATACAGAATGCTTGCAGAATCAACCGACGAATGGGGAAACTTGGAATCGTACGACGTTACAAAAATTCTGGAAATTTAGATTGTCGGAATAGATTGTTCGTATTGGACAAGATGATTAAATAATCTCATCTATTATCTTTGAATTAATAGAAATAATTTTGGAAAAATTTAGAACGATCCGTTAACAAATTCCAATTCGAGTTCGAAGCTTTGGAAGAATAATACACCGTAGAGGCACGGCACTGATACGATCCTGATACAAACCGTCGAATATTTTTCTTATTAAAATCATCAATTTCGGTTCAACGAATCGCGAACAAGTTGCCCCGTTCAATTGCCGATAAGCAAGATTACGCGAGGAGACACGGGGACCCGGTAATTGACAACTGGTAATTATTAAGAGCTGACGGGCAGCGAGGGCGTGCAGAGAAACGAGCACGAGAAGGAAACATTAATCTGCATCGCGGGTTTCACAAGACCAGGCATTAAACGACACAAACCAGTCCGGTTGATCATTAGAATTTCCACATCGCCGCTGATGCAAATAATTGACAGTGAGATAATTACGGTCCCTGTCGCGGCGTAATGCGTACGAACAAAAGAGCGAACAATTTATTGCACACTTATCGCTTTTGCATCGATCCTCGTTTCCACGTGCGATTAGACGCGTGTATAGGTGGATTACGTGACGAGAAAGAAGAGGAAGAAAAAGGGAAGAGATTAAAGAAAAGAAGAAAGAAAAGAAGCCGAAAAAGAGGAGAAACTCGCAAGATTTTCTCCTCGCGTTGTGCCAACTGTCCGCGAGTTGATATGATTTACGGGTGTCGGTTGCTCGATATATAAAAGCGGTTGTCGCGTCTGAATGGCAGCCTTATCGAGATCAATTTAGATCCGAGGAACACAGGCTCGATTACGCGGGAATTAATGCATCGTAGCGCCGAGTCGAGAAAACCAATTCCGCCTCGATATAGCAATTTCGACGGTGAATTATGAATGGTGGTGAAATGGTTGGTCGTGCAGGATCGTTCAGGGTTCACCGTATATAATGGTCTTATTTATGCCGATATGTTAAATATGTTTACAGGTGTATCGATGTATGAATCGATCGGAGGTGTGCCTCGACTCACGGTAATTAACTCGATATTCAATTGAGATCCTTGTTTCCTTTCGGTATACGTTTACGGATTGCTTACGTTATCGCGAATTTTCGTTTTTCTCTTTCTTTTTCTCCTTTTTTTTCCTTTTTCTTTTCTTAACCGAGAGAAAAATCCAAACGTACGGATGTTCGATCGAAGGGGCTTGAGCTTGAGAAGGAGAAAAATAATATCGAGATTAATCTCTTTCTTTTTCTGGTCATGACGCAAACGTCGAGTTAACAGTTAGCCAAGTTATTTATCATTGTGAAATGAAATTATGTAATTTCTCTTCTGTGCGACGATTGTTTTCCAGGAAATATTAACGAATAATCCTACGTAGCTTATAAAGTATATTTCGCGAGTTATACGAATTAAATTAATATTAAAACGATAATCGTATTAAACATAATAAATTAAATTGAACCGTTAAACTTGATATATTTAATTCAGTATAAACTTTGACCTATCCATACATAATCCATTCCCCCCCCGTACATACATTCTCATCGCTCGAGAGAATAATTTCCCTCGAATTTCTCGGGGTGCCTAGTCGAATATTTAATAATCCGAACTTATTTAATCATACATCTTAATTAGAAATTAACTAACGCACAAGATTATTGTATTAATCAGCGAGTATAAATAAATAAATAAAATAATCCTCGGTGAAACACGAAAATAATATTGTAAAACGACGTAAATACTACACATAATCCCCTATTTCCCCAAACCTTCCTACACCCATTTCGAAACTTTTATCTACCGATTTCACCACATTTGAGGAAAGGAAACGAGCGCGCGATTCAAATATTCGACGTGAAAATCAACACTTCCTTCCTTCCTTCCTTCCTCCAAAAAGAAAGAGAAAAAGAAAAGTAACAAGAAAGAGCGTAACAACGAGAACGAAAAATCACAGAGAACAGCGTCTGGAACACGCTCTTCGTTTCCGGAAGCGGTTCGGTCGTCCGAGATTTACGCTCGCGCGTTCACCTAAACGCCGAGAGACGAAGGGAACGTTATATTCCCGCGGCAGAGACTTCCTTTTAACGGAGGAGGAGGGGAGGGGAGGGGAGGGGAGAGAGCCCCCCCTTTAGAAAGTAAAACGATTCCGCAACTTCTTGGCGGAGGAAATAGTCGAGGCAGCCGTTACGACGAAAAGCATTCCCGCGACCCTGCGGATATACTGTTGGCCGTGGGTCGAAGCAGGACGGGTATAGGGACGTGAGGTGGAGAGAGAGAGATAGAGATAGAGAGAGAGAGAGACAGAGGATAGAGGGCCATTTGTATTCATATGAAAATATTATCTCGCAGCGCGTCCTGCCTCTTCAGGATCGCTATTGGGTTTGCATAGATACTTATGCATGAAGGTAACATTGCCCGGCATTGTTATGCAACCCGCTGTAGATCCTCAATATAGATCCTGGCTCGCGTTTCCATTCGCGATTTCAAGTGCCTCGTCCTCGCCTTCGCCGAGGAGGAAGATTCATCGGGACCAACTTTTAAAATCGAAATCTTCTTTTTCTTTGATTTCTCTTTCTTTCTCTCTCTCTCTTTTTTTTTTCGTTTGGAGAAGAGGAAGACTGGGTTCTCTGTAAAATTGTAAGCTTGTATTGTATTTCATTCTGGAGAGTGTGAAAGTATGGCTTTGGAAATTATTGGAATTTTTTTTTTTTTTTTTTGGTTAAATGTCAGTTTGTAGTGAATGTTTACTCTTTTTCTATAATATAAATTGGAGATTGTGAAAAGGGAAAGAGAAAGGGAAGTTTCTTTATTTACTATTGATCAGATAATTTTTTTTTCTTTTTGTTAAAAAATGATGTATTATTATGTATTATAAATGATGTAGTCTATTGAATATATATATATATATACATATTCCATGTTTGTTTGGCCGATGGAAATATAAGATAATATATTCCCCTCATGCCAGAAGCATGAATGTGCAAATTGTGTCTTTGAGTATAAGCGCAGTTGGGTTGTTTTTTATCTTTAATCTCACACACTGGCTGCAAACAACGTTGTATAATGAAATTGAATTTTGAACTGACACCTGAAAAAAAGTTGATCTCGATAATCGTCTTATTATATTTTATTTTTTTCAAGTATCAACATATAGAAGGCGATATTTTGTAAGTAGAATATAATAAATAAGATGCTAATGCATACTAATCTATTAATCTATTCACTCAGTAATTAGACTTTCATAATTAGATTATAATAAATACCTGAGGAAAAATCAAAGATTTTTAATTTCTTTTAATGATGTTTAATTACAATATGTAATTATATATAATACTAATTTTTATCGCAGAAAAACAGGATACAGGATTGCGCAATGTAATGTAATCATTCGTGCATCAATTATGAAAATATTATCACCAAGTTTGGAATAAATCTTACAGAAATAAAATCGAAGTAGTACAAAAACGAATAATTCTTTTTTCTCAATTTTACATTTCCTGCCTTCCTCCTGATTTTCCATAATCTTTCAAAATTATTCAATTTCCGGAAATATTTTACGAAAAGAAAATGCCTTTTTCGGGGGAAAAAAGAAAGAAAAAGAAATTTCTTCAAATCATTCGAGAGGATCATTTCTCAAAAATTCAGAAATTAAAAGAATTATTCGAAATCTCAATTTTTGCCAAAAAATAAGAAACACTTTCCTTATAAATTAGAAGAAAAAATTAAGTCGATCGAAATTCTTATCTTCGCTACATAGAATACACAATCGAAGAGAAAAATATTCCTCTCCTCTCCTAGATCGAGTTAATTAAATAATATCACTGCTACCACTTTTTCTATGAAGAAACAGGAACATAGACAGATCCATAAATCTCTGTGAAATTACTCGACTTTGTAAAAGAAAATTTCGATTCGATTTTCAATTCGTACGAATCGATATTAAGATCTCGATCTTGGTTGGAACGGGAGATGCCTTTTCCTCGTTCCACGCGATAAACGCGATCGCTTTATGCGAGTTTAATGATTTTTAGATAAAGTTAATCGGCCGGGAAGATTCTATCGGCGCACAGGTGCGCCCCCTGTTTTGTCGCACGGCAAAACTCCAACTTTCTGACGAAGATGAAGTGCACGCTTCATCTGCATAAAACAACGCCACCTCGTCATCGCGTGCAATCCGTATCCTCGTTTCGTCCCGGACTAACTACACTGTTTTACAGTGGATGGAAATTGCCGTTTCACCACTGTCCCTCACTCTTCTTCTTTTTTCTTCTCCCTCTCTCTCTCCTTCCCTTTTTTCTTCCCTCCCTCTCCCCTCTTTTTCCCCTCATTGTTTCAACCGTTCGCCGATTGGATATCGTGGTAATTATTTCGCGACGTTTATTGATCGATCGTGTTGGATTAACGCGTAGGAGAAAACGTCTGCGGGAGTGGATCGGAATATAATTTGAAATTCGATGAGCGGTTGACTCGAAGCAATAATTTCTAATGGAATAAGCGGCGTATACTTCTTGCTATATTTATTGTGTTTGATACGTTGTGTTGATTGATGGAAAGAATCAATTAAGGAGACTTTTTTCTTCCTTTCCTTTCCTCTTTATCGCGAAAAGAACGCAAGTATAGCGAGTGGAAATAGAATAAATTGAGAATTTGTACTTTGGACTCAAAACTATCGTGGAATAATTTCTAAGGTCCCCGATCGTCCATTAAATTATACCTAAAATTCAACTTGCATTTGAAATAATAAATGAATAATAAACGCGTAATAATAAAACGAAGCGAACGAAATTGGCGGATAATTTTTTTTCTCAAAAGAAAGTGAAAGTAGGCAAATAGGAGACCGGTTTGCCAATGCGGAAAACTTGACGAAATAAAACACGAGGCTAAGATTAACGCTCGAGCAATCGTTGATCTCTCATCATGCACTCGTTCGTATCAACGAGTTGCATCAAGTTCTTAATGTGGAGGCGGTGCAAACAGGTCAATCAGGCTGCTGTCTGTCCCCTTGGAGGAACTCCGAAGGAGAAATTTGTCCACCGTTAACCCCATTCTTCGTTTCACCGATCTCTCGTATACACTTTCCTTGCCTCTTTCCTTATTCCCGTACGCAACACGACAAGGTGTGATCGAATTTCCAGTTGTCGGAACGCAGAATCCCACTTTGATACTTCAACGTGACGCGTTCACTTAATCGCGTGTACGCACCGGCTCTTTACTCGATACAAGCACTGGTTGCTTTTCAACGGGTTTTTTACGATGATTTTTCAAACGAAAAGACTTGTTTTTAACATTGTTTTCTTTTTTGACAGTTAAATTATAACAAATGTCAAGCAGTTTGTCTTAAAGGTTAAAATTATAAAAAAACTTTGAATCGCTATAACTCTGGAGATAATGAGTTTTAAATAACGAATGGAGGATTGTCAGAAGGGATGAGCATTGCTCTTTGAAACCCTCTTTCATTTATGACATGACTTTCGGTTCCCGAGATATCGTCGTGTAAAGAAAAAGATAATTTTTAATCGATTATCTATCTTCTAATAACACAACAATAATAATAACAATTTATTTTATCAATGCATTATTGCCCAAATATTGATATTGCAATTACTAATATTATAAAAGATATAAATTCTGGATGATTATTTCGACTTATTCATATAAATGGAGATCATTTTATTTTACTGTTCATATAAACTATCAAGAGTTTGAGGAATTGGAATTTTAATTCTTTTAATATCTGCAGCATTTATAGGATATGTTTTTACCATGAGATCAAATATCATACCGAGGAGCCACAGTTATTACAAATTTATTATCAGCAATTCCTTACATGATACAATTGTATTATGAATTTAAGCAGGATTCTATCTTCTTACGTGGATATTTGGAAAAGATGTTATAAAACGTTATAAAAACTTTGAGTCCTTACATCTCGGTGATCGATCGAAGAAGATTTCCAATCGTTTCCTCTATTTTCCGAATGTATTTTAATAAAAGAAATACGATATTGAATATTTTATACGAATAAAAATGAACAAAAATCAATTATATTGCAATTTAATTAAAAGATAAATATAATAATAAAGTCAACGGTGAATAACTTCTAATCCTATCATCGCTTAATCCTTTTTTCTTTTTTTTGCCTGAAGGAAAGGAACGTTTCAAATTTACGTTTCAAACTACTCGACGGAAGACAACCCCTTCTGTGGAATTTTCCTTCTCCCGTGACTTTTGCCCTTTACTTCCTCCGCTCTCTCCGTTTCATCGAACGTATATATTCCACCGCAAGGGTCCACCGCGGCCAATCAACCCCGGATAACAGCCAGCTTCGTTTCCGTGTGTACAATAGACGGACGTGGGAAGGTGTGTGCGTGAGCCCATCTCACACGAACACAACCCGGGCGCGTGTGTCTACGCCAACATTTATTGAACCCCCGTATGCCACTATGCAATCAATAATTACGCGAAGCTGGATTAATGTACAGCCTCGGACGAAAGCATTTGTCGATGTTTCCAACATTTATACGAATTAAATTATATACGATTTAAACGTTTTGCGTTCCCATTCATCCCAGCTTCGAATTCCGAAGAATGAATCTTTGATCTCTCTTCCTTGGAGAGGAAATTTTGTTAATCTTCCATTGCTTATCATCGCTGTGGAAAATCACAAACTTTTACAAATTATGCAAACAAAATCATACATATATAATCCACGTTGTTGGAAAAAAATAAGAAAAATAATTCGCAGACATGTACGTACGCACATTCCATGCAACCCGAGTTTGATTAGGTTCCTAGGCGCAATCCTAGGAACTTCTTCTCGAGGCGGAGCAAGAAAGGGATGAAAGGAGGCCGAGCTATACAGGAGGAATATAGAGCAGGAATGAAAGGAAGATGGAAGGATAGTAGGTTAGGAGAGGAAGGAGAAGGATTCGACCCGAGTATGAGATTACATTACACCCGTGTGGTCTGCGAAAGAAATTCAAGACGGCAATTTCGATTAAATTTAATCTTGCGCAGGTTTCGATTCAGAACTGGTGCGGCGCAATGAAACCGGAGGGGGTTGGCCGCCCCTTTCCCCCCTCCTCCCCGTTCCAAGTCAACTCAACTTGGGCTGAGGTTACCTACGATCATCTTAAAAGGGCGGCCCTTCTCCGAAATCTACGGTTTCACATGGAATTTCCGATTAAAATTCACTGTATCCATTTACCGTTGTCATTCCAATTTCGGATTGGCCGACAGATTGCAAGTTCGTTTTACTTTCGTTTAGGGAATATGTCGTAATATTATTGCAATTGATCCGATGATACTTTTTTCATTCAAGTTCGAGACGAGAATTCTCGATGTATTTCATGTTACAAAGAAAAAAAAAAATTATGATTTGTATAGGCAAACGAAGATTTAGGATTTTTATCTTAAAAAAAAAGTTTCTTTCCTGAATTTTAAAAAATTAATTAACACTAATGATTTGAAAAATTTACAAATTTTCGCAGATGAACAAAAACAATTTCCTCCTCAAGACGTACGATTCGATTTGATAACACCTTCGCAAGAATCTCAAAATACTAAAAATCCTCGCGAGCATCAGCGTGTACGTGTATACACACGTGTATATATCGATTCGAAGCGACGCCAATAAATTTCCAGTCGAACAGCGGACAAGATAGGCGATCGTATGGGCGCAAAAACGAATCGTTCACGCGTGAAAGCAAGACAGTTGTACCTAGAAGACAGGAAAAAGGGTAAGGGGGGGAAAAAATAAATAAATAAAGAGGATGAGACAAGGATGAATCCACGATGTTGCGAGGCCGCGCACAGCTATTCATTTAACATACGTCTGCGCGTATGGTAAATCCATAATGACAGGATAAACTAGCTGTTTACAGGTGATTACGCCAATTATCGGCGATACCAGGCGAGCGTACGCGGCTTGTTTACATTTGACGCGATCCTACGCGGTCCACGAGGGCACACGCACGCGTATAATGGCGGCGTATGTTGTGCACAGCCGCGTCCTGGCGCATGCTGGCCGGCCTGTTCGAGACAATTTATTGCTGGCACGGAACGCTAATCGGCAGACAGCGGAGGGAAGATAGCTTTGACAGCGGAGAGACCAAAGACACGACCGGATATGCGCCATGGGGGCTCGCCTCGCCCCGTCCAATCCCCTCCCCCCAAGTCCTCGAAGGTCACTGAACAGACGGCAATGAAATACTAACTGGCCCACCAATCTCGGTGGTGAAACCAAGCTTGGAACCGGGACAGCTTCATCGCTGGATCGTCTACGCGCAATGTCACACGTGGCGTGTGTCACACGCTTGATCATTAGCGGTAATTTTGATTCGGTGCTTTCGAAGAGAGTAAGTTATTTCTTCTTTTCTTTTTTTCTTCTTTCGTTAGATCTAGATACTGCTTTTTGAAGAGTTAATGGTTTTTTATGGTCGTATCATGTATCGTTATTATGTTGTACGTGTATGTACGTGATGAGAGGAGATTATCTTTCTTGGAAAAAAAATAAAAGAATAACGTAATCTACGTGTTTCTATTTGTTTGCAAGGTTTGGATAAGAAATAAGTATCTTTATTTTCTTTTATGGAATATCGGGACGGTTAATAATTGCAGGATGATATAAAAATGTTAGAAATATTGGAAATCGGGCTTCGAGATCTCTGAAACACGGACTTCCCAGCAACATATGAGTAAAATTGATTAAGGTCTTTAGTTTGCAACATGTTTCAACCGCACAGCTTACACGCTAATCTCGCGAGATTAAGTTACCGGTGTGACGTGCAAGTTATTGCAAGCTGTGCAACAGATGAGGCCATTGGGATGCAATAATTAACATTCTAGTGCCAATTTAACTACGTTCTAACCAACATACGGTTAATTAATGGCATAATATACTTGTCTATGTAACATGACAACTACAATTACAATGGCCAGTTCAACATTGTGGCGAACAATACTATTCCATCTCTTGCGACAATATAATAATCTTCCTTCTGAGTACACCTGATCGATATATTCTTTGCCACCCGTTTCATACGATGAAAAAAACCTTCTACATCAATCGAGGATTAAAAAAAATAAATGAAATATCCTATAAAATAAATTCGTTTCTTAATAAAATTAAAACAGACAACAAATTGAATTAATTTAGAAAAAGTAAAATAGTATCCACACATAACTTGGCCATTCAATAACAAGTCTCTCCTCCACTCGATCGAGATCCCGGAAGTGGAAGTCGCGGAAAAACAGCAAAAACGATTCAGCCGCGTTCAATCACGTCTCTCGATTAAATTATAATGATATGGCAATTATTATATATCCCGGCGTGGCGATTATTAAAGCCACCGTGTACAGTCGAAGGCGTGGCGCCGCGCCTTTTCGAATTATACTCGGATACCGTTTGCTTCCAAGTGAAAACGAACGAGTGCAGGCCACCCCTGCGTTCTCTGTAAGATCTCCTCTGTGGACGCGGCACGCGAGATAACGAGTCGTCACTGAGATGGCCAAAGGCGTCCGCCATTAATTAAACCGATCTACAATCTTCTTCCGTGTTTAATTATCGTGCGAAAGCAGAGTAGAAACTCGATTAATCGAGATTATCCGATTAATTCTCGGGATCTTGGGATTATCTTGGCTTTTGTTCAGAAGCCAAGAAAGATGTAAGATGATAATTAAACAGGATTTTAACATTGTCAATTATCAAACCGGAATGTAAATTGTTTTGGATTTCTTTTTTTTTTTTTTTTTTAGTATAGTCGTTAAAAATATGCGAGTGGTTTTTGCGATTGAATTAATGTTGAATTATGATGTTTAATTATATATTGGATATTTAATTAATTAACTTCAATTATCTTGTATGTACATATAATAAGAATAAAAGATAAAAAATTGGACAGTAAAATGATTAAAAAGTCATAAGTTAAACATAATATTAATAAATTTTCTTGATGAACAACTATAAATTTAATAATAAAGTAAACGGGATTTCACAAGTAAATTTTATCATTTATTAATCGAGTGACAAGTCATATGATTATCCTACCTTCTGTAAAAGAATTTTCAATTTATAACTTGTTCATCAATTCACATTCGTAACCTGTTTTGCAACAGTTTATTATCGAGTATCGATTTATCTTGGATAAATAAGCATCTCTTGATTAATCGAGATCCATCTTTATATCCTATTGTACGGATCTTTATATTTTCTTTTTGCTTTCTATTTTTCGTTCTTTCGTAATTTTCACGTACAATATATTTCGAAAATCGATGCGTTAATCAAACGATACTAAATTTTACTCCCTTTATAGCGTTTGTTATATAATCGAGTAAGTAAATATCTTAAAAATTTTTATCTATCTGTACATTTAATAAACAATTCGATCGATATTTACATGTTTACAATTTATTAGTCCAATTTAAATTCCCTTTTTAAACTTTGAACAACAAATAAAGAAGTTTTAGGGCAGGGCAATTTATGCTCGTCGTATTTCCTTGTGGTTGACTCGTTTCACTATCATCCTCGGCTTTATTTATCGGGTAATAATTATTCACTTTATTTATCGATCGGTCCAATATTCCTCCTCCGTTGACAATATCGAACGATGTTTCATTCTAGTAATCAGCTCGAGCAATTAATACCTTACCTGCGAGCAACCTGCGAAACCGTGATTACCAATTCAATTTACCATGAAATGAAATTCCATGTTAATTTATAACTTCATCGTATTTTTCGTACGAACCCTTAACTTTCAATTAACCGATATGATTATGATAAAAATTTTTTTATTTCTTGTTCAAACTTTAAATTGAGACAATAAATTATAAACTCCGTATCATCAATATCGGATGTCGAGCAATTAAATTGTGTATTAAATATATGTAGATTGGAATAGAAGATAAATCGAGTATTACAAATTTTTCGAGAGAATTTTTCATTCATATCTCTGCGACGCAAAACTCAGTATATAAACGTACAAAATATAGAATAATCGAAAAATAATGGAATTAAGTCTGCCATGTAAAGTAGTAGTTTTTGTCTGAGCAGAGACGGACTAATATCACTTAACATCTTAGTACATTGACTTTTATAAAGTGAATTTAAAAATGTGTAAATTTCATTGAATCTTTTAAATGACGCGTTACGTTCCAAAATAATAATCACGATCTCTCTCACGGCTTCTCGATCTTTTTATTAATTACAATTTTTCAACAAGCAAATATCTCTGCTCCATAACTCCACACTAAATAAATTCGTTATTTCACGTATATTTTTATGTATCCGCGCGATAAAATTGTTTCCAAAACAAATAAATAAATAAATAATCCTTCTCGCAAATTCAATAATCAACATATTCTCCACCTACAGAGAAATAATTTTCAAAAGATCCACGGCAAGATCTAGCTGGATCGAATAGAAATATCAACGTGATCCACGTAAAACACCGTCGTCCACTCTTTCAAAAAATGGTCCCGTAACGGAGGAAAGGTCTTTGCTCCATCCGGTCGGCGCGCGCAGATCGTCCCGAGACAAGATAGCCGGCAGACAGACGGACAGACAGTTTCATGGCAAAATAAGAGGACGCGCCTTCATTGGCTTTAATGGGATGGCAAATAGGCGGGCAGGAAATTTGCGTTTTTTTGAGGCGCGCGCTTCGGTGCGCGCGAGATAGAACGCGCGAGAGGGCACGCAGGAAATTCTAAGCAAGATGGCCGCGACGAGGGATCCCACTGATTCAATAGAAACTATTTGCACTGCCATTAGACGGTACGCTCGCGTCGGTTGGCGCCGCGGCCTGTAAATACGCCGCGAGAATCGAAGCTGAGAGAGAAAGAACAGGGAGGAGGAGGAGGAGGAGGAAGAAGAAGAAGAAGAGGGAAGGATAAACCCAGGGGAAGGAAGAAAAAAAGGAGAAAGGAAAGAGAGGGGGGGAGAAAAGAGTGGCGAGAGGCTTAATGGCTCGCACTGTTGCGAGAGAAACTCTAAATTATCGTTGCAACAGGCGTTTCATTACAATTGCTAATAAATGGCACGCGGCGATGGTCGTGCGAGTTTATGCGCTTACACGCTCGTAAGCGCATGCATGCACCGGTGAAAAGACGCACAGCCGATGTCTTTATTTCGTTTAAAGGCCACGTGAGCTTCCGAGTTTATGAGAATAAATTATGCACACATTCGAAGGGCCGTGACAGCCGACCAAGACCTTTTGTCTCTTCGCAGTTTCACGGGAGGGGGAGGGGAGGGGAGGGAGCCGGCATTCCGCGCGTGTCGCGACACCGTAGAGAATAAAGGCCCTCGCTGTTCAACAGTTCGTCACATTCCATGCTCGTGCGGCTTAATGTCGGACAGAGACCTCGAAACAAGATTCAGTCCTCCTCTTATTATTCTTCTTCTTCTTCTTCTTTTTCTTCTTCTCCTTCTTCTTCTTCCTCTTGCTGGTTCGTTAAGAGCGTCGCGATAATGATGAAACATCGGGTCGGGTGTTTGACTTGAGTCGCGTTGGGTAAAGTGGGCGGGTAAACTTCGAAAAGTTGTTAAACGTTTCGCTATTTAGTTTAGAATATTGCCGGTAGCTACTGTACCCTTTTCGGTACGAGGAGGATTTCTCTCTAGTCGGGATGCATTGGGGAAGAACTGTTTATTTATGAAGAGTTTCTTTTTTTTTTCTTTCCTCTTTTTAACAGATTCGTCGAGTTTTAAAAACATTCGAGAAGACGGGAAGGATCGAATCTCCTCGCGCTTTCGATTGCGTTATTTATTGATCAGAGATATAATTGATATCGCTTCAAATAGTATTTCAACTACCACCAATTTCTTAAAGCTAATAACTTACACAGCCTTCGAAAATCGTAAATATTATAATTACACCGTTACAAGGACTAAGTATTCCATTGTATTGATATTTTAATTAAACAATCTCAATCCTCTTTTATTATAAATAAATCTTCTTGCCTTTAGAAATATCCAAATCGAGATTTTATTTAAACAAACTCAACACAGTGTACTACGTGTTCTCTGCATACTAGTCTAGTCGTATCTTCTAAATTTTCAAAAAAAAAAGAAGAAAAAGGAAAAAAGAAGAGAAAAACCACCAAAACCGTTGTATCGCGTACAGATCACGGACAATGGATCCCTTCAATTTCCGGCTTCCACCTTGGTGATGGCCGAAATTGCATTTCTCTCGAAGACGTCGGCGAGCACGGCTGCGTGCGCCATCCCTGTCACGCTGGGAGGCACAATTTCCGCTCCACTTCCGGAAATGGACCCATTGTCCGATGTAATCGGAAGACAACAATATCGTGGACGATGAGTATCTCGCCATCTCTGTCTGCGAATCCGCAGGCTTACACGCGCACAAGCTCACGTTCACCTCGTATGCATATAGGCACACGATGCAGAGGGTGAGACCATCGATGAATAATTTCCACGCGACTTGGAAGCTCAGGGCGATACGAGTCGGGTAAGGAATTTGAATGGATCTCGATCGAACAACTTTTGCAACGTGTCGCGAAAGATTTGAACGAGTTCGCTACTCATTTGCGCGTATTTAATTTGGAACAATTATGGAAAATGGAATATATTGTTATTCGAAGGGTGATTTTGATCGATATTAATTATAAATATGTAGTAATGGAAAAGAATTCGAAACAAAGTAATTATAATATAAGTATAATATGCGTAATAATTTTTGTTGAATAAGAAAAAAATTTTATGAATATTAATTAGTAATAATTATATGCGTTGAAAAGAGACGATGAATGTAATAAGTGATTCCTCCGTTTGGAATTTTTTTCTTTAACTGCATTCGATTAAATTAATTGTAATTACTTTATTATTAAGCGGTACAATATATGTCTTCTCGTCGCGTGGCTAATTTTTTGGAACAATTATGCGCGTGATTTAATTAAATAAAGTATAACGAGCATCGTTCGTTCTTTCTGCGTTTAATTAAATTATTTAATCATTTTGTTATAAATTAAACATACATTTTCTTTTTTATTATTATTATTATGACTTATCCTTCTCTCTTCTTTTTCAGTAAAACAATTTATATCTGCGCGAATTATTAGTTCAGAATTTTTCAAAAATGAATAAGCGCAATTGAAAATAAACTACAATATAAAAACTACGGTATAAAAAACCGTAAAGACAGATTTCTCGATGCAGAGATATTTTAAATGCATAATTTCAAGCAAACAAAAAAATTCAATCTCCACGAACGCGCAAGGTGATGTAAATCAATTATTACAAAATCTCATGAAACTAAATGACTTCCTAAATTGCTCATGGCTCGCGAACCTTTCAATTCAGTGTATCTCGACGAGCGGCCAATCGAACAATACGCGAAAAAAAGAGAAATGATTTTCCTCCACGAAGGAGTTACCATTATCGAGGATGCGAAAAAGAAGAAAACCGGTCAAATCCCCCCTCCTGAAAAAAAAAAAGAACATCCTCCGAATCCACTTTCATCCGATCGTTGGTCGACGATCCTGATAATCTGCCCGTAATGGTTGCTCGACCACCTGGGCAAAGCGACGTTATTAAAACTCGTAAATTTCATGGGCATCGATTACCATCCGCTACGAACAGGACACGCGATGTATCTTTTTACGATCCGTGATACCCGTGTACTAGCATAATGCAAATACGAATGAAAGTGACAAAAAGATGTTCGTGGAGAATATGTATATACATATATAGTAGGGGAGAGAAATGGAGGCAAGCACGATCGTTTCCAAGAGGATCGAAATCATCTCTATGGCGGGCCATAGAGTGTATGCACGTGGTATACGTGTGTACGTATCTTGTATACCGGGTGAACCGATAATCGACGTTTAAAATAGAGATCGTGATAATGCACGGGTTTAGAAGTAATCACATAGCTAAGATACGAATTTTGAATCGAACAATACGCGATGCAACAAGTTAATTTCATTTCGTTCTAAATGGAAGGAAATATAATATAGATATAATATAGAAATTTGAATTTCAATTAGATTAAGGTGAGAATGAGAATGAGAAGTTTAAACTAAATGCTGATATTATTTTAAAAAAAAACCCCACTTTCGATAATCATAAACCATCACAAACCTAGTCAACTTTTAATTTTAATAATTCTAAAGACTTTTAACAAAATACTAATTTTCCATTCCTCGTAACATGTATCATAAAACGCATATATTTAATCAACAAACACTTTTCTTAACAAGCAACCCTACAATTTTCTCCAAATATCGCACGAACAGATTCGAAGACGGAATTCAAATTCCAAAAGTTTGAACAGTGTCGAAACAAAGATGCTTGGAGATGTTTCGAGCCCACCCTGTATATCCACACGCACGGGATACCCTGGTATTGTATTCATACAGCACAGAGAGCGGGATACAGCGCCTCGTCCGTGTTGGTACAAGCGCATGGTGTACGGTTTGATGCATGCGAATGCGTATCCGGATCATGGGTAAATTAGTGCGAGAATTAGTGTGAGAATTAGTGCGGTACGCGCACCGACGTATATACGCGTGCGGTTATGGAGGGGGAGGAAGAGGGCAGAGGATTGGAGGGGAGAGAGAGAGAGAGAGGGACGGGTCGTTGCATAACGTTAACCCCGCGTGTCGTGACTTGTAAATGCGGTGTAAAGACTGACGTGAATATACGCACTAATGGAGGCGTTGCGGGAGTTCGTAATGGAGAGTATGCCGTATGCGGGGGGTTTAATGAATTAAAGAAGATAAAGGGGCATGCGAGTATTTCCGCGTCGCGTGTAAATCCATCGATTCGTTTCGAGGTGTCCTTCGGGATGAAGGCGAACCCTCCCCCCTTCGAATCGATCGCGGCTGTCGTGGGCGAAATTCATGGACGTCGCTTCGAACGGACGCGCCTCCGACTTTCGTCTTTCCGCCTCGATTTTAACGCGTTCCCTTCGTTCGATGATGAATAACGTTTCGTTTATAATGTATTCGAGGCGAAAGGTGTGTAAATCACATTTCGATTTCATTTCTCTTTTTTTAATTTTATCTTGTTTTGAGATTGTTTCGAGTTTCCAACACGATTCAGACGATTATTTTATACAACAATATTTTTTTGTTAAATGTGACATCTAATGATAAGCAGGGATGATCTGTAATGGAATGGGAAAATTCTAATAATGTTAATTAGATTATAGATCATCGCGAGTTCCGCTTCTTTCGTGGTAGTTTCTTTATTTGGTCTGCTGCTATTAATTTAATCAACCACGCCAAGGCTTATTTTATTTTTACGGAATTAATTCCCGATAAAATCGTTCGCACGCTATATATACACTTTGTTCGCCGTTTTAACATATTTAATAGACAGCTTGTTTAATATGTAAAGTAAGGCGAAAATATATGGAACGAGAACAAAATGAAAGGAAAAGCATGGTGAAGCGGTGACCTAAGCT
Source organism: Apis cerana (assembly GCF_029169275.1). NCBI lineage: Eukaryota > Metazoa > Arthropoda > Insecta > Hymenoptera > Apidae > Apis > Apis cerana. Next base: position 9,511,605 of record NC_083858.1, on the reverse strand, counting down.
GTATTCAATATGCAGATGGATGCGTCCACATATGTATACGCATATTCATAAATTAGATTGGTTCAAAAAATAAATCAATTTATACTTATGAAGCAAGTATCTCTATCTCTTTCCTTCCATTAAATAAGTTGCGTCGAGATAAAAGGATAAAATAAGAAAAATAAAAATTAATTTTATTAATCGAGGAAATGATTATACATATATTTATGGTTAATAGTGCAGAGAAATTTATTATATGGAATTTCAAATGAATATATTAGTGAATTAAGCACGAAATAATGTGAAATTTAAATTAATGATAGGAAACATTAGTACAATTATGAAATATAGATAGTTCAACAATTTCTAGAAACATGCGAAATTATTGAGAAAAAGGATAAATAAAATGAAAACGTTATATAAAGTACTTCATGCGGAAATTCTCCATGTCCATTGAAGGTATGGTTAACTTTGAACGTAAAATGATAACGTAATGTCTGAGCATATGGGTCAATAAGTGGTTTCCACGTAACTGTTCGTTAATTGTTGAATTAAACACGGTATAACTTGCGGTTGAAATATTTTTTGAAACGATCACTTGTTATTCCGAGTGATTCCATTAAATTCTACTTACGAAACTATCGTTCTAAGTGAATATTTCCTTTGTAAAATTACTAATTAGTTTTCTCTTCTATTTCACTTATTTAACTCCGTTTCATATAATCTTATATATGAAATGAAATCGAATAGACGCGTGTAGAGAATTAAAATTAATTAAGAGTATATTAACGAGTCGTACAAAAAAAAAAATATATAAATGGAATAAAAATTGTTAAGAAATGAAAATAGTATTATGTGTGAGGGAAAAGTGCATATTATGCGTAGAGATTAAAAGAATATTATAGAATTTAAAGAAAAAAAAAAAAAAAGGAAGTATAAAAAGATAATTACATTCTGCAGCTTGAATATATCCATCAGTTCCGAGAAACCAGTTGAGTTACATTCTCTTAGGCTTACCTGAAATCAGAATTAAAAAAAAGTAGTCATTAGATCGCTCATAATTAATTCGAAAACTGTAATCCCATAAATTTACATGCACAAATTAAAACATTCTCAAAATTACATTTTAAAAATCAAATTTTAAAAATTGACATTATATCCGTAATTGTCAAATTCTACATATTTCTCGCGATCCTCTCTCTCTCTCTCTACAAAATTCACACTTATTTTTATCCAAAACAATTCTATTACGTACGTGAATCGTACACAAAACATCGCTTTCACGATCCCAGAATTATACATTAAAAATCCTCATTACATTCACACATTTTTAAACGTCCGATTATGCGCGATTTCTCACGAATCTCTCCCTAAAAAGAGAAGCCACACTTACACTTTCAAAGTCTCGTCACACAGAAATCATCCAACCACGATGCACGTAGGCTAAGCCACCCCGTATATCACACTACGTTGCTTACATGGCCCCGTTATGTACACACGTATCGTAACGCGGTCTCGTCAGGTAATAGAGGCGGGTGGATGGCGAGCTAGACGAGGCTAAAGCACGTGCATTCGTGTAGAACGGTCTCGTGCTTACGTACAGGGCGCAAGAGAGACACGCGCAAGCGTAATTACGTGAACCGAAGGGAGGAAGGCAAGTCACGGTCGCACCTGCCTCTCACCACTGACATCCACAGTGGAGGATGAAACCGGTCGAACGAATCGGTTATTGTCCTGTCCTCGACCAGGACACGCATAACCCCATTGACTTCGTTAACACTCGATACCTATCGAAAGATGTTTCCTGCACGGTTTCCTCGATCACTGTCAACGATCGACCGTCCATGTATCTGGCTGTCATCGTTAAGTTGGACGAGGCAAAGGTTAACAGCGTTTAAAGTTCGATCGGTAACGGTGACGTTATCGACGGGGGACGACTTGCAATTTATCGACCATGCTCGTTTACGATCGAGACGAAAGTGTGGTAACGTTTGAATTTTTGGTTAGGTTAGGTTATGATGCGAGTAGACGAAAGGAACGAAATTTTAAAGCGATTTGATAAATCGATCATTCATGATTCGTGGAGATATTAATATGAAATAATGGATTCAAGGATTACTTGGAGATGATTGCTTGATCTTATGTCACCTAACCTCACTTAATCTGATTAACTCAATTTTATTGTTAGATTATAACGTGTACGAATGAATATTTCCATTATTTAAAAGAAATACGAATATTGTAAACATTTGCAACAATCTTTGAATCATATATACAAGAAAAAAAGCATTATTCATTATTCACATAAACTTATATCGTTCCATCTAAAATAATAATTGAAAATTGAAATTTCGTTATCCCTCCCTGCCATCCAATAACTACGCGATCAAAATCGAAGAGAAAAAAAAATTAAACTAAAGCTAACGTTAAATTTATAATTTCAAATTCAAACGATTATCCAGATCGTAACCATTCGCTCGAAAATCGGGACCAAGGATGTATCAACCGGATAACGTAAATTTACAACGCGCTATCTGGATAGAGAATTAATCGAACGGAGAAATCGTCGTTAATAAAGGCGGCCGTGTTTAAAAGGAAGACGTTCGACGACGTTAATGAATATCGTCCCGAGCCGTTTCTTTGTCGCCACTCGGGGACTCGGATGGGCGGAAAACAAATTGGACCGGCAGTCGTAAAGTGCCGTTTCCACGATGCAGAAATAGAAGAAGCGCGATACGGGCAACGGCGCGAATCTTGGTCCGCAGATTTATGCCGACGCTGTAAATACAGAGGCAGAGGGAAATCGGGCTGGGAAGGATCGAACACGAGGCGTGTATCTAACCGAGCTCCTCTTATTAGAAATGCGACAGGATAAGAGAAATGATGCCCGTGCACCGTGTTATTTGAGGCACGGCGGTCCCCGATTTAATTCACCGTTTAATCGATAAAATCACTTTTAATGATACCATTAGAAAATCGTGTAATATCTTCTATTTTAGCCTCTCGTTTTTTAGCCTTCTCTTTGTCCTTGTTGTCTCGGTGTGTGTGTGTGTGTGTGTGTGTAATTTTCATCGAGCGCGATCAAGGTACAGTTTGTGACAAAATGATGGCGGTGTGAATTTTTGAAGCAACTTTGAAAGGTGTATCTCGATGTATCTCGGTGAAGAAAGATCGTACGAAGGATTCATAAGGTGATCGATGCAATTTTCACTTTCTTTGAAAATGATTTCGATTACGAGTAATTTTTCAATTTTTCTTCCATATTGTTGAGGAAAGATTCTATCTATAGGATATACACGGTCTGGAAAAAACGCTGAGAATCGTGAAACGTGCATCGTTTTGTCGCGGAATGTAAGCTTCCTCGAGACAAGTGGAGTCTGGGTTGGAAATTTAAATATAGACGAAGAAAGAGATTTTTCCGTATACGTTCACGTGTTACAAGTTGGTATGATAATATACCGGTTCAGATTCGTTATCGAAGGAACTTTTCTACGTTATAAATAGCGATAATCATCAGAAGTGCGCAGAAGAATACTTTTTTTGATGGATCGTCGTGCTATATTAAACTTGGAATGTTCATCTCAACTGTCGCGATTTTTTATTATTACGAAAAAAAAAAATGAAATAAACGAAAAATAATCGAATAATTCTTTTCTTTTGAATTCATCTATCATCATCGATATTATTATTTAAAATATTTGCAAGATAACTTTCGATAAAAATTTTTGTTCACGATTGCCAGAATCGTTAATTCTGATTTACATTCTACCGAGTTGATTGTTTCCACGTAAATTTAATCACGTATACGTAGAATAGAGGTACGTAGAAGAAAATGAAATCTTAATAAATAATGCTCGAGAGGACGTAAGATGAAGGATAATATTTTAAGAATAACGCTCTTCATACCCTCTAATTACGCGTAACAATTTTCAAGCTTCAACAATTTATCGTTATATGTCCCCGCGGTTGGAATATCAAGTGTAAAAGGGAGAGGGGTGTGGTTTAAAGGTGATCGTGTTGGAGAAGTTGTAACTTGTTTGATCATTTGAAACGAAACAAGTTTCCTTGTAAGATCGTACGTTACGCGCTTTAATGCGGCCATCGAAATAACATATAAGTGTCGCGGAATAATCGAGAAGAGGAAACGATTTTCGTTCCATTTTACATCTTTTTCCTTTTTGTTTTCGATTGCGATCTCGAGCCTCCATATCAAATACCATTTTTCTGATTAAGCAATTTGCAATTCGTGACAAATTTGTTTCCATTCGATTCTCTGATCTGAGATTAAAAATTATACATGCTAATGGTTCGCTCGAAAAGAATTATGCCGACATTCTTATTTTCCAAGGATGCCTCGTATTAATTAATTTTTGTCAATTACCAGTCTATTACATTGATCTTAATAAATACGACGAATATAATTAATCTTAAAATTACATTTTTATCTTTCCTTTGATCGATCATTTCTTTCTCGCCCGATTAAATTATTATCTTCTTATCTACCAATAATTATCATCGATGAATTTTCCATCGAGCTTGCAAAATTAGCAATTTATACCTGCATAATTTCGATTATCTTTGACACGTACAAATAATTTTTCTCGAAATACATATATATATATATGTAAGAAGATAACAATCTACGTCTCTATTCCACAAAATTCATTATTCCAATGAATCTAATGAATACATATTATCTCAAAGCATTTCACACACACGACTTGCATCATCGTCACGATTCCGAGCCAACCTCCCCACCAAAAGGGGTAAGAAAAGCGTTGCGCGCCAACTTCCTCGATTTCCACACCGAGATAAGAAGGGACTCGTTAGCGTCCGGGATACTCGAGGATAGCAGCCCTGTGAACCGAGGAGAAAAGAAAAGGAGGCCTCTCTGACGAGGTAATTATCGAGTCGGTCTCCGGGGGCAGGTTGCGATCGTTTGCATCGAGCACGCGCTCGAATCCGCGCGTATCCTCGCGCCGTACACTTCCCCAACGCCTCAACAAATTACAGTTTTCGAGGTGGAACGATCGTGCCCCGGCTTTGCATAAAAAATTATACGCCGTTTCGGAAGTAGGCCGCTTCCGGTCTCCTTGACGAACTATCCTGTGTAAAGGATCATCCGCCTTTACGGGTGCACGCGCTCGTGTCCACCCGTATTTTTCGTGTGTATGTGTGTGTGTGTGTGTCTCTCTCTCTCTCGAAATTTCAAAGAATGGGAGATAAGATCGATTTTCTTTGTTGTTTTTTTTTTTTTTTCATTGTTTGATAATTAATGTGATAGATCGCAGGAAGCGGACGGAAGGGAAAATTGTTCGAGTAATTAAATTATATTTTTTGAAGAATGAAATTGGAAGTGAAATTCGAATCTTTTTTAACATTTGAATTTTATTACAGCAACATATTTCAAGAATTTACAACTATCTTTTTAATGAATTATGCGTCGCGTTTGATCTCGAAGAACTGACTTTTCGCCAGATAATTATTCGTTTCGAAAAATTTAAATAACACGAGTAACGAATTATTTCGTTAAATTTTCATGATTTGGTGAAATTGATGACTAATTATCAAAATAGTCAAATTGATCATATATTATCACACACTAGAGACTAGAAATCCGAAAAGAAAAAAATATTTGATATATTTGAATTGAAAAAAGAGAAAAGAAATGATAAAATAGTAACATAAAAATATACTAGTCTATAAAGTAGCAACGACAATTAATAAATCAATCTGAATTAGAAAAAGAAAAAACATATCGAATGGTTAATACTCGAAAGATAGATCGTTTCGAACTTAAATGATCGACACGTTAACCAACAGGCTGTTATTACGTCACTTTTTCCAGCGATTAGGACGGTAAAAAAGGGAGGGGAAAAAATGGAGAGATAAATACGCGCTCAGTGAAATCGATCGGGGGAGGGGGGGGGCGAGAAAAAGGACGTTTAAACGACGGAAGTCGAGTTGAACGTTGCTCGAGGAATTAATATGATCGAGCGTGCAAGAGAAGTTTCGTTGTGAAATCGTGGCGGGCATGAAAAGTGAAATTACAAGGTGTTTAAATGCACTTCGTTATGGACGTTCGTAAACCCCGGTATTCGTTTAATTAGGAGATCTTGGTGAGAAAAATAGTGTCTCTTTTTTTCCTTTCCCTTTTTTGCCGCGTAGAATTATAGCGAAATATGAATTTAAAATAAAAGTAACGTGAGTGCCTTTTTATAATTATACCTGATTGAATAACACGGACATTAAATGTAGAAAAGTGTTTATATAAACGAATCGGATAAATAAATTTAAATTGCTTTTTCGAAGACGAATTCTCGTACTTCGTTCAATTAAAGAGGCAACACGATTTCCAGATTTTTATAAGAAAATAATTCCCCGAGAAAAAAAGTAGAAAGGAATTAAACTTTGTTCTTCAAGTTTCGTTAAAAAGCGAGCATTTTACACCGTGGTTAACAATTGTATAAGATATCGATCACTTCATCATTCAAAAATCTAAAAATAATCAACGAGAAAAGATAGATCTATTTTTCCTGAGCTATTTTCTGCTAATCATTACTCACTCTAATGTTCACCTCGAAGACAAGTGAGCGTGTGAGTGTCAAATACAAGTACAAGTATCAGTTCATCTCTATTGAGAATGGAAATACGGGGCTGTCCCCATTGGAACTGGCATGGTTTCTGGATTTCTAAATCTACGAGCGTCGTCGATGTGACAAACGTTTCAGTTTCACAGTCTTCCCGTCATTAAATCCGGGCGACAGCTAGTCTACCAGTAGACAGTAATAAATATATACGAATGGGGACGACTATCGTGCGCGGACCAATCGTGGATGCTTTGATCTATTCTCGAAACGTGCCACTTTATCCACCTGCGAACATTTTACGAAATCACTCCCTGTTTTCCGCGCGTTCAATTTCAGACGATCGTGAATCATTATTTTCTATCATTATCCCGATAAAGAAGAAAATCGAAAATCGACCATGTCCCCTTCTATCGAGATAATTGTTTAACATTAATTGTAAAATGATTGTAGAATGATTCAGGTATTGTTTCGAGGAAAATATTCTTTTTATTCAAGATTTGATAAAATGATGAATGTATGTAAATATGCATTAAAAGAAACGAAATAAAATAATCTTGGCTGTAAATTAATAATAATTTTTTTATAAATAATAATGTAAAAATTATTACGATATTCTATCAAAATACGTAATTGACCTGTCTGCATCCATTTATAAAGAAAGTAATCGTACTCTTGTATTGTATTCTTCCTGGAAATTATTTGATTTTTATCAGGAACTTTTTCTGAATCAATTATTTTTAAAAATAATAATAAGTAGGCTATTTTAAATAATAAAATTAACGAGATATCCGATATACATAATATTTATATTTACCTAGAATATTCAATAATTCATTTAATATATTACATACAATATATTACGTTACTATACATTATACAAAATTTATTTTATAATAAATTAATCTACGTAATTTATTAATATACGCAATTTAATAATAAATTGATAATCTTTTTATTAAAAAATATCCGGTACGTTGCATCGTTAAAATAATAAGAAATATATATAATAATAAAACGTTGCGAAAGTGAAAATTGAAATATTAACAATAATTATGTAAACGAATAATAATTACGAAACAACCATTAATCATAACTGGTTGCAACGCGATGTAAAAAACACGATGTAAACAAACGGAATTGGATCGATTTCCACGTAAAAAAAAAAAAAAAGAAAAAAAGGGAAAAAAAAAAAGAAAATTGAGGCGCAATCGGTTGATACCGCGGTGCGTACACATTTTTACGCGCGAGCAAAACAACTGTTCCGACGAAAAATTCAATTAATCACCATCTCGTCGATATTTCATCTCCACGAGATGGACAGGCGCAATTTGTACATATCAGGAGCGATAAATTACCAACGTGGATCGACTCGATCCGCGTAGACTTTGTTCTTCGCGGATTCATAGGTGAACGAACGAGCGAAAGGAGTTTCCATATTGAGAATTCGTGATCTTACAGTGATAAAATTGCCCGCGTATCGGATTACTGTTATTGCCAACTTTAAGAAGAATATTTCCCCTCGTTAAACCTGTAAAGTTTCACAGATCGATCGATGAGAAGAGTCGTCGAAAAATAGAAAATGGAAAAAGAAAAGAAAGGAAAGAAAGAATCGATAAAATTTTCAATTAATTATAAGCATAATATAATGATTTAATTTTTTCATTCATCTTTCTCTCTTCCTGGAGTGCAATCGAATTCAAATTTTAAATTTGAATTTTTATATAAATAGAAGCAACAAAACCTCGTATTTATTCTGCTTTCAAACAAAATAAAAAAAAACAATCCTAATTATTAATCGAGAAAGAAATAATTGTCAACTTAACTCCATACCAAGAAGAAAATTGACTCGTCACGATACACACAGGATCTATCTACAAATACATATCATAAATATTAAGTCCAAGATCAAACATAATTTAATACTTTTAATCGAAACTCGGGGCGGGAAAGAATTTTTGAGCATCAAAGAGTGAAGGAAAAAGTTTGGCAAATTAACAGCCTCGTTCCAGAACTTTTGTGAAGAGGAACGAAGAGAGGAGCAGCCACTTATTCCGACAACACCGGTCACCAGCTGGACGAAAATAAATGAAACTACCGGGTACAGGAAGAAAAGTATTTCGGTACGATCTATTTTAAATTTCGCGGGGGATACAATAAATTCAGGAATTACCGCTCGCTTAATCCTTCCTCTCCCCCTCCTCCTCCCAACAATCCTCCTTCCTACCACCACCACCCTCAACCGCCACGCTTCTCCTCCCCACCCCTCCACGAAGATGCGATCAAGAGACGAGAGAATTCATATTTTATCCCCCGTGTCGCGTGCTGTTTCGCGCGAAACAGTACACACGAGAACCTTTTGGTAAATAAATTGAGCGTGGCGGGCCACCGCCGATTATTTACGAGGCCGGGGGCGCCCCGGAGTCGACTTAATTAATTTTATGTAAAAATATGTCCGGACGCGAGTCGTCGACCGGGGGCATGGTGCACGGGCGGGCCAGAGCGAGGAACGCGAGGTTTGATAAAGTGTTACCCGGTGATCACGCACCTGCCCGCCGCTCACCCAATACATCGCGCCAGAGCGTAACTTTTTTAAGCGTTGCCTCAACTTTTTCCACCGCGCGCAAGCGTGAATTAATGGCGCACCGTTTTGGATATTTGGATACGAGCGTTCGGCCCAATCTACGCTCGAGACGTGAAATTCCGCTCGACTGATCTTTTTCTCTCTCTCTCTCTTTCTTCGCTTCGAATATCGAGGAAACTGGAAGGGATGGATCCATTTGAGAATTATATTAATTATGGAGAAAATATGGATACATTATCTTGGTATTCCATCAGGTAAATAAGTAATAAGAATTAGTAGGAATTCGTGATTGGAGTCGAATATTCGGATGCTGAGGAAATCAAGCAACGAGAAATCTCGATCACTGCAAGCCATCTTCGAGGAGTCCGTTCAGATTACGCGTGTGTTGGGATTCTTGAAGAAGGAAGAGAGGAGAGAGGCAAAGTAGTCGTGGCCGGGGTGGATTTGGAGATCGAGATTCCGCCTTGATGGATGCGGCGGGGGTGGGTCTGGGTGTGGCGAAGAGGGTGCGCTGAGATCGCTGTCGCCCCGAAGAATGAATCTCTTCGCCTTTCCACGTATCCACACGTAAGTTTCTACACGCGAGATCCCTTTTCTTTCTAGACCAACCCCCAATCGTTCCTCCAGTGACATGCGTGCCACGCATGCTGCGCGCCATTCTCTTAGTAGATTTTCCTTCGTAGAATTTCACTTTTCGATTAAAATCGTGAACTTTGAAAATTAGTTGAAAATTAAATTGGCAATGAACGGATTTCACGAATCGTTTCCTGTATGATAAAATTCATTAACATTGAATTTATAGAAATAATTCAAGAAACTGTGCTCAAATTTCGTTATATTATAATAGAAAATTAAAAAAAACTACAGAATTATTTTTCTTATTTTTAATATAAATAATAATAATATAAATTATCGATTATATTTTGCAGATCTAGAATAATTTAAATTCTTCGCGATTCAAATTGCATTAATCAACTTAAACGGAACAAGCAACGCGACGATATTTCGTATAAAATCATGCCGCATTGAACCGTAGCCGCAGAACCGTGACAGGATCCTCTCTCGCGGAAACTTTCGGAATAAGAAGACGCTCACAGGTTCACCCTGGGGCAAGTAAATCGAGACGTACGCTAAACTGGAACTGTACAAAGTACCGTTTCATAAATCTTGGCCGGAAAAGCGGGCGGCGTTTCAGAAGGGGGCGGATGGAAAAGAAAACTGTTGATAGATGAGGAAGACGACGGGGAGGTCGCAACGCCGGGAGCACGAGCCGTTGGAAGCATTATTTCGGAGACGGTGTATGATATTATAAACCGAGAGGGGATAAGTCTGAGGAAGCTCTTTCTTCTTTGTGTACGTTGTGCATCTCGTGGAAGGAACTGTGTGTTTGTCGAAGATTATTGCGAAAGGTATACCAGATGGACTGGCGGAATTGAAAATAAATATAATTATGATTAGAATAATTGTTGAATCGTTGATGAATAGATTTGCAGAATTTTATGCAATTAAAATATATAGGAAATATGGAGGAAATATTATGCAAAATTTTCCTCGTGTAGTTTATATCATAACAACAAATTTGAAATTCAAATTTTCGTGTAAAAAAAGGGAAACTAAAAATTTGTATCAAAATCTACTCAGGAAGTGGAGAATAACGTGCCATTGAACTCACTTTTTGAATTATTTCGATATCTCAATCGGTTGCCGAGATGTAAACACTCCAAGTTTTCGTAGCGGTTAACACAGAAATTATGAATGGATCCACGATCTGACCTATATATTTTTCCTGGAAATGCGTACTACGTTTTTCTAGGAATCGCGTCTGCCGCTTGTCTGGAATTTGGGATAGGTCATCGAGTGAAAGTGCAAGGGAGAGGTCCGAATAAGCGATAAGGAAGGAAATAGTAAACGATTAAAAATTACCCTTTTCTTTACACGACGATATCTCGGGAACCGGAAGTCGTATCGGGATAAATGAAGAAGCGTTTTAAAGGGTAAGATTCCGCGCTTCTAACCATCTTTTATTCGTTGACCGGAAGTCAGTATCTTCAGAGTTATAGCGATTCAAAGTTTTCTTAATTTTAATAGAATTGAATCGCGTTTAAGATAAATGATTAAAAATCACCCTTTTATTTGTACGATGATATCTCGGGAACCGAAACTCGTATCGGGATAAATGAAGAAGCGTTTTAAAGGGTAAGGTTCTGCGCTTCTAACGATCTTTCATTCGTTGACCGGAAGTAATTATTTTCGAAGTTACAGCGATTCAAAGTTTTTCTAATTTCAATCGAATTTTAAGACGGATTGCAGTAATGTGTTTGAAATGACAAATTAAATTTAAACAAAAAACATTAAAAATAACGAAGAAACCGTTATTACACACACACTCGACAATCGAATTACAACATCTCTAAAGTTAAAGACGTCTATATTTTCATTTGAACAAAGAGAAATGTTTTGCTTTGAAGTACGAACGTTCGTGCTTCCTGAACCGAGCGTTACGTTGGACAGATAATGGAACACAAATGGAAGACAGAAAGAATAAAGGATAGGAAAGATATGAACGAGCAATATATCAACGGTAGTTGGCAGGAAGACGGAGTCTCCTCCGAGAAACTCGCGTCTTCCTCGTTTCTTTTTATTCTACAGTCAAGAAAAATCCCGAATAATCCGGTTGCAAGGATTATCCTGCCTCTCGCCGATCTTCCCTTGTTTCATAATAACTCGACGAATATCGTGCCCTTATACCTCAACCACTTTAATTCGACTTCTCTAGTCAATTTTGAAAAAGTAAGCGTCGAAAGGAAATTGTGAACACAATTTCGTTCAAAGATATTCGTTTCAACGACATCTTTCGACTCTATAAAATTACAGACACACTGTTGAAACTAGTGAAACGAACTCGAAACATTTCCCACGATTTCACGATATTTTCTACCCGCGACTCGACCTCCGCAACCCTTGTAACTCGCAACAAAGCGGCGAAACTCCTTCTCGAACGCGTCGAAACGGGCCACGATCGAAACGCAACAACATTCACTTGTAAGAATGCGCAAAAGCGCAATGGGTGTCAAGATCCGTCAGAGTTACATAAATACATATGCAGTCCGGGGAAACATGGGGCGGAACGAATGTATTTACGCGTGGAAAGCGGTCGGCCGGTCGCGTTTTATGGTGTAATAAATTTATTTAAAAGACATTAATGAATGGCGGCCCCGCTTAATGGCCCCGCGCGAGGGATCCGCGCGATTATGTAACCGTAATCGTGGCGGTGATCGCGATGGAACAGGTATGAAAATTGCGCGCGCCATTCGCCGCCGAGATCGGGCGGCGTTAAAAGTGGCGCGAGAGAGGGTATCTAATCGTCGGTTCGAGCAAACAACAAAGTTTAGATTCGCAATCGCGACGCTCGGCGCAATCATATACACGAAACGCAATAAAACGCCGCTGTAAACTGATGGTGGACGTGGAATCACGGTTGCGAAACACGGAGGAATCCGGATTGTAAAATTTAAACGGTGAAACGGTGACAACAGAAGAGGCAAGACTATTCTGTTTGCGAAATATTCAGTGGAAATATTGCTTCGATTAAGATTTTTCTATATTTTATATTTCGCAAGTGCGTTTTAAATTTGTGTTCTGTGAGGTTCGAGTAAAGTTAGGAAAGGAAAGGAAAAAAGTATATATATATGATATTTGTTACCAAAAAATTAATAGTAGGATAAGCAATATTGTATTATATATTCATCGAGATATTGCTTTTCTGTATATTGTTCTTTTAAAACAGTAATTTTATAGATAGTTATGTAGTAAAATATATTTGAGAAATAGTAAGAAGTTGCAACATTTTATTGTCGATTGGTGTCGCATGGCGAAGTAGCTAGACCATTAATTATCATGTTTCATTACGTTATTAAAAAGTCTTATGTTTCCAGTCTTAAATGAAAATGATAGAGGTAGAATTCAATAGAGTAATAAAATACAAAAGTTGAGGAGAAACAAATAGTCTTAATCGTTAAGATCACTTGATACTAAAATATAAAATCTTGTAACATTCCAATAACTGACACGACCCAAAAATATAAAAATCTTTAAACACAATACTTGCAGATTAGAAACTACCTAATAATTTTAAAGATCATTTTCTCTACGACAAGATTTCTATTTTTATATAATAAATTCTCGAGAAACATGTCTCAAATTACATCCCTTTCCTCACACAAAAATAAATTCCAATAAAATTTCAATTGTAATGAAACTCGATTACACGATCAAATTTATATAAAAAATAATTCATCATCCATTCCTCTACCATCAAAACCCAATAATCCTCCTCCAAATTATATACAATTTTTTAAATTTATCTCTACGCATCTCCTCCAAAATCTCCCATCCCAAACCATTCCAAAATACCGAATCCCGGCAATTAAACAGGCGCGACAAACTTTCCCAATCGAACTTTCCCTACGTTGATCAATTGTTTCCTAGTCGAATTTCTTGCGTCACTCGTTTAAGACGCTCGCATTTAGAGCCACCCTTCCGTGTGTTCCTTCTGCCCCATTCTCATACCGACACTCCCTTTATCGATCTCTCCACCCTCTCTCTCTCTCGAGCTCTCTTTCCTCCTTTTCTTTCCGCCCCTCTCTTTTTCGCCCTCTTTCGCTTCCTGTCGCCTCTATCCATCTCGCTCCCCCTCCCCGCCAACCAAGCCTCCATCCCGCTTCACCACCCGGTTACCCCGGGGAAAAGCTAGAGAACCGGTTCCATCCTCCTCCTTCGCAGACGCCACCACCATCGAAGCAGCCACTATAAACCCGACCAACCAGGAAGCACGTATCTGCCCTTTCGAATTATCCGGCTGGCTTGCCGCCCTTTGTTGCACGAGGAATTTCGTTTAATTAAAATGAGACTAGTAAGGGCCCACCGGCTTCCTCGTGAGAGGAAGCCTCGCTTCTTCGATTGTGTCAGGTGAGAAGGGAAGAGAGAGAGAGAGAGAGAGAAGAATATAGGTTTTTTTTCTGTTTTTCAAAGCTAAATCTATTCTCGATTTGCTTTGGTTTGCTTTCGAAGGATCGCTTAGAACGTTGATTCCCGATGGATAAGATCGATATTTGGTTTGGTCGATCGTGGGCCTGGTTGGAAAATCCATAGGATTTAATGAAGATAGATAAAATGACAGGGAGATTGTCGGGGGATTGAATCGAGATTTAACTTCTACGATCTTTTTTATGCATATTTACGAAATAATAGGGATTACGGAAATCTTTATGCTATACAATTTAAAAATGCGTAATAAGAAGGATGAAGAAGGATTTATAACTTTTGCATAAAATAAAAATTCAACGAGAATATAAAAGTGCACACTCTTGGGTTAAAAAGAAATTTGCATAGTTTAAAATACAATACGAATTTGAAAAATTTTCTGCTTTATTTTCATAGCAACGGCATTGAGCGGGATATGCAAATTTAGCATGGATCGGGAACGAGCGGATAACAATGGAAAAATAATCGTACGACCATCGTTGTTCCTCTCCCTCTTTCGTCACATTCTCGTATGACCACGCGGAAATCAGACTCGATTGCGATCTTGGGAGGTGTAAACCGGCAAAATGGCGGTATTCGAAGAAGGAAATACATTGTTCAGGGCGGAGCCAAGCCACTGGAAAGGGCAGACCGGTGTTAATCACGCTATCGAGGTGAGAGATCGACTAATTAACACCGAGTTAATCGTTCTAACTCGAATTAATCGCCGCCATTCTGAACGTGTTCCACGAACTTTTCACGATGTAATGAGATAATTGACATCGTGCAATCTTGTCAATTATTATATAACCACCAATCTTGTTGCCTCGGAATAACGCACACGTAGACGCTCCAAACAAATATCGTATTCAACAACAGAAAGGAATTCACAGACCGAGGAATGAACATTCGTGGAAAAAAATCTATCATCAGCATCTTCTTTCGCACCCATCTATATTTATCAAACGAACAAAAGAAAAAAAAGAAGTAGAAGAAAGAAAAGAAAAAAAGAAAGAAAGGAACCAACAAAAACCAAAAAAACCATCGTCATCCATCACTGTCACGGGTATCACCGGTCCAAGCTTAAAGCTGCGTTCACACTTCACCCCCATAGAAACTCCTCTCCCCCGCCATCCTAAACGATTGATCTATTATGGCCCGTGCACACTGTTCTCCTCTCACTCTTGATGCTTCACGCCATCCTACTCCATCCTACTCCCTCGATATTCCAAACGTTGTCATGGAAGGAGAAAACAAAAAAAAAAGAAAAAAAGAAAAAAAAAAAAAGAAAACCTCGAAATCCCCCCCCGATTATCCTCCCAACGACGATCCTCCCAACAACGCAAGTATCGGGCAAGATCCAACGACAGACAGAAATTAAAAACCGGCGGTTACGATTTCGAGACAACAACCAGCAACAGCCGTATAAAATTCTCCAAGGTTTTTCTTACTCCCAAGTTAATCGTCCACGAGAGACGACACGGCGGAGAGACACAGAGGAGAGTGGATTGCAAGGCGTCGCGGCGCTGGTCGGCACTAGACTTGGCGTCGGTTCGTTCGTTAGCTGGACCCTCTTGCTCGCCCGTATTAATTTGCTTCCTCCTCCCCTTACCCCCCCGTCGACACCGCCGCCCCCTCCTCCCCCTCCTCTTCCTCCTCTTCCCTCGAACCTACCCCTCCCCTCCTTACGCCCCTCGTCGCGGCCATCTCCCCTTCCCTCCTCCTCCTCCTCCTCTACCTCCTCCTCCCCTCCCCCTCGAAACGAAAAGGGGGGCTCGAGGTCGCCCTCGCCCTGGTCTTAGTTCCGACGGCCGCCGCGCGCATGCGGCCTCCGCTAATCACCCTTCGTCCTCTACCCCCTCGTCTACACCCCTCTCCCCCGCGATGCGCTTTCTACGCGCGACGCGGGGACAGAGCGAGGGGAGAGAGGGATAAAGAGAGGGAGGGAGGATCCCTCGACGAAGGTGAGGCGGCGGAAAATTAACTGGAACCTACCGCCACCGTTCTCTGTCTGGCCTCGGCTCGATGAATGGTGGAGAGATTGGCCGGAAGTTGGCTCCGGTCTCTGTTCAACGAAGGGACGTGCTCCAGACCTAGTTCGAGCTAGTTAGTCGCGGCCGTGACCTTCCGGTTCGATGGAAATTAAAGCTGGAGAGAAGCTGGTGGAGGCAGGGGGTGTTTGGGGGTATACGTCAACGTAACGAGTTAGTCGTTGATTATTGAATTAATTTTCTCGATTGAATTATATGACGCCTAATTTCAATTCAAGCGTGTTTCTTGGACGAACGAGATGTTAATTATTATTCGTTTAGTGAAAAATTTTCTTTTCGCGATTATCTGTAATATATATGTGTGTTGTGTTCATAAATCACACGTTGGAACGTGTTTCTTTTTCCCCGAATTAATCATTAATAACGAGCAATTTTATCATTTATATACGATAATTGATATAATAAAATTCACGTTAAACTCTTCTCACAACTATTTACCTTCGTCTTTATTTTAACTTGGCCAATCCATCCAGGCCAATCGGATGAAAACTTCGATTCGAAATTTTCGATTTGGGCTGAGAACCAATATGAAGATAAACTGTAAGAAGAAAGAAAAAAAAGGTTCCATCGCCGAGGAATTGGACGTTCGAAACTCGCAACACGTAAAGCACACGTGGAACCCCGCGTCAAGAAGTTCGATGGACTGACTCCCTCTCTCTCTCCCCTCTCTTCTCTCGAAATTGCGCTCCGCCTCGAGAGGAGGACATATCGCTCGTTTCTCCAACAACCCACACACAGCGCGCGAATATAGGCGCTCGTCCAACCACCCAACGAATTCCAGCGTAATTTTCATAGCTTTCGGCGGGGCAGGTGATATTTTATCTGCGGTTACGTGGATGGAAGAAACGGCGGGAGGAACGTCACGCGAGCTTCATCCCCGGCAAATTGGCCCCGGTAAAAATGCGCTGCCTGATCAACATCTACAACGAGCCGGTGTTAATGCCCCCGGCCCACCTTCCAACTTCCCGCTACGATGAACCGAACCCGTCGTTCGGTTACGTGGCCACCGCCGACGACGCCGAGAACGATAAAGCGTCTCCTTTTTACGGCCAATGAGGCGAAAAATTGCTGACCTCCTCCCCCCGCCCCGCGATTTTCCAATAACTCGTTTACCAGCGCCACCCTCTTGACCCAACCGTTTCGGCTCGAAAGTCTCGTCACGTCATCGATCCCTCTTCGATCCACCATTAGACATACACGTGAGTGTGAGTTTGCTCTGATTACGATGTTCTCGGGGTTTAATTGGATGTTGGATATGCGATTGTTCTCTTTATCTAGAATTAGATGACAGGGATTTTTGTCAAAAGATTGATTATTATTGTGAAATGGTATGCGATGATAGTTTGGGATCGAATAGAACAGGAATACGCACGTATATAAGGATTTTATATCGAGTCGTAAAACGTGTATTCATTAACTATTCCCTGTCGAGCCCGCATTAGCAGCTGACCTGAGCAACAAGTAAATAACACCACCCACTCAGTCCTGTTTAAATTCACCAACTCGAGGAATAACGATGAACAATAAACGATTAGAATCTCTCGAATCGATGATTCTCGTCACAAGCGGCTCTCGCCATAAATAATGTAAGCAAAGGAACAAGAGAACAGCCGGAGCAACCAGTGTCTCGCGCACACCATTTCAATCCGTATATATTCTCCGTTTATACGCTATAACTTATTTATCCTATACAATTCATATCAAAATTCTGCAATCAGAATTGAACAAAATTCTTTAAAAGAAAAGTACGTATACCGAGAAATATTTGAAACGTTATTCCAACGTTATTAAACTGAACCATCTTTTTTTCCACCTAGATACAATAATAATAAGATCGAGAAGAGCGGGGGGAGGGGCCATTCGCCTCGACACTTCGGAAAAAGAAGGAGAAAAGCGAAAGGCGGAGAGGAGATGGCTCGATAAAGGCGGATGCACGATGAATCGGGTTCAAAGAGGGCTCGAGGATTCCGGCATATTCGCGATGGCATAAAACAGCGAAACGCTTAGCATAGTAACATCGCGGATAGCGAGGGGGGAAGGGAGGCGAGCGTCATTACCGTATTGATCGCGGGGGTGGTTCCACTCACCCTTCCCCTGTCCCTCTTTTCCGCTCATCTCATCCCCCTTGTGATACGCTCCTCGAGGATCGGGCGGGGGTGGTGAAAGGGACGAAAAGAGGAGATTCGAGGAGAGGGTTGAAAGTAGGGCAACGAACTTGTGACGAGTCCTTGTGACGGGGGTCTCAAAGGGTGGAACGATATACCGATACTTTTCGGAATCGCGCGCCATCGCGCCCGTTATCGATCGCTTTCGTCACGTTCTGGCTACGTGATGATTCCGCCCTCCGTGATGACGCGCACATCCTGCGCGGTAGGAATGATTTTCGAGTTATTCGAGTTTATTTAGCCTGAATTTAACCTAACATCGAGCGTGGAATTTAATTTGGAATTATTTATTTATTTTTTTTTTAGTGGAAAAGTGAGAAGAGGTACTTTTGCGTCGATGATCAAGGGAGTGATGTGCAAGAGGGTGTGCCACTGTGTGGAAAAGTAAGGTATTTTTGTGAGAAAATTAAAAGTAGATGGAATAAAGTAGTTGGAGTTAAAATTACTATTAAATCTTAGATAGATTGAGAGTGGTTAATTGGAATTTTGAGAAGTATTTTTTATAACGACGTGAAAATGATAATTGATCGAAGATGTATAAACTGAACGAATAAATAAAATGATTTGAAATTCTCGAAATTATTTGATCTGTTAGCTGATCAGATTATTTTGAACACGAGGATGATTATTATGGAATTGATAAGACGTATATAAAAAAAATCAAGCATTTTTAATGTATTCCGTTCAAAGATTAATTTGTTTGCCAATGACGAAATGCACCCGGTTCCGATTCGATGAGGTGATATTGACCTCGAAGCGTGACGTCAAACGAACTTGGTGGATACTTATTTTCTTGCCGTAACTCACTCCTTTACATCCTCACCGATGGGTCCAGGACCCGTTGCAGGACCGGTTTGGTAAGAATCAACCGATCACGGAGGCAAGAAACAACTGAATCACTGTGGTGGCTTCGACCCTTCAACTCGGGAGGAATCGAGGCATGGACTGCCTCGCGAGGAATATTTCAAGAATCCGAAAGGAACGAATCGATGCTGTAATATCTTTATTGTTGTATAATTAATTATGGATGGAGATATTTATATCTCGGAAAATGGAGCACGAGGAAAGAGAATGGTATTTTCGTAATAATATCCATCAGAACTTTTTAATTTTAGTTAGGTAATATTTCCTTCGATGGAAATTATGAAGATTTTCTATTCGATATAAGAGATTTTTAACTTCTCCAAGATAGATTTGCTCGAGATTCTTATAAATTAATTTTGATTTCTCATATCCTTCGATGGATCAATAATTATACAATTTCTCAAGATTGCAAGTATTTCCATATGATAAAAATTCAATTGAAAGATTAAATTTCACTTACTTCGTAATTTTACTGTAAAATGAAACTAAAAAAATACGTTTCCACTATTTATCGAATCATCTTATCATTCAATTCGAAAAAGGCAAAGAAACACTTCTCTCAAACATTTAACTCCACATTCAACATCTTCGAAGCTTAAAAAAATTCCAAATTATGAAGAAATATCGTGTTTTACGTAACAAATGATACACGAAGGAATAAAAGAGAGAGAGAAATTATTCCTCTACGATTGTACACGATATTACTCGCTGCGACGGAAGGAAAAATAAAAAAATAAACTCGATGTTCGCCCCCTTCGTGTGTGGCGTAGTTGTACACGGCGCGACGATAAGTTTACCAGGGCACAATGAGCACGAAAGGATGCGAAGGCCTGTACCAAACAGGTTACAAAGGAGTGGGTTACGTGAATCACGCTCGTGTCGCGTGCAATGTAACCGGGTTGTTCGCACGAGCAGGATCGCTGCCAAAGTGTGTGCACGCTCGATCGATGGATGAGAGGAGTACCGATGGATTAAAAATGGATTCCAGATTATCACGTGCAGGATGTTGAATCACCGTTTATTGCGATAGATAAATCTATCGATATAAAGTGTATCTCGTAATCCATACGAATGGGTACAAGGATTATTCCGTGGATCAAAATAAGAGGAAGATCGAGGTAATAAATTATCGCGTTGGATTATCTCTTTTTTTCTCTTTTTAAGAAATGAAATTTATCGAACGACATCAATTTTAAATTAAATTATTATTATTTCGACAATTCGATTATTAGATATCAGAGGATAGTGGAAATTTTTACGTACAGAAAATATAGAAAGAAGAAAAAAGTGCTTCGAGTTCGGTAAAAATTCGGATGGAAGGATATGAGAATGGCATTTCCTTCCTTTCTTTCTTCCCCTCGAAAATTTGTCTCAAACGATTGGCATCCACGTATTGGCATTTGATTTGCAATGAAAGATTACGCGTTCGATACGGGAGAAAATTCAATGGAAATTCTGTGTACAAATTTTAAAATAATAATTCTTCAAAATTATTACTGGAACAGTTGCACAGTTACGAAGAACAAACAGAATTATACATTGTGAAATCGTGCGCGGATTTCGAACTCGTTCGTTCGAAATTTTAGGCTTGGCCGCCGACATGGGAACGGAGGAAAGAATTGGCCGTGATCGTTAACATAACAGTGCAACAAGTAGGATCGGAATGATTTAATGTAGCACTTGATTACACAGGAAATTCGCAATTTCCATACAGTCTTGCCGCGGCAACGACACACTGACCAAGCGCAGCAGAAGAAAGCAAATTGCCGTGAAACCGTGCGTCCTCGTGTGTGCCCCCTTTTTCATCAAATTGCAACAACCTACGTGCATTCTCGTCGCAAAGCTGAAACGTGGGTCGACCCTTCCACTTCTAAATTTTCGAGACGAGTGACGGTATGTAATTTAAAAGGAAGGAAAGGAAAGATAGATGGAAAAAAAAAAAGAAAAAAATGGAAAAGGAAGATAAGAAGTGGGGAAATGGAAGTTTCGACTGGTTACACAGGAACTTTATAATAATCGTGTGCGATTCTCGTTTCTCGTTCAATTGTCAGAAATTATACACGACGGGTATAAATCAAGAGCGCTATGTTGATTGCGCTAGAGGATACACGAATGTGCGTGATAATTGGAAATTAATAATTCGAATAAGTCGAAACAAGTATAGAGGACGATATTTTTACACGCTTTTTTTCTCTTTTAAATTTTCAAATGTGCTTCGAAAAATATCGTGATCTTGTTTGTACTTTCTGAAATTTGTGACAGATTGGTAAATTAAAAAGAGAATAAATATTCTTTAACTGATTTAATGTTTCAGAATGATATTATTGAAAAGTAATTACCCTTTCAATAATAACATATATAAAATTTCTATAAATGATAAATTGAAGACTCTTCTTTTTTAATTTAAAATACCACGATAAAGTTAATTTAAATTATGTATCAGGAAATTAAAAAATTGAATATTAAACATTGACAATAATTACATTAAATTAATATAAATTTTTAGGTAATAAATAAATATATCAATCTTCCACAGTACTTTAAAGTTTGTCATATAAAATATAAAATTAAATTCAATTTTAAGATAAAATAAAATTATACAAATTATCAATTTACATGAAAGTGGTGCTAATCGAAATGATAGCTAATGAATTCGATTCCTGTGATTTAACGAAATAACAAAAAAATCATTAATATCTTCTGTAATATCTTTCTTAAATGCAATATATTTTGCATAGAAATAATAAATCATACATTAGATTGACAGAAAAATTATCTATTATGTTATTTTTGACTTCGTTAATATAAACAATATAACACATCATTATTTATGATTAAACTGTGGATGTTTATGAAAGATTTTAGAAATATAAAAATGATATATAACATCATTTGGTGGAAATGAATGATAAAATAACACCATTGATAAATCTCTCGAAAAAGTATAAAAAAACATTCATCAGTACACTTTATAATAGTTTCGCAATATTTACACGAGTCTCGAATCAACTGAAAAATTAGATATTTTATTACATCCAATAAAAATAAAGATGAAAAATAAAAAAAGAACAATACTTTACAGAATAATTCTCTGGGACGAATAGAAAAAGAAAAGTAAACTAAAATGAAATAAAGATAAAAAGAAATAAATCCACGAAAGGAAAAAATCGTGGAAAAGAGAAGGAAGCTCGAATCCTCTAAGAGATCTCTCTTCTTCCCCACTTTCATGCAACAATCCACGGTCAACGACTCGCTCGATCCTCTCCCGTTTGAGTTTTTAAGATTGCCTTCTGTCAATGCCACGTAAAATTACCATTCCCGCCACTGTCCGCCGTTATTATCGAGATTACGGATCATTATCGTTGTGCGAGCCGAGTCGAACGAAAAAAAAAAAAAGAAAGAAAAAAGAAAAAAGAAAAAAAAAGTTCATTTATCCGTGGATCAAGACGTTGTGTGCATGAATTATTCAGCGAGATCGATGATTCGTTTGGTAAATCGCGGCTGGTACTAGCCATTGGCTCCCTTTTCCACGTGTCGTTTCGCGGATAAATTAGATCGAATAAACGGGTTCCGTGGATATCGCTCGCGCTCGATGATCACGAACGAGGTTGCGATTGATACGTGGCACAATTGCAGAAAATTGGTCGAGGATCCGTTCGGAGAAACGTTCTCGTTCGATAAACGCGTAGCGAAAAAAGACGATCGAGAGAGGTATTGTGTTTCTCTAAATAGATAGCCTGCTGTCTTTTGTAGAAAATTTTTCAATTCGAAGAATCTAATGTTAATAATTTTGCTCAGGTTGAAATTAAAATCATAGGGTGACGCAGGATCTCAAAATTTCAATTATTCAAAGGATTTCGAAACGATATATATTTTCCAAATTCCTCAGAATTATATATCTATCCAAAATCATTCCAATTCTTCCTCGCTGTATACACGTTAAAAAAAGAAAAAGAGAAGCGAACTATTAAACTTCTCCAATTAAAATTTCCCAAGTTGGGAGAAAAAGAAGAGGAGAAATTTAAGAAGCAGAGGACACCGTGTGCCAAGAACGCGGCTCATTGTTCTCTCGAAGGAAGGTATCGAGAGCAGAGTATCATTACAGAGAGGACTTGGTTCGATAAACGAATCGCAGAAGAAACCGTATCGTCGTCGGACGTGCTTCTGCCGATTCTCCTTCCTCCCCCTCCCCCTCCTCCTCCTGCCTCGTAGCTAGAATCAAATCGTTAGACATTCCTCCGCGTGGTCCTCGTGAACGAACGATTGAGACGTTCACCACGGCGACTCGTGTGGCGCATACAAGGGGAGTCCTTGTTACCGAGTCCGCCAGTCGCGAGTTGCATGCTTGGTAATCTTTCTCGAGCACGGCTGCAAAAACCGGCGGCCATTTAACCAAGCTTAAAAACAAATCTCCGCGTTGTACCTCGCCTCTCCTGCTCCCGGACGTATTCCACACACACACACACATATACACACTCATACGCACACATACGCGCACCCCCTCTTTCACGTTTCACGTTGCACTACTCGACGCAACGACGGACACGCGAGAGAACGTATCACAATGCCTAACGAGTGCCCTCGGTGTGCTTGATACGTCGGGCTACGTACTGGCATGTTTCTAAAGACACACCGAGTGCTTGTTCTGTTAAGCGCTTCCCCGTTTCGCTGTTTCGCTTGTTACCTTCCTTCTTTTCGGCCTCTTCACGGTATTCCTTTTTCTTTTCCTTCTTTCTTTCTTTTTTTTTTTTTTTTTAAGAGAAAGGAAAGGTTTCTCTTAAGAAGAGATGCGGATCGACGATCGGTACATGGTGGGAGGAGTTCCAGTTTGACGATTTGGTGCGTGGTACGATATAAGAGATGACGAGACGTGGGTGATTTTTTTTTTTTTCGGTTCACAGATTGGAATATGATAAAATGAAACGTAACGTGTCTGTGTTGTAATAATATTTGAAATGAATTGTATATGATTTACGCGTTCGTGCTCGACGAGTAAACAATGTTTCGTATCTTTCCAACTACATTAAAATGTATAATTACGAAAGGGTGGCAATCGACTAGAATCTTTTTCGTGATGTTTCGATAATGTCTTATGCCCATCTAGATTGAACGGTAAGTTAAAAAAAAATATATCATTCTTCCTTGATCAATCTTACGATATCGCCGATGAGTATCGTAACTTGCATCATTTTTTTTTTTCTTAAAACGTTCTTAAAACACGATTTTATCTCGGGGCAAACGATTCATTAATAACGACAAAGCGAGTAATTAATTGAAGCGAGGTCGAAAAGAAACGAAAAAAGAAACGAGTCGATACTTTGCACTATCAGTTACTCGGCTCGGTAATTCGAATGAAAAAAGATGAGATTGTCGCTCGTTTATGAAAAATGAAAAAACAATGATTAATTTATTTGTGTGGTGGTAATCAAGGTCTAGATCATGATTCATGAATTATTTAAATAATTCAAGGCACTGACAAATTTGCAGCTCTTAAACATTATACGGCAAACTGGTTATCGCCCACATGATAAATCAAGTAGCAACCGAATTTATGCATTGCTACACGGTTCAAACGCGTAGGTGATATTCCATTCTCGAAATTAACATGTAGGATGCGAATCCTGTGTAAGATCAAATTTCTTGATATCGTTAATTTATCACTTTTCGATATATCCTTCTTTTTTCGTTTCTCTCGTGAATAAACATGGATGGATTTTTTTAAAAGTATTCCACCATAAAAATCTAGCGAGGTAGAAACATAGAATTCTGCACAATTATAAAATAATATCCAAATTTTAGTTTCTCTTTGAAACGTTAATCGTTGTGATCTCCAAATATACATATATTAGAAGCAAGAAATCCTTTCTCGTATCGATCGTTACTTGTTTTAAAAATTTTAAACATTTCAAATCTACTAACCATATTCCAATATACTTTCAATATTTAAACGAGTTTACCAAGCGACACTTTCAAAAATAAGACGATCGCCTACGCAAAATCTTCTCGGCTCGAGAAAATCCAGAAATCCGGATTATGTTTACATAATATAGTATGCTCAACTTTGTTCCAACAAGGAATTGCAAAATTCCCCCGGTATCTCGCGGGAAAACTGACTCATCGGAGCGTGCAGCACGGCGAGGAAGCACGGTTGAAATGATATTTCTCGTTGCGCGCCTCTGATCCCGGAGACGTCGTGGCATAGAGGCGAACGGCCACCATAAAGGGCCGTAGCTAAGATTTCCATGAAACGAGGAATCCTCCTCGTTATCTCGTCGACGAGGAGAGGCGCAGCCTCGGGCCATCTCTCGATCTCGCGTGATAAATTGCGCGCGAACGCACGTGCGTGTAGCGAAGCGCATTCCGCGTGTGCCCACGCGCACAACGCGTGTAACTGGGAGGAGATAAAAGGGGGAGGAGGAAAAAATTTTGAAACGAGAGTACCGAGCATCGACTAGACCGTTGCAGAACGATTAATTAGATGTCCAGATCATTGCGATTTACGCACACAGTGGTTGGGTTAAAATTATCGAAAGCCATGTATTCTCTTTGAGAATACGAAGGATAGAATGTTTTTCGTTTGGAATCTTGTTTTTTAATGACAAATAGAAAGCAGTTAGATGTATGATATAATTTAAAAAGTACACGGAATAAATTAAGAAAATTTGGGGAAAATATTAATAATTTAGGAAGGGCTTTACAAGGATTAAATAAGAAAGTGGAAATACTTTAAATAATATCGATCTTTGGTTCGAAAGAAACGCGTGCCAAATGGATCCGAGGATTTTTCATTAGATCGACTGTCGCAAGAAGTCGTTGTGCAAGAACGAAGAAACAGCTTTGCGACTTACTTCCACGTACAGAGCGTAACAACAAATCGCAAGACGGGATCAAATTGCAAACTTACGCCCACGCGCGCATTTTGCGGCACGCTTTGCCGTCACGTGTGCAAAAGGTTGAAAGCTCGTTCGCTCGAGTTGACACGTACGGGCACACGTAGGCAGCACGGTTCAAGATTGAAAACTATAGCTCGATATACGTACAACGGGACACGGGGGAATAAAAGCGAAATTCGCAATTTTCGACCGGTCTAGCCGCGGCGAGACATGCGTGGGCCGACGCCATGATGGATTACAAAGACCTCGAGGATTGCGTTCATACGATCCTTATTGTGAAATCATAACGTGAAATCGGTGATTTAAGTAAATGGAGCGATGTGAATGCGATTGTACGATTCTTCCGAGTCATTCGATCGAAGATCGATATCAGAATGAATGTGCTATAATTCGTAAATATATTTTCGACACTCTCAGTTATTAGAGTAATAAATTCAGAATTTTTAAATAAACGATATGAGAAAAGGTTTAAAAAATTTCATCGTCAAAATCCGTTCGAGAAACAGAGGAAACCATGCCATTGAAATCCCTTTTTGTTTCGTCCGGATATCTCAATCGGTTGCCGAGATACAAGGATCGAAAGTGTCCATAGCGTATTAGAGATTATGAATCTAGTGACGATCTAGTGACTTTTATTCTTTTTCCTGGAAATGTGTACTACGTCCTTCTAGGAATTGTTTACTATTCTACGAATTGTTTTTCGCGTCTGTCTGAAGTTTGGGATAGGTCAATGAACCAAGCGTGAGCAAGACAAAGATGGAAATAATAAACGATTAAAAATTACCCTTTTCTTTACACGACGATATCTCGGAACCCGGAAGTCGTATCGGGATAAATGAAAAATCGTTTTAAAGGGTAAGATTCCGCGCTTCTAACCATCGTTCACTTATCGATAAAAAGTCAGTATCTTCAGAGTTATAGCGGTTCAAAGTTTTCCTAATTTTAATACGGTTGAATCGTGTTTAAGATAAACGATTAAAAATTATCCTTTTCTTTGCACGATGATATCTTGGCAATTGGAAATCGTATCGGGATAAGTGAAAGGGTAACGATAACAATCGTACACGAATAAGAAATGTGAATCCTATTACTTTGATTAATAATTCTAATAAATTACGTCGAATATATATATATCATACATGTATAAAAAATAGCAAAACGAATTAATTAAATTAAGACATTATGTAGATTTACGATACTATCACAATTTTAAAAAAGATGTCTATTCAATTTCTTGGCACTACAGAAGTCCGTTCGCATAATTAAATCCGACTGCTTTTCATACAGCTCGACGTATATATACATTCTTTCTTCTTTCCAATTAAAGCATCATTTATCAAAGGAGTCGTCACTACGAGGCTTCAATTAACCATCCCCCAGAGAAAAATGAAACGCATCGTCTACCTATCATCCCGCCTTCATCTTCAACGGTTACTCATTACCACGAAAAGCATCCGGGAAGTGTATAGAGATGCACGACGTGTAAACCGGCTTCAAAGCTCGATTGTGAAACTGGCTACACCGTTGGAAAGGAAAACGAAGTAGCAAAATAACAGCATGCCACAACCTATTTGACCTACGTGTATTGCATTTCGCCACAAGTTGCAGTCAATAACCCAGGCAGAGATAAACGCCTGTCATTTAGGTTATGCACGTTCTATGCGAACTATGCACCGTGTACGTTCCACCATGTTTTTTGCAACAATCGCCCAGCCTAAGCTTTTTTGCATCTCATCCATCATCATACGTTAATTTTTTTCCTTTTTCTTTCTTTTTCAACCGATTCAACCGCACAACTATTCTCATTACACTCTTTTACTCACCGCTTTGAAAACACAGTTTCGAAGATTCCCGATTTTCGAGGAAAGTCCACGATTATATTTATAACTCCTCCTTCGTGGAAGGTGTATCGTTATCTTCTACTCCAGAAGACGAACTTCTTTCCGCTCGATTCCATCTCGAATCTGCATAATCCATGCAGGCTGCCTAATGGGGATTTAATTTCGACCAGTTACCACGATCACCACGGTCAATTTTCATGGCTTTCTGCGAATCTTTCTTCTTCCAATTTTTCTTTTTTCTTCCGTTCTCTTTTTTTCTCGAGGAGGTTTAATGTGTTTTCGTGTCGGTTGTACGGGTTGGTTGTTTGAACTGGATTCTCCAAGACGTTGGTGAATTTTTATCATCACTGTTTCACGTTAATTTAAATAGTTGATATTTGATAAATTAATCTTTTAATTTAGAATTTTAATACAAATATTTTCAATTCATTCCTTCGATTCGTTTATACAATCTATATCTCCTAAGAGACTGTACGATTACAATAATTAAACCTTATAATCGTTATCTTATAAATAAATCTATTAAATATAAATCCTCATTAAGAACTCAAATAATTACACTAAATTGTACCAAATCGTCCAATATGTATTTATTTTTAGCTTCTAAAAAGTATAAATGCATAAATTATTCCACGAAAATTATTCAAATAGACTTTCGTACAAGTCGACGTAATACGTAATTTTCCAAAAAAAAAATCAAAATGAAAAACAATTTGATCAATATCAATTGCAAATTGCATCTTTTTATACACTTCCCCAACCAGATCACACAAGATTTACAAGAGAGAGAGAGAGAGAGAGAGATTTCATTTCCGCGTTCGAGAGTCAAGAAAGTCCCTATTCCTCGTCCAATGGCCGAGCAAGCTTGATCACGGCGTTCAGTTAGTAACTCAATCCACACCGAGTAAGGCTTTTCCGGTGCTGACCGGCAGCGTCGGTTTATTTGCTTAGGAGCTCGTTAAGGCTAATCCACGTCTATTTACGCCGATCGATAAGCGATCGAACGGTAACTACCGGTGTCGGCGATACCTCGAACACCTTCTGCGAACAGAGATCACGGAATGGGATTGAATAGGGATTGAATCTTTTTTTTTTCCTTCTTTCTTTCTTTCTTTCTTTCTTTCTTTCTTTCCGATTCGATTGAATTCCATCGGTTTCATTGTAAACGGTTACCGTTGGAACTTGATTCGATTTTCAGTCGATACGATTTTCAATCGATTGTTTTTCTTCCTGTAACGCGGTTATATCCCTCTGCCTGCTCCGAGAAATTATTTTTCTATACAGTTTCTTTAGACTTGTTTTAATATTCTCACTCGTTATGTTATCAAGTTATTTCGTATTATTAAATTCGTAAAAATCAAGTTTGAAAAAGTGTTATATAATTTTCGCAAATTATATATTCAGAAATACTTCAAACACTGTAATTTTAATGAAAGAAAATGATAAAAACACAAATAAAATTTTTAATCATTCCTCGTTTCTCTTAATTATTAATTATTAAATTTATTAAGATTATCTCACACCATCGTAAATACACAGTAATACAATATTTATGCTTAAGTGAATTATTTATGTTATTTCTCGTTTATTATTAAACTATTAAATTTCTTACTAATTACACCATAATTACACGATAAATAATTAAAAAGAGAAAATATTGCTTATTACTTAAAACGAACAATTTCTTCCAACTTGTGAAACTCCTTATCAAGGGTGTTTCCCTCGCGCGAGAAAAATTAAAAAATTAAAAAAAGAAAACATCACACGCGATGAAATGAAATACGCGAAGAAGAGCGAAGAATGCGAGGAGATTCGCGTCAGAAAAGCGGCAGAAAACTGATCGAGTGGGCAATCTTCGAGCGTGGCTTCCACCTGGACAACCTGAGAAGGGGTTGCAAGGAACCCGCCCTTGGGGTTTAACGTGCCCCATAACCAGTAGAACCTGCGCCGGTTCCCCCTTTTTCTAAATCGAAACGATCGCCTCGTTCACCCTCGATCCTCGTGATCTATTGATCCCCACTCGACCTTCGCGCCGTAATCGTATATTTCATTGGACGAATTGAAAGGAACCCGGCTACGTTTCTTCTGTTTCCCTCCAAGGGCCGATTGTAGTGTCTCATTGTTGTACAACGACTTCGCATTCGAGTGGGATGAAAGAGATTTTTTCCTCGGAAGTTAACGCGTTCTAAATCGTGCCCGGAGTTAAAATCTGCGGTTAGTGGGCGTAGGTGGTTACGATGCACAGGTACGTGGCAACGTTATAACGAAGAACGAATGAAAATTTACTTTATTTTTAAAGTAAAGTGTAAAATTAATTCTGTACAGTTAGAAGTTACTTTTGTTCTTTAATACGATTAATATATTTCATCGCTATATTATTACAATATTATATATCCCTGATCAAATTTCACTTGTGTCGAGTCACTTAAGTTTCGAAAAATGAAATATAAAAAATTCAATATAAAAAAATAATCAAATTTCAAAAAGGTATTAGCTGAAACTGGAAAATTTATTACACTTTTCTCCTCTTTTCTCTTCGACTATTTCTCTTTCGAAAGTAAACGTTCAAGAATGGATTTTGTAGGCTTGGTCGACGAGGCGCGATCTAATGATCCATGATCGATTGCCGCGCATCGATGATAATGGGTATAATGAGATATTACGGTGCAACGATAGTAATCGGTGAACATTAAGCCGAGGCCTTTTTTAAAATTCTCTTCGCAAATACGTGGTTTCTGGTGACCTGAGATATAGGACAGAGGCTTTATTATTGAACTCGATGCATTGTGTCAACTTGTGTCTTTCACAATGATTGAAAGATAATATTAGTTTGATAAGTGGATCATGCGATTGAAATGATGGGTTGGAAGATATATTTGGTTACACAGATATTGTGGATAAAATATTGTGATAAAATAAATTTGTTACTATTAATAAAAGTGTTTAACGAAATATATAATAACTATAAACAATATTATCACATTTATTGGATTTTGTTTTAACAATATCCCTTAATTTATTTCATTTGATTTAAAAATTCTATCATATAATTGATAGTCTAAACTCTATTATGAATTATTTATTAACGACATCTAAAAGAAATAGAATATCAATCTCTCTAATCCCTCACCATCAGTGAAGACGCAATACACCACCTTCTTCTTCTCCCACAATTACTCCTAAACCTCGAAACAAATCCCTCCAAATCTTCCCACATCCAAAAATCAAACACCATATCCCATCCTGTACCCTTCGTTCTTCTTCCCTCTAACTAACCCCTCCGTACAGAAAAAAAGAAAGAAAAAAGCAACGTCTGTTCCTCAGGAGAGCCTGAGAAAGTCTCCACCCGAGAATATACACACTCTCTCCACGTTCTCCCTCGACATGCAAATTAGAAGCGAAGGGGTGAGAGAAACTCTCTCCTTTCGAACGATTCGTCGCCATCGAGCAACCCCCGAGGAGGAGCGCCACGGCTCATTTTTCCACACGGCGTTGCATAAAAAAAAAAAAGAAGAAAAAAACCGTCGCTAATTATGCGAGAACGTGTACGTGTATACCTGGCCCCTGTTGGTGAGACATTAATGCTAAAGTTGAGGCATTATGCGCGAAACGCGCGCTTATACCTGAGCGTCACAGACAATGGCGTCACGTTAGAATACACGCAGAAAATTCTGTTTCCGCCTGTCACCCATCAACGTCGCCACGGTTCGTTAGTTGCTACATTTGTATTAATCACGGGACGAAACCGAACCGTCCCGGACTGGTTTGAATCGGTGAAACTTTGGACTGGACCATTCTCTTTGGTCTCTGTGTAGAATTTTTTTTGTTAATCTTGATTTTACTTTGGAGTAGGTTAAGAGGGATCGTTTTGCACAATTGAAAGGATTTTTGAAATTAATAATAAAGGTTCAAAGAGGATACATAATTTAAGGGTATCGATTTTATTAATTAATAAACATCATAAAAGAAGAATTTTGTTAAAAATGTGAATTTCCGTTATCCAATAAGCATTTTCGACCAACCTAAAGATAAAAGATTGAAATCTGAGTTTTTCCTTTGCAATTTCAATTTCTCCTAATTGTTATAATAACGGTAGCTTATCAGAAGTGGAATTATAATCGTTAATTCTCTATTTGCTCGTTATGGTTAACTTCTGTTCGATTTAATAAATTACCAAATATAATATAATATATAAACGTAGCATGTAATGGCATCCACCTGTCATTCACGTCTCATACCGGCCATTTCACGATCTTTTGTAAATCAATATGCGACACTCTCGATTATCGCTCGAGTTCGAGCCGCGAAGAAAGAAGAGGAAACCGGTTTCCAGATGCTTAAATTTGTAAAAAAATTGTCGTCTTGTTTCAACGAAGAGAATAACAATTGGTGAAAAGATTCAAAACGTTGAAATTAATTTTTAGTTACACAAGATAATATGGAATGTAATTTTTTACTTTCAGAATTATTAGAAGATAATTTCAAGAATAAAACAAATCGCTATTTGATTTGCTGAAAAGAAAAAGAAAAAATTGCCAATCTTTAAATTTACTTAAGAAATTTTTAAACAGCTCGTCAATGATCTAATAAAAGAAGAAAGTTGCACGTAATTCTGACTGAAGAATTTCAGAGCCACGTCCCCACGGTTCTCGAGCACCTTTTGGCGAACAGAGCTTTCTTTTTCTCTTTGGCCCTTCCCGAAAGAAGCACGCCCCATTTCTCATGCTAACTCCTCGATGGTTCGAGCGGAGGCACGGAAAGAAGGACTTTTCAGATTTAAATCGGGACGCGGCTGCGTACGTAGGCTAGCCAACATTTGCATGACACTGTCGGTTAAAAACCACGCCGTTCACCATGGCACGCACGAATACAACTCGAAGGAATAAATCTGAAGTGCGGTGCTCATTGTCGGCCGAAAAGGGGTTGCTAAGGTTGCTGGCCAAGGGATTAACACGTGGAAACGAAAGGTGAATATTTTCTTCTTTTTTTTTCGAAATATATATACGAAATATATATTGATGATATTGGAAATATCAGCGTATCTCTTTAATCAAAAATTTGAAACTTTTTCCACGTGTATCTATATAAACATCTTCAAATCTTTTCGAAATCACTTTCGAATTTTATCAATATATACCCAATATTTCTTTGGATTCATTATATATTCGAATAAATATAAATATTATCGTAAATTTTATTTATATCCATAGATTGTTCGTTAATAAAAATACCAATTTTTTGATCAACATTACGCATAAAAAAGTTTTGAAAAAAGTTCAGTTTTCTTCGACATTAGAATAACATTGAATACACTCGCAAAAAATTAAAAAGGACAACTTATCAAAATTATTATACACCAAGAAAAATGTAACGACCATATGATAAAAAAAAGAGAGAGAGAAAAATAAAATACCTCGTGTTAAGCTAAATAGAGACGGTTACACACGGTTACAGGAAGGTTTTTACGAAAACACCTCGCGGCCTGTTAATTATCGATCCGGACGATAAATGTTCGCTTATATCACGATCGCGTTTAATGAATTTTCACTGTAAAACGCCTCTCTGTTGGGCTACTGCAGAGGCAAAATGAACGAAAAAAGAAAAAAAAAAACGGGTGGAGAGGGGAAAAAAAAGACGAAAAAGAAGAAAAAAAAGATAAAACGGTAATGAAGAGTAATTATAATGACGCTCCCTTATAATGCTCGACGATGGTAATACCGGTGTGTTATACGTATCCACACACAGGTGCACACACGCGGATACACGATAATTACGTTTCTTTCCGTGCATTAATTCGCGATTCGCTCACGCGTGTGACTGAAATTTCATTTAAAAAGCTCATTGTTTGCGGCGCGTACGGATTCACGAGTGCCGGGGTACTATTCGCAATAATGATCACGGACGGTTTCCAATTAACAGAGCCGATACTTTGACAAGGGCATTTTCGCGTGTTTTCATGATCGTTGACGATCCTTTCTTTTTTCTCTCTCTCTTTCTTTTCTTTTCTTTTTTTTTGTACAATGAGCTTTTGATTGATTAGAGAATTTCGAGAAACAGCGACATTGCGACGGGAGTATGTCATATTTTGTGAAATATGTTTCACAGATATAAATTATTATAAAGATTTGATTTCTGCTGGGAAATTAATTAATCGTTCCGCGCGTGAAATGCAGAATTGTAGTTTGAGATTGAGGTTATGTTTCTCTTTCTTTTTCAAATGATAATACGTTTGATTTTTTTTTAATAAGTTCACAAGAGTGTATAAATTTAGAGTATCTAAATCTAAAGGAAATTGTTGGTTAATAGTTTTATCGACTTTACATTAGACTCGATTTAATTAATTGTTTCATTTTTGAGGTTAGGTATTCGCTTCGTATTCGCACAATAATAACACAAAGATTTATTTATTAAAAAATTAAACGAGAATTTTCAATCTAGAATATCTTTCCCTATGCTTGTTGATGTAAAAAATAACCAATATATAATTTCGTTTTTATATATTCGAATTTTCTCTGTTCGAATATTTATTTTCTGTACAAGCTGTACAAAATTATTAATGGGGAATTAATAATACGTTGTGTTCAGGAAACGAGAAAGGACGAGGCACGGATTACAAGAGCCTACAAAAATGCTTTTATTAACCCTTTCAAGGCGTAACGACGAAGGATACAGGAGCATCATCTTAAAGAAAAAAATTTTTCTTTTTATACTAAAAAAAAAAAAAAACGTTTCCCGTCTGGCGTGTTAGGTACACACAATTTTATCCACCTTTATATCAGATAAATTTGAATGATTATGTGTACCGTACAATTATTAAGACTGAAATTTACAGTTACTGTTTCAGACTCGTTCGAGTTTTTTTTTTTTTTTTTTTGCATACACTACAAGGTGAACGAATTAAGGATATATAAAAAAAAAAAAGTGCTCGCGAGCAACTTTATTCACGTTCGTAAAAAGATAACTATCGTCATTGTCGATTATTATTCTCGTAACTTCGGGAAGCTTTAAATTATAACAGGTGCGAGGAACGAGAACGAGAACGAGAGCTTTGGGAATGCATAGTGCGAGCACCGCACTGTGTAAAATATTCGAAAAAGGTTTTTTCATTGTTACTATATACCCACTTGTTACTATATACTCGAATGAAAGTTTTTTTTTTTTTTATTGTCATGGAAGGTGAGAAGTTTCGAATACCTGTTGCAACTTGAATCTCTGTTAATAAATTCTGTTCGTTGAGAATGGTAATTGATGACAGTGATTCGATGTATTAGTTATCGGATAGATAGTCGCAATCTCGTTTAACGGGATAATGAGACGTTTGATTTTTCTTTGTTTTATTATTATTATTATTATTATTACTCGTAGAATTAATAATTTTGAAAGGATTCGTATTTTTCGAATTTTTTACAGATATGATACGGAATATTTTAATTCTTTTCGAATTAGAATCACAATTATTGGAATTAATCAAATATTATGGAACGAGAGGCGATTTGAATTCAATAATATAATAGAAATTGATCAAAAAGCAAAAAGCTTATCTCTTTGAATTTCATTAATTGAAATTTTCATCCCTATTTGATACATATATATATATATATATATATATAATTTCATATTATTTTAAACTATTCAATTTCCTGTTCTTTTTTTTTTTTATATAATTTTTCCAAAACATTTCACACAATCGAAATTTATTAATTTCATTATTATTTCAAGAAATCGCAAGATATTCCAAATAAATAATAAAGCACCTTCCTTTGCTCGTCGCCGTCCTCTTTTTCTTGTCGTTACTTTATCTCCCCTCTCTTTTTCCTTTTTCTCCCCCTCCCCTCCCCCTTCTTTCTGGTTGACTTAATTACATTGTTCGAAGCATTACTTACAATGCAATCAGTTTTGTTTGCGTGCGGCAAACGTATTAATTCCCATACACACCAAAACGAAACGGGGACACCTGCTCCCGCAATAATTTGTCCCTGTATAGGCATGGGTGTGCAGGTGACGTCGAATTATAGAAATTCGTTTCGAAGATTCCCGGTTCTAAATGCACGCAGATGCGGCCATGGAACGCGCTTCCTTCTGCCCGATCGAATCATCTCACACGGAATGGATTTCCATTCTAATTTCAAATTTTTTTTTTTTTTATCTATGGAGGAACGAATAAATTATCATACGGGAATTTAATCAATCATAAAGAGGAGATTTATCGAGTCGTTTACCCTTACAAGTTTTTATATATGAAATTTACTTGGAACACGAGCTAGTTGCTGTGCTTCGATTATCTTGCCCTAAATTGATCTTTTTATAAAAATACTACTCTGAATACTTTCGTGTATTGTTCTGTTAAGAGTAAAAGGGTGAAAGAGAAAATTTATCATTTGGATAATATATATATATATCATTGGAATCAATTAACGTTTCTCAAAATCGTCCATAAAAATTATATTGTTATTAATTAAAATTCGGAGTATATATGGAAAAATTTGTAATTGGAACAGCAATAGTGACAATGTGCAACTGCGGCCTCATCCAAAAATCAATCGAATCGCGACGTGTCTCTCTCGATACCTTTGTTACACGATCATGTGTACAATGCACGTTTCCAACCGCTCAATGCAAGTCATTACGAGCCTCGATTATCCTTCTCCGAATCGGACAAAGGTGGACACGGAATTGCGTCATTGTCCTTTCGACTACTTGTGTGGCAAGACGAGCAATCAATGGGACACGTGAATGGGTTAGACTTAATATTTAAGTCGTAACGGATCGTTTCAAAATTGAATCGAAAAGGATAAGCCCGAGCAATTCTCTGTTAAGTTAGTCAGATGTAGCATAAGCTCTGTGTTCTATTACATAACTTAAAACCTCATATTTCTCATATTTTTTACAAACTCGTCTTTTCAAATCTTCGGCTTTCTTGTATCTTCAGATATCTTTTTTGAAGCACAGTTTAGTTAATCAAAAATTCAATATCATGAATTATCATGAATTTTAATTATTCGAAAAAAGAAAGCAAAGATGCATAACATCTTCCAACTGAATCCAAAAAAAAAAAAAACTGAAATTAAATCTAATCTTCCAAAGTTATCAAAGTTTACGAAAAAAAAAAAAAAAAGAACGTTCCACCGACGATGGATTTGCATGTTCGACGTACGACGAGCTCGTGTATGCACGAGTCGTTGAACGAGGCGGCGGGGTGGCACTGTAATTACGATTTCCGATCGAGATATCGATTACGGGTACAATGGCAATTTAATCGAGCCGCGCTATCTTTAGAAAAGCCACCGGGCGGAGAGAGGCCCCCTCCCCCCTCTCTTGTAACCGCTGGGTGTACGTAGTATGTTAATCATTTGCATTTTCGCATGGAGGACACGAATCGTCGTCGCACGGATAGAAAATTGCCCGCATCGTTGCCCCAAGATGGGTTTGCAATTAGGCCGATGCCTGATTAAGATGTCGATTGCGCGCAATTTATTCTCCGTGGATCATAGACGATCATCTCTGTACGTTATTTCTGAAGAAAACGGTGAAAAAAAGAGAAATCGGAGGGAGCCGATATTGTAATTATAATCGTTGATCGTGATATCCGCCAAGAGAATATCGAACGAAATCGAGATGCTTGTAAAATTTCTTTGAGACGTGTCGATTGAAGGAGATTTGAAGAAATTTAATATTTGATGCAATGGGTATTAAAAGAGAAATTATTGTGTACATTAAGTTTTCCTGTTATCCGAACTGATGTCGATAGTCGAATTATATATATATATATATCAGTGTTTATTACAAACGAAAACAAACACATTAACAATAAGTTAATACAAATATAATCGATCGATTGAATCCGAATCTAGACTCTAGAGAAATCTAAAAACAGATCTTTCTCCAGGATTATTATAAATAGAATTCTAAACAGCATTCCTCTCCTCATAAATTCAAATGATACTTGCGAGGATAAAAACGGACAGAAAATCTCCTAAAATAAATAACTTATCAAATAAACAATATAAATAATCTACCTCGAATCAAGAACTCGAAACGAAATCTCAAAACCGATCCACCAAATAATCCTTCTTCGATCTTTTCTCTCGAGAGTTTGTATCCAAGAAAGAAGAAGCATCGAAAAAGCGGGGCTGGAAAGAGGGTGGACGACCGAGGACGAAGAAGAAGAAGAAGAAGAAGAAGAAGAGGAAGAAAAAGAAGAAGAGGGAGAAGAAGAAGAAGAAGAAGAGGCATCGTCGTGAGGAGTGGCGGACTAAATTACCCGGACGTGGCCGCGCAGATAAGGCTGCCTGTGTACGCGCATAATGCGCCACGTAATGTACAGTCCACCATCCTCTCTGGCCCTCTCCCCCACCCCTTCTCCTCCACCAGCATCGCTATCACGCCCGGAGGAAGAGGTAGGAACCTATGTACCTACGTATGCAGTCTGTGTGCTCAGAGGCTGGGCACATATTGACCGATACGTACCGCCGGTAGCAAGATAAACAGTCCTCTCCGCATCTGTTCCCCCCTTGCTCCCTCCTCCCTCCCCTCAATCCTTTTCCCTCCCCTCCCCTCTTCCACTCACGACTCCCTTTTTACGCTCTTTGACCCTGTCACTGGATTGTTACTGCCTTTGCAACCATTCTTTTTTTCCTTTAATCCCTTTTTTCGCACAATTGTTGATGATCCACTTTTGGCAAAGTTCTTCTCGTTTCATCTTCATGTTCGATCTTGTCTGTTTTTTCTTGAGAAGAGGAAAGAGGGGAAAGAAGAATTTTGGAATTTAAAAGGTAGTTAGTTTGGAGGGAGGAATCGAAATAAAAATTTGGACGAACTTGGATGGGGTAATGGATGGTTTTGGAATTTTGAAAATCGAAGATTTTTGAGGGGAAAGGGAGGAATTAAATTGGAAATTAGAAATACTTATAGGTTATAATATTTTTATATTATGTATTAATAAATAATAAAATTGAAGTGTTTTCTTATAATATATATATATATAAATTTTATTTATGGAAAAATTTATTTAAAGTCGATCATATTTAAATATAAAGTTTCATTTGAGAAAAGTTTCATTTATTCAAATTATTTCGATTAATTCCTTCCTTCGACTGGATGAATGTTAGATAAGAATCCAAGATAATTTTACGAAATTTGAAAGAATAATTCTCTCCAATAACCAAACACTCTCCAAAGAATCGCTTCAATCGATCACCACTCCGAGAAAAATACCCTTTCTCCGTCTGAACATCAATCTCCACGAAGAAGAACAAGAAGCCTCGAAAACAAAAAGG
Source organism: Apis cerana (assembly GCF_029169275.1). Taxonomy (NCBI): domain Eukaryota; kingdom Metazoa; phylum Arthropoda; class Insecta; order Hymenoptera; family Apidae; genus Apis; species Apis cerana. The sequence continues at coordinate 9,472,343 of NC_083858.1, read as the reverse complement.
AACAGGCTTGTTCGAACAGGCGTCACAGGATTCTAATGTTTCACATGCGGGGGGTAATTCTAAACTAAACTGAAACATAGATTCCTCGTGACGGGATTCCAAAGTGGGATGGAAGAAAAATTCGAAACCACCGTGGGAGATCACATAAATTGACAATGGCGGGAGAATTTTTCTTTTTTCTTTTTTTTTTTTTGCCAATTGAACGAGTCGAAGGGCCATCGTTAGGAGGAAGCAGGGCCTACGGCAACCGTTTCAGTATCAGCTTAAGTGGCGGCTCCGCAGTGCACTCGCCTTTGGTTACACGCGCCGAGTTTATTCGCGTGTCGTGCAAACTTTATGTCGAACCTCGCACTTGAAGGCAAAAGGTACGAATTCCACGGATTGAAATTGCCCGTTTTATCTTCTTTTTTCCTTTTTTTTTTTTTTTTTTCTACTTTTTCCGTTCCTTTTCTCGAGGGTGGCGGTCTGTGATTCGTGTGTCACTCCATATCACGATGCATCGGATCGATGCAACCGACAATTTGACGAACGAAAAGGCATCGAAATGAAGGTTACGAGTGCCCTTCAGAGAAATCGGTTTCTACGTATCGTTGGGAATTATAACGTTCCGATGAAGATAAACGGTGGTATATCGAGGGGACAATCGATGGATAAAGGGAGGAGGAGAGGGAGGTTGAATTTGAATCGAAAGGAGAAGATTCAAATTTTCTTCCCTTTTTAATTCGCACATATCACGATAAATTCTTGCCTGCAAATTTTTACATTTACGTACGAGAGACGATTCTAATTTTTAAAAAAAAGAATCTCTTTTATATACAATTTATATAACGAATATAATTATTATTATCACCATTCTCAAGATATTAAAAAATTTACAAATTATCCCAACGATATTTCTTTCTTTCTTTCCTTCGAGAGAAAAATTCTATTTTAATCTCTTTAAACTCGTGTAAAAAAAAAAAAACAAATTTCTCGTACTGCGAAATCTGATAATTACTGAAAAAAAAAAAAAAAAAATATATACGAAAGGTAAGAGAAACGAGAGAGCGGTGTTGTGCAAGATTTAACGAAATTGAAAAATATACAAGGTTATTCTGTATTCCAGTCAACACGGAGCGGCTCATACGTGAACGTACGAGCGGAAACGCATGATAAGCATATGCGCGTTAATGGTTCCGCAGCCGCAGTTTGCGTTGCGAAGACAATGATAACGACACGCTTGGTCGCACGAAACGTGCACATACGAGAGCCAGACACGTGTATGCTAAAGTACACCGGCGTAACTTAGCCGCTTCGGTATTTATAATTCTTAAAATATTCACCGTGTAAGCAACACTTCTGCGTAAATAGATTATCGTATTACAGGAACGAGCGATATATATATTTTTGATACGTTTCTTTACCTTTTTAACAGATTCGATAATTTCACTCGAATCGTGAAGATAGAAAGGACACAAAGTTCTAAAATTCATGGAAGATAATCATTTGCAGAGTTTATTCGCGGATTAAAAATAGCGAAATATATATAAAACATTTTCCTATCATTTATATGCATATATTCATCATATCGGCCAAATTTTAAAATTTCACCTTTCATCTCGAAATACCAAATATCGAGCGAAAGACGTTTAATCGAAGACACTCTATTTCCCCTCTCGCGGTAGGAAATGACGGGATTGAAAATCAGGCATCGGGGGAAAGCGAAAGAGACGACGAGAAAAAGAGAGAGAGAGAGAGAGAAAAGAGAAGGAAGGAGAGGAATAACGATAGGAGCGAAGAGGTCGGAGAGGAAAGGTGCGGGTCTGCAAATTACATTGTGAAGTGCCATTAATGGCGATGTAATAGCCACAATAGCTGGCACATAACGATACGTGAACCGTTGTCGCGTGCACGAGAGTGTGTACACGCGCGCAACCGACGTCCACCAAATGTTGCTGGCGACTAGAACAAAAAGGAGAAGAAGAAAGAGGGGGGAAAAAATGGAGAAAATACAACCCTGGTCCCGTTCATTGTAACCAATAATTACTCTGTCTACGCGCTACGTACGATGGCGTATTGTAATTAAACAAAGGAGGGTCGTTGGGTGTATAACGTGTAACCGTTGTCGATGTGGTCAACCTCTCTCTCTGAGAAGCCTCGTCTCTCACAGAAAATGCTATCGTGACAAGAGCGTCCGTCAGAATGTCAGAATGAATTGGAAAAGAAGTGGAAGTCGAAAGGTTAAATTTCTCCATTCGACACCTGTTATATTCTATTAGACGATGATTTAATATTTAAACGTCGCTTCTGAAATCGTTTATTCGACTTTCTAAATGAATTCTATATGAAAATATGAAATGTGTGTTAATCTTAAAATGTATATATTTTTTGTATAAGATCGGTATGATTTTAGCACGTATAGTCTATCGTTATCTATAGTTTGTGGTTGAATTCTATCGTCGTTCTTTGTCATAGAGGACACGAATGCATGAATGGAACGTAAAACGGGAAATTAGTATCGCAGAGAATTCTTTCGATTTTGATACGAATTAACCGGCACGAGAATATCCGATGGAAAAGAAGGTTTCTATTTCAGATATCCTTCGAGCAAGGATCTCAAAATATGAATCATTTCTCTCTTTCCTTCATTCTCCCTTCAAGGAAAAATTCTTTTGCGTCTCTTTTGATTTATTATTTGAATATTTTGCGAAAATATCGTTTTTGTTCGTACAGAGATTGATCATTTTTGCAGGAAAGGAAAGTGTAGAAGGACATTCCAGGATATGCAGCTAGGATGAGCGCAAGTACGACATTTTGCCACAGAGGGAACCACTTGCTAAGCGATATCCAACGAGCCCAGCGCCAAATAAGAAGGGAGGTGAAACAGTGAAAGCTCGAATTCCTTCCCCTTTCGTCCTCTGACGATAAGGTAGTAGTTTCCTTGATAAACCTGATAAGCGATGACTATCATCAATGCACCCTTGTCACGTGAGGAAGAACCTTATGATAGTACACGAATCTACAATCTGTATCTAAATAATATTACATATTATTAAAACATAAGATAATATAAAAAAAAAGTGATATATACCAATCATGTTTTTATCTGACAGGAAATCAACACTCATTTTAACAGAAATATTTATATCTTTTTTTAATCTGAAATTTAATTTTTATATGTTTGATAAATGATGTACGAATTTCAATGGACAGATATTAAGTATAAACAATACTAAATTGAGAAGATAAAGAGAAATTACAAAATATAATTGTTAAAATCAATCAGAAATTGAATTTATATTAAAAAATTGAAAATAATACGAATCTCGAACTACGTTCAAATCTAATCTTGCAGAAATTCTTTTGTAAATAACAAGCACAGCAATTTGAGATATTATAACAATTAAATTATAAAACGAAGAATGTAGAATTCGTGAACAAAAACATTATCCTGCTGAAATTCAGAGAAATTCACACGAATCAATATAAATAATATACATAACGAGTCCCAATTTCGAGGCACAACCGTGTTATTCTACCTTCGAATATATTCAAATGTTTATACCTATCGACCAAGTATGGCAAGAAGTCCAAGTATAATTGCGCCTGTTCAAAAGTTTACGAGCGAACATATTACGCCGGATGATCGGTCGGGTTGAAAACCCCATTCCGAAAAAGAAAAAAAGAAAACGGTCCGCCAGAGTTAAAAATCGTTAGAGAATAACAATTCTTCGCACTTTCTGCGTCGTATTTATACCCACCATTATTTTCCCCCCATCATTTTAGATTTTCTAAAAAAAATCCCAACGATCCTTATTTCGATTCCAATCAGATATTTATCCGATTTGATCAAGTTAAACGAAATAAAAAACGTTCAATGCGACTTCAAAAATCGGAAACAGTCCCCCTACCCCTGTTTCCTGAACAAGATGACGAATATTGATTTTTGGCGAGTACAAAAAACAGCCGCAAAATGGCGAAAAACGCGACGAGATTCAAAATGGCCATGCATCTAAACAGAAGTGGAAAAAATATACGATACGAAAACTTTCGTATTTCTTATAAAATGTTGCTTAAGAATAATAAATATATATATATATTAACAAATTTATCCGTTCCAAGAATAGAAATCTTTCTTCGGAGATGAGATTCGAAACTGAAATTTCGCGCCAATAAAGTACAAAAAAAAAAAAAAAAAGAAAAAAAGGAAAAAACAATTCGACTGATTCGGTCGAATGCCGTTCCCTACGATCGTATCCCATTCCACTTGCAGCTTTACATTCACCCGCAATAGGAATCCATCTCCTCTCCACGATTTCAAGATTTCCTCCGCGAAACTCCTCGTAACTCTCCTCCATCACCACGCTAAAAACAATGATCTATTTTTCACGAACGTTTCACGGAAATCACGACACAACCTCGAAACAGCCGCGAAATTTCACGGGCAATTTAATCGCGCCGCTCCGCAGAACCGTGGCGAGCGTGTATAAGTTCGCAAGCGGCGAGGGGAGGGGGAGGCAAGAGGCTTACGAGGAATGATCCCGTGATCAAAATTAGGATCGTAAAGGCGGGAAGAAAGGTTTTCGTTCGGTTTTACGGCGCGTAAAAAGCGTTGGTCGAAGCGAAACGCGGAGGCTGCCAACATCCCAATGGGAACGGCGTAATTAGAAGCCGCCCCGGTGTAACTGGTGAATCGAGGAACCACGTCAAATTGGGCGGACGATACGGAAATGTCGCCGAAAGCGAAAACTTAAGAGATTAACAATAAAGATTTTCTTGTGATTTTTGTTTTTTTTTTTTTAAGGAAATTTATAGTTAAATAGCTGGTCGAAGGAATATGTCGATTCTTCTAATTATGTATTCGAGAAACATTGCTATTTCGGTTTCGGTTCAGAATTAGATACTACCTGAAATTGTTTTATCCAATTATCTATGGTTTTCAATTATTTGTAATGCGAGAATAAAGGAGAAAAAGTGTCAAAGCAAATTCATGGAATCACATTACACGCATGATTTCTTGATATTAACACGGAGAGAGCGTTAAAATGCAATTTACAAAATGCTCCGCCAACGATTATGATTTAAGATAATAGCACGTCAGTTTATCGTGGCGTAAACGTATTACAGTTTTGAACTAGAAGCGTATTAGCAAGTCAAATCGTGGGGCGGTCATTGTTGAGGGGAGTGGATTTCAGCCTGTAAACGCAAATATTTTCGAACAGTTTCTAAAATTGTTCCGCTTTTAAACGAATATAAATACATGTAATAAACAGATTCGAGAATCCGCAAGAGCTATCCATTAATTTAAATTTTGAAATTTGATATTCGTGTAAAAATAAATCCTTTAAAAATAAAAATAATAAAATATTTCAATTTCGATATTTGAAATTTGAATTACGAATGAATATAGAATCGATATCACAATAAACCAATAGACGTGGTAATTAATACCCAAATAATACGTCCTTCTTACTCGTCCAATCCGTAATTTCTCCATAAATCTATTCCCCATTCATCTTCTCCAAGAATCAATATTCAACCGATTAATCTTTCCCAACCAATCTGTACACAATTTCTCTGAAAGCTGAATATTTATTCGATACCACAATAGATCAATCTTATTCGACACATTTTTCAAATGTCAGTGGCCGCCAATTTTCTTCTCCGATTACATTATTCCACGATGCCGGTGTCATCAGGTTATTTCCTCATCCACGACACAGGATCGTATCTCGCGTTTCCATGGCTAAGAAATGCCAATTAGCTCTATCCACTCGACAATTTCTTTTTTTTTCTTTTTTTTATTCTTTCCCTCCTCCCCCTCTCTGGACATCGACATGCTTTTTTCTCGTATCATGCTAATACCGTGTCGTGGATGTTGTACCAAGTTATAAAATGTACACACGCTTTGGAATTCTGGCTTTACATCATTCCTGCGTAACGAACAAACGATGGAATCTGTTACAAGACGCTTGAACCTTAAATTCCAAGTCGTGACATCTTCTTCCAGTTGGGGTGGAAGGATTGGTACAATATTTATGAGAGAGATCTTGAAGAGATCGAGCTACAAGGTTGATTAAAGTAAGACGTATAGGATGTTTCGCGAGATGAAGACTAAACGGATTTTGAAGTAGAAATTTGGAAAAATGAAAATGGAAATCGAGATCGATTCGTATTTTTATAATATATTGTCTCGATCGTAAATCTTAATGAGAAACTATCTTGAAAACAAGTTTTTATGAAAAAGATTGTTTTATTTTAGATGACAATTTCGATTTGTTAATATACGAATGAAAATTGAGAATTTAACGTTAGTTAATTAAAATTCTATTGAAACATTAGCTGATTGATTTCGAATGGTTAAACATTAGTTGATTTAAAGATTATCTAACACAAAGGTTGTTAAGTGATGGTGCCATTAGTAATGGAACGAAGGACAGCTGGATGGCACATGCATAATTTATATTACGTAAAGAAAAAAAAAAGAAAAAAGAATAAATAATAAACCTTTATTTTCAAGGATATGCGGGTACTTTAATTTTAATTGAACAGAAAGTAATTTAAGTAAAGCATCGTAAATTGCTCTCTATCTCTCTCTCAGATTATTTTCTTAAATTATACACCCAATTCCTTGTGCGACACATCTTTGAGACGAAGAAAGAGACTAATTAATCCTTTCTTAAAAAAAAAAGCAAAAATTCAAAATCATACTCGAGCAAAACTCTTGGATTTTCTTCGAAATTAAATTTTAGAAAATATCCAGGTACATGATAAATCCTCGCTCACATTTTATAATAGTTATTTCATTCCTGTATACAATTTCTGACAACGGTATATTCACGTGATTCACGTTTTATTTGCACGTTTCCATTTGCTCATATGTCATCATCATGATGTCATCTTGTCATCGGATTGTAAAAATATTAATGGAACGAATGGGCAGAGGATAGTGTTCCTCGAAAGTGTTCGCCTTTCGGCCATCATGGTGTCCCTCGATCCCTCTCGCTTCCGCTTAGTAATTTTCTATCCGCTAGATGGCGAGAATTATGACGAAGAATTTATAATCAGAGATCGTGATAGCGATTGATGGAAACCTCCTTCTCCTTCTTCTTCTTCTTCTTTAACTCGTTTCGCTTGGAATAATGCATCTGGGATCTTCTGATGCATCGCGAAATTTATCATATTGTGTTCTGTGATTTTGCGTTATTGTTACGTTGAGTCGTAATGTTATTACATATAATAATAATAATAATAATATAACCGAGTAAAACGTTTGGTAAACGTTTGGTGGCTTCTCTTCCAATGAATGGATAATTTCAATCGAAATTTATTTCGATTTTACTATGGAATTACGAGTGGAATAGTATCGTATAGGATCGTATTTCTCGAAATAAAAAGAATAATAACAAAGCGTTCAATCTTGATACGTGCAACAACTTATTAAAATTCATCTTATAAATTTTTACTTTAAATTCAACGCTGCAATCTTATCAATTACATCCGACGCTTAAAAAAAATTAACTCTAAATTCATGTGTTCCACCCTGCAAGAATATTGTCTCAAAAATTATTCATCGAGATAGAGATAATGTCATCGTTCTGGACGTTGAATTAATTTATCATTGCATATGATAAAAGAAGAAGAAGAAGAAGAAGAAAAAAAAAGGAAAAAACAACTGAAAATTATCAAGAAGAAGCGGAGAGAGAAGGAAGTTTCACATGGGGCAGCGAATTGCGCGCATATCTGAGCCACGATGTACAAGGAAGTAAAATGAGATATTACTTTCGTGCGTGGTCGTGGTCGTGCGAAACGAGTGGCTCGCTACGAAATGGCCTTAATGGAGTGTGATAATGCAGAAATGCCGCGAGAAGGTGAGAAGAGAGTTTCTGCATCCATTTTTATCCATCCATCCCTCTCCTCTGTTCAATCCCCTTATTACCATCGCTTTCAACAAGGTCTCCACGCGGATCTTTCCTTTCCGAGATGATCGACGATCGAAAGGTTGCGCTCGGAGAAGAATTTTGCTCGTGACCTTTGATAAAGGTTAAATTTAATGAAAACCAACAGGGACGAAGGATATAATAACAGGCCTCTTAGATTCATTGAATGAAAAGTGAATGTAGGGTGTACCGCGTACATGTTACGTTATAAATTTTCTACATTATCTTTAGAAATGAATCTTGTAATTCGATACACTTTTAATTTATATTACGATATATATCGACACAAAGAAATCCAACATTTATTAATAAAAATTCATAAATTATATCTCGTAACATTAACCAAAATTATCTTAAAATTAAAACACCATGCATCATTATTAATCGAATCAAACTAAAGCTACTCGATCGATGAACGAACCAAGTAAACGAGATAAATAAGATCTCGTTCTCTTCCCTTTCCAAGAATATCCGCGCGCGAAGATCCTCGAGCAAGGTTCTTATCCAATACGAGTGGAAGAGGAAGAGACAGAAAAGAAAAAGAAACAAAAAAAAAAGAAGAAGAAGCGACAATGTACGGCCGGCGATTAAAGGGTCTACACACCGTTCGAAGATTGCGAGGAGGAGGAGGAAGAGGAGGAGGAGAATGATCGAAGGTGTGCGCACTCGAGCGCGTGATAATCCTCCATACAGTTAGGGATTTCCTGGCAAACGAAGGAGGAAGGGAAAAGATTTCTGCATTCCGAGGATACGTTCCAGCGAACAATTTACTCGATTCCTGCTTATATATTTTATTTACAGTTTCCATGATTCCTCGTTTTCCTCTTCGTTAACGTTAATTCCAAGCATACCCTGGAACCTCCTAGATACTCCGTGTCTAATGAACGTTAATTGCCCGTACGCATAATACGCGAAACTTTAACGAAAGCCCTTAACACTATCGTTATACTAAAACGATCCCCTCCTCTTAATCTCCTTTTCCCTTCCTATTCTATTTCGTGTCATTTTTTCGTAAGGTTTAGGTTCGAGCAAGAAGAAAGGTCGCCTCGGTTTATTCTAACGAGTGCCGCCATCTAGCGATGAAAATTAGGCGAGGAAAAATGTACGACGCAATCGATATAATGCTTCGAATTTTTATAAGTAATATCTATTTTTAAGATCGTAAAACGAGAATAATTAATTCACTAACCTAATGGAACAATTAAATTAAAGTTTTTATATATTATAGAGTTTGGAATAAGAATGATTAAAAATGTCTCCTCGATATTCTCGCAATATATCGAATGTATTATAGATACGTACAAGAATGAAACACAAGTATCTCGTATTCCTCCTTTAAATTACTTTCCTTTGAATTTTGCTATAATAATTGCATTAAAAATGCCGAATAAACAGAGGATAATTCGAAGGGAATTCTTGGAAAAGAAAAGCGGCTCGGTATTTTTTTTTTTTTTACTGCGAAGGCGCGAAAGCGCGTGACTAGCGGGGACGTTCGCTATCTGAAAGGTGATCTAAAAGTGGTTAAGAGACCCGTTCTAACGGGTGGACCGGAGCGCGGATTAATTTATTCCGCGAGTCCCCGCGGCCATCGTGATAGCTCATTAAACGCGGAAACAAGAAAACGATCCGCGAGTCGGTCTCATGGATCGGCGGCGCGACGCCCTTTTCTTAGAACTGAGGCACGCAATGGGAAAGAAAATATGGAAATGGCCGTGGCAAGACAACGAGCTTAATTGCGCGAGATACGAAACAAGCAGGGAGGAGAAAGATGGACGGATGGAGTTGAGAACAAGTTATAAAGAAATACAGTAACCGACCATTGTCCGTATAATTGAAAGAAATTATGGCCTGGTACCGTGGAAGAAAACTGATTAACCTTTTGGGTATAATGTAGGAGTCAGACTTGTTATGCGTCTCTTGTATTAATGCAAGAGAATGGAAGAACGAAGAGAAATTTTAACTGGAATTGAGGCAATATTTAAAAAATATATATATATAAAATAATAATAATAATAATAATAATAATAATAATAATTAAGGAGCGAGATGCCGAATGAAAGAGACGAAAAGAAATAGCAATTGTATTTGCTTAAATAAATGATTTCGCGTTTACCTTTGGGAAATAGTAATTTGCGCCGAGCAATCGAATCCAAACAATATTGTACATGAAGTTGTCACGTATGTTATAAAGTATCATTTAAAATTATGAATAGAATTGATTCGCGATCGCAAATATTGCCAAGCGTCATTTCGTTTACTTAAATCCTTTTTTTTTTATTTTTTTATTTTTTTTTAAATAAAGGGAATTGATAATTATTGGGAATAAGGTGCGTTTTATTGATACATTCAGTTGACGAGTATTGACGTTGAAATTGATTGATAATGCAAACAATATTAAGTGCATTTGCTTTGAAAATATTTTGAAAAATCGTAATTATCGCGAGATTTCAATGATCTTGAAATGGTTACCTTAACAAGATATTTCATTTTTATTTCGAAAATATGTACAACTTGATTAAACTGTGGTTGTTTAGTTTTTTAATAGCTATATTCATCGTACAAATTTATTTTACAATTTCTTCGAATCTTAGTTCGTAAATCGTTAACCTTAATTATTATGGCCTTGAAGCTAATTGGGAATACGTGGCTGTATTCTCGAAGACCATAGAATCAATTTTATTTCATAAATTCGATATACGAGTTAGGGGAAAAAATTTGAAGTTAATTTTGAATTTTAATTTCGTGTATAAATTCGATTTAAAATTTGAGAAAAGAAGGGAAAGGTAAGAAATGGTGGAAAGAAAGAAGTTGAGAACAACTCATCGGTCACGAAGGAGTTTAATGAGGAGTTTAGGGGCGCGTAAACTCGCGAAGGATCGTTTAAAAACGCGTCGCGCATAGCCAAGCCGAAAGACAGGATCGCTTTGAATTATAAAGCAGACATTTTATCCATACAGTGTCTCTCTTTATCGTTGGGACGTATCTTGAAATAGTAATAGGAGCGTGAAACAATTTGTAGCAATCACATCGCTGGGAAAAACGAGGAGTTACAATAAGAGGAACGTGGCCAACCACGATCCTATTTCCTGTGGTTTATCTCGAGCGTCATTCGGGGTCGGGATTCAATCTTTTTCTTTTTTCTTCGATTATTTACGGGGTAGAGAAATAGAACTTGGACAACGTTACTTTTAATTAAAATTCAATTATATACTTATCATCTTTTGTGCTTAAATGGAAAGGATTATAATAGGAAAGTATCTTTATAGTCGGATTATTTTCATCTTCTGAATTCGACAAATTGAAAGAATAGAATTTAAAAAAAGAAAAACTTAGAAATCGTATTTATTTTATAAAGTTTCGTTCATCGAGTTTAATTATTACCATTCAATTTCTTCGACAACAAATATCGCTTGCTCGTTCTTACAAAAATTTAATTTAATTTTACTGTTTCTCATTACTTATTCATACACGTTTAACCGCTTAATAATAATAAATTGCCCGACAGCATAATGCAAAAATAATACAAAATACGATTCTAAAGTGCACACAATCGACTATGAATCACACAAAACACGCTTAAACACTTAGATAAATTTAATTTCAAAACAATTACGTTTCCACTTCCAATAATAATATAGAGAGAAATAATTACAATGTCGAGTGTTGATCGATCGACCGAAACCCAAAACGAAATTACCCAAAGGTGAGTAATATTCGAGGCCAATATTTTGTATTCACCTGTCGTCGCGTCGTCGTCGTCGTTGTAGAAACTCTCCAAACACCGTCAAAGAATTATTATTTATTCGGAGGCGGAAAATTATTTGTGAAGACGGAAATCGATAAATATCTATTACCATTCTCGACTATCCACGTGGCGAATTCCCGTACATCGTGTCCGTCATAAACACGCGAGGAAGGATAAGGAAGGAAGGAAGAAAGGGGAAAAAAGATTGGAACGCAAGATGGCGTACTACAACTCACCGGGATCCACGACACGGGTTAATGGTCATTACTTTCTACCGAGGACCGAATTGCGCGAGAGTGAACGAATTTATCAGTGGCGGTAATTAAACGCGCGCCATGTAAATATACACTCGGTTACAGCTATTTAACATGTCGCGTGAATCGCAACAGGTTTAACGAGACGAAAAATCGTCGCGTTCGCGTACCGAGCAATTAAAACCCGGTACAACGTGTCTCCATTAAACTGAAAAAAAGAAAAAAGGGAAGGAGGAAAAAGAAAGAGGGAAACTCGCGACGCAGATGCAAGGTAATTAATTCGAAAGTTCGAGCAGTGTCTTTCACCGTCGTGGATCGTTGGAATAGAATATTTTGTAAAACGGTGGCCCTTCCTTCGTTCATGCAACGAGCATCTGTCTCGTTCAATATGTTGCTGTCGATCATTAAAATGTTAAATGTAGAGTGGATATAATATTTTATAAAAATATTTAATATCACTGTGTAAAGAGAAATACGCATGAAAGCAGGTGTGCATTATATAATGATAATATTTGAACGAAATCGTTTACCTTCTTTTTAACATTTCTATTAATTATACTTTTCCTCTTACGATCTCTCGAATATGAAGCTTTCCTTCTTGGATTAGATATCAAATTGAATAGATCCAATAATCAGAGGAACAAGCAATGAGTTCTATTACAGATAAATTTTGCAAAAAAAAAAAAATTAGCGAAAGTATTCCAGAAGAGGAAATAGTTTGAAAACAAAAACCATTTGGTAATGGTTCCATTCACCGTGTAATGTGTCTTGGAATTTCATTTAAACTATACTCGACTATACAATCAATTGCAAAGAATATTCTTACGATTGGAAAGAGATAGAATCTAAATAGAAGTGATACAAAATAAAAATAATACAAATTCAAGGATATTTAACCTCGTTGCCGCCATTCCATGATTTCCTCTTCCTCCTTTCTCATCCCCCTCCGTGAGAAATCCTCCGTGCATCCTATCACTTCACGTTCGCCCCAATTCGGCCATTTGCACGGTTTTTTCACGGCTGGTGGCCCAAAATGGCGGCCGCGCGTCAATTCTGCGACGCAGCAAAGTCGAAACTCTCGCTTGTTTTCGTACGGGCTTTGTCCGTCGCTCGCCGACCATGAAGCCCGTGACGCGCGAACGAGCATCGATTGTCACAGGAATTATCAACGGGCCGTCGCTCTTTTCCCTTATTCGCGCGTCTCGACGACCGTGTCACGCGTCGCGAGCCAGTTTTGTCGAAAAAAACAATACGCAACCACCCCCTCCCCCTCGTTTCCGCGCCTTTCCAATTACCTCTTCTCTCATCGACACCTCTCTCCCTCCGTACACACCAGGCCTCACTTTGTCTCTCCCCTTCCTTCCCTTTCCTCCTCTCCTACACACACACATACGCACGTACAAACCGCCATCCTCCGCTGCTTCCACTCGTTCACCCCTTTGTACTCCCCCCTGCCATTCCTCTATTTCTCTCTGTCTCCATCTCTCTTTGCCATTCGATCACCAGCCTCGACCTCTCTTTCTCGCCCATTCCCTTTCGTTCTCGAGAAGGAGAGGAACAGGGACGCGATACGTAATCCTTTCGATGGCACGAAGAAATATGAATGCTAGTTCGGTTCGCTCCCTAGTTCGGGAGGAGGGATCGCTCAGCCAACACTCAGCGGTAATTGTAATCACGGTAATGCGTATCTCTGCGAGAGCATTGGGGTGTGGCGGGCGAAGCGAAGGTGAATGGAGGAGGAGGAGGGCGACACCTTTCGATATCGACGCGGATGAATCCGCGCTGCCGGAAACGAGCAGCGAAGAACTCGTGCAAAACGCGGCAACTTCCGAACGACGTTCATAGGGAATTATTGTTTCCGCCCCGGTGTGCGCGGTGAATGGTTAATTATCGCATGGGGATATTACCTTTTGTCACGACCATCTCACGACTACTTGTCCTGGAACGCGAGGCTCCCTTCCATTGTCCATAATTACGGGGACGAAAAGCTGTTTCGCGGTTAAATTAAGGTGGGAAGATTGAATTTGGGGGAGGGGTTTTGGATTTGTAGTTAGGATTTGAAGAAAATTGTATTTTTAGGATAGAAGGAATTCTTCGAGATGTGGTTTTTATAATAATTCCTTCCCCTTTTTATTATATAAATATATGTATATAGATATATTATTTTTAGAAATGTGAGTTCTAGCATTCGAAATATAAAATATTGGATACGAATGTACGTAATTTTTAATATTTTTCTCGAGAGACCATAAGGCATTGCTATTTATTGAGATAAACAAGGGAAGAAAAATACAAAAACCACTTTGGAATTTTATGATATAGGAAAAATATAAATTAATAATTTATTTTGGATATATTTTCGTTCTAGATAACTGAAAGCATGTATCTGAATGCAATTCAATCTTCTTGTAACTGTAATTTATAGTTACTTTTGAGAGGAATGATTGAATGAATCTCATTGCTATGATCTATGTAATCAGATATCTGATATTGACTGCCATGTTTAAAACTATTTTTGTGGAATGTTGGTAACAGTATGAAATGGTATCGGTTGAGTAATTGTGAGTAAGGTGGACATGCACGTTTTGTACAAGGTAATTGAATTCGAATGGTTTCAATTCGAATGGAAGTCAATTTTAGAAAAATATATGGAGCGAAAAAGTTAAAAATATTGTAACGATAGTGTAGCTAGGCTACGTTATACCTGCGATATGTAAGCAGTATTGTAAGCAATAGAGCAATTTATCAACAATAGAGGCACTATTATCTAGAGAACCTAAAACAATGGCCTATTGATACGGACTCTGGAAAGAATACAACTATAATTTGCTAAGAGAGCACTGATATTCTCCTTGTTTGAACTCTAGCCTTCTGGCTATTACTTACGTAATATTCACCGTAGTTTTGAAATTCTATATACGATGAAAACAATTTTACTGTGATCTGTATCCAATATTTTTATATCTAGGATTAACAAAATACGAAAAGTTCTTCTCAATATTATTACTTGAATCAAAAAATATCAAGAATTAAAGAAATCGTAAATATAGTAAAATTTTTTAGAGAAATATCCGAAACAAATATCTAAAATTTATATGCAATATCTAGTAAGTAAAATATAAAATATATAAAAATAATTCCCAAGATAGAAAACATCAAGGAGCAAAATTAATCCTCCTTCCTTCTCTTCCTCCATCTACAAACAATTTCATCTAACCTATTTCCACTTCCACTTCCTATAACAATAATAAAACCAGCATCGCAAAGTGAAAGAATTCATCGAATCAATCAAGATATCCCACAGAATAACGCAACGAGGCTCGATGAAATAATAGAATGGCAAAACCGTAATCGGTATCATCTTCGCCATCGTCATTCTCATTATCATTATTATTCTTGCAGCCACTTGCCAAGGAAACTCGAGGAAAGCCACAGCCAGTGCAGGGGCGCGAATGAAGTCATCTTCTCTAATGCGTCGATGCGGCTACTTCAAACCCGACTCAACTCATTTACGACATTACCTGGCGCACCCACATGGCAACGACGTGGTGAACAGAAGAGGAAGAGAGAGAGAGAGGCGAGAGAGTTGCATTGTAACTTCGCTCTTTTCAAGGCCCCCCCCCCGTTTACAAAATGGCGTAATATGTCGCGCCATTATTTGCACCCATCCAAAGATCTCTCCTCTTCTGATTGCTCTTGGCAGAGAAAGGGAGAGAGAGATACAGTTTAAACGAACCGTGACCAATTTTCTTTTTTCGAGCTGCTGGGTGAAATAAGGGAGTGGAACAGAATTGGAGTGGTTTTGGTCACTATGGAGATAAGAGATATTTGTGGTCCGTGGCTCCTTTTTGCATCCATCTGTTTTCTTACAGTGATTTTGATCGATATTACATAGCTCTCGATCGAAAGGATATCGAACTAATGAATAGTGAATTATACGATACCCAATTTTTTTCGTTTCGTTTCGCTAAACTTAATTACTTAAGATTAAAATTATACAATTGATTTATATCCCAAACTATTGGAAACTACTCTGTCTACTCATCATCGATTCAACAACCTCTCTTAAACATTTCCAAGACCCGTCCATCCGCTGTGCATCTTTGAAACCGAAAGAAAGTTTCACTTCACCTTTTTAAAATTAGAAATAATTATCCAATAAATCCCGAGCATTGTAGAAGTCACGAAGAAACTACTTCCATTAAAATCCAAACAAAACTAACCGTCTAACAAAAACCGTACCTAATAAAAGCGTACGCTTCTCTGGAACGACATCTACGACTTCGAAAAAAAAAAAAAAAAAAGAAACCAATAAAAGTTTAATACCAACTTCTACGACGAGAAGTTCTCCAATGCCAAAACAAAGATACACAAAGTTGCCTTTGCGGCAACTTCTACAAGGCTGATGTATAATAAAAGCGTACAGTGGTTCGTTTCGCAGAACGTGACGCTATCGTTGACAACGTCCTCCACGGGGGAGGAGGAGCCCCCCAACGGGGGACGACGTGGATCACGGAAAACGGCGGCGCAATCGAGGCCGCCATTTTTACCAAACTCGCGGCCGATACACGATCATTTTTCCCTCTTCCGGCTGGTTATGGCACTGGCGTATAATAGTGGCTTTAACTGCGCTCACAAAGTGGCGTAATTTATTGCGCCATTATGCTCGGCTAAGGAGCTCCTTGTTGCGAACGACGGCGGGGACTCGCGTTGAGTCGCGTGCATTGCGGACGTGATTTAAGTTTAAGGGGGATGACTACTGTCTCGCTATTACGCTATTGGCCGCCGCGAGTTCGACCAAACCGGGACTTCGCGTCGACGTTATATTCGGATTACAAATGCCTCGTTTACTCCTTTACCGCCCTTCCCAGTTGCCGCCTCGTCATCTCTCCGGGGAAAATGGCAGATTCGTCAAACGGGCATTTTTTACACCTGCCTATTCCTTCCAGCCACTATAGGAAGTAATAAATATTCGAGATTTCGTTGTTAGTGGGGAAAGGGCGCTGGAAAGAAGTTCGAAGAATTGACTAAATATTCCTTGTTTCGATCGTGTCGCACGAACATCGATGATGTAATTCATAAAATGTGGATAAGGAAATTATTAATTTCTCGAGAGTCGAAAGAAAGTTTATCGAGAAAGATTCGTGTTTCTTTTTTTTTTTTCAGAAGAAGAAGAAGATTTTGGTCTAAAATTCTACCAAGATTAGGTTCTATCAATTAATAATAATCATAAATGTGGATTCGTAAGGAAATTATTAATTTCTCGAGAGTCGAAAGAAAGTTTATCGAGAAAGATTCGTGTTTCTTTTTTTTTTTTCAGAAGAAGAAGAAGATTTTGGTCTAAAATTCTACCAAGATTAGGTTCTGTCAATTGATTCTCTCGACAGAGATAAGATATGATTTTAAAAGCTAAAAGCTAAATTTGAATTCGTTTTATAATTATCCCCATTTCTTCGAGTTAAACTACTTTTAAACTCTTCCTCCTCAAAGCATTCTACGTACGTACAATTTTCTCAAATCGATTAACCTCGATCAAATCGCTAATTAAGCAGACGTTCACCTTTTACATCTAATCAAACGCACTCTGTCGGGCAAACGAGCTCGATCTAAAATACGCATACTTGAAGAAACTGAAACTATTAAACAGAGGTAAATCCAATTCCCATATCCTGAAAAAGGAAAAAGCTTGCACGCCACTCCTTCGGTTTATACTCAATTTCCTCGAACAACTTAAGGGAGAAGTTTAATCGAATTAGAGATCTTCAACTGAAATCTTAACAAGATTTAACGCTGCCAACAGCACGACCACTCCCAAACGGTTTGCAACGAACGAAAATGGCTCCAACGCGATAAGATCGGTCTTCAATGGGAGGGGGAGGGAGGAGAGGGAGAAAAAGAAAAAAAGGCGGTGAAACCCACGCTTGGTCACGAGTGTAGGACAGGAGGAGGGCAAGGTTGAATCGTTTGTAAAAGCGAAGGAAAATCGTGGGAAGTGGTGAGAGACTGAAGGAGTGTGCCTCCTATTTGCTTGTCCATGGACCATTAGAGGCACACGTCTATTGAGTTAATAAGCGTTTGGTTTTACGAGAGGATACGCAAATGGAACACGCAGAGGAAATACGTATTTCTCTTTGTACTCCCACGCTTTACCTTGGACGCGAGAAATTGCGAAACGAACGCGTTAGTGTATCTTAAAATATTTAATGTATTAACTCGGTTGGGCAAATATTTATTGATGATTTGAAAAGTGAATATTAGATTGTCCCGTTAATAACGTTGTCTTAAAAGTTTGCAAAGAATCAGAAACCATATAACATTGTGTTTATTGAAAATTAATTTATCGAATTATTATTTCACAGAATTTTTATTTTTCCTAATTATTTACTAGAATCGTAATGGTTTTACTCGATGTTTTTAGTCGAAATGCTTCGATTAATTCCATTTAATCGAATTTTAAATAGTTTCGATTCAACTCGTAATATTCCTAATGAGTTGATACGTTGAAAGGGTGTCAACACTTGGCGGAGCCACCAGTCTTATGTATATCTGATCGCGGTTTATGATTAATATTTTCTTGGTTTACGTACGTTTGACCATAAGATGGTCGCCGCTGATAAATTAGAGGAAATAACGTACGATGAAGTTTCATTCCTTCGAGTTTGTTGCACCGTACGAGAGATGAAACCCGAGCTGATCCTTCGAAACACGAAGATATCATCGGGTAATATAGTACTT
Source organism: Apis cerana (assembly GCF_029169275.1). Lineage (NCBI taxonomy): Eukaryota > Metazoa > Arthropoda > Insecta > Hymenoptera > Apidae > Apis > Apis cerana. The sequence goes on along the minus strand of NC_083858.1, from coordinate 9,453,690 downwards.
ACGTTTCATTTGGAAATCGAGAAAAAAAAACACGGTTCATCGCGCCATGAAATCTACTATCTCCATCCCTCGGCAATATTCTTGACGATCTAATAGGCGTGGAACGAGAGAAATTTCAATTACGGTTTTTTAATCAACTATATATCGATAATTATATACAATTAATTATTTTTATGATAATTAATAATTTTATAACGTCATGAAAATACAGAAGAATGAAATATGTATAAATTAATTTGAATTTTAATAACTAGTATGATTTCATAATTGTCCTATGCAGCATGATATCAAGAATATTATTAAGATATTATCGAAAATCTATTCCTTTTTTGTGATCATAACCCTGCTCTTAACATTTTTTCCATTTTTCCATGTTACAGCAGAAAAATAACGAGCCTCGAATCGCGAAAAGGGAAGGGCTAATTGCCGTTTCGGCCAATCGGACGGAATTATTAGCGACGAACGAGGTAAAAAGTGGCGCAACACGACTTGTGAACTTGTCAGGCGTATCCCGTTGTAATGAGAATCGCAATCAGGCCGGGGACTTGGGTATTTCAGGGCGATGATCACGATCGCCCTGGGCCCGAGGAGTTTCGATTGCAAACGATTTATCTTTCGTGCTGGTCACTCCTGGCTTATAATCAAGGGTACATCACCTCACGTGGGACAGAGTCGAGGGCCGGCCACACCGGCGGAAAATAAAGGGGGTAATTCTTGGCAACCGGAAATGACGAGCGCTCCGTCACGTCCCTCCACAAATTTCTTCTTTCGTTTTACTTTTCAATTGAGGATATTTGTAACATGCGGATGATCACCCATTCCATCCGCGTCACGAATATCATCTTCATTAGAAATTTGGTAAGATAGGAAAGAATTTTTTCGAGCAATATCAGGTATATCTTTTATTATTTATCAAAAAAATTGACATCCAGGAAATCTTTTTCGCCTTTTGACGTCGCGTATTGGAAAAATCAGTCCAATTAGGTCAACAATAATATATTCACGAGAAGAAAAAATATTCTCTTTCTCTCTTTGGCTACGTGCTCCTTGAATTATGATGTTAAAATTATTATCAATGGATAATTTGCTGGAATATTAAAAATTCGATCGTGAATATAGGCCATGATTTAAACGGAGGATTAACAATTTAATGGCCGATCCATGGATCAGAGAGTGATTTCGTTCGAGGAATTCTAGAAGCATTCCTTCGAAAAGGAATGCGAGAGGATGGTAATTACAGGAACGACGATGAATTTTAAGCTTGCTCCAATTTTCGATCGACTAATGGCTTTATTTCGAAACGACGAATATATATCTTTCCTTTATATGGGGAATGCGATTTTTGACGAGTTTCTGGCTTAATGGAGGGGAAGAGGAGGGGTGCTTGGAAATGGATACTCGCTCCGAGTTATATTCGTTGAAATTTTGACGTAGGATGAATTGTGCTTTTTAATCTTCTCTGGGGATAATATCGAGAGAATACGGGTTGGAATAAAGTTTTTATGAGAATTGATGATGCAAACAGATGGACTCGAACATCTTATTCTAAAAACTATACCGTATCTTTAATTTATTATTATATATATTTATATATATATACAATAACTATTTACCCGAAAATCTTGAGAAAACTATTTCTATATGCACAATTTCAACTTTCACTTCCATTTACTGCGCACAAAAATCCATTTAAAAATTTAACCAACAACATATGAATTATTTATCCAAAATTTTATCCGCATGGAAATTGAAGCAAATCAATAGCACGTCCGAGCAACTTTGTCCAAGCGATAATTCCTTGGGGATAATGGCTGACTCGACGATCGCGATACGAATGAAAGGCGCACGTCGTGAAATTTGCTCCGCGAGCGAGCCAATAATAACAAGGATTGAAAGGGCGGAATGGAGAGAAACGTCGAAACGATCTCGTTAAGATTAACCTACCAGGCTACCTACCAGGTGCACACCGTGTATTGACAGTGGAAATTTACGGCGTGTCGCGAGGACCACTCGTTACAGGGCCACCTGAGGCCCTTCGTGCCTCCTTATTCCTCCGCCAACGAAATGTTTTTTTCAAAAACCGTGACCGCTCCAACGAACGTGACCACTGTTATTATCCTCCTCCTCCTCCTTCCTGTGTCCACGAATCGGCTCGCGTCAACGGGCACGCATATTCCCAGACACGGATGCGTCGTATTTCGTCGTTTACAGGTGTAGCTCGCGCTTATTAAATCCGCATTTCCGGGAGAGGGAAAAGGCGGCGATAAATAATCCAATGGTTAATAAATTCTTGAAACGTTGACGTTTGTACATTGTCCGTTCGATTCGTACTCGTCGATGTTAATTTTTCCATATCTTTCCTTTCAGATGGTTAAAATTTTTAAACTTTTGTAAATAAATATTAGTTGTGTTGTATTAATTCAAAAATTATTTAATCAAAATGATTTCGTACTTATTATCTTGGTATTAAAGATATATACGAATTATATTTTCCTGCAAAATTAATCTAATCTCGTAATTATTTTTTTGAACGAATCGACTGGTATATATACGTACATATTTATAATTTTTAATATCTTGAATTTTAATTTCCATTCCGCACACTACTTCGTATTTTGTGCCAAAAATTATTACCATAATCATTCTTACACACATCATAATCGCTCGATGATCAACATTAGGCCGAGATCGATCAATTTTTAAGCGTGTCCTCGTGCTCGGTTATCGTGTAACTCTGTCAACGCAGTTTCTTTCACGCCGTTTCGAGCACGAGGCGCAGAAACATTGTGGCCAACATCTGCGCCCAAGAACGGAATGGGCGTGGGGACAAATTTTTCTCGATAAAAATCCCCCATCGATCTTTCGCACGAGCAACTGTCGACAACTGTCCAGTTTGGGCCTCCGATCCGCCGAGCCAAATTGCCGGCTCTCCTCGAAGGAATCCTTCTTCGATTGCATTAATCGGCGATCGATTAAAACCGCCACTCTTTAACAGCCCTCTTGAGAAGCTATCCTTTTAATAACAGTGGCTCGGGGAGGAAGCGGCCAATTGAAAGCTGACGACCGCGAGTGAAATCGGTTTCATGGATCATCTGGTGCCGATCAATCGTCCGTGTAAACGTCAGAGCCCGAACGGGCCTCTGTTTTTCGTCTCGATCGATCAATCTCTTCGATTCGACTCACAAATTACAGTATATACTCCAATTGTAATAATTATTGGACGGACAGGTGTACATGAGATAATTCTTAAATACAAATAAAATGAATGAAATCACAATTCGACGTAATTGTTTAAACATTACACTCTAATACCGATAAAAATATCAAATTTTTCGACTAATCTGTCTCACATATCGAATCGAGAGAAATTTTTCCGATCCTTCGAACAAAAAATATTGCAAGTCTCTCAATTCTTCGGAAGAGATGAGAGATATTAGAGGACGACGTTAGATTCTTCACTTCCGGCAGACGAAGCGGACGACGGAGCGTCGGCGTTAATTGGGACGTCGCCGTTTATCCAATAATTACGGGGCAACGAGGCGGACTTATCCTACGTTTGGGTGACCGACGACACCCATAGCTCCGTATCGAGAAGAGAGACACGCACCTGTGGCGATTCATCAGCGGAGACCGATCACCGCGCGATACGAAATACGCATACGGACGTCGTTGCCATGGAATTTGTTGCTTTAATTACATCGAGACCGACGATGCCCGTATACGGGTCGGTTGAGAAATAATTACAAGTTATTGCACCCACGTGTACAATTTGTTCGAAATTGGAACAATGTATACAAAGGATATTGGTCTTCCATTTCGCTTCAACAATCGAGAAAAACTCGATTAATTAACTCCTTAAATTTATCCCTACTCGAGAAAGATTTCAAAAATATTCGTAAAATATTTCACGTATTCGTTAAGTATTTAGATTCTTTTTTTCTTCTCAAAATTATTCCCCGTACAACGAGTACGCTTCCACCACTTCCCACCTGCCCCCTTCTCGCGCATTCGATTCACGGATCTCGGCTGGCTTCGACGAATGAAACGAACGAGGAAAAAAAGAAAGAGGAAAAAAAAGGAAAACCTGCAGAAGGAAGGACGGCAAGGCAAGTATAAATATTTGATAGCCGGGTGTCTGAACGCCTGATCCAAGGAAAGATAATATTCGATTGTTCGCACGGTTCGGTTGATAGGCGGCTGTTATTAAGGCTGTGATCCTAGTCGCAGGATGAGTAAACCCGTGTCAACCCGTGGGCAGGAAGTTGGAATAGTTCGGGCAGTATCGATGTCGCGCACGGATAGAATTTGGCCGCGCAGGTGTCGTTGATCATCGATCGAGATTGGGATCTTCGGGGTAACCGTGCCCGACTTTTGCCGTCGTTTCAGCGAGAGATGATTATGATAGCGGCAGTCTTCGACTTTTTTTCTTTATCCATCCTGGTATATCTGGTATAATATATATTGTACGAAATTATTTATGGGACAGTTGTTCGACCATTTCCAGGCGGTATCGCGATCGTATTATTGATATCGCAATTTTTTTAATTAATGCTGATTCGATTATCTTTGATATCTTGGGGAGTAGGAAAGAATTTTCGATATCGTCCTGTTGAAAATTACATCTCATATTCGCGTATATTTATTAAAGAGCTTGCCACCTCCTTATCTCTGTGTATTATCTCCTATTGAAAAAACTATTTTCCCAAAATATCCTCCGCGTATTTGCATGAGAAAAATTTCGAAAATTTCCAAGGATCTGAAAGCAAACAAGGAACAAATGGCCGAACGAAACGGTATTATAAAGTAATTAACTGGAACGATGGGTAAACGCAAACAAGGGTCCCTGTTCCACGCCATTCCCAACTGCTCTATATTTGTCTTCCACTTTCCATCGACAGTTATTCGGCCCATTAATGGAGAGGGTGCACCTGGAGGATGCAGGAGTCGCCCGCATATGTAACACGAGGTGAATTAGCATTCGATATTACGGTACGATAACGTCGAGAGACCGTTGTTCATGAGTCCTCTTCCTTGGCTTGATTTCGGCGTTAACGCGTGAAAAAGGACCGGTTTCCCTCTCGCGGAGTAGGAAAAGGAGAAGAGGAAGAAGTAGAAAAGGAAAGCAAAAAAGGGAAGGAAAAAAAAGCGTCCCTTTATCTTCTACGTAAAGTGGTGTCGCAGCTGCCGTGGACGATCCGCATTCCACGCTTCTACACGGTAGCGCGTCGTGGGTTAACCCTTTAACGAGGCGCCACGTGCACCCCGTACGAATCGTGGAAAAAATGAGAGACACGCTCTCCCGTCTCGTTACAAGCCACCGAACCGTCTTCTTGGGATTTTTATACGCTTTTAATAGGGTTGACGGATGCTCCTTCTCTCCTTTACGAAGTCGTCGCTTTTGATTTAAGAGAACGAAGAGAATTTTTACTTTTTCCTTTGTTTTTTGCTTCTCTCTCGACGATTTTCATCCTTGATTCACAACATTTCGTGTACACCTTTTTTTTATATATCTGAGAAAATCAAGAGACAGAAGATTTCTTGTCCAGATTATGATTACGTTTTCGTATGATCTTGTAAATCTAATATTGTTTTTTATTGTATTTATAATTCGAGTTAAAGTCGCGTAGACAGAAGTGTACGATAAGGAATAAGAGTAAAAATAATGATGACACGTGACATTTCATTAACATTTTCCCTTAGCGAAGGTTTTTAAACTTTACCACCCGTTAAACCATAATTTAACATATAAAATTTCTCACAATGTTACCTAAAAATCACTCGGCATACCGGTAAATTTGCAAATACATTACTGTCAAGCGGAACGCGCATAAACACACGATAAATATCCCATAAACGTCTATCGCGACGTCTATCGCAAGAATTTTCTCACAGTTTACCCATATATATCCACCCATTAACCGTATATTACCTGCGAGACGCAAGACAATCTAAGCCCTAATAAAAACAGGCGATAAAATAAAAAGAAAAGAATCGAAAGGAGTGGATGGGACAAGTAGAAGAGATTAAGAGGAGGAGGGAAAAAAAAGAAAAATCACTAGAAAAATCAACGAAACGAATCGGCGATTTCCAGCATCGCCCAGGAATCCCACGAGATCTTTCCCCCTCCCGTCGGTCCTCGATCGTTTTGACAAGCGATCGATTAAACTTCGGTAACCGTCGATGCGCTTCCACGTCGATGCGCGACAAATTTAAAATTCTTGCCGCGGCATCGTTGTCGCCGCAGGCGCATACTTTGTCTTATCTGTTCCTCGCCGATGACCCGCGGCGCTTGTTCGGCCCATTCTTTCCCCCTCCCTCGTCCTTATGCCGCGTCCACACCACGGAAAACGAATGAACAGTCGTTGAATCGCGAGCAGATTACTCGTCCGTTTGTTTTCTCATCGAGGGATCCATTTACCATTTATTATAAAGGCGAACAAGTGTGGCAAACAATTCATTATTCCTCGTTATTCGGTCGAATATAGTTTGTCAAAGAACTGTAACACTGCATTGAATACAGAATTTGATAAACCGAACGATATTTTTATCTATTTCATGGCCGATTAATTTTTGATCAATGTGATGGTCTTTATATTGTCAGTTGAATCCTCAATTTCTCCTCAAAGAACTATAATATTGCTCATTGGCCAGAACTTATTCTTATTAATTTTAATATATATTTGATAAACCAAATAATATTTTCACTATTTTATGGCCGATTAATTTTTGATCAATGTAAACGCACCGTAATGGTCTCTATATCGTCACAGATAAATCCTCAATTTCTCCTCAAAAAACTATAATATTGGCCAGAACTTATTCTGGCAATTTTAATATATATTTGATAAACCGAACGATATTTTTATTATTTCATTGTCGATTAATTTTTGATCAATGTAAACGCAGCGTAATTTCAATACTTTTGCATTGGTGAACGGCAAACAACGTCTGACAAGTGTAGACGGGGCATAATGATCCCAATAAATTCTCTCATCCCGGTTTCCGAGCAACCACTGTCCCCGGCTTTAATGTTTAGAACGCGCGGGGAATGTTATCAGGGCCACGAGTTTATGGCGATTTTCAATAATAAAACAACCGAGTTCCGCAGGCATGACGAAGCCTTCTATTACGGAAAATTTTATTAACGAGCCGATCCCGGAAGACAAAGCTGCTTCGACACTCTGTGCCGCAGTGCGTAAATCAAACGCGATCATTAAGACTGCCTCTTCTGCGTATATGCAGCCCCCACCTTCGATCACATTGTATATGTGCTTTTTCCAACTTAACGACACGCGATAGATTTTTAAGGATTATTATTTACGTGCGAAGCTTCGATATGACCAAAACGAATATGTTAACACTCTACTGAGATTAGAAAAATTGACACATTAGCTGAATAATTGGAGAATCTTGATTAAGAATCTCTAAAAAAAAAACTTGATAACTCAACAATCATTTCCTTAATTAAATGCAGTCGTTAAATTATCTAGAAAGAAAACTGTTGGCAACTTTTATTTTTCACCGTAAAGTAAAGAATTGTATTGAAACGTTTATCCCTTGTTGGAAAAAGCAAAAGTTCGACAAAATTATTATCTCCTTCTCCGCCGATAATAAATTTTTACTCGACCTGAAAATCGAGGATCGACTCGTGAGAAGCGAGCAAAGAGGATCGAACCGATCGAGCAGCGCAATTGAAACGCGTGGAATAACATAAAATAAGGAAGACAAGCGATAATAGGCTGGAAATGAGGCAAGCCTCGTTACAGGCTGCCACGAAGATGAACACTTTCAAGCGAAGCAACACCAAGCCGGAAGCCAGGAATGGCGGCGGGCAAAGCGGGCGAATACCGATCGCTCCTCGTAATTTGCAGCGATTTCTCATCGGCTCCTGGATCCTGCAACGATAGGCAACCCGCCTCGACTAAACATCCATTTAACATCCCTCCATTCGTCATCTCTAATTATCTCTAATCCTCGAATTCTTGCAATTTCTATCAATTCCAATCCTCCTCGAATGTTGCTCGAAAAAAAAGCAGTATAATAATTCAATAAACAACAGGCTGTCCGTCAGCTCGAGATCATTTCGGTGGCTTTTGGTAGCGATGGGTACGACCTTCCTTACGACTCTCGAACAATTTTCAACGCGAGATCGCAATCGAAAGTTCGAAAGGATACGTTTCTATCGAATCGTGCGAGAAACAAGAAGAGATAAAATGGAAAACTGTATTTAAAATTATCGTAGAAATCCCTACATGTACATCCATTGGATCTTTGATTAATATTATTTGATATAATGAATTTATTTGAATCGTGATGTATCAAAAAAATACTCGTTTAATCAGTTAACAAAGTGTGAGAAATAAGAAGAGAACGAAAATGATAGACTTGCAAATGTATTTCAACTATTCGGATAAAGATAAAGAAAAATTATATCAACGTTTAACAGTTTTTTTTTTATCACATATGTATCATTGCCACGATTCTTTCACGCTGATTTTACACTGGAAATGAGAATGGATCGCTGGAGAGAGGCTCGAGAACATTTTTCTTGGACACTTGTATTTCTTCTTCCCGTTTCCACCTCTTTCTCGCGCTGCTGGTCCTTGCAACGATAATTATGTGTAATTAACCGGATGGTGTACCTACCCGCGGTGATACACCCGGTTTTCATGTGTACCCATTACGCTCTTATGCGTGCGATTATATTTCTTGCGCACTGACAGTGCCTGGAACGGAACCATTTCGTGCCATTCGGATAGGCGGTGTTAGTCTTGTTTGGTAATAAAGAACCAGAAGAAAGAAAAATCTCTCGCCACGAAGTTTTATATTTAATCTTCCTCCCTGAATAGTTTTGCATAGTTGAACGATAAGTCGTGTTTATTTCTTTGTTTTGTTTCGTCCCCCCGATAAATATGCAAATGTGCTGAGCTGATTTTCGAAAAACGAAATGATAAAACGCGCACCCAGCTTATCTCTAATATTATTTATGTCGATATAAATTATGAAAGAGTATATCGATTACGTTAATCCGCTCCGTTCAATGATATTTTTTCCAATTCTGACAATACTTGTCTTCTTTCTTTTTCCTTTTCTTTTCGCTTTTTTTTTTTAAATTTTACTTGGTTTCGGGAAAATATATTTTTAGAATTAGAAACGAATAATCCAATGTCGACCAGTCAAGTCAAATATAAACCTCCTAATACTTTCCTGTTATCAGAACAAATTATTTTCTTGCGATTGAAATTAAAAAAAAAAAGAAGTCGCTATCTAATAATAATCTATGCTAAAAGTATATTCAACGTAACTCTTGAACATTATTCAGAAAGTTTACCAACAATGTTAAATCTCGTTAAAACACCACTTAATAATCATTCAACGATACAAGTTTAGCCATCCACGGGGGGAATCTCGGCGCGTTTATTGTTAATTAAAACAAATTTCTCCACTCTAAAATTTACACGCATTCACGTGACATTTAAGCGACGATTTAATACATAACGGATATTGTGTTACGAGGTGTAAATAATAACGCGTGCGTATTAGTGCGCCACTCCTTCAACACGAATTTCACGTGGAAAGCCCGCATTCTTGCTAAATGTCCCCGGAGAAATCGAGGCGAGCATAAAATTTATCGCGGCTAATAAAATTGCGATTCAACGGTGTACAAGGGAGGGAGGGGGGGAAGACATTCCAATCAAATGTCCGGAGGAAACTTTTGTTCGGTTCGAGAGGCATAAATTTCTATCCCCCTATTTACAATTACAAACACGCTCGTGAAAATAACTTATTACTTGTCGCCTATCCGCCTCACAATGGCCACGCTACGCGTATAAACATCGATATGAAGATTTATATGCAGCGTGCCAAGATCTCTGCCGCCTTTGGCGCGTGAAGTTTCCGAGGAAATTACACGCAACAGATACCACGAGAATTATTTTGCCCGAGATGAAAAATATATATCCGCCCGTAACTACCGTTTTCCACCGCCGATATTTTTCTAAAGTTGACGCGTTTACAAGTTTTCTGTTACACCTGAATCGAGCACTTTTATTATAACCAATTGCTCGGATCATTAAATTACAAATCGAATTGAAATTTTTGAATAGAGTTGCTGGAATTATATCGAATCGTGAGAAACATGTTTTATATATTTGATCAACGTTCGTCGTTTGATAAAGAATTTGGGAAAGTTCTAAAAAGAAGATTTAGAACAATTCCATCCCTTTGCTCTGAATTTATTAGAAATATAGATAAACGATCGACACGCTAAAGAAAAGAAACTCTTTCACGTTTGTCATTCGACTATCTTCAATGAAACACATGTATTAAATTTAATTGGCATTCGTGCATCGAAAAACGAGTTCAGCAATAACAAGACGAGGTATCCTTGACGATTCATCAAAAGTACAAGAAGGTAAATTTATTTCTATCGGTGGTGGAGAATTTGTTTATTTATTGCGAGAACAAATTCATCGTCGAAATCTCGAGTCGGCAATTAAAAATAAAATGTTTACAAGTTTCGAAGGGATACGAGGTTAAGAGGAAGTTGATTTCAAAGAGTTGGATCCGAGATCGTAAAAAATAAACGCGCTCATTGATGAGGTGGATAATCTGATTCTGTTGGCGTTGTTTCCATTAATCAGAACGATCACACGATTTATTTTTCTCGTGAATATTCGTTTCCATTTTCGTAATATACTTGATAAAGTATACAAATTCGATTCTTCGTATCGTATTTTCGTATTTTCTCTCTCGTTTATTATAATCATGAAAAATATACAGCCATAAGTTCTAGGAAAAAAGTATCTCAAAACGTTAATATGGTAATGCATATTTCAGAATTTTAAAACTTGTCACTAATTTCGATTAAAAATTCCTAAAAAGTTCATAACGTGAAATTTAAATTTTTTAAAAAATCCTATTATTATTACGAAAGGACACCGAATAAATAAACAAAACGAAAATTACCAATTGCCAAATATTTTAATCGATTCCGGCGAATTTCAATCTCCATATCCATAACCACTACACCAATCCTCCAATTTTTACTTATTTATCTCCAACAAAGTTCAATCAACGCCCCAATCCCGTTTAACTATATCCGCCCCCTTCTCCGCGATCATCATGACCGCCGCATTAGGATTGGCGGCAGGGATTTCCGGAATGATGGATCCATCGATCACCCGCAAACCATCGACTCCGTGCACCCTCAGCCTCGGATCGACCACGGCTCTGGTGTCGTCGCCCGGCCCCATCCTGCTCGTCCCACACGAGTGCTGATACGAGACGGACACGTGTCTCACGCTGCATTCCCAATATTGGTCCGTGTCCGGCTCGAAATGTCGACATCCGGGAACGTCGAAACGACCGAGCCGCATCCCACGGCTTCTCAACGCGTCGGTATCCAAAATCGCCTTGATCTTGTCCACACTTTTCACCAACGTCCTCGTATCCTCCACCTCGACCAAGTAATTCGTGTATATCTTCACGGGATCGGTCGGATCTGTGCTGCGCAACTCGACCACCCCTCGACTCCTCGGTTTCAGCAAGACGGAGAAAACGACGATCACGCTCATCCTCTCGATCTGCTCCTCCAGCTTTCCAACCATCTCTCCGCTCAAACCGATCCGGTCCAGGAAAACCGACAGCTGGACCCTCTCGCCACGTTCGAACGGGATGAACAAAAATTGAACGTCCGGGTACTCGGAATCCGGATCGTTCACGTTCACCGTGCCGAGAAGATCGTTCCTGTACACGCGCAACGGGCCCCTATTCTCCACCATGTACTCGTAAGCCGAGTTGAATAGGTTTGGGGAGGGAGAGGACGAGAGCGACTCGTTCACGTAAGATATGTACATTCCCGCCCATATCACGTGGTCCTGAAGATTCGCGCCAACCGGTCGATCGGCCACGACCGGTATGCCCATCTTCTCTAGGTGTTCCCTGGGCCCGATTCCCGAAAGCATCAACAGCTGGGGAGTGGCGACGCTCCCCGCAGAAAGGATCACCTCCTTCCTCGCCCTCACCTCCGCGACCAGGCCTCGATCCTGCTCCGACCTCACCCGGACGCCGATCGCTCGCCCCCCTTCGAACAATACGCTCTCCACCGCGCTCGACTTCATCACGCGTAGATTCTTCCTCTCCCTCGCGGAGGAGAGAAACGTCATCGCGGCGTTTTCACGCCGGCCGTCGTACACGGTGCCCATCACCCTCCCGAACCCTAAGAAACGATCGCCGTTCACTTCCTCGAGGATGTCGTGGCCCGCCTCGCGCAACCCCTCCATCAGGACTTTTTCCACGTCCAACGAGGCGATCTCGAAGTGCCTGATTCTCATGGGGCCGTCGTCCCCGCAATACTTGGTACCGTGTTTCGATACGTACGAGGGCGAGCAATTGGTCGACTTGGTGAAGTAGGGGAGCACGCTCGCGAAGTTCCATCCGTCGTTGCCCAATTCTTCCCAATCGTTGTAGTCCTTCTCGTTCCCCATCACGTAGAGCAAGCCGTTCGTGACCGAACTCCCGCCAAGAGCCTTGCCCCTCGTCCATTTGCACCGTTGCTGCACGCTGCCCAGGCAGGAAGTGTTTTGGTACTCGGTCTTGGTAACAGGGAATTAAGAAAAATTTCGTATTTTTGTCAACTCGGGGGATTGTAAATTGTTAACTGTGATAATTTTTCATATTTTGATCGATATTTGCTGAGATGGATTCGACATAAGATGGTACAAAGGGCTCGTGATCTGTCGTGATAAATATAACGATATCCTAGGTATAAAGTTAATTATACCTTTATTTGTAAATATTAAACCTGAAGATCTTAATCCATGAGAAATTATTATTAAATAAATACCTATAATTCTAATATTAAAAAAAGTTATTATTCTTATAATTATTAAACCTATATGAACAATTGATGAAACAGCAATAATAGATTTTACATCAAATTGTGATAAACATATCAATCTTAAAATTAAAATTATAAATATACATTAATCGTAATATTCCATAACCAGGTAATTTTAATAAATTATGCTAAAATTATTGAACTATAATATGGAGCTTCAACATGAACTTTTAATAACCAACCATGAAATAAATAAATTGGAATTTTAACTAAAAATGATATATAAATATTATAATAAACGACAGGATGGAGATGATGAACTCTGACGATCGTTCGTTCGTTGAACAAAAATCAAGTGAAAACGTGTAAATATTTGCATTATATTTCTCGAGCAAGTTGAAAAATACGATTCTTTTAGAATAAAATTTAATTTCGTTTACCAAGTAATGATAACTTTGCGGTCCATCTATGTTATTGAAGAAAAGAGCAGGCGAAGAGGTTTCCGGTAAAGGATCCTCCCCTCTTTCGATTAACAGTACATCCCAATCCTCTACCTCCGTTAACCTGCTGGCCAGAATAGATCCTGCCGATCCAGCACCGACAATTATAAAATCGAATTCCTTCCTCTTCGAAGCGAAGATCTCTTCGGCTCGATTCGTGGGATATTTATCCATATTTAATGCACAGTAGGATGCCATTATCGTTTGTATCAACATGGTAAAAGTGGAAGCTGGCGTCGATTGCCCCGAGGCGCAGGTTGCCGCCATACACGACTCCATATCGTTCTGTATTTCGTTTGATGAAGAATTAACCGTGATAATTATCGAGAATATTGCTGCATACCAATTTTCTTTGATCTTAACGTACGATGTATAAACGATCTAAACAATTTTCCCTTGTATAATTTGAATTGTTCGTGAGAAAGTAATGAATGAATTATAAATATAAAAAAAAAATAATTTTCACGTATTTTATCACGTATGTATTTGTGTGAAAAATTTGAAATTTGAAAAAAATTTTTTGAAATATACATTTAAGACGCTATGTAAATAAGATTTTAACGAAAAATTAGTAATTCTCACCTACGTGGTCGTCACGCTACAACGTTCATTTATAAACTACACATCTGAGCTTATAATCGACCCGTTAACGTCCTTATATATAGATATTCATCCATAAAAAGATGGCAGAAAAAAAAATATTGTCTCATTATCCGATGTCCCTACTTCGCGTATTTTTATAATTGGCCGAAACAGTTGCATCTGTAATCGAATCTGATAAAAAAAAAAAAAATAAAATAAATGAATATATCGAGGTTAATTAAAATGGAATGATAATTTTTAAAACATTGGCGTAAAGCAGAGTATATTATACTATTTGCAAATCACGCGTTTTCATAGTTTATTAAAAATCTTATTACTATGTCAATACGCTAGTGTACTCAGGTGGAACAAACGGAGACCTGTTTCCCCTCTTGCCCCTCTTCCATTTTACTTTGCTATCTTTTCCTAGACAAATATATTTACATTTACATATTAATCTAATCTCTCAAAGTTATACATTACTAATATGTGTGAAACATGTTTAAAAATAAATAAATAATGCGAGTTTTTAATATATCTATATTGCATATCAAAATATTTAAATGAAGAATTTTATTCATGGACGAATAAATAATATTATTATCAATGTTATATATTATTTCGTTACTCCTACCAGAGAGAGATATGTGAGTAATAATTTTGGTAAATTATTTTTCCTCGCTTAACACAATTATCATTCGAAATTATTCCCCAAATATTGGTCAATGAAAGAATGATCATTCCACGGTTATTCATCTTATCAATGAAGCCAAACTCATCCGATGAATAAAATTTGACTAATATATTTTGAATTCAATGATCTTCAATTGAATCTCAAAATATCAAAAAATCAAATTATAATCATCAGACACAGCGAATCTGATTCGAAACATTTTTTTAATAAAATGAATAAGCAACGAATCACTTTGGACTGGCCTCCTCTTATTGCTTCACCCTGTATGCAATATATACCTTTTAAAAAAAATATTTCAAACTATTCCAAGAAACACTTTACAAGTAACCTTGTAAAATCATACTTTACACTTTTGCGCATGCTTAATTTTATCGAGTAATAAAAATAGTTTAAACAACGTTCGTCATAAATATATCTCATTTGCACGATAATGGCGAGCGTATTGATATAAATATATTATTAATTCATCCGAAAAATATTACATTTACAATTAAAAACAAAACACGTTTCCCTTTTTAAATAGTCGATATTTTAAATTCGTATCGTAACGTAAACTTCGTAAATAAATAAATCCAAGCAAAATCCAAAATCGAACATAAAATCTCGCTGGACAGTTAAAACCGTGTGTAATCCATTTCATAAATAAACGCGCGCACGTTTCCACGTAGCCAACGAGTAATACGAAGTCGATGAGCTCTATCATCGAGGACCCTCGATCTCAGTCGCTAGCCAAACGAGCGCTATATCCTTCAACTCTATCCCTCGTTGCTAGCAAGCATCTTTCATCCCGCTCCCTCGGCTTACACCGCGTATTTATATTTGCGAAAATATATATGAAGTCTCTCTTTCTCTCTCCCTCTCTCTCTCTATCGAGCACCCCCACCCATAACGAGAAAGTCAATTTATAGGGGAGGAAGCGAGGTTATCCAAGCGAGAAGTTATTTGACACTATCCAAGGCTCGAATATTTTTGCGTACCCTCGCAAATCTCTCGATGCCTTCAGAGGACAAGCGAGTTACGATCGATCGTTTCTCACACGATGTTACGACATTTCTTTCCGAAATTCTAACCGCGATTGAGGATGAGGGGAGGTGGAGAGATTCGAAAACACGAATATCATCTTTCTTCGACGTTTAACCTTTCGTGTGACTTATTCTCGGTTGGGAAACTCGAAGTTTTTTGAATTAAGAGAGAGAATAAGAGGACGGAAACATTTTTTATTATAATTCGAAATGACGTTAATATCAACTCTCTCAAACAATTCTAATCCATCTCCTATTGCTTATCAAAATTGTTTATCAAAATTTTCTCAGCGAAACAAATTTCTTTGTGATATATTTCACGTAATAATCTCGAAGACAATAATCTTTTTATTTGAGAAGAGAAGAAAAGACACATTTTAAATTAGCTAAAAAAATTTTTCCCAACTCTTTCCGTCAAATAAATCCTCATCCGGCCAAGAATTATACACCCGACAATAGACAATAGACCATTCACGCGCGTATCCACCACGAAATCCCTCGACTTATTCCACTTACTTCTCCATGAATCCATCAAAGGGGCCATCCATTTACGTCCGAAACGTCATAAAACGGGTAGAAAAAAGGGGGAGAGGAATGGTTGCTCGCCGTCGCGCGAGATGCATTTCTCCAGAGTTTCGACTAGAGAATTCAGAAAGTGGGAGGGTCGAGGGAGCGGTAAATCACGCGGTTGCGAGATGCGCAAAGGAGGAAGGAAGAGGAAAAGAGGCCGTAAGAGATGACGTTGAAGGGATTTAAGGGCGATCCTAACCGGCCGGCCAATACGCTTATTTTCCACCGTGGTATGATGGCCACCGTATCTGAAAGGCGATCACGCAGTTTATCGCGCGTCTGTAATCCGTTCCGTTGAAAATGAGATCCGACTGGTTGTTCGCCGCTATTTCAAAACTATCCCCCCTCTTCCATTCTCGGACGAAACTCACAAAATGCCAGGGCAGACCATTATATCCGATCCGCTGATGTTTATCGCGCGCGTCTGCTCGAACTATATTTACACTGGAGCTGGATATATCACCGTGGCTCGTTTGAATCTCGCGCCACACTTCGGCACCTCCTCACTTTCCCGTGGAAATTCAGAAATTTTGGACCAGTCTGCATTTGCATCCGATTTCTTCCCGACGGCGAATTAATTGTTCAAATCGAGATGAATGAAAAAGTTGAGAAAATAAATAATACTATACTATATTCGGATAATAAAGTTTTGTTATTCCCGTGTTTCAAGGAAGGTTTCCCCCTCGAAATACATAAATATTGGCGCGTGTCGGAAGTTTGGGAAAAAGTGGAAAGATGGAGGAGCGGGGCCAGAGACAGGCGGTGGTTAAGATAAATAACAAACGGCTTAAATAGACGAAGGAAAGTACCGCGCGAGTACAAAGAGGCGAGTACACGCGGGCTTCAAAGAGGCCGTGCGCCCCTTTTTTGCGCTCGTTAACCGGCATTCCTAATTCGACGATCCGTGTCTGAAACCCACCATCCTCTCTGCCTCCTCGCGCCGCCATTACGGACGGTTGGACCGACACGGTTTCCAAACCACGCGGCTCGAAACAAACGCGGGGCGGGAAACGTCGGATTCCTCGCTCGCGACGGATTCCGAGGAGGTTAAAGGCGGCATTTCCGATGTCCCCGCGCTTGTTACAGCTCCGTGGAATGCCTACCCCTCCCCCCTGATACCGATCTTATCCTCCATCTTCCCTCGAGATCGCGTAGGAGAGATGAAGATGTCGAGCCGAGAATTTCTTAATATAAGATAAAGGGAAGAGTTTAAGTTGATTTTTTCTGCGACGTCGTTTATTTGAAGATAAATTTTAAGCGTCTTATCAATTTCAAAAATATACTTGTCGGTTAAAGATATGAAGTTGTTGTAATCAATAACGATTATTTAAATTTATATAATTGTGAAATTGCGAAAAGAATGAAAACTCGCAAGAAAAACTTTTTCAATCGAGAAGATGTTATTGCGTTTAACATCGATGATGATTGCACACATTTTCTCGTGTTTCAATTAATTTCACTAGCTAAAAATTCGAGTGAGTTGATCATAAATTGAAAATTTTTTCGGTCATTGGTAATCGTTCCGAATAAATAGGAATGTTATTTTTAGACTTGGTCGCATTGTGAAACTCCTTTTTCCTTCTTTTTCTTTTTTTTTTTTTTCCAGAGCAACTGGAAGTGCACGAGGTGATTTATGAGTGTTTGTACGTTGCATCGTTTAAGAGTCATTTAAATCCAGGCCGGAGGGTTAATGAAACGCGGGACTTATGAAAATTTGTGAAATATTGCCGCGCCATGCAAATTGCCCCACAGTTGAGAAATGAAATTAACCGCGAAGGGTACGACTGAATCGATTTTTCATTCGGGCTCGCAATCCGCAACACGACTTATAAAAACCGCGCATAATTATTTAACCGATGTAACTCTGTTATTTTTAGCATGATTTACAAAGTAATCTTTCTAAACCGTCCATTTCTTTCTGCGTAAAAAAAATTGCCACATTTTCCTCTTTCATTGCGCACTCAATCGACAAACTTACCTTTCATTCCCGTGTTCAGCCTCCTTCGAGAAGATACATAATAATAGAAATATTCGTTTACTTACCGTATTTTATCTGAAAACTTTATTTTCTCAACTTCTTCTACCTTTCGTCCCCAAATCTATTTTCGATCATTATCTTTCGAAAATTTCTTTTACTTTAGTTAAAAACTAAAAGTTGACCGTTCAAAAACATATATATCACAAAAATTAATAGCGACAATTTGAATTATCCACGCTTCTCGGCGGTCGAATCCGATCGAAGAGAAAAAAGAAAAGAGAGAGTCGTTGGAACTAAACGGAAAAAAAAATAATTAAATTACTCGAGCAAAGAGGCCGCGAAAATAATTATCACGTCTCAACCTGCGTTAATTGCCAATAAACGGTCGGGGCGACGGGTTTTAAAAAATTAACACGATATGTTTAACCGCGTCGGCCTTAAATTGCCGGCATCGAACGAATCGCGATAAATCATGGCGGTGAATAATAATCGGAACAAACCTTGTTAGGATTCCATAACAAGCCGTTTCGCGAAAATGAATCGCGCGGGGAAAGGAAAACTTAATTTAATATGGGGGGCGCGCGCGTGTTATTGAAAACGCGATTTCCATCCACGATAACGCGGCGTTAATGGAACAATGGTGTCAAAGGTGGGGGGCCATAACTTTGCGCTTAATTTATCACTCCTCTCCGCGATCATCGAGGATTAACTTCACGGTTGACCCACATATTTCCAACCGGTTGATGGATAGTCATCGGTGGTAACCGTATGGCAGTCACCTGCTACCAGTAATGGACAATCCCATAAATGGCGTCCCATGGAATCGTCGTCGAACCCGAGGAGAAGCGTGTACTTCGACTCTGCGGTTTCACCTCGCGCTTACCTATAACAAAAAGAAAAGAAAAAAAGAAAGGAAAGAAGAAAGAAAAAGTAGCGAGAAAGCCGAGAAAGATAATATCGTAAATCAGACGGACTTTCGTTCGAGTTTGAACGTTTGATATTTCGCGTTGCACTGTCGGGAGGGAGATGGTATCGTTCGAAAAGGATGGGAAAAATTGAGTGAGATGAAAATGTGTCCGATCATCCGAGTCACTTTCTACTGCCACGGTCGTCTTTCGACACGAGAGAGTTAGGATTCGAAGAGGGATAGGGAATTTTTTAGTCAGACGCTTTATGCCATCTCTTGAAACTTTTCTTCTATCCCTAAAGTTTTCGAGCTTGTAATATTTTCCGATTTTAATCTCCACGAAGAGATTATTCGGTTCGCTTGTATCTTTCTCGCGGGAGAGAAAAATAGAGAGAAACATGGAGAATACAAACTCGTGTGGAAATTTACACACGCGTAACAAGAAACCGAGGAACGGTTATTAATTAAAATATCGTATCTCGCAACTCGAACAGAACGTTCGTCACACTTATTACGCCGGCTTAATCCAAAGGTACCGGTATGTTATTAAATGGAAGCCGAAGAGATACGATCTCTGACCGATCGTTAAAATCTCTGCCCTCTGCGTATGAATGCGCATGAATGTGTGTGTTGAAATAAGATATTTCCCAGATTTTATGCGAAATTTTTCTAGCTGACAACCGAGCAGGGACGAGCGATTTCTCTCGGCTCGATGCTCGAAACCCTCGTCCATAATTCCTCTCGTCGGATTAAGGAAACGAGTATTAATCGAAATCGATATCCCGCTGCGACAGAAAAAGCAACGCGTTCGCGGGGGAATTAATCACGCGCGAATATAATTAATTGATTTCCCGGACAACCGTCTTAAATCGGATAATCGGAAAAATCATTCCGGCTTCAACCGCGGGCAAAGTCGAAGTAAATTTAACAAAAGTGCGTGGGTCACGGTTTAACGTAGGAAGAGCGAAGTGAAGCGAAAGTAAAAGTTGGAATTTTTATTTTGATCGTCGAGGTATTATTATTCGAAACGAGGAATTGAATTTAAAGAAGGAACAGGTGTCCATGTTGGTAGTTATCTTATCGAGTAAAGAAAAGTATAAAGTTTCCTCCGCTCTTCGAGCTTCGGTCACGTTAATTAATACAAGAATTTATAATGGTATTTTTTATTTTATTATTTTTCTTTTCTTTCTTTCTTTCTTTCGACGGTTGTCGTTTCTCGAGGAAATCGATTTCTTTGACGGATCGGCGGTGTACAGCGGCGGTCGCTAATGACTGTGAAGTATGTTGTACCATCATTGTGACACTTGTTTCCGGTGCTCGTTTATTAGCCGGGTTTATAATGTATTTTCGCCATGTTTAATCGACACGAACGAGAAAACGAGAAGTCGTTCTCGCGCAGAATTGATTCGTTCGATTATTTTTAAAAGATCTCGCGATATTAGTTATGTAAATCGAGCCGCTTGGGTAAAAGAAAAAAAAAAAAAAGAAGGAACGTACGATGCAAATTCGTTTTAACGCGATCGATCAAGTCTCCTTTCTTTCTCTCTCCTCTTCTTTATTTTTCTCTTTTCCTTTTTCAAGATACGTATGAATATATTACGAGTTAGTAGGAAGAATTTATTATTATTATTATTATTATTATTGAAAATCCTCTGGTTACAACTGGCCTCGTAAATCAGGACTAGGAGCAAGACTCTGATTCTACTCAAGTACAATACGATTTATAACAGAAACTCTTTCTAAAAATCTACTCCTCGTTCGAACAAATTTATACAATAACCTGGACTAATTAATTTTCAAAAACGACAAATTTTATTCCAATTTCTTCCTTCCCCCTTCCACACATCCATACAAAGAACGAGGAAGAAAGGGGGAGGAGAAAAATTTCAAAAATCCGAAATAACGAGACTGCAACAACGATTCCTTCTTTCTCTTTTTCGTATAAATATATACCTCTCCGCCCGTATATAATTGGAAACCGAGAGAAATAATAGAAGAAAGGAAGGGAAAAAAGTTGGACTTATCGTTGCACGCGAATAGTAGTAGCCGGCCGCTTGAACGGTAACAAGCGTGAAACGGAACGAGATTCCTCGGGGGCCCCCGTAACTCATTAGGCGGATCGACTATTTCGGTGGTATAATCGCACGTCGGGGCGTCGAACCAGTTTTAATATGCACGCGAGGCTGACTGGCGCAATTTCAGCTCGTAAAACGTAAAATATAAGCGCCGGTTAAATTTTTACGATCGTGGGGGGGGGGGGATTTTGCGCGAAGGGTAAATGGCCACCGCCAGCAGCCACCTGTGGACACAATTACGTAATCGTTGTAACGGCGGAAACGAATTTTATTATTCCTAATCCTCAGACCCGCCATCTTATTATGTCCCCGGGACAAAACTTGATCGATCCATCGAAACTGGTCGAATCGGATCGAGAAACGAGATATCTCGGCGAGATATCGTCGAAGGCAAAGCCCGAGTGCTTCGAGTGTTCCAATGTTTTTCGAGTTTCGAGAATGTTGCCCGCCTCGGTTTTATTGGTAATAACTCGTGACGACTTGTAAATCTTTCTCTCTCTCTCTGAGCTGAGATTTGAACGTATCAATTTTCGGATATATCAGGCTGGATTTCAGGCGTACAGCGAGTTACAAAAGTGAGTTTAAAGAAATTCAAATTTGTTTTGAATAAAACGGATCGAGTGAAATTAATCCTCGAGTTTTTATCATTTTGTTTTTATTTTATAATTTAAAATTTTGCCCTCTATTATTATATACATGGTTAGGCGATATATTTATTTTAAAAAGTAATTTCATTAAAGTGATATTCCATTGATGAAAATAAAACAAAATTATTGGTTTTGATAATAATTTATTTGAAACGTCTTGCGTGTTATATTAAATATAGAAAGAATATTGTAATGTGTTCGAAATGTTTAATTTGATGGTTTGACGAATTTGTATTGAATTTAGGATATTTCAGAAAAATGATTTGCACGTTTTATCGATTTGAAAAAGTTATTAAGTTGAAATTAGGCTGCGAGAGATTCTCGAGGAGAATTATTTTCTTGATAATAAAGAGAAAGAGATAATTGGACGATTTTTATCTTTTATCCGTTTTAATGCGAAAATCCATTTAATAATTTGCCGGAATTAATACCTCAGACTCTGCATTGAAAAACTCGGTTACAGAGCATTAATTTCCCATCAAAGTGCAGGTAAATTAAATTCAATTTACCTCTTCGTCTACTATTGTCTTTATGAATATATTATTCAATGTATCGACTTAATTAAATCTTTACAATAATTATCTGATCCTGAAAGGTGCATATTTGTGTAGATAAATATCTAGAATTTCAATATATCTATCTACATTCGTAGACAATATTGCGTTTAGCGAACGTGCTATTTATAATCCTGCTATTAAATTCTAGATTTGAAGAAATCTATCCTTTATCCAAACAAATTCTTTTATAACTGATCGTGTTATCTTTTACTCAAAAAAATATATTTATTTTACGTTATCATTATTATCCGATATAAATATCGTTATTAATGCAACAAGAAAAAAAATAATTTTGTAACAACACTTGAAACAAATTTACTTGAAATTTAGAAAAACGTTTCTCTCGTATTAAGACTTTCTTCAAAAAAATTCGTACGCCAATCTTCACACTATCGCATGTTCCTCTAACTGGGCTGAACTTTAGGAACACCCTATACATACAAATCTATACATCGATACATCGATAAATCGAGCGGGGACATCGTTATCGTGGCCGATAAAACGTTCGAATAATATTTATTCCCCCAGTTGGACAATAATCCCAGCCTAGTAAATGCCAATGATTTCCATTTGCATGTATCCCCTCCCCTCTCCCTCTTCTTCTTCTACTAGGATTTTTCCACGAGGAGAAAACCGGATCGATCTCTATCCGATTGGACGCGCAGGTGTCATAACGATCGGCCGTGTCAAAAATCGGCTCTCCAGGGTGGCGAAACGGTCGAAGGCGAGTTTTTCAACGCGCATAAGTGCATAATGGCATAACCGGTGGTATTGGAGACCGAATGCCCATTTGTCGGGGGGGAGGGGAGGGGGATATATCTCTCCGAAACGCGTCGTTTCCTCAACTATTTCGAGCAACCGTGCGCAATAACCAAATCGATATTTTATTACACGAGATAAACCGTAAAACGGCGGCGCTGGCCGGTTTCGAAGTTACACTCTCTCACGACTTAAAGACGAGGAAAGAAAGAGGCAGGATTGGGACGAGACTTTATTTATTGCAATTAGAATTGCGCAGCTTTCGAAAGTACGAAGATGGAGTAAAATTTCATTGGGCGAAGTCGAACAATTTCAGTCGCGAATATCGAATTTCATAATGTATGAAACGTATGAGATATCGGTAAGTTTTAAAAGTTTTCTCTTAGTTAGTTTGAACACGATATAGAGGGGAAATATAAACGAATTTTAACACAGCGCATACTTCCATTGCAAAATTACTGAATATTTCTCCCCCTCCTTTCCCTGACGTTCCCTCCATCGCTTAAGCCCCATCGATTATCCTTTTTAACGTACAAAGTATCCACGCGAATTATCCTTCTACACGCGTGCAACATCATTGATCAACCATTCCCTTTTCGTTACGAGCGATCGTAACGAGAGGATTGGCACAGGCGGCAGCAGTGGAAGCAGAACTCTGAAAGATAAGCCTCGAAGCAGCCTCTAACCTTTCGTCACGCAATAATAGATGCATACTTTCCTCTATGGGACTCTCCACCATCGATACGACCGTTCGATCTCTCATCGTATTTAATAAGCCTTTATCGCGAGTGCGCATCGTGTACGCGCGTTCGTTGTTCGCGCATCATTAGAAATTAAATTGCCCGTTGAAATTTTCCCTTCTCGAGATGGCGCGATTGTAAACGTAAAAAAGAAGAATAATAATAATGCGAGAAAAACGACAAGAGGGAAATTTTCGAGAAGGAAAGGAAAGAGGAAAGGAAAGAAAAATCGTAATGGAGGGTAGAATCATCGTAACATGGGGGTCGTCGACCGTAGAAAATTCCACGGATTGGAGCTGGTTTCATGCGGAAATTGTTCGTATTAACCCCAGATATCGCTAAATAATGAAATCGTCGGGCTGTAAAATAATTTGTTTACTGTTCGATCGCGGCATTTCATCCAAGGCCTACGCCTTTTCTCGCTCTCTCCCCCCCCCACGCGAATAAGGAAACGTAGAAACGTACGTAAATTTTATTTCTCGTCTTAACGTTTCCGAAATTCGTGATGTTTTTTTTTTTAACAGGAGTAGATATATTCAATATTGATTCGTGTCGTTAAAAGGTGGAATTGAGTTTTGGAAGAATTTTCCTCTTGTTAAGGTTTGCGTGATGCGCTTTGGGAGAAATGACGAGGTAATGAAACGTCTTCTCGAATCGGAGGAAGAAAGAACAGGTGGAAAGAAACTGATTTTTATGCGAATTAGGAAAACTTTGAAAAATCTCGAAGATAATTGACACGAGCAATGTAATATTCTTTATTCTCCTATGCATAACTAATTCGATTCCTGAATATGGATTATGAAAGTTGATTTATCTTTTTCATTTTTCATTTTTCTCGTAGCAAGCTGCCTTATTGCGGTTATCGCAAAGATATATTCGAGTCGAACATGGAATTACACGGACAATTCTTATCTACTTTGTATCGAGTGGATCCCCGGTTAAAAAAGGAATGTACAAATAAGTCGGCAAGGAATTTCAACATATCGCGTACGCGAGCCGAGCAGGTTGAATGGGCGCAGTCTTGAAAAGCCGGTGTTTCTAATTCATTGCGGGTAAATGGCAAGCAGCCGGGGCTATTCACTGTTCGTATCACTGCCGGAGGAAATTGGAGTTAACGATTGTAAACGCGGCCTCTCCACGCTAAAACTCTCGAAAGTCTCGGACCGAGTATAACTATCGAGAGATCGAGGCAGAAACGCGATTTCACGACTCCTTTCGTATCGTTCGATTTCGCGTCCGCGTTCGTGTTTAATTTATCGATTCCACCGGTGATACAGGCGTATTTGTATTTATGTCACTGTCCAACCAAGCCATGGTTAACCGTAATTGCCACGTTTAAGTTAAAGCGCCTCGAACGAGGCGAAAATTCTCTCTTATTTATTTTCTTCCTTGTTTCTCTTCCCTCTTCCTTCCTTTCCTTCTTCCTTCTCTACTCTCTAGTCCAGCGGGTCTTGAAAAACCTGGTCGTTTTTACGAAGGAACAGTTTCTGCAATCTGTTGCGGAGAGAAACCTCCAAGAGAAAGATTTATGGTCCTCGTTCCGTTGTGTAAAGTACGATTAACAGAGAGCTTAGCAGAGAAGTTCGATTGCAAATCGTAATGAAATCTCGAGTAATTGAAAGTGGGCAGGTCCCTCTCTCTCTCTCTCTCTCTCTCTTTATGGGTGGATATTGTTAAGTGAGATATGTGTGCACGGTTGATATATGTGTGCCGATTGTGAGAAATACCGTGAGTGAACTATTGCCTCGGAGGGTTTCGAACGTGCCAATGAATATGTATTCGCTATGAATCACGTAGGATTGGAATTTTATTACGCGCGGGTTTCGATACGGCTTTTTCTCGCTTCTTTTCTCCTTTTTCTTCCACATATTGCGTACTACGGCAATAATTTTTCGTACACATCGGTATATATTTGTCCGCGTAAACAGAGTGATTAAGTTTCACGGTTAATAGAGAACGGTTAACATAACGGATCTTGCGTGAACATTTTGTGCAAAACTGTGCACTCGGTGTAACGATACGGAATTATGTTTGCGTATGCCGATATATATGAGAAACGGGAGAAAACATTGGAAATATCCACGCATACCGAAGATATATTAACTTTAAGAGTGAGATTTATCAATTTATAAGTCACAGGTAAACAGTTTCACCGAATCCTTCCACGAAATATGGGAACGAGTCAAATTTCGCCTCAAAGGAAGGAGAGATCGATCGCTCCGACCTCGAAGGGATGCTAATTCCCTCCCCCCGGCGATCGATCGAAGTCGATATGCATCGATGCCCTGTCGAATACAACTTTCTCCGCCGTTATAAAATTATGATGAATCGTTTCTCATTATTCCCGCCCATTGAAACCTAACCTCCTCGAACGACGTAAGTAGACAAAAGAGGGATATATATATATATGTATCGTCGTTCCACCTCCTCCAGGTTTTCCATGCAACCCGCGCACGCTTCACGATTTGCCTTGTGATTTATATGACCGGCCCCTGCCTACAATCCTTCAAAATCCACTATTTACATAATCCATTCTCCTTCGAGGAGGAGGAATGACACACAATGGCGGACGCCGCGAAGCCAACCGGTCGGCGAAAGAAAGATTGGAAATAAAAGCGGCGAGATATTACCTATATATAACCCATTGCCGTTCGGCAATATTGTTCGTGGCGTTGTATTCTTGCCGCGAACACGCGTTTACCGTTATGCGCGTTCAGACGAGATCGAAGAGTTCGAAAACAGGACGGATATGCACACATTTTCCTAACCGTTCTTTAATTTTTAATCTAACAACGATGAAATGCAATGGAGGAATGGTTCGTCCGATTCGAATGTTGGAAATGGGAATAAAATTTCAGACCACCTTCGAATGGATTAATCGCAACGAAAGGAGGCGACATTTCACGGCTACAGCAAATCGATCACGATTTTTATTGCGTTTAACCTGTCGCAATTTACCGTTCGTAACAGCGGAAACATGAATTACTTTAAAGTCCATTTTATTTGCCCGTTTGCTGTGTTTCCTCTGTGAAAGGCGCTCGTTTCCCGTTTTACGAACATTATCGATCGCCCTCCGGTGAATGGGACGAAAAAGATCTTACTCCGGAGAGCTTGCGAAATGGAATAGAAGAAAGGTCGAAAAACCGGAGCGACGTTCAGGGACGGTGTCTTTCAACGATATACAGGTGGTGAAATAATTAATCGCGACCTAAAAGTTTTCTGTGTTGCGAAAGATGTAAAGAAAAGATCTTTAGAATATCTTCAAAAAATTAATTTCTCTCGTTCATCGTTGTTATTGTATTTGTATCTTAGAAATAAAATTGTTAAGAATAAAGATATAAGATGCGAGAATATGTATTGTTCTTCTTGCTCGGCCAATGGGATAACCGTGTGGAAAAATGTAAAGTTTTTAAAGATAAAAGTAAAGATGGTTGTTAATATAAACAGCAAGTGAGTATTTTGAATCGTACAGGTAAGAATTTGCAAATATTTTTCTTTTTTTTTTTCTTCCCCTTGAATAAATTCCTTCGAATGAATTACGAACCTTGATTATACGAAATAGTAGGAATAAATCTTAATTAAGGTGTAAATAACAATATATTAAAATACACGTTCGACACAAATATTTTCGTTTAAATAATTGAATCTATAATCGTGTATTATAAATCTTATTTATAGTACAAAAGAAATATAATATACGTGTTCTACGATATTAAAAAAAAAAAAAAGGAGGAATAAATGAATAATGCATTAAAAATTTTAAAATTACGTTTTCCAATATACGTCACGCATCGACGTATTATCGTGATTTGCGAATTTACGAGTAAACGCATTAATCCAGAGAGAAATCGAATCTTAATCAGATGCACGCGTATCAAGCGGATCGAGGTGTTCGACAAATTTATAACAGCGAACGGAGGAAGAAAATTTCCCATCGTTAACGGTACTTCATTCCATAACAACGTGCAAAGAATAGCAACAGTAAATCACTATCAACTCTCCAACTAATTACAGTATATTCAAACAAGTTTCCCATAAACTTTACGTTTTATCGAAACTAATTATGAGATCTTTCGAAATACATTCTTTCAAAAACCTATATATTATAATGACTAATAACATATTATTACCATGTTTCCAAGACATTTATTGCTTCCTTGTTTGTCGTGTTATCATAACATTGTTTAAAAAAAGAAAATAAGAAAAGTAAGCATTGTTCCCACATCACATATTTTTCTCTTATAGAAGATTATCAAAATAAATTCGTTCAATTCCCATTTCAGCTACAAATACAATTAACAATTTATAAATAAAGGTGATTTAAACGACAATAACAACAAATTTAATGTGAAATGGAAAAAGTATTCGTTTATTCTCGATATATCTCTCGTATGACACAACTCGATCACGTTTCAAATTCTCAAGAGACAAGTGGATCGAGAAAAATGTCGTAAACGATTTTTAAAAGAGTTTCTCATAGAAAATCAATATACCAAGAAACGTATCCAATTTATACGATATCACAGATATTAAAAAAGCGCGAAACTAGGATAAATCGTTTCCAAAAGCGAAGAATTCTATTTTCCAATGAAATGAAAAGGAAAGAGAAATAGCGTGATAATAATCGAGCATGGAAACTAAACAACCTTCGTGGAATCGAAATTCCACCAAGTTAGAGGAGAGGAGAAATCATGGAGCCAGGTTTGCAATACTGGTTTAGCTTGACGCGCTGACAAAAGGCGTACACGTAGGCATCCGATCATGCATCGCTTGCCGTGTTTTATTCGCTACCTACGGACGACCGTGTATGTATCCACTGCCTACTCAATAACCAGACAACATCGATTAATAAAATAACAATAAAACACGGCCTGCCTACCTGCACACGGTTAAAGGAATGGTCGCCGCGTGATTCCGGTTCTTGGCCCCCGGGTTTTACCGCTCTCTAAACACCTTTTACGATCGTTTAAGACCGTGATTACGCTTATGATTCGATATAAGAATCGCAGACACGGGCTGATAAATTTAATTAATTTTTCACGGGAAGATGATCGTTCCTTCTCGGTGGCGGAATAATCCTTTATGATTAGAGAATATTGGCGATTGAATTTTGGGAAGGATAAAGAAAAATATTGGCACTGTTGCATAAATGAAAATCACGATAATTAAAAATCTTAATGAACAATGCGATGAACATGGTATCTCATTTATTTACGAGATTATTAAAAAGCTCAATTTGAAGGTATTTACAATCTTAATTTATGATTTCTTCGAGGAAAAATTCAATCCAAATTAATATAAGATAATATGTAAATCTTCCTCTCTTCTCTTTATAATGACGTAATAACAAAATACTTTCTACATGATAATTAAACTGAACCAACTATAATTCAACTCGTTAATTTCAATCAAACAAAAGAATTATTGTTCCTACTATTTAAGAAATAAAAATCTAAGAGAACGAAAATCTGCTATTTTTTTTCCAGAATCATCACGATACATCTAAAAAAAAAAAAAAAGAACAATTTTACGTTACACGATCGAGGCGCAACGTGTACGACTTTTTCCACACGTAACACTATAATTCATTTCACTGCGATGGCTCGTAATTACAGGCGCACGATATAAAAGTCGAATCACTCGTTCACGATCCATTAGGATAAAGGGAATAAGTCAACATTATTCGCTAGATCGGGTTTGATGATTCGACGCGGCAAAGCTTTTTCCCTCATTAGAACGTTGCCCAGTTTTTTATCTCTACGTAGCTAGAGACGTGTAATTTGTAAATCGATGAAACGCGTCGATTTCTTTCACCTAAAATCCCGGTATGGCGGGCCAAGGGCTGTGAAAGAGAAAAACATCGAAAAAAACGCGGATTAAATTCGCCACATTCGTTGCACCCTGACTATTCCACGGTCATTAACGAGGTCGAGAAACGTTTTAATAGCTAACTAATTCCGTGATTAATCCCTGTGGAACGTTATTAAATTCGTGCCATATCGTATAAATATGGTGTTTAATGAGCGAAGATAACGAACCTGTTATTTTTGTATTGATCTGACGAGAGATGATGATGATGATGATGATGATGATGATTCGTTGAAATTCATCGAGAAAGAAATTTTACTTTAGATGAAAAATATGGTTCATAATAATAAAGTTATGTTGATCTGGATATCTTTGATGATTTTGGAACACAAAGAATAATTTAGAGCTAAGTTATATTTGATATTTAATACTAGAAATATTTAATAGTTCCACAACTATTAAGGATATATATAAAATGGTCGAGCCTGTCAGCACAACAAAGAGAATAATCTTATTCCACTTCCGTTTCGCTTCGAATACAAGCTTCAATTAAATTGTAATAATCCTAACGTACGTTTGTTTTAACCTCAACTTTCAACATCTAGTTAATTAAATATCAAAATACGATTACGTTTCGAAGAACACCTTTTTTTTATTATTATTATTATTAAATAATGAGAAAGGATTCACAGATCATCCAATACGGAAGCATAAAGTAAAAAAACACCAGAAGTAACAGAAAAAAAGAGGTTGGGAACCATCGATCTAGAATTCACGCATGCGCATAAAGGAACGAGCGGAACACAGTCTGTTACAATGTACTTTATTATATCAATCCATGGGGAGTTTTTCATTTTTCTTCCCAGCCGCTATCAGATTTACGTTATGCCAACCAAGAATTATTCTATTATATCCCAGTGGAGCAATTATCCCGGGATAATGGAATTCGCGATACAACCTTGAAATCCGATACCTCGAAACGAAACGAAACGCAATCTTCCAAGGATCTCGCGATCCCTTCCTTATCCACCGCGATAAAACGGTGTCGAGTTGACATACCTAAAGTGTAAAGGAGCGAAGGTTTACGCGATGCGGCGGGTAATTAGGAGGCTTGAGGTGAGCATGGGTTAGCCTTAATTGCTTGAATTATCCGCAATGTTGAAAGCGTTCCATTGTCAGCCGAAGGAAGTGGAAGTGTTCCTGGCTATCTGGCCAACCGTTGAAAAAAAATTAACCTCATGGGACATGGGAAACATTTTTCTTCCTCTATTTCTCTCTCTCTCTCTCTCTCTCTCTCACTCACTTTTCCTTGCTGCGTTTCGAGTATCTTTTTACCGTTAATTATACGGGTACAATAGAGGGAATCGTTAGGAGAAGCTACTGGGTTTAGTCGATAAGGAAAAACGAAATGGTACCTTTCATCTTTTGTTGTAAATTATGTCTAATTATATGTTGTTTAGGAAGTGAACATAATGCGTGTACGTTATACTTGTGTATATAGATTCTTGTTCCTGAGTAAGTAAGACTTTTTTTAATAAGTGATTGATGCATAATGAAGATTTTTGTATAACGTGTGTTATTAAATTATGTTATAAATGTAACAATATCTAATGGTAATTTAATTGTTTTAAATTAGAATTTAGATAAGATATAACTCGAAAAGCTATTATGTATAATTTAGATATTTATAGATGATTATGTATTATTATATACTCGTATTTACATATAAATAGAATGCGAAGAAATTCTAAATATTGAAAAATGCAAAGTAATTAAAACTCGATAAGTCAAATTGGACATTTCTTTGTAATAAAAATTGAATAAAAATTGATATTACTGTTAATATGGTGTTATACCATTAAATTTATAAATCACTGATAATAATAATAATATGACTTGAAAATTTTATTCTTATACAAATATAAATATCACATTTAAAGTTAACAGGTAATCAATCAAAAAAAATTGCACACAAATTATGTCAACAACAACCTCTGATAAATAATAATAATTTCAAGAAAAAATTCAACGCTTATTCAACTACGAACAGCATAATGAGCATCGAGTCATTTTCGAAATCGAAAACATCATCAAACCCAAGCGGATATCCAAGGTTTCGTTAAATCAACATAATACATTTCGCACGGTAGTGATCGTTCTATAAAAATGGTCCGTGTATACCGTGTTCACCAACTGTGAAATGCACTAAAAATTGGATACAATAGGTAGACGATGAAGTCGTTTCTACTTACTGCAACTTCATTGGAGTTCAGCGGTTTTACACGACATTCGAAGACCCCGTCCATTCGATACAACTGACGAAGTACAGAGAACACAAAGAGGATTAAGTTACAGAACTTCCTGCGGCCTTCTCGGGACACGACTTTGTTGCAAATTTTTGCAAAAAAGGGACAGTTTCAATGTTGGTAGGTACCTATTGCTTTGGTATACCGCAGATAGTTTTGAGGATAAAACAACCTAAGAAAAATTCTTTGCACTCGAATGATTTGGTATTGTTAAGTGGAGTATAAAATAGTCGGCAAAACGACATGGCTGACATATGATACACGCATATTTATTACGTAAAGTATCTACCAGATGCTTCATCGAATAATTCTTTGGTATATATATTATATATATATATATACGCTGAAGAAATATATTTTAATACAATTTAAAATTAATAAAAAATGAATCGAAGAATATAAAATAAATTATTCTTCTTTAAAATATTACAAGAATATTTTGTTAAGGAAGAATCTAATTAACAGATTAACTTTTAGTCAGCAAAAACCAACAAATCTTTTCTGAATGGAAGCCAAATACTCGACGTAATCCTCTATAATTCTCGCAAAAGATACCCTTTCAGGGAGAAAAGAAACACTGCAAAATTAATGTTCTTATTTTACATGTTGCAAAACACGTTAAAATTAAACGGAATCATATTCACGAATCAGAATGCTTCGTGGTTCGTCATGCGCGACACTTGAACGGAACTGTAACTAACTGTAACTCACAGTAATAAATTACAATATTCGATTAAAGATTGAGTGGTCAATCGTTATCTTCGAGTACCACGATCTCTCGCTCCGGTGAAGATGATAATTTTTTCGACGAGAAAAAATCAGTCGAATTACACGAATCGAGGGATTTATTTTACGAAAAATTGATCGCGGAGAGAGTAATAATTAAAGTTCCCGGGTGATTATGTACAAACTTTTACGACGTCGATTAATTTTTGGATAAGAATCGAACAAGCTTAATGAATTTCAGCCCCTTTCCCCGAACTTAAATTAATTTTCGTTGTAACACCGTTCCTCCTCGCAGTGGTAATCGAAGATCGGGCATTAAAAAAAAACCTACAAGCAAGAATAATAAAATTATCGTAAAATCTTATCTTACGTAACATGAAAATCACGCTTTTTTTTATTTATGGAAAAAGTACGAATACGAAAACTTATATTCAAAGAAAGAAAGAAAAAAAAGTTGATAATAGTTTCGAGGATACAGAATGGCGGGTTTTCAATTATCAATTTGCATTATTTAAAGATTAGTTGCCCCAAAAATACTTCTATACTTCAATACTTTCCAACGACGAATCTCAAATTTGTAATTATTATACGCATATGTATCATCATATCACACGATATTAATACGATATTCAGATATTGGTGAAAAACTGACCGACCATGTGTATATATAGCCGCGTAAATATATATGTTCCAATATCCGAGACTTCTCCCTTACAAAGTAGCGCATCCACGCGATAAACGCCTCGTCGCCCATAATGGCGGGGCAGTTTATCTTCTCTCGAACGTGCCGCGGAAACCGGCAGCCTCGAGATCACCACGGATACGGCCGGTTCTGATGTGCACGTGTGCCGGCCCGGTGGTGTTTCAGTTATTAATTTTTATTGCGTCCACGAAGAAACCGCCAACTTTAATTGCTCTCCAAAATCTTTGAAAACGTGACCAACCAACGTTTACGTTGACAACAATGGATGCGGAGAAGAGAGATTTTTGCTCTGATCCCTTGGAAATCGATATGGAATTATTCGTTGGAATAATTTGATAGGGCTGTTAACTTTTATGGGGAGGATCGTGTAGTTTATTGGTTTTTGCGAAAAAGCGAGGTTATGTTCTTTTTTCTTTCTTTTTTGTACGATTGATTCGAGGCAGATTATCTTCTCGAGCATGGAAATGCACGAATCCTAGTAATAGTCGTTTATTCTATCTGTGAAATAATGTGTGGCTAGGTAAACGTGTTTCGTAGTATTGTGTGTGAATTATTATTTTTCGGAACATGATGAAGTAGGTGGTTTTATAAGATGTAATTTTCCAAGAGAAACGCATAAACTAGAGAATGCACTTAAGAAATCCGGTGTTTACTGAAATTTGACACATTGTTCCTCGAATAAAATCGAATTAATTAATCGTACATTCTCGATACGGTGCGGTGCACAGTTTCATTAAACGGTACAACACAATATGCGTTAAATATTCCGCGAGTCGAAGTTAATTTTCCATGATATTCTCCATTACAAATCAACGAACGGATATTTCAACTCGATATCAATTAAGAATTACAAAATATAATTGAATTGAATCGAGGAACAAACGATTTAATTTAAACAAACAATATCTATTTTATATTTCATTCGATTTAACAATGCAAAATGTAATCAATATCTACATATATGCATCACGCATCTCTAAATCACATCTCGAACCATAATTGTTTCGAATTAGGTACAGATTTTTTTTTCTTTTTCAATTAATTATCCTCTTACACGTCTCGCCCTATAATCTTGGCCATCTTCTCGACACTATCCGATCGTCCAATCAAATTAACGCTGCTCAAAAACGTGAAAAAAGAAAATTTAATTTTCTTCATCTCCTTCTTTTTCTCCAAATCACTCCTGCGGCGTTATTTATTCGCTTTTATTTCTCGTATAAAAAAATCTCTCTGACACAATCCGATCTATTAAATCGGAAAGGATTATTAGAAAAAAAAAAAAAAAAAAGAAAAATTATTTTTCCATTTTCCTTCCTCTAAAAATGATCTTCGTTTAATTCTCAGAAAATATCAACGAACTCTAACCCTTTCTTTTCGGTTGAAGCCTCATGCAAAGTGCCCCGCAACGCGACTTATCTTCAGTTCATTTCCAAGTAAAAACCAACAGGACGATAGAGAAGATCGCGGAAAACGATAACAGCCAGTTCACGCTGTTCACAGACCGTCTATAACGCCGATGTTTCGGTTATTAATTTTTACGAGCACTCGTGAGCACTGTACCGGCGAAACTCTATTCTCCCTATTTTACCGTGTGCACACGTCTCTACAGAAAGAAAAAAGGGGAAAAAAAAGATCCGCTTCCAAGAAAATTTACTTTTGTTCCCAACAATGACTGTATACATTTCATGCATTACATCTCGTACACATGCGTGTAATTATTTCACTTACAATACTTACACCTAAGAAAAAAATGTGCGTGTCTTAATTATAAAAAAAAAAAAAGGAGAGAGAGAAAAAAAAAGAAAAAAGATCCTGAATTCTTGCGAATAATAAAAATTCGAGCGCTCGTTTTAAAAATAACAAACATTATGACAGCCGAATATCATTTATAACGAGGTACATCCATCATGGCGGAATTAAGTCTTCGAGGCTGAAACATCGGGCTGCGAAGTGGCGGATAAGAGAGATAGAAAGGCAAAAAGTGGAACTTCACGATCGCAATCGGCGTTGCACAGTGTTGCACAGCCAAACGATAAACCGATCCAATTACATGTAATAATCTCTCGTTTTTTTAGCGGCCATGCTTACAACCGACGTTTCGAATTGCGCGCCATTGCGTAATCACGCGCCTTTAGGCGCGGTCCGCGCCGTGAATGGAAGGAGAGGAGAAATAAAAAAAAGAAAGTTGTTGGTTATCTACTTTTTTCCTAATTAAGGGTTGTAACGCGTTTATCTGATGGTGTGACTTGGCGCGAAATCGCATTTCTGAGCTAAGTTAACTAGGCTTATCTAACATGTTGCAGCGACTGCCTTCCAGCGCTACGGATCGACCAGATCGGTAAAACGTTCGATGTTGTTATACAGGGGAGTAGAAAACTCGTTTTTTCTTTCTTTTTTTTTTCTTTTCTCTCTCTTTTTCTTGATAAATTCAGTTCGTGAAAATTTCGCTTCAAAAATCGTCGGATCTGATTAACGTCGAATGAATAACGAGCAATTATGCAGATTGTTCGAGAAAGATTGTGCGAAAATTTGTATTACCATGGAGATTTATTATTGTAGAGATAATAATTAATCGTAACACGTGTATTATAAAAGAAATATTTCCTCGCCTTTTTCTAGTAACTCGAGTAATAATTGTTTGATTATAATTTGAAAAATGAAGCTAACTTTTCACGATTTAAACCGTCTTTCGTCAGAGATTATGATATATTTATATAAATTTTATCTACGATATTAAAAAGTTGATAGAAACTAATTGAAATTGTAATACAAAATATTTTCCCCCTTCTTTAATATGAATAGTTTAAATTTTTTATTTTTCTTCGTTAAATTCAAATTCTGTAGCATTTTGTTCATCAGATGGTACACTTATACAAATATTATTCATTTGCATATTATTTATTCTGTCGTATTCTATTTACACAAGTTTTCTGTTTTTTTTTTCTGATTTTTTAAAATATTCTCTTCTCAAGTGACAACACAATCTTTTTTTTTTATTATAATGAACATTGTTACACGGTTTCCGCACCGGTTTGTGCACGCATTAGACAGATAACAGATACAATTATAAAATAATTATGAATCGCAATTATATCCGTTTCGAAACAATGATTTAAATTAAACCAGTGGCCACGTAACTATTTCTATCCTTCCTCGTAATTAGAGTTTCTCTTATCTGCTGATTTACTGTGAAAAATTGCAAATCTAACCAAACTCCAAATCGCAGAAAATAAAATATAACTTTAGAGTAACGAGATAATAATCCTTTCTTCCGACTCCATTATATCCTTGTAACATTCTTATTATCTATAACTTTTACACAAATATATCCTCTCATCCGATTCCCTTATATAAACAACAAAAACAATTCCACTTCCCTCTTCAATAATACGATCGTCGTGATCAGAATAGAGTCCGTAACTCGCTAATTTCAGATCCGAGTTTTCTCAATTGTCGCGCGTTACATTGATTCCGTGAGATGAAAGAAGAAGAAGAAGAAGAAGAAGAAGACAAAGAAGAAGAAGAAGAAAAGAATATATCGTTGATTGATTTATAGGGATACACGCAAGAAAAGGATTGAGAGGGGGCAATTTCATTGAATGGAAATCGGACGGGGATCGTGAATTTATGTGTGCAGGAAGCGTCTGTGTGCGGCGTAGATATACGAATATCTATTGTTCCACGTTACGAAAAAGTCGGGGCGTATCAAGATTCACCGTGCGCCGATCTTCCGGCATTGTCTTGCGCGGCGACGATGACAAAACCCATTCGACAACGATCATACGTCTCCCCACGAGAGGTTGGAGAACGGTTAAAGGCCCTTATGAAACTGTCCCGTAATTCGACGGGATGATTGCCAGAGACGCGTTTTACATTTGACTTGAATGCTCGTAATGGCGCCCGTGACCTCCCCCTCCTTTAAGAAGCACGGAATATTTTTTGCGCGAAATTCACTCTCGTTATTTTCTCGGCTTACGGTGCAATTTCTAAGACGTAACGTTTATGCGGTTGAATCGCGCGCCATGTCAACTAGGAGTGGATTTTAGAGCGCGGATTTTAGAGAGACGAGGAATTTTAAATTGAATGACGTGGAAGAACGAGTTTTCAGGGAGCGTCGAGCCGGATCTCTCGGGTTATTTTTGTAATTTTTATACATTGATATATCGAGTGGAAGCTTTTTCTTTTTTGGGAGCCATTTCTTCAAGCTCGAGAATCCGAGAGATTTTTTTCGTGAAAATTAAAAATTCTTTTTATCGTAGAAATGTCGCTTCCCCGCGAAATTCTTTCCAAATAATTTATACAATTTCTTTTCACGTTTGGAATCCTCCTTTCTTTCAATTTTAGAAATGAGTATTAACGTTCAACCGGTTAAATTATACGTAATAGTTAAAGACACGCGTTTTAATTCGCGTTTTCCTCCATATCGCGATACTTGAATTGTATCAACGATAACACGTTTTAATTATAAGCGGACAAAACATATAAAATGGTTGGGGAGGAGGGGGGAAGAAAAAAAACGTTGGACGTTGGAAATTTATTATGCGCCACGCACCTGCCTGATTTAAGTGGCCCTAGATGTACGCGGGCGCTTATTGCAATAAGCCGTGGCTCGAAAACGAAGACGAAGATGTACTACGAGCCCGGTATCGGTGTATTCTTGGGAAAGTGCATGTATGCGTCCCTTGTTGAAAGCAAGCGGAGGTTTCTTAACATTTACAGGTGCGTGAACGTTACGAGGAACGGGTAGAAATTACGTGAATTGAATACTCGCTCGCGGTTCAACTAAGGTTTCACGAATGTTCGTTACGTTTCAGAACGTGAATACGTTCTAGGGATCCCTAGCGTTTCTTCGTGTTTTATTTCTAATCTCTTTCCATTTCAACGATGGAAACTAAATAATGGACGTTCGTGGAAGAAAGGTCCTATGAAACGAAATGTAAATGGTGAATAAATTGTTTTGGAGAAGTATTATAATATCTTTAGAGAATTGGACAATGAATGGACGGGATTGGCGGTGTCAGGTCGCGCCGTTCAATTGAATTCAGAAGTTGTTATATGCGAAATAATAAAAAAGGAAAGCGTAGAATCGAATAAATTATACAAGTGAAAATTAAATTTGTAAATTTGGAATAAGTTGAATGTTAACGGGGATCAAAATAATTCCAAGTTTTTAACATTCCAAGTTGTGTTCTACTCTCGATATACATTCATTAAGATAAGATACTTTTATATCATTTCCAAAGTTGTAATTGAAATTGAAAATGAAAATTCGTGACATTTATATCGATAGGTTGGAGAATTGATAATTTATATATGTTTAGAATCTAACAGCAAGAAAGGAATGTTAAAGTTGGATCGAAAACTTGCCACATTGACGCCTGTGATAACAATCGTGCCAAACTGGATATTAACGTAACCACTGGACACCTGCATGGCCGTATATGTAATAATTTTTATAATAATCTACATAAGTGTATTTCAATATCATATTCGTACAATGAATAATACTATCCTGTAACAATACTAAAATAAATTATTACGTTAGATTTAAATTTCAAATTTCAAACTTGTGACACGACATTTTATTGGTTTTCAACTTTATTTCATATCAATAAATTCGAAGTCATCTAAAGTCGAGTAACACGTGTATCTAATAAATGATCAATAATATTCATGATAAAATTTCATTATCATTCTCTTAAAACTAGAGAATAAAGATTTTCACCAATTTATTTGTGCAAAAATATTTAGTGCATGGAATCACTATTTAGTTTGCCTTTCTATGAATTTCGCCGATAAATTACTCGTAAGTGAATAGCAGTGAAATCAAAATTTTATGAAACTCGTCCTCCCTTTTGTTCTCGTTTAATTTTCGAAAGTGAACAGGGCCGAGTGAATCGTATCGTTATGAAAAATATCGGAGAAATGATGTATAACAGCAATGGCAAGGATCAAAAGTCGTTTGAAAGGATCGCTGAGTAACGATCGTAGGCTGACACGGGTAATCCGTCCACGAACATTCTATTCAGCCAAGATCAAAAGCACGGAAACCCACGCGTGGAACGTATTCTCTCGCATCCCCATGCTTGCACTTTATGCGTTTGCATTCAAACTTTTGTTTATTGTTCGTTCCATACTAACTAATTCCGCCAACATTGTGCTACCGTGCAAATATATCTCGTTAACGATAACAAACGAGCACAATTTCGACGAATTGTCATTTCGTTTCTAATCGATTCGACTTAAAAATTTCAAACTGGCCTCGAATTTCCATTTCTATTTTAAATCCATAATTATCATACATAACGAATCCCATTTCCAACTAACATTTCCACGATTTACAATGAAAAAATGTACAAAATGCTCCCCTCAGGAGCAAATCCATTGCTTTTCCTTAACCTCAAAAATATCGAGGAACCGTCCATTCCTTCGACATCTACACAATTTACCGTACGAGGATGCATCGCGAGCAGCGCATTTCGCATTGATTAACCCCCTCCCGCAATTTCTCTCCTCTTCCACGTTAGCCATTGAACGTCAGCCAGAAAGAAAATATAAAATTCCGCGGGTCACGGCGAGGTGGAGCGTTTTGGCATACGGCCTGCATACGGACCCGCGTTGCCCACGTTGTCGGAATTCCTAAGTTTCCCTCCCCTCCCTTCCTCCTGTAACAGGCGACAACAACAACAACAACAAGAAGCCAATTCGATCGATCCTTCCTCGGCTTCGAAAACCCTTCCCTTCTCCTCCCTTGCTCCTCCCCCGACTTATTCCTTGCGTCGCGTTATCGCAATCGCGTGCACAACACCGCGAGGAACAGCCATTTGCCTCCTTTTAATCGTCTCCACCGCGTTTATATAGCGTAGCTTCCCTCCTCCTCTCGTGCGTTTCTATGGATCACGTTCGGGCCCCTGCAACCCGTTTTTATACGCGAATAGCGAGCCTTAGATGGGGGAGTTTATGGGCCGAGCAAGTTTTGAAGTAATGAGTACGTTCGAGTATGTTTCTTGCGTTCATGCGCGGGGATATATCCTGTGGAAATATGCGGAGACGTCGAGGATTGGTTGCTGCAAGGGTTGTTATTGTACACGCGACGTTTA
Organism: Apis cerana; assembly: GCF_029169275.1. Classification (NCBI taxonomy): domain Eukaryota; kingdom Metazoa; phylum Arthropoda; class Insecta; order Hymenoptera; family Apidae; genus Apis; species Apis cerana. Next base: position 9,413,175 of record NC_083858.1, on the reverse strand, counting down.
AGTTCGAGAATTTAGGTGTTTGTGCATACCTTTCTTGTCAGAAATATCTAAGGAGAATATGTTTTTATTACAAGTAATAGATAAATAATTCTAGATTGTCAATTTGTCAACTGGACCGTTTCTCCATATCGCAATTATTAAATGAAAAATTTAGATCACGTTTTTATTACAAATAACAGATAAAAAAGTGCCAAATTTAAACTAATCATTTTCTATCTTTATTCGATCCTTGCGCAAGCATATTACTTATCGATGCACGCAGATTTCTTAACTTTTGCAGTCGATGCAGTAAAATGCTTCAAAAAAGCGTCAATTGTGTAACACCTTCGATTATCGCCCCTTTTTTCCTTCCGTCGCCGATCGAATCTCGCGGAATCGAAATATCTGCGAGCCGAAAATTACGCGGCGAGCACCGGTTGCCGATGGTTTAATCGCGGCGCTCGATCGCGGCGCGTGCGTCTCGCGTGCGAAACAGAGGCCCTTAACGATTCGGGTCATCTATCGTATGAACGATCGGCGCCCCCTTTTACGATTTCATCGATCCAGCACCGGTATTGTCCAGCCGATCGATCGCGTTATCGAACAGGATATCTCGGCCACTCCTCCCACACCTGGCCCCACAAACCTTTTTGTCCGTTTTCTTTGTTTCTTGCAGTTTGCTTCTTCGGATTGTGAAACTACCAGGATTAGGATTTGTTCGCTCCCTCGACGATTTATCCATTCTATTTTATTATATTCGAAAATAACGAGACTTTGAATTAATTGGTTAATGTCTATATAAGAATCCTTGTTTGAATAAAACATAAATCTTCGAATAGATTATTCTCAAACGTTGCTCATGAGAGGATTCATAATTACGAAACGAGATACTAACTCTAGATCCTCGGTCGAAATAAAATGGAAAGTGGATGGATATTTTGTATATCATGAGGAGATTAATTAATAAAAATAGGATGCAGAGCGTGAATCTATTAGTTAGAAATCGCAATTTATGATAAGAAACTTACTCTTTGGAGGATCAATTGCGAAATTGTCCTTCTCCGCGTGCTATTCGATAAGAATTCGACACAGAATCTTGTCCTAGGGAGAAATCTCGAAGAGATCCAGTGGCGATTTTCACGTGGAGCGCTGTTCGCTATCGCGACAACAATCGAGATCGGCCAAACCACTTACACACGGTTGCACCTTACGAAACGGTAAATAATGGATCGTCCGCCGTGTAGATCATCGAGCGGCGATTATGCAAAGGTTGCGCAAGATGCGGTTGTGTAGGATGCGGGTGAAGAAAAAGGGAAAAAATAAATAAATAAATAAAATGCGCGGTGGTGAAACGCGAGAGATGGGCGAAAAAACGTGGGAAATGCAAATTATGAGCGGAATTTGCATGGAAATCTCCTGAAGGCGAAGATGGCGCGACGATTTCTAATTTCGCAACGGTTCTCGGTTCGCTCGGGGTTTTAATTAGAGAATTATTCTTTTTTAATTTATACAAATACTTTGCATCTACTTATCTGTATTCGATATTCGATAGAATGTATAGATAGGGGATATTAACGTGATACGTTGTGCTTTAAGAATACATGAATAGAAGAAGATTAATCCAGATTTAGTAATTTTTGTTAATTTCTTTTGATTCTGTACATGATACATCATGTACGTACGAGTTTCGATTATTATTGAAAAGTTTGATGGATATCACGTATAACTAATAATAATTCCTTGCCTATAAAATATTTCACAATATTCATATCTCGCACGATAACATAGATACATATATAACTTCCCAACTATTTTCAACATTCTTACAAAATACCGTAACGATCAACATTTTTAAATTGCTTTGCACCCCACATTGCACGAAACGATATTCTCTTTGGCGAATAATCTTTGACAAAAAAATCGATTCGAAAGGAAAAAAAGAACGTCGCGTAAACTTTACGAAATGAGAATATCGAACATGAGAGGGGAAAGAAACGTTTAGTCATCGTGGAATACGAATGGGCAGCTTTGACTTTGACGTGTTTGCTTTTTCGTTTTTTAATTAGAGAAAAAACTTCGACTTGACTCGCAACCCTCCTCCCCTCGCCTCCTCCCCGTCAACGAGGCGCATTATCCATCACGAAGAATTTTGTTATTCAAGCCGATGCGTTCCGAGGCTGTCATCTCCGGCTCCCGATCTCGACAATCTCCGATATTCAACGATTAGTAACTAGTATGTTTGTCCAATCGATCCGTCAGATCGGATCTGACAGGCCACTTTAACGAGCCACTGGATTGAATTCCTTTTCCTTCTACCGTTTAACCGGCGTTAACGGCGTCAATACGATTTTTATCGAAGATCGATGGGGATCGGGGAAGGGTAAACACAATTGCGTGTTAAAAATTGATTAATATAAATTCCGCTCGAGATTATTCGCGCGGCCCTGCCTCGCAAATAAATTGCGTGACCAGGTACAGTGACGGGTTGTCAGGCATAGAGGAATGCGAATCTTGATGATGCCATCTTGAAATAGATTTTTCAACATCTCGTGAAGTGGCGCGTGACAAATTTTTGAACTGTACGATCAAACGCTTCGAAGTTGTATTTCTAGCAATTTTGTAAATATTTTCAATAAAAATGAATATTCTGAGATAACGAAAAAAAGAAAGGATATATGTTCGATTCGTAATTGGAAAATTTCTAATCGTATCTATCGTGATTAATGGGCATGAATATGTATTTATCCATTCATACAGAGTTTAACAATTTAAAATGATTTAGAATCTGCTTAATAACGTTTAATTATATATCTAGGAATACGAATTTGAATAAATATCCAATAATAATCGGCAAGATTTGAACTCGAAACCGGTACGCAAATAATTTCCAATATTTTTTTTCTTTTTTTCAATTTCCTGAATTTCCAGACTTTCGAAAAATCTAGAACGAAAATTGAACGAAACGTGATGTGACACGAAGGAGGAAACAAAGGATATATTTCTCTCGTTTATTTTCTAATTTTTCTAATAACCAGAAGGAATTGTTGCTCCACGATTTAAACACGAGCGAATTAATCCACTCGTAAAATTATCCCTATTATTCTCTCTCTCTCTTTCTCCTCTATCGTCGGAATCATCGATTTTACACACACGGAACAGATGTTCGATGCTGAATTCCTCTCTCCAAAGAAATTACCGTTGATTGCTCTCGCGAGTAGATAAACAGATCGCCATTCCGATTGCCGGAAGCCATAAACCGGAATAAATCATGGCCGGCCAAGGGAATCAAATCAATTAGCAAGGGAATCGAGTGTGCAATTGAATATATTATCGGAATCGGGAAAATGGAAATTGATAATTTGTAATCTGGCTTATTGCGATATCGAGTTATAAGCGCATTTTGGTATGCCGTATGATTCGATTGATTCGCAAAATTCTTTACGAGGGAAATACACTTGATATCGAAGAATTTATAGATCGGTGAAAAATGTTTTTCTAAAAAGAAATTCTAAAAGTTTAAATCAAGATAAGCTTGTTCTAATTTTCAATATTTAAAATCGAATTTAAAATTTTCCGGATCGTTTTATTTATCCGACCAATGATACAATGATTCAGATATCAAAGTTACAATTTCGAAGAGAATGTCAAAATGTCGGTTGATCCACATTTTGCATAAATTTCTATATCTTCCAAGAAAATTCTCGCACCATGTCGTAGTAACACGATTCGACTGAACCCTTGGAAAATCCGTTACTTTCTCATCTCAAAGTCCGAGCAATAATAAGTCGTGGGTTAAATCATAATCACGGAGCATCGAGCCTGCTTGAGAAATCCCTCAACAGAGTTAAAACTTATATATAACTTGGAAGATGGTTTAGAAGCAAGCAGAAAAAGAAGAAGAAGAAGAAGAAGGAGCAATACTGGCACGTTGGATCGATAGAAATGCCGAAAGATTCTAATCGTCAGCCTCCTCTGGCAAACAGAAGTCGTGACTTCAACATCCGTCGCTACCATCTTTCAAACCATCTCTCTCTCTCTCTTTCTCTCTTTCTTTCGAAGCTTCCCCCATCTTCGTCCCTCTCGCGTGCGCATCACGAGTGGCTCTATCGATGATCTGCGAAACGAACACGCGAAAAAGGAAAAGAGGAAAAAGAAGGAAGAATAAGAAGAGGAGTGAGGGGGAGGGGAGAAAAAGGATAAGGAGAGAAGAGGATTTTGCATTGACGCGGATCAAGCGTCGCTCGGTTTCGCAACGTCACGATTTTCTGTATCGATCGCGGCGATCTATCGGAAAGCATGCGAAAGGCATACCTCACGACTTTCCACGGCTGCTAGATTCTTGTAGATCCCCCGCGAATTTGAAATACGAACCGGCCACGAAATCTCGTCGATCGAGGAGGAATCAACTTGTCCCTCGCTTTCGTGAAACTGTTATGACAAATATAACTTATGACAAGTGTAGTGATGGGATCAAGTTTAACACCCATTTGACAAGTGTTTGGAAAAGTTGGACGAATAAAATTCGAATATTTTAGATCGAATTTTTCTCGTTCGATGTGGAACAAGAAAAAAAATAATAAAAATGGTAATAACTTTTTAAAAAAACGATTCGAAATATATATTTTCTCACTTTTGAAGCATGGTTTGGTATTGTTGAAGGTATATATCATTTCTTTCTCTCTCTCTCTTTCTCTCTCTCTCTCTCTCTCTTTCTCTCTCTCTCTTTCTCTCTCTCTCTGGAAACTTAGTAAAGAATTCGAATTTTGTTCGAACTCGCGATACGTTCATTCCCATCGCTAATGACAAATGCGTTGTCATGCTACGTGCGTGACAAATTACCCCCGTGTTCTCTGTTTCTTTTAATTTTAAAGATCGTTCTTACTTTTTTCCCCCTCCCGATGAATCATTGGATCGAGTTACGAGGACGAAGATTAATAAGAGTTGTTCACTATTGGAAGTATCGTTTGTTTTTTCGAAAAGGAAAAAAAGTTTCGCTCTCATTCGAGACTGGAGAACGCGGTTTGATTATCGTGAGTTGTCATGTTACACCACAAGGAAAAGGCGACAGTTTCGTTCCAATCATATGAAACAAATCGAACTGTGAACGTTTCGAGTCTGGGAAAAGAGATTAATCGAGTATATCGGCAGAGTTATATCGCGTGATTAATTGCGCGAGGCCGGATTTTTATTACCATTTATAAGATGTACACGTTTACCCTTATATTATTTGAATTATTGTCCTTGTGAATAAATTAAAATCTTCGTTATCCTTATTTATACGTTCGACGTTTGACCGTTGAGTCGTAAAAATTCACTATTTCATATCTTTAATTATTATAACTTTATTCCTCCGATCATCGTTTCCTTCATTCATCATTCGTTCAATTCTCTCGATATAAGTTCAAATGAAAAAATATACATATCACGTGGCTTACACATGGATATAATTGAAATTTTTTTTTGATGATCGAAAGTTAAGAAAATATTAGTAAAAATATTATTTACACTTATATGCGTCACAGTATACGTCAATTCTTTCAACATTGAAGTCACGTACCACTGTTTCCTTTCCTGATTAAATAGCAGCAATTAATAATCTTATAAATATTCAATAACAAGATAAAGAAATTTAAAAATTATTTATCCGTCTATTAAAACGTTCTCCTCGAATCTAGTTCCTTAACTTAATTATCCAGTTTTTAACGTACACTCGCGACAACTACTGGGAGGCTACTGGTTCGCCACCGTGGAAGCGTGGAAAATAAAGCAACGCACAGAATAATCACTAGTAGACTCTCGCCCCGATATGCACTCATTTCCAAGAGATGATTTACGGGGCAATTAGGGTCGAAGGAAGGAATATATCTCATCCAGTTATTGAACCCGTCATCGTATCCCGGATTGATGGAGAGAGATCGACGCACGTGGTTAAAATGCCTCCTCCTATGTTTAAAATGCGTAATCCAATTTGGTTGACGGCCTTAATCAAGAGGGAGGAAGGATCGAGGTAGGTTGGAGAGAAGGAAAAGTCGAAGAAATCGAATCTCGAATCCATGGACGATCGAAGGGGAGGGGGATTCCCGATTACCATCCCTAATTGGATTCATTATGTAATTACGCGCGTCGTAACGTCACTCGTGTGGTTGGATACGAGTGCAGGGATCGAATCGATCATCTCGTCGCCGGAGACGCGACTTGATTGGCTGCAACTACCCATGCTGAGGGAAAAAAGAATTCGAGGAAGGTTCGAGATAGGAAATAAATTGGCGATAATAATTGATAGATACTTTTCGATTTGGATTTTTCATCCATAGAATAAACTTCAATTTATCCTTCCTTAAGGAAGATTGTCATTTGCAATCAAAGGGACAGGTTTAAGAAAGGTTTGTACAATCTCGCATTTTTAAGACTCAAAAACCGTTTGCATTTCATCTATCTATACAACTGTTGAACAAGTTTCACTTATTTCACAACATATGACGAAAACATTAACGTTACAGTTACCTAATGAAAGAAAGGGGAAAAAGATTCGCGAAAGAAATCTTCATGATCAAACCGTCCAACCAACCAAAAAGTCGGATACAGACTTTCACGTTCTACTTACTAATTCAATCCTCTCGACCACTTCTCGACTCCTCGCAAAAATCACCATCTGCCCTCCCTCTCATTGATAATCCGCTGAAACAATTTTTACTTCCCCCCATTCCTTCTCCTTCTCTCTTTTTATATATATATATATCTCTCTCTTTCTAGTTTTTTTTTTATTTCTTTTCGCAAGAAACTCGGCCAGGAACCGTGACAGGAACTTGAGTTAGAAAGGGAGAATGGCGTAGCCCGTAAGAGCACAAATGCGAAACGAACGAGCGTTCGAGTCCAGGAAACCGTTTGCGAAGCACGAGTGGCAGCCGAGCAATACGTGCCCGTTCATTGTCCGTCCTTCCGTCCGTCCTCGCAGTCTTTCACGTGATTATTTTTGCCGGTTCGCGGGCACAATGAGCGATTTCTAGCCAGGACCCCATTGTTCCCCCATCGAGACGCGCCGCGTTTTGTACCGATGCCCGGCCCTAGCGCCCACTTGCATGGACAAGTTAGCGGGAATTTATTCCCTCCCCGGTATTCCCTCCTCCCCTCCTCCTCCTCCCCGCTTACGTACCACCACCGTATATTCGTGGTGGAATCGGATTTTTTTTGACGATGTTTGACGGTGTTTGACGGTGTTTGATGGTGTTTGACGATGTTTGACGACGGTTCGATCGACGGTTTCGAGGAAATTGGCGACCGATGATTCAGATTTATTTCTTTCTTCGCTATTACAAGTGTTGCGATTGGTTTGGTTTAATTGGAGATGGTTTGAAGGAGAGTGATCTCTTTGGAATTTACACGTTCAGACTTGTTTCTTTGTTATCTTATATTATGGTACGTCCTTATAGTTTATTGTATAGAAATATGCTTTTTTTGGTTTGGTTTGATTCGATTTGAAGAAAATCCGTGGTTTCTTTGGGTTTTATTAGGATCTATTTCTTATATCATCAACGATCGATGGTTCGATTTGGTTTGATGAGCGATATGATTAATAGAAATGATATTTTGAAATATTGTGATTCATGATTCAAATATTTGAGTTTGATTTTTTAATCTGAATAATTTCAAGTATTAAAAAAAATGAATTATCGATAAATAAAATCACACACGACGTTTTCGATTCAATAATAAAATTTTTATTCGATTAAACTTTCGAATATCTTTACGTTTAACGATCGTTCACACAAGTTTTATGAACATAAGATAAGCAAGCTCCTATCTGAAGAAAAATAAAAAAAAAAATTTGATAATGTTAAGAATGGAAAATTCACAACGTGTACAAACTCGTTATCAACAAGTTTCACGATATGACTTTCAAAGGACACGCATAATTTCATTGAACTATTTTACCAGATATAAATGTTATCATAAATGATAAAATGGGACGTCATGTTGACAGAAACAGAGAATCATTGCACCAATTAGATAAAATAAGATACACGCGTGAGTATGCGACAAACGAAATTTTATTACACGATAAAATCGTGAAAAGTATCTACTCTTCTTGTTGAAATAATCGATCAAGAGAAAAAAAAATATAAATATACAATGTCATTAAAGTACAAATCTTCACGAATTAAAATTTCTACGAGATAATTAACTAAAGTTTCAATTGTCACCAAGTGCAATGCAAAGTTTAAATTGCCTCGAGTATTGTGCAAAGTTAAAATCTGCATAAAATAAACACTATTCGAAGTTTCTACAAGGTAGAATAATAGGTGAAGTTCAAATTGCTTGTGAATAGTTAATATTCAAAGTTACAATCTCTACGAAGTACTATGCAAAGTTCAAACGCGATACGACTCGAATCATCAAGAAGAGAGCAAAGTTCAAATAAAGCTCGAAATTCATAAATAATTTATCGTGTGATACATCTGCAGTACTTTCGTTTAAAAGAATATCCTAACCAATAATTTTCTAATCAAGTACAAATTTACAAGAAGCTTGTAATCAATTTCTCGAAGAATCTTTTCAAAAACACTAGATAAAGATATATTATCTCGATTTTAACAATTACAGCTGTTATTTTTGCAGAGCATGCACTTTAACAGTATTATTTTTAGAGATATTGTTTAGTAAGATGCCATCCAAAAAACAACGCTATTGATTTTACGATCAAGTATGTGGAAATGTATAAATAAAACTATAAAGATGTATTTTGAACGTATGTTGAAAAAGTGAACACGAATTAGCCGTCGGAATAATTTTATCCTATTTTACTTTTTTCTAATTTTTACCATTTTTAAATTCTTTTCTGTATTTTATTTTTCTATCTTTAGAAAAGAGAATATACCTCCTAGAATTATTTTTGTATTTTTGCCAAAATTAGGAAATATGAAAAAGAAATGTGAAAGTTATTTTGTATTCTCTCGATAAAACGAAGATATTTTTATCATCGTGAATATAAATACATTTAAATATATACATGCAATGATTATATCTATTTATTATAGAATAACAATAATTATATTAAATTTCGTGGGGAGAAAGACTTCGTTATATTTCTTTCCAGTCGTACTTTTTACAAAATAAAATAATTAATAAATTTTCTGTTTTACAAATATATGTCACACGTATATTTTTCTTGCACATGCAGTGTGTCTCTGGTAGATTTCTTTAGCAGTAATAATTTAGACCGTCACAGAATGATAAATTAATTCAAGGAACAGTTACAGTGAGAAAAGTCGTTGACATTCTCGGTTGACGGTCTTCCAGCAAGCTCTCAATACATCGAGAATGTCTAGGAAGTTGTACATCTTTCGAGACAGATTTATTGAACAATTACATATCACATACTTGAAATGAAAATTTATTAAAATGAATAAGAATGAACGTGCTCCATTCCATGGAGATAACCAGAATTAGCTCGAGTGACTTTCCTAGTTTGAAAGTAAATTTTATCCTACGGTTTTTTCCTTTTTATTGCTAAAAATTACACCAAAGCTGCATAATATATTATCTATCTAAAGAAATTCTTCACTTTTACGGTTATGTAAAATCTCAATCGCAAACACAATAAAAGCAAATTTTCTTTAGTAATCGTCAACTTTCTATTTACATAATTTCTCTCCTATCTCTACATTGCAATAATTTATTTTATAACTATTTCTATCTCTCTAGACTGGACGTTACATCCTATAAAATAATTTTTATATCGTAAAATTGTTACAATTGTTTCCAACGAATCATTCCAATAAACTTCTAATTCCATTTCGAAAATTAAACTCGGTCGAATTACTAATTAATTTCAATCGTACAATAACAATGCCAATTGAACTCATCATTATGCACCCAAAAAATAAACTTATTCCTCTCATCTTACTCTTGCAACAACGATCCTTAACCTTATCCCCCTTCATTCGCTCTCAACGCGGCGTCGTCAAAACATTCTTTTATCACCCGAACCCATCTAAACGAATCTACGCCACTTCCACACCGCGAACAACGTGATATGCAACGAGAGGACAAAGTGAAAGGACGAGCAAAACCTTTGCTACGCTTTCTGAAGCCAAACCTCGCTCGAATATAATGGGGGCCGACTCGTTGCGACGATTATCGCGATAATCGATAATCGGGGCGAGGAGGGGGAAGGCAGATCGAGTTCGATCATTTCCCCCGTGTATAGGTGGCGTTCGAGGCGGCCCTCTTTCGGCGCGATATTAACCGCCTCGGCGAGTCGCGGGCTCGGGAGAGGGAATTATTCTTGGAGCGTGGTTCGAGTGGCCGGAGCGTCGTTAAAGTCTCGCAAGAAAATGCTAAATAGGTCTTTGAACCGGTATTAAACGAGCTCTAAGAGATCCGATAACAGTCCTCGACTCCGAGCCGTGAAGTGGACGCGCGGATGCGAGAAATCGTCTCGTTGCCTCGCGCACTTTTTACTTTCATCTTCGAGTGGACGATCCGAAGGGAGAGGAGGGGGGAGAGAGAGAGAGAGAGAAAGGTCGCACCGGAGCCGGCATGCATTACGAAACCGAACAGGGCATTTGCATTCCGCGGCATCTTTCCACGGATCCGGACACACGGTTTCCTGTGACAATCAACTTGTTTTTTGCCGTGGCAACGTCACGCTCCAACGTTTCCTGGGGCGAAGAATTCTCGCGATTTTTATCCTTTATCTTGAATCTTCGAACTTTCGTCGAGTTTAATAAGGGGGGTAACGGAGAAGAATTAATTATTGAAGTAATTACTTTCATAACGATAGAAACTTTTCGTTGAAATGATACGCTTATGAGAATTGTTTTCTATTTTAATCGTGGAATATGTTCACGGCATCGGGATCTTAAGAAAAAGATGTAAGAAAAAGCAATGCAAATAAATGTGAATTTTTTTCGCGGAGAGTAATTTATATTCAGAAATAAAATTGTGTTATATATTATAATATTTCTATAGATCAGTATCAGAACGTATGATTAACTTCTATTAAAGTTAAATTACTGTTTGCTCACTTTTATAAGATTATCCTATAATATTTTAGTTTATGAAATAATTTTACAAACTTTTACAATTAATTTCGTCGAATGATCAGCAGTCATATTAATTTTCTATCTCTATAAAATTGTTTAAAGATATTGAAGATAATACTGATTTTTTTCACGATTCAGAAACACGAATTGCTATCTTATGTATATATGTATGCAAATTCTCAAAAAAAAATTGAAAAAACAACGTGTGCATTTAACGTGTGATCAATAATTGACGATAACACAATAAAGAACAATCCCATTATTCATAATTTTACAGCACGTCGAAAAAAATCTTCGTCGCATTCGTATTATAATAAATTAAACAACAAGTAACAAGTGTTATCAAATTTTGATCGCGAAATAATTCGATTTAACGTTCAAATAAAATATAACGAAAAAACGAAATCGATATATACATCAGTGGCTATATACATTTTATCAATCCATATTGAAATTAATTTTACGTCGACTATCAATAGCGTCGATTCAAGAATTCGTGAATCGCGTTTCAGCCACGCTTATTATACAGTTTCTAATTTTCCAACTACTCGATCGGGAAAAAAATATTCAAATATTATTGTTGGTTGAAATAAAATCTCATCCATATTTACGAGATCGTAACTTGGTAAAATCCAAGCCAATAAAAACCACTTTGGCGCTGCGTGTCACAAAATGGCGGGCCTTGATTTCGTTATGCAAGAAATTTAAATAACAGGGCTATAAATATCGACTTAACTATGCGTCAATGAATTTCACTAATTATTTACGACGCGATAAAATTAGAGGTACGCCGTCTTTGCTAATTAAAAAGCGGGGAAATTTATTACGATAATTAATGATAACAATTTATTGGATTTTCCCGGGATATCTATCGCATTCTATTTTTTCGCCGCGCCTTTCACCCAATGTTTTCGGATTAAGATTAAAAATAATCGGAAAAAATTTTTAAATCAATAAAGTTAATAAGGTAATAAATGAAACCGCATTTATAAACGAGTTGTGAATAATTATAATAAACTTAGAATAATATTTTATTAATATTATGTGTCAAAAATTTCCGGCAACTATTATAACACTTATATCAAGATGAAGAAAACACTGTGGAAGATTCACTATGGTAGATATCCGAAGGTGTGAATTCTAAAGGATTCAATGATCCGTTGCGATAACAGATTTTTTTTTAACCGATCAAGTAACTTGGCAATAGAAGACAACAATTAAATACAGATAGATAGAACGATAAGCCGGACTTTTACGAGACCATTATAAGAACGTTTAAGGAGCACAAGTAATAAAGGCAGACGACAAACGAGATCGGTTTTATCGGTTTTAAAGGCTTGTTTCCAAGTTCGGTGTAAAGTTGGAAGATGGTATAACCGAGACGAATATTTCGCTTTATTCCACACCTGCGAGCCTCATACGGAAACTAGATAAATACAAAGAAAAGATGGAAGATCGATCGACAATATCTAAACTTCCTATATGAGATCGTTACAAATATCTCCCTTAATGATAATAACGTTGCGTTAGATTGGAACATATAAAACGAAATAACTCGTTTCTTAAGCCTTTTTAATTGTGAATAATGACAAGCATCGAGAGTGAAAATAATCGTCACAGGCTGGCCGAGTTCGAAGAGACGTGAGCGACTACGAATAATGCGATTATCAAAAGAGAGCGAAAGTGACGTGTGAACACGTATATAAAATGGAGGGCAGGAAATTTTCGAAACACGGTTTTAACAAACGGGAGAAAGGAAGCGGACCGGCGCTAGCTCGAGTTCAAAGGTCGTCCGTGACAAAGGCGTATATAAAGGCGACAGAGAGAAGTGATACCCCGAACTTTCGTGGCAATTGTGGCCGAGGCCGTGGACGCAACAATGATCGGTCCAAACAATGGACGCTCGTTACGGGGATGAATCGGATCGAAGCGGGTTGAATAATACGTATTAATGAATGGTGGCCATTTCAATCCCGAATTAATTATTACATAATGGGTGGAAACGAGTCGATTCTTCTATTTTTCCCTGAAATTTCGCTCCATTCACTCGGGCCGGCTTGTCTGTCAAACTTTGCCTTCAAATGCCGCCCCGAAACGCGACATTTTTATCTCCATTGGAATTAATTAATCAGCCGACAAGCTGGCCGATTTCAGGAGGAGGAAGGAAAGCAGATTACGCGGGCCGTGCCCGTGTTAATTCACAGCGCAGCTCTCGAATCGCAGCGGTCACACCTGTTTGCGTTAACGCGTGGAGAATTTTTCTCTTTTTTCTTTTTCACTCGATTTTTACGCTCGTGTCTATCCGTGAAAGCGTGAGATTTTTCCACGGCCTCGTATCGAGATACGTTGATCGAGGCGTGAGTCATAAAAGTCGAATCGATTTTCGATCAATGGTAAGTTTGTACGAATCTGCTCGATGAAAATCTTTAATTAACTCCTAAATATAAACAATCGACAGAAGTAGAGTTTGATATTTCCAATGCATTTTCTCAAATGAAAGAAAAAGAAAGGAAATGAATTAATCTAAATTTGAATTAATTTAAGCTAGTTCAATGATTCTACTTTCGTTGATGACTATCTAAGACAGAATTGAACAAAACGGATGGGAAGCAAAAGAACGAGGAGAAAGATGTTGAAGCGCAATTAGGGGAGAAAATGGACGGTGGTCGCTGTTAAATCAGCCAGAACGTTTACGAGCAGCAATTACGAGGTAAGGAAATTCTTTGGTCACCTGCAAAACTGTTGCAACAACTTTTGTTGATTTCGTAGCCGCTTCAACGTCGTGTTTTTCGAAACCAGTGGAAATTCCAGAAAATATTTTTAGTTATATCTTTATCGTCCGAAGGAACGTTGTGGCAGACTGATGGAATATTTTACAACACTGTACAACGCGGATATACAGCGGTACGAATCTCTGTCGTGCTCGGTTGATATATCGTTGGATCGGTGGATAGTTAGTGCGCCACGGTTCATAAATTGGAAATGGTGGACAGTACTAATTTCGCGGTCGAGTGTGCCCTGTATTTTATACGGTACTTGCTCACCAAAGTGGCTATCCTGGGTGACAATAAGATGCATATCTGTTCCACAATTTTCTCGATTTCGATTATTTTTGTGGGCGAGTAACGAGATTTGTGTAATAAAAATTGCGTATAATTTCGTTCGAGGATGATAAGAATTAATGGAAATAATAGTTATATCTGGAACAGTTATATCTTACGATTTTAAAATTTTAAATTAGTATTTTATACCGGCGACGATTATTTATTTTTGGAATGTATTTGTATTATTCCAATAGGCTTTTCTTTTACGGTGTACAAAGGTGTGGTTGTTATCGTTGAATAGTCGAGTTTGATACACGACGACAAGATATAAATCGTACAGGCTGGAGGAATTTCACCGATTATGATCGAATTTTACAGCGGCTGATTTATGAGAAGCAATTATTATTATTAGCCGAGAATTTGATTGATATTTGAATAGCGGTTCGATGCAACGGTTTGATACGAGTAATGTACGTTTAATTGAATTGGAATCTACAAATTTCTATGATCGAAGAGAATATTTATCACGAAATGTTTAAGCTTTTCTATTTACGTATAAAATTATCAAAGAGTAGATGGTAACAAAATATCATTGGAATTTTCATAAATTGAAATTAAAAGTTTCAACACAATAAAGAATGCAAAAATACGCAAAATAGATTGCTTTACAAGTGAAATTAAGGATTTGGAAATGTTAAAAATACAGAATGTTTAATTAAAATTATCCGCACATCCGCACATTCTTTTCCTTTACATCCATCCAACGACATTCTGCCAACATTATTGCCTGTCTTCTGCCACAGCGTTGGAAAAACGTTCCCCTTATCTCTATCGCGGGTCAAGATATCGTTAGCCGAATGCAACGCCCGTACGAGACTTTCCATTTAAAATGTAAAATCCATGGATCGTAAAGGGGCCGTAAGAAACCGTGGCTGGTTTACAACCGATAGCAATTTTCTCAGCCAATGTGGTCTAATATCGTAAACAGCCGCGGTGTTTTACGATAATTCGCAATCCGAGTCGGCCGCCATTACCTAGACGCCGTTCGATAACCTAACCTCAAATATCTGGCAGGCGAGGATCGAGCGCCACTTTTTTCCACGGAATTTTCAACATGGTAACGGCATCGTTTCGAGAAGAATCTGGACACGATTGTTGGACGAAAGTTGCGACCTATCGTGGAAATATTTTCCACCCAAGTAACGCCCAAGTGTCGCCGTCCCGCAAACAATAACACAAATATCGTTCGTGGACGATCGACTCGTGCGTTAATGGAATCTATCTAGTAACCGTTTCCTCCACGCGCGACGGTGAGGTTAGGTGCGCGTAGGTTGCAAGGAATACGCGTATATTCTTAATCATTTCGTAATGTAATCTTACCGTCGTATTGTAAACGGTTTGTTGTTCGATCCTGGTACTTTGATATAGTGTGCACAGCTTAAACAAGGGCTGACGAGTATGATGGACGCTGTGTATGTATAAATGTATTTTTTTAAAAGACGTACGTGTATGTATTATTTAACGAAAAATTCTTCTGAACTTTCTGTCCTTTCTCTTTACTCTTCCCTCGATAAAGAGTAATTATGAAAAATCGTAATTACAAGTTAGTAATATTCACTCACTTCGAGAATACCGATAAAATATTCAACCAATATTGAACACGATTTACTAACTATTCCTTTCCATCTGTGGAGGCATACAGTAATGGCGCGATTTATAACCACGATCCGTCATCGCGACACAGATCGAGAGATATCTAATTGAAGGAAGGAGAAAAGATAGAGACGTCCCGTATCGATAATTAATTAATAATAAAGCGGCGAATAGGCGATAAACAGATTCAAAACGGATAAATTATCCGCGTCGCGACCTTTCCACCTTTCGGGCTCAGAAGAAATCCAATTAATGAGTGTACGTATCTCGCTTCTCCATATCGCTATTATTATTACTATTATTATTATTATTATTATTATTATTTGGAAAAATATTGGAAGGTATTGGAAATATCATACGGTATATTGCGATATCGCGATGATTTATGAAACACCATTCTCGATAGTTGAAACAATCCTAATTAACCGCCAGAGAATTCTTCCCGCCAAATTTATCGTGTCCATCCGCCATTATTTACAACCTAACGCTCGCGTACGATTTTTCTTCGCAATTTATTCCATCCACGTCTCAAATTGTATTTAAGAGAAAAGAAAAAAAGGGAAAGGAAAAGAGAAAAAAAACTTGAAATATACGAGCCGGGTTATAAGTTTGTAATAATATCCAATAAGGCGTCGTGATAGTTGAGCCACGTGCTAATTAAGTTATCGAGGAGCCGGCGGTGTATCTCTCTCGAGTCGATGGAAAAAAGATTGCGATGTAAAATACGATTGACGTTAAACCAAGAAAGGGGGACGATAGATCGATCGATAGATTTGGAAATCCTTCTTTTCTTCCGTCGAATTCGGCGGAGTTGGTCGGATTTGCTGAAGAATCGAATCGAGGATTTTTTTTTGTTGAAAGAAAGGGAAAAGAAGGAATCCTTCTTTCGGTGGAGTGGATTATTCAATACGCAACACACAGTTTTCGCAATGGAGATGATGATGATGTACAGAGAAATTCCGATATGGATGGGATGAAAGAGAGAAAAATCGAAATGTACGAACGAAAATAGAAAGAGGAAATGGGAAGAAATGTGATATTTACGATAGCGACTTTCGCAAAAGTCTGTTTTATCGGTGTATCAGGGGAGGGAGGAGGAGGAGGAAAGTAAAGAGTGTAAAAAGTTGAAAGGAAAAACAACGGCAAGAGTCGTTATTAACTTTAATGGCCGGTGCCACGTGTGAATCGCGATTAAGCTCGCGGCTATAAATTGATCGGGTGTTTTCTCCACCAGAACCCGATTTCGCATAAACGAGATACGGAACAGCGATCGGCGTGGCGACCTGCCTCGAAATATGATATAATAACGTGGCGTGGCTAAAAGTCATTACGGAAACTTATGATAATCTCGCCCTGCCTCTCCTTTTAGGAATACGATATCGCATAGAAAATGGATAATGAGAAATCGATCGAATAAATTTTTAATATTAAAATAATATTCGAAATTCGCCATCGAGATAATGATACATTATTCCGCCTCTTGATGAAATTGCTCGTTCCGAACGTTTTCCTCGAAACAAATTTCCAACTAATTTTATACAAAATCGATCCGAGGATCTTATTTTTGCGTATTAATTAGATAACACTAAAAAGTCTAAAAATCGAGCATTTGATTTAAAATCCAATGAATAATTCATTAAATCGTGAGCCATAATTTTCGTCACCTTGTTGAACGTACAAAAAAATACGCAAGTAATCGTAGCTCAATGACTCGTGCCTCGAAACCACTAAACCATCCCGATTATCTTCGTGATCTTCCTCTAAGATAAATAAGTAAACAGAGGAGGAATCATCGTTTCGAACAACCATCCATATCCGTTAATTAAATATTAATAAACAGCGCGCGTCAATTAAACGCGCCATTTTTCTCGTAATTCTTATAATGATGCGGCGCACGATCGTGGAATACACGATTTGCATAATATATTGCCCATCGTATTTAACCACCGTTCGAACAATCTCTCGTAAATCCAAACTACCGTGTTCCACGCGAATCCTCCTCTCGAACAGGTCGAAGAGGCGCACGCTCGACAAAGCAGAAATAGAAGATCCCGGAATCAATTAGCGCAACCATCCCCCTGAGTTAATTTCGCTCTAATTTTCCTGGGGGAGGATCTTCTCGCGACTCGTTAACAGGCCTGTCTCGCAAAGGGGAGGGAAAAAGAAAACTCAATCCCATTCCAGAGCCAACCTCTCTGGAAAGATTCTTCGTTAACTGTTCATATATTAATCCTTGGTTTATCAGGATTTTTGCAGGGTGCAATCTCACACATTCAATCTCTTCTAATTCCAGTTTCGATAGTTTGCGCCTTCGATGAACCTTCCCTTCATTTTTGCAAATATCTCTCTGGAAAGTTGGGCTTAAGCCCGGTTCCCCACAATCCTTTCGCCCTTTTATGATCTTTTTCAGCTGACTCCGATGTTTCCTTCCTTTCCTCCCATGTTTGTTTTTCCCCTCTCAATATCGTCCCTCCCTCTCCTCTTTTCCATCGTATTTTAATCACTTTCTGCCGCGCCAAGATCCAGCCACAAACATCCTTACGTGACGTAACTTCACATAACTTAGCATTTTTCCTTTCTCACAAAAAAAAAATAGAGAGGGCGTGCGATGAATATCCGATCCTCGTGTTTCTCGAAGAAAGAAATTGCAACCCGTTTTATTATACCTCGTTGCACTTGCGAACGAACGAAGCGGGGGATAAAGAGGGGAAGCGGATATACCAGCGGCGGGACACGAGAAAGGTTGAAGCGGAGGAACGCGTGCCCTCTGCGACACGAGGAGGCAAGTCCACGTGTTCGACGAGTCCGCCTTAATTAAAGGTTCTCCGTAGGAACTTCATTTATTGGCGAATCTCTCTCTTTCTCTTTCTCTCCGCGCAAGGAGTTATACGCACTATACAACCGGCATCACGACGGTGAGGAAGAGAAAAGGAGATCTGGAGAGAGGAGGGGAGAGATCGGTGGAATAGAGGGAACGGGATGAAGAAGAAGGGGGTGGAGGAGAATCGTGGGCTCTGAATAGAAGAACGCAGAAAGCGGAGGGAAGAGGTTGTGCACAAGCTTGTGGACGAGAGTTATAATCATTGGGGTCGAGGTCCGGCCGGCAGCCACCTTTGAACGAGAGAGAGAGAGGCCACGAAAGGTTGGTCACTTGAGGAAACGAGGAATCATAAGGATCGCAGGCAGACGGGCCGATCCTCTCCTAGACCCTCTCTCGTTTATTTGAATTACTGCTAAGCCTTTAAGCCGTCCAGCCGGCCTAACTGTACAACTCTTCCACTTGTGCTCCGTACGGGAACACCGTACGTAATTCTGTGTATTCGGCCGATCCGGGGATCACCCGATCCGACGAGGCTGAAAGATGATCCATCTTTGCGTATATCGAGTCGTTCTTGGGAAAGTAATTTCTTTTCGGGCCAATTTATCGGTGCTTTTATTTTGTACATTTGTCAGCTTGTTGGAACAAATTTTTAAAAATCAGACGAGTATAAATGAAAACCATGAAACGTAAACTCTCAAAATATACACAAAAGCACGGTTCAGAATGAAGTTGGCTGAATAAACGTTTCTACTAGCGACACTCGTGTGGAAAAACGAAATTACTTTCCGAACAGCCCGTATATATTTCTTGGATCGTGGTCGCGTAAATGGAAGTCGACACAAAAGAAGAACGACTGAAGAAAATTGCAATGGTCTTGTTGTAACGCGGTTTAATTAAATTTAGATAGAAGAATGTTCCGTCGATTTGATTTCGATAATTAATTGTGTTTACAGGGGAAACTTAAGAAGGAATTAATTCATTGTTTCTTAACGCATTCCGCGAGTGCCAATGCACTCCCCGCTGTATAATTTGCCGTAAATCGAACCTAACGCTTATTTCGATTATATCCAGGTGCTTGGGATGAAGTGACGTAAAATTGCTTGAAAAAGGAAAAAGAGAATTAAAAATTCAACAAATGCTCAACGAGCCGTGAGCATTTTTTCTTTTCTTCCCCTTTCTTTTTTCTCGCTCTTATCTCGAATCGTCGGCAAACGAAAGGAGGGAAATTTGTCGGCATTCCGATTCGATCGAAAAATGAAAATTCTACAAGGTCGTGCAATCTGAAACACGTCTCCGCGAGCAACGATCGAGCTGCGCGATTATTGGCTGCGCCAAATATTCAGGCCGGTTGCAGCATGTCCGCATACTTATCGTACCAGTTTCATCGATGCCAAACAGATACTGTCCCCGCGTACGTTGTGTAACGCGATACGCAAACGATGTATTTTTTAGATCCCCGATAAAACAACGAAATAATTATATTTGCGCCTGAAACATTGGAACATCGATTTTTACACGGATTTCGATCAAGAGAAAGAACAATTTCACCTTCTTTAAAAAGGGGATATATGAAATTATTACTTACATACTAAATCAAAAAATAACGAAGCTAAATCTTTCGTTATACGTAAAACACAAATACAACTTTTCACTCGAAAGAAAATTAAATTAACATTAAAAATTTATTTTATCTTTCTTGCGATATAATTTTTTCACGATGGTTGACTCGAGTATCGGGGAGAAAGAATGAAGAATGCTCCCGTAACCATTCTTCCCTTAATTCTTTCAATCGGCATAAATTTATTCGTTGTTGCTGCCTTTCTCGAAAGGCGACACGCGCTCTCCCGAGAGAGCGAACGATTAAATTTTAACGAGAAAATTACCGATATATAAAAGGAGTAAGCGTGAGCTGTTCGATCATCTAATAACGAGTTGCGGCGGGGCGACTCGCGCGTAAAAATCGCTCGATAAGATCGAGAAGCGGGAGAAAATCGATTTGTTGTTGAAAAAAAGAGAGAAGAAGAAAGAAAGAAAGATCTCTACCCTAACGGAGGGCAACGGCTACCATCGATCAAGCCGTGGCGACGTGCAACACGGCCAACGCCACGAGCGTGCTACGTGTATATTCGTGATACACGCCGAAGAAACATCTCGATTTACATTTTAATTGAACAAACGAAGCCAAATGATTTATCGCGTCCGCCATCCACCGAAATTGAAATCAAACGAAACAAGGGATCTAATAGCGATTAAAAGATCTTAAGATTAAACTAATTGCATTAGTCAATCCGTGGATATCCGCTACCGTATTCGATACGTGCGACGATGAATATTAACGATAAATAATGGTAGAATCGGTAGAATGCATCACTTTTTCGAGGGAGGTATTAAGAAACGATTAAGAGCGATTTGTTAAAATTATAAATTTCTCGAAAGCTCTAATTGATCCATTTCATTTTCTTTTTTTAAATATTTGAAACGTCGTTCATAATTTGGTTGGAACGAATGAATGGTTTCTAATTATAACTCGAGAAAGGATTTTCGAACTCGTGGAAAATACAATAATGAATAATTATCGGGTTTCTCCCGAAAGACACGAAATGAATTGCTCGTTAAGGATTCCCTCCGGGGAGGAGGGATAATTGGACAAGCGTGTATGTAGATCAAAGAAGAAAATAATCGAACGGAAGTCGCCTGTTTGCGACTAATTGCAGAACAAGAATCAAACGAGAGAAATTATTGCGATTCGAGGAATGGGATTTTTGCATAACCGCCACTGCTTTCTGATCGATCTCTTTCCCTCTTTCCTCTTCTCCTCTCCGTCGCTCAGACGGAAATTCGTCGTGCAAAGCGCAACGTTTTGCCAAAAGAGATATCAACATCGACTTGTTCTTTCTTCTTCTTCTTCCTATGGAAAAGGAAACATTTAACGCGATTGAAAGATATTCGAGGCGAGTATCGTGTACAACACCTTCATCTTGCTAAAACCTCGATCCATCCGTGTTGGTAAAATTGAGACAAATTGGGAAATTCGAGTTTAATCGCATCTGAATCTAGTAACTGTTCGTTATATTTTTCAAATAAGAAGAAATTGTTACTACATGTGCTTAAACATTTCCTTTCTCTTTAATCATTTCATTTCAGATATGTGTATATGTCGTTATCAATAAAATTCCAAACCGAGTGCAAACGAAATTAAATTCCAATACTTCTATTTTACATAATTATTCACACATTGTGATACACTGTATACGATCAAATATCGCCTTCCTATTCCGTTATTTCTCGTAGCGTTCCAAAAAAGAGAAAAGTATAGGCGGAAATAAAGCAATTCGAAGGAGAGAATTCGCGTTATTCAACCGACTGTTGGAGCAAGATCAAAGTTCTCGAGGAACGGAATCCGGGGAGCGATCGGCAAAACGCGACGCGTTTCACCGCGTTCCATTTACGGCCACGATATTTTCGCATTCCCGTTTTGATCTCGACGGCTCGATTGCTCGCGGGCCAGCGTTAATTAAAATTTAATTTACGCCGGATCGGTGGATGGTCTCCTCTCGACGGGCCCCTAACTCGCCGATCCATTGCACGAAAGAAAATACTCGTGCTCCTCCACCTCGGCGTATGTATACACTATCGTTCAAAAGTTTCGAGGAAGTGGAGAAATTGAGAATGAAAATGTTCCCTCGAATAATACAACGAGATGATATTGGAAAAAACTACTATCTTTCCGATCTCGAATTATTTTTTAATCGAAAGAATCCGAGACTGTTATTACGAGCAATTCGCATTACAATAATAAATATTTTTACAATTCATCCGCTTTTCAATCAGAGAAAAGAAAAAGTTTGAACACGTTTCTGCACACAAGAAAACCAGGCACGAAACTTTTGAACGGCAGTGTACATCTATCTACACGCGAAACCAAGACACGAGTGTATACGAGTAAGTGCACACAAGTACGAAACGCAGCAAAGGACCGTGATACGCGTAAAAACTTTTTTCCTCGTGGTACGCATGAAAAGGGGGTGCTGCATGGACAGACAGCCATAGGGCAAGGGAGTTGAGGAGAAAGGAGAAAGATGGAGAGAGAGAGGGAAAGAGAGAGAGGGACAAAGGGTGCATTAATTAATTACGAATTCGTTAATTGCTACGAAAATGGCCGACTGGGCGTGCCCAATCGATCGGGTACCACCTCGAAAAACCCTCTCCGTTTTTTACCACCTCACCCTTCGTCCTGCGATTTCGTAGTTGCCGGGGGGGTAGCTAGGCCTTTGCCATTCGTCGCACCCAGCGTTGGGGAGGCAGGATGCGGCAGTGGGAGAGCGAGAGACAGAGGAGGGGAAAAGACGGAGGAGAGAGAAAGAGAGTAGAACTGTGTTACTTAATTTAATAATTATATGCTCTCCCCCTTTTTTTACGACTTAATTACCGAGGAGGAACCACCAGCCGAGAGAAGGAACCGTGAATGCAACTTTCATCGCGGCACAATGCCCGTCTCTGGAATTATGCGACGAGGAAGCGATATTTCTCGAAAGGCCTGGGCCCGCGTGAAAGAAGGAAAGGTAAAAGGAGGAGGGGGAAGGAGAGAAAAAGAAAAAGAGGAGGAGGAGGGGAGAAAAAAAAGGAAAGGAGAATAAGTTTGCAGGAACAGGGGAGACGACTCGTGCTCGCCGCGAAAGCGTAGAGAAACGATTCCTCGCCGTTTAAGAAAAGGACGGGTGCCCCGTGGTGGGTTTTATAAGTTGTAAGGGACGAGAAGAGATAGCCTTCGTTACTGCCAATAACGTACACGGTACCAGAGATTACCCGGTGTTAAAGTTTCCCGTACGCCGCGTTATAGTTCGTGTAAATACTACCACGGAGGAGCCGTTGCCCCAAGTGTTTCGCGGCACGAGCTTTTTCCACGTACGTGTGCGTGCGCCGGTATTTCGAATCGCTTCTGCCCGGATGAGATCGGTGCATCGGGTGGCTTGAAAATTTTAGATAGATGCATATAACGTCGACGAAAAATAATTGGGAAAATCAATCTCCCCGATTATTATCATTAAAAAGATAACGTTCTACGCGGATTCTCGCGTGTATAAACTTAATTAAAATCGAGAACGTCGAAAATAAATGTTACAAAACGATCCCCCCGAGATCATCCCATCCGCAATCTCAACGATACCCACAGCGAAGTATATTATCGAGAGAAGGGAAAAGGAAAAGCTTGAAATTCACACCGTTCGCACTGAATCCTACGAATTCCTTCGAAAGGAGGAGGGGACCTCCTCGAAGAGGTTTAATCTCCGCTTCGTCTTCCGTCAGCGAGCGGCCGGCCGCGTTACCGAGCGCACCTATCGTAATCGTTATTATCTTGATAGATGCGCGACTCTCTTGTTAGCGCTGGGCCTAGCGATGTACGGCGCGGCCGGGACTTTACGAGCTGTAAAATAATTCAACGGCGGTTATAATGCGCACGTGCATCGCGTTGCGTGGCTGGCGCAACGACGTACCGTTAGAATTCGAGATACTCGCAGCGGGGAAAGGATATTTACGCGTGGCGGAGGGAAGAGGACGATGGAATTCCGTGAAATAGGTAGGCGCGCGATGCCAGACACTCCTTGGGATCGACACTTATCGATGGGAGACAGGAAGAGGCGCCTTTTCCACAGACGCGACCGGCATTGACACTTGAACCGATCGTAAGTCATCGTTAGGTCTCGGGGGGCCTGGCCTCGATCGTGCTAATCTACCATCTCTCTTGCTTCGTGGGTGGTACCGTTAGGGTGCATTCGCACGGCGTACACGCGAGCAGGTTTTCCTTCTGAAATTATACGCGAGCGATAGATATCTCGCACGAAACAAAAGGAATCGCGATTTTTAAGAATGAGAGTTGGGTTAAGGTTCTTCTAAGGATCAAATTCTCGGATCGGAGTTGAATCGATCGATGGAAACCTGCCGAATGAGTGGAGGAGTTGCAAGGAGTTGCACGCGACAAAGGAGGAGACGGATATACGTGTAACGGAGAGTGTATAGGGCGAGGCACATGGAAACAGTGGCGTCCTCCGCAGTGTGCATGCGTGGCCGACATCGTCATCGATCATCCGGCGTCACGGTAGGGTGCGTACGACCGTGGGTATATCAACCTGGGTATCGCATCTCTCTTCCTCATTTTTTTCCCCGGCCGACCATACTGCCTCCCCTCCACTCCCTCGTGTTTCTTCTTTCTTTCGAGGCTTCCGGTTGCCACGACTTCCGGTTGGCGGGCCAACAGCGCCGGGGTGGAAACCCGCGTTGTCATGGTGACTGCCCTCTCGGCTACACCCTCGACAACATGGCCGCCGATGTGCCCACCCGTTCCACCGCCTGTGCTTCCTTCCCCCTCCCCTACCCGCGTCAAGGATCCGCCAGGGGATGCTTCTGCACCGGAGGGGGCGGAGGCGAGAATACCCCCGCAGTGGCCAGAAACCCCCATGGGGGCATGGCGCGTATACCTCGTCCAAGAACCCTCGAACGAGCACGAGTGCCACTCACTCGTCTCGCTGTGTCGACGATCCCTCTACGTGCACGTCTGTCCCCTGTGCCTGAGCTTTGCAAATGTGTCGGTGTCCTACAGGCCTCTTCGTAACCGAGGTGACCGAGGGCTCAACCATCGTCCATCTCTCTCGAAGCAAGAATGCGTCTTACGCGTCTTACGTGTGTATATATATATGTATATATATTTGTATACATGTACGCACGGTTTGGATCGGGTAGAGG
Organism: Apis cerana; assembly: GCF_029169275.1. NCBI lineage: Eukaryota > Metazoa > Arthropoda > Insecta > Hymenoptera > Apidae > Apis > Apis cerana. Next base: position 9,387,892 of record NC_083858.1, on the reverse strand, counting down.
TTCCGCGCTGAACCCAAACGAATCCGCCACCGTTCCGTATGATTTATGTTGTTTGGCCCCGGCCGTAAAGAGATCTGCGAGGTTCGAAACGGTTCGGTTGAAAGGGAACGGCGGCGGTATAGAAACGATGAACGAGCGATGCGGAACGAATTAATTAAATTTATACGCCGTGATCGCGCGAGGGAGGTAATCCGCTCGAGAGAAACTTTGTTGTTGGAAAAAAGGGGGGGGAAGAAAAGGAAAGCGTAAAAAAGTGAAACTGTAATAATCCGTGAGTGAATTTTCGAAACGCGCCTCGTTGTAAATCATCCGTTCCGTGGCGTGGGCGTAGTTGGCAGTAGTTTGAATCGCGGTTGGTAGTGGCAGCCAGACAGAGTTCTCTCGCTACGATAACTCGGGGATAAAGTGTATAATTAATCCTCTCCCCGTCGTGTGTTAACTTCTGGACTTTTGCCTCTTCCCTTTCTTTTCTTCTTTCTTTTTTTTTTTTCTCAATTTTAATGCCATCCCTTTCTCTCCTCCTCCCCGCTTTTATTATAAAAGGTTTTTGGAAAGGCTTCACGGACACTCGTCGCGGGGGCAGACGGGTCCACCACTCGTCTGAATCAGGCTGCGCGCGTACAGGCACGGCGAAAGCCCGTGTATCGATCCGTTCAAATCCCCATAGAAATTAACTCGAGAACACTCGGCTGCCCCTTTCGCCAAGCCACCCGTTTCCAGACACGAGCACTCGTTAGAACATTCATTAATTAGCCGTAATCGAAGCCGGTTTTACTGACGCGGAATAGAAATTCGCCCGGTACCGCCGGGATTTCCCTCTGAAAATTAAAAAGAGAGAGAGAGGGGGGGAAGGAAAAGAAGAAAGGAAGGAGAGGAAGAGGAGAAAGAAACTTAGTCATCCTCCTGTAAAACCATTCTTCCAATTGGCGCGTTTCGAGCCACTAATGCTCTTAATTATCTCTGTGGACTCGGCCGGAAACCTCGATTGCACTTCCGCGCGGGGAATTGGAACAACGAAGAAGAAACGAAACGAAAATTTGAACGTCTCCGTATAATATAATATATTCGATTCGATGAATCGGGGGAACACAAAGTTGCTGGAATAAAAAAGTCTTTTTTCTTTTCGACGAAGAATTGAAAAATAACTCGAATATCATCTGAGAAATATTTTCAACGGAAATCTCATCTCGAGTTTGCATAAAAATTTCTCACGGGAGAAAGAGGAGGAATAAAAAAAAAAGAGAGAAGAAAAAGAAGCGTCTCTAAATACATTCAGCGATCCCCGACAAGTCTTTCACTTCGTCACCCCATCGATAACAGTGCTCCCAAGTCCTCCTCCCCCTCCCTCCTTCTCTCCCAAGATATTTCCTCGCGGCCGCTTCAAGATTCATCTTGAATTACGATGTTGGCGCCGTCGAAAGATGGTGAGCCGAGCAGCTGGAACCCTTGAAATCCGGAACACGGGGCACCAGGCGTCGCGACGGGCGTCGACAGTGACGTCGCCGTGCCAACCATCCGTAACGACAAAAGGGAGGCGAAAAACCGGCGACAAAAGGTCGTCGCTGGGCGCACTCGACAGAGGGAACGGCGGTGGAACGGGGATGAGATAGAGGGATGGGGGGAGAGAGAGAGATTCTCTCCTCGGGGAGGAAAAAATTCGGGCGTCGTCGCGTCGCTCTCAAGTGGGAGCCGGCCGAGAAAAATCCATACCGCGAGGGGCGGAGTCGGGTGGAGCGGTGTGGAGAGGTGGCGCGACTCCCTTTTTTGGGGTGCACGGGGGCGAAAATGATAATTGGTCGTCATGGCAACGCCCGTCCCACCTCGTTTCGATTCTTCCGCGACCCCTGCGCCTTCCGACGAACCCCTCTAACCCCCAAACGTCGCCTCGCGATCTCTCTTGTCTTCCCTCCTCTCTCTCTCTCGTCGTGCGCTTTCTATCGTTTTTCGGGAGGGGGCCGAACGAATGGCGCTCGCGAAATCGCGTTCTCTTCCTTTTGAAGATCTTCCGACGGGCGGCCACTTGCCACCCTCGATCCCTCCATTAGGGAAGAGCGCAAGAGGGTGAAACGGGCGAGGGGTCGAGGTGGAGGAGGAAAAGCTGGTTCGGTTGGCATGGCAACCGCTGCTAAGGCTGGAGGAACCCTTCGCAGGAGAGGAGAGGACACTCGGCTGCTTCTTCGGCTGGGTTAGGGGGGAGGGAGGATGGGGAGGAGGCAGCTGGATAACCTTGAAAAGCACCTCCTTTAAGGCCGCCGCATCGAGGGTGCGGAGAAGCGAGGGTGGATTATGCGGAGGGTTATACAGTATCGACGCGCGGCCGCACTTGACTGAGCTCGTTGCCGAGCACGAATCTCTCTCTCTTTCTCTCGGTGCGAGTGAATTTTTATTTCTTTCTAGGATAGGAGAAGGATCGAGATGCTTTTTTCGATTTTTTTCTCCTTTCTACTGTTTTTTCTTTTTCATTAGATACGGCAATTACGAGAGGAGGACATCGTTCGTCCTTCTCGAGGACGCGAGACGCGCGAAATATGCAAATATCGAGCGGCGAACGACGAAAACAGAAGGCGAAAAAAGGAGGAAAGAACACGTTGGAACGTTGGCACGCGACTTTTATGCCGTTGTACGCGCGTGTAAAATTTAATGAACATTCTTTCTCGAATTGAATTTCTCGGTACACGCCCGGGGAATCTAGGGAGTCGAACAGAGGAAGAGAAGTAGAAGGAATTGTAAGGAGATCCTCAAGACAACTCTTCGCTTCCTTTTAAGCACGACACCTTTGAATCGCGGTAGGTAAAGAGGGAACGGAGGGAAAGGAGAAGAAGCGGAGAGTACAAAGAAAGGAACGCTGGTCGAGGTAAAAAAAAGAAGAAAAAAGAGAGAAAGAGAAAAAAGAAAGAAAAAAGAAGAACGTTCCATTGGTGACACGCGTTTTTGAGCGGCGTATAACGAGCCGTCTACATAATAATAATACTGGCCTGAATAATGGAGTACCTAGACAGTCGTGAATGTCACGATCCTACGGGTACTTAATTCGTCGAGGATCGCGTACCCCGGTTAAAATTCAAATCTCTTTTATGATCTTCCGCCCGATCGATGCAATTTTCTACGCGAGAAATATCTATCGAATATTCGAACGAGACGGCATTCCTTTCGCTAATGATCGCGAATTTAATTTGACGTATGTACACGTCGAAACGAGCCATTCGACACCGCGTCTTCGTTAACTTATTCTGCATGGATTACATTTAAAACGTGAAAGAAAAAATTTTTATTGCTTTCCTTCTTGAAACATTGACGCGTAAAAAAGAATTGTGTATAATAATTTTGGTGGAGAATATAATTAAAAAAACGCGTGTTATTTATTGCAACGTATATGAACACTCATTTAAAAGATTATTCCTTTCGTTAATCGAGAAATTTTCAACAGGGGAAACTTAATAAAACCGTATGTTATTTATTACTCGCGAATACCCGTTCGAAATGACTGACAAATTGATTTTAAAAAGTCGAAACCCGAATATCTCCGCGTTTTAATTTTCCGCCTGGCATCGTCGTAAATTAATGCCCCATTGTCGAAAATAGAGAGAGAGAGAGAGAACAAACCGATGCTCCGAGAGAAACCCATCTAAAATACCGGTATCCAAGCGTAATTAAAAAAGTAACTCATTAACATGCAAATGACACCTCATGCATATTCAGACCCGTACAAAAAGCATCCATTTCACAATTGCTCGTTTCTAACCTCGTAGTTCGAGTGTGTTACATATTATTTATGTCGCGATAAAAAAGTATAAGCAGAGGGAGCCGTTCGCGAAAGGAAATTGCGAGCGGTGGCCGATCGAATTGGTGGACGATCCGCTGGATGGCCGACTAATTTGCACGTCCGACTAATTAAGTCGTCGTCGGAATGCGTAATCGGCGTGGCATCGGCCGACTAGGCAGCACTACGAGTAAGAGCAAGGACGAGGGTGAGTGGGCGTGTCATTAGCGGGTAGACAAGGCTCGAAAGTTAATTGACAATTAAGATAAGTGGGGAGACACGGTCAGATACCCCACACCTGTACTTCATTTCTCCCGATATGAATATTGCTGTTTTATTCATGAGCCAGAGATAAAGCGGAGTGTCAATCGGCCCCGAAAATCTTCTTGTATTTATAGATAGGAGATCGACAATTAGCGGTGCGTATTAACGGACGAAGAGGTGGTGGATCCGATTTTAATCGCGAGAGAGAATCGACGAACGTTACGTAAACCCTTGACCCGTTCGTTAAGTTTCACGTCGTTTCATTAAAACGTGATACTTAATTATTGGACGAGGTTCCAGGGTTTGAGAAAAAAAAGTCTTATTATTAAGCTTCGCACGCTGCATCTTCAAATTTAATAATTTTTCCTTCGCTCGGATCGTTCCTCCGCTCAAAAATCGGAATGATTATTTGAAAAGAAGAGAAGGAGAGTAAAATTTCTGCCTACTCTTTATGACAATGGGAAGAAAAAAGGGAGGAAATACGCGAGAGCAAGAAATATTGCTCCACCTCGGTGAAGTTATTTGTACCTGTCGCTGGTTTCATACAGTTTTTCTTGATCTGAAAAACTCGGTATTTATGCTCACGCCACTTCTATCGGGACACAAAAAAAGACACGAGTAAGACGGCGGTTAATTAGCGTATCGGCAGGACTCGCGTAGGACATAAATCATGAAAAAAGGGGGGGCAAAAGGAGGGAGAGGGGTGGAATCAGTGTACTATCGAAGTGGGAAAAATATATGACCCACTTGCGTGGTGCGGGAAAACGATAAATCCACGCGCCTACGACGTTGTAGCTACCTTTTGACACGCGAGAAACTCTTTTCGTTTGAAAAGGAAATCGATTAACAACGAGCGTAGTTGATTTCTTTGCGTTAATTTTAAACTTTCTTACAATATTTGTTAAATATAATTTCTTCGAAAACGAGAATTTTCTCAAAAATATTAAGACTGTAATATTTACTCGAAGAATCTTTCCTCTCATTGAAATTTTAAAATCGAAAGAGCAGCAATTATGTCGAAACTTTGATAAGAATTTATCTTTTGAATTTATCCTTGAAACTCGAGTTACCAAATGCACATAATAAGATATAATAATCCAAATAACAAGGTGGTTATACGTGTATAATCGAAGACTGATCAACTTCATAAAAAGAAATGCGTTTCAAATTTATCGGATATCGAATCATCGACTGGCCAATAGAATTCTAATTCTTTGATCCGATGTGTGTAATCATAATAAGTAACCAACTTGATTTAATATCTATGGAATAGTAGGTACCAATCGAACGAGCATGCTTTAATTAAATATATCCACTCGAAAGAAAAATTCGAATTAATGGTTTCGAACGGTCGAACGAAGGGGAGGAGGAGGGAAAAAAAAATAATCTTCACACCTGACTTGGTACGTGAAAGCAGTCAGCTTTTAAGATAATTAGATGTTCCGTTCTTCATTTATCAACCGGTGCACAGAATCTGTACCGTTAACTGGTCTCTATATATATAAGTTCACCTGGTTGTGATATATTGAACGTAATTCCGTGAAATAACGCAGTAACGCGTGGCGAGGCTTATGCACAATTACGCTCATAATAGCGCCTTGTAACCATTATCTCATGAACATTAAACAATCTTATTAAAAGTAATAGCGTTGTATCGCCGATTTAAATCATAATGTAAAAACGGTACATAAGGGTTACAGATTTTTTTAATTTCAATTTTTCACCCAAAAATGCTTCGATGAATATCAGGAATCAAGCTACCAAATTAACGAGCACTTCTTATGTAATAAAATTCTATCTATATGAAAGGGTGCATTTACACCTAAATAAAATTATTTAAATTAATTAATCTATACGAGCTTATACGACTCAATAGCAATCTCTCTGATTAACGAATTAAAGAACAAGTTAAATCTTGAAGAAAGTGATATAAATGTTGACACCGATATCGATATCATTATTTATACAACATTCGTTCAACCGATGAAAAATTAAACAAATTATCATTGAAGAACATAAAATATATACATACATAAACGATTAATTTCCCAGAGACGAATTTAAATATACCAACTTTTCTTATATTCTCTTAATAATAATACTCTTCATCGGAATAATTATCGATAATCCAACTCCCTCCTCCCTTGCTCTTCAATAAGTTGTCACTTTTGATAGACACGCTGGACTGGTTTTAACAATTTCGTCGCGGCGATCGAAAAGGCGAAGCGACCCTGCCAAGAATCTTTCCGAGGATCGGACAATAAACGCCACTCCCAAACGTTACGTAAGCGCGCATTTGGTATCACGTATGTATTGCGCCTAGCACGTGGAGAGGGGGAGAGAGGACCAGTCAAGCCGGTGCCACGAGTTCCTGGTTCCTGGTTCCTGTGCCCCTCGCGCAAAATTCAAGGCGAACTCCTCTTCTTCCGAACTGCCTCCTCCTCGAACCTCGATGACTAACTCCACCTATCCATCTACCGCGCTTAGGTGAAGAGGATAAATTTGCCACCGCTTTATGGCGCGTTCTCGTGGAATTATCCGATGGAGAGGATAATCTGTCGTGTTCCGTGAAGAGTCAAGAGTCGCCAAGTGTTTGGAAAAAGGAAATTGGAAAGAAGACGAGACGAATCTTACTTCAAGCAACGTGTATAATACAGGACAGGGCGATCGAATTCCGTTCGTTTCGTAATCTTCGAAACCTTCCGGGTGTAACGGGCAGCAGAGATACATAGAGAGAGGAGGAACCTATCCTTACGAGCAGAGATACGACGAGGTCGATGTCGTTATGAGGAGAATGAGAGAGAGAACGAGAGGCAACCTGATGATTGCACGATGGATCTATGGCGAAATGATGGATTGCGGGAGAAGAGTTGGAAGGAGGAGGGGGCGAGTTTGTGTCGTTTCGATTCCTAGATCTGGGCCCGCGTCGATCGACCACCTAGGGCTCTTGTAATGATACCGATAACGACACGTGTACTCGGCCAGGAGGAAAAAATATCGGCGATAATGGTGCACCATCAGAGATTGGAACGGCCGGTGATTGCATTCATCGTGATGGATTGGCTCTCTGCTCGGCAAATGGAGGTAGCCGTCGCTTTCGGTCGGTTCCACGTGGCCCACCTACCGTCACGAGTAATGATACGAGAGAGCACAAACCGCAAGCTGCATCCTCAATCGCGAATGTTTCTGAATTCGCGAACGAATTAGTAGGAACAGATGCGCGCGTCTTTGGATCATTGTGAAATGGATTGGACTTCTTCGAAAGATCGTAGATTCTTGATCTTTGGAAATTATTAGAAAAGTTACGCAGACACTGAAAAGAAGCAAAGGTTTAAGTTTAAGAACGTTCGTTCGGAGCCGCTCCTTTCGACTTTCCTTTCCCGCGACGTAATATTTGTTTAACAATTTCTCGTAACGATTCATTATTTTTCATTTCGAAGACTGTGAACCGTTTACCATCGTAAAGATTTATTTAAATCATTTTCATTTGCAACGGAACGAAGCGTGAATAAATCAGAGAGTTGCAACAAAGAGTTTCAGTCGAAAACTTGGGAAGGAACCGTGCCGTGAGAAATGATTCATGATTTAATAAAACAGCAAAACGTAATGACGAATAATAAAAAGTTAAATAGAGGTAAACGTGATGAAGAAACAGCGAGATAGCCGAAGAGACTTCGCTTTTCCATAAATCCCTCAAATCCATCGTTTCGCGATGCAACGAGAATGCGTGAAAGCGGTTATAACATCCCTGCTGATTTTACAACCGTATCCATCCAACGAGCTATATAATTGAAACAACAAACGGTGGCGAAGAAAGCATTTTTTCGAATTTTTCCCCACCAAAGTATCCAATATCGATGGAGACGTGAAAACTTTTTTTTAATTGGTTAATCGAAGTGAGCAGATCGAGTGCAGTGCCATTACTCGAGAGATAAGTGATTTTATTAGATATCCGTGGAAATGGGAAGGAGGAGAGGCAATTATTATCGCTACAACAAGGAGAATAATATCCTTCGTGATTTATCCCATCGATAAATAAATAAGGTTTATCCACCCGTTTATTTTCGTATTCAATAACACGTATCACGAACGTAGCTGAACTGCTACGCGCGAGAAGAAGAATCTCGTCGAGGGTCCACGCTCGTAAATGACACGTAGATACGTTTATTTATCGCTCCCCGCGTTGCATAAAACACGGCATATTACCGAATAATTCCTCGCCGAGATGGGGACGAGGCATAAATTCCCTTTATCGCTCCCTTTCGATTGACCGATCTGCCGTTTCTAGAGGAGAAATTGTTTCTCCTTTTTTTCTCTTTTCGTGAAACATCGTGAAAATTGTGATCGCGTTACGAGGATCTTCATCTCGAATTCTTGTCTAATCAATATGAATTAAAAACGATTTTTCATAACTTTATTCGTGTACATTATTTTATGAGAATGATCTGTCCACGGTTAGCCGACGGCCGATTAATTTGAGGAAGACTGTTCGTGGAACGAATCTAAAATTAATCTAAAGAGCTAACAATTCTTCCACAAAATATCGTCTAATTACCAATTATTAAGAAAATACTTTTATCGAGAAAAGAATTTCCAGTGAGTAACGGTTATTGTACGAATACGATTATTGTTGCGTTTCCTCCGTATTTCTCACTGATATTAACGCATTTAAAGACCGTTTATATTTTAATTCTTTGGTATTTTCATCGCCACGTACACGCGACGAACATTACGTTTCATTGTAAGCACTCGGAGTCGAGGCTCAAATGGAATTTCGATGTTCGACTTCTCGTGTTTATACTCGTAAACAGTCATCTGTAAGCGTTCTGTTGCGATAGACGTTGCGCTCGTCAGGAATCGATGATCGAGCGGGACATACACAGTGGCTCGAAAAACAGTGTTGCTCCAACCGCTATCTCGGACAGTAACAAAAAATTCGTCAAAAACTCTGATCTTGACAGATCACGTATAATATTTCTCATTAACATTTACAGAAATAAACGATAGTGTCGATAGAAAATTCACACTAAAATTCTTGATGAAATAAACGTTTACGAGATAAAAGGTATGTATCCGTAAAATATATAATTTTAATATTCGCCTTAAAAAAAATATGTAAAACGATTTCGAAATCTCTACGCCGATAGAATAATCTCGATGCAGATCCTAACCTGTTCAACCCAAGAATACGAAGAAAGAAGAAAAAACAGACTTAAGGTTGCAAGGCAGACAAGATCTTTTTCCCATCGCGCGCAGCAGCCACGTTTCTGAAACGATACGAGTCGAAGAGATTTCTTCTTCCTCCTTTTTTTTATCCCCCCTTATCTCTTTCTCTCTCACGGTTCGCCGAGATAAACGAGACGATAGCATAATAAACGGTACGCTGCTCCAACAGGGCTAAATTATTGCTGCCTGTCCCCGCGTTATCATTTAGTATCGCTTTATCTATTGCGCTATTGTGGCGGGTGTATTACTGCCGCCAGGATGGCAGGTCCTTTCGCTAAATCGCCATAACGCTATTAACCGATATACACGTGGAATTATCGCGTGGAGTCCGACTGTAGCAAGTCTTTCGCAAATGGTGGAAACCATGGAAACGATAACGATTTACCCGTTTCGCGACGAAAGCGGACGCGTGCCCCCGACAGCAGGGATTCGCTTTTAGCGAGTTCGAGTACGGCGAATAATGGTCCCGGTAAATGGCAGCGGATAGAGACAGTTGGGAGAAAATTATCCGGTGAAATTATCCGGGAGGAAATCTTTGCGCGCTCTTTAGAGATAAGGGATAAGCGTCTCTTATTTTCTTCCTTGTCCTCGCGTGCAGAAACGTAAAGAGAAAGACGTTTCAGCTGGAGAGAGAAAAGTTTTTTCTATAAACAATCTTCTCCGAGAATGAATTCTAAATGTCGAATATCGAGATTGATTGCGACGGGAAAATATTTCGAAAGTCGTCGAAATTTCGAAGAGACTTCTCTCCTCAAATATTGACTTTCAAACGTCGTCGAAAGTTCGGGAATAAGAAGGCAAATTTAGATACTATGGCAAATACCGTTGGATTTTCGAAGATTAATTCGCCGTTCCAGACAGTTCTGAAGAGAACTTTCGCGAGAAGAGAGAGAGAGAGAGAGAGAGGAATGTGAAGAATAGAAATCGATGGAGAATGTCTATCCTTAGTTTGGAACGCCGTAAATCAATGGAGGCGGACAAAATCCGATTAATTAGAATCGTATGCGAAATTACACGTTGGCTCGTGGCCTGTCCTCCGAGGAAAAAAATATCTCGAAAATGGGCCGATAGGCGGTCTCGAAAGGAACGGTAACCACGACACCTACCTGTCTCTAAAGTAGCGCCCTCTCATTACAAGGTAGCCCCACTTATCTCGACGACGCGGCCCTCTTTTTTCAATCGATCCACTAACCGATCGATCGGCAAATCATACCTCGCGATACACAATCATCGACCAGGCATCGCCAATTTGTTCTAATCACCGCCCTAGATCAATGACTTTCCCCCCCAAATTATCGATCACGCTCATCCTGCCAATTTTTTCGCGCGCAATGATCAAAGTTTTTGCATGGAAATGGAAAAAATTAAGAAACAAGCCACTTTCGTTCGTCGATATCGTTTCTTTTTTTTTTTCGAAATTCAAGAAAGAAACTCTCGATTGTTGGGAAAAATTCGCGTCGTCCAGATTTTAACGGGTGAAATACGAAATCAGAAATAGCAGAGGGGGAATGTCGACTCCGGCCATAAATTGTATGCGCACGTATATGTACATATATCAACCGGTATCGGAGTCGCATTTGTCTAACCAACATTATTAATTCAACACAGTAATTAGAATCCGGTTTCGAAAGCGGAATTTCCCCGCTGTCGATCCTGCCAACAACCCAATAAAAATTCAATTAGCTCCTATTCGTAAAAATAGTTTTTCAATTGCTTATCCGGTGAAATATCGCTAATGATAATCTCAGGATTTCCTTCGTCCGATATCTATCACCGTCCGCCTGTTAATAAAGCAAACTGTTAATTTCAGGTCGGAAAATTAAATCGGGCGAGAAAGACATTGCATAAAAAGAAAAAAATAAGAGAGAGAACGAATTCCGATTTGTTTTCCAATTTGCGAAAGAGATAAGAATTTGCCCCGCTCGAAACGAAACAATAAAATTTTACATTAAAATGCACATACCTGTCCAAACACGTCCGAGTATGCGCGATAATAATGATTGAACGGCGGGTTGAGGTATTTTGAGCGGATAATTAAAGTCTTTTCGAAACTTTCCTTCGATTTCGAACGTTTTATTTAGAAACGATTCAAATTTCTCGAGAATCTTTCAGATTTTCCAAAGCTTCAAGAGCATCTCGAACATCGATATCAAAGTTGTACAATCTGGATCCCCTTAACTGTGTTTACAACAACACGTATAAATCCCTCACAGGGATTCGCGTTCAAACATTTTGAATTTTTCCCCGCGCGATAATAGATGAATTCCACGAAATGGAAACGGGATCAGGATCCGTCTAACCGCATCTAACCCCTCCCCTTGCCGAGAATTCTCCTTCGAGACGCCGAACCACTCTTTTTTTCCGCGAGCGCGCGATAAAATCGCGGACACGTACCGATTTCTCCCCGCCCGGGGAGAATATTCTTCGACGAGGAGTGTTCGAGGAGGGGCGGGATTCGGCGAAAGACACCGGCGAAAGAATGCAACGAGAATGCAACAATGTTGGCCGGATGGTTTGCACGTGACAGGAGGCCGGCAATCCGGGAAAGGAAGTTTCTTAACGGCACGTACGTTCGCAACATACGCTCACGTACGTGCCGATGAGTACCCCGGCTACTTACGTGCCCCGGTATCCGTATGCACTCTGCCTTCCTTATCGACACGGCGAGGAGAAAGAAAGTTTCGAGCTTAATGGAACGTGTCGTGGATAAAAGAAAAGGAGGGGGAAATAATACGTTTACGAACTGTTGGAGATCCTGAACGGGGTATCCTTCGCAGGGATTTTCCTGTTTCGTCCTAGCTGCGACTGTGGTTCAGGAGGCGGAGGGAAGAGAAGTCGGCACAATGGACACGCTTTCTCTCGAATCTTTTCGTTTATTATCAATTATGGATGAGCAGAGACGGATAAACTCGTTTTCTTGTTTAAGAAATATACCGAGCGACAGAATATGCATACACGAGATCGAGAAAATTTATAATTGGACGAATAATACGCCTCGAACGGAAAGAAAAAAAGGAAAAGGGAATAATTCTTGTTAACACACGTGGTTAACGCAAGCGGAGGGGCCGTTGAAGGAGGAGGAGGAGGAGGTTGGTTGGAGAAAATTAAGGACCCATTTACAATTACGATGAGAAGTTGTGATGGAGTAACAGTGCGCGAAGCTCATTAAGGTGGGATACGGGAACTGTGCGCGGCGTGATTATGAACGTTGATTGCGTATGTGTGTAACCCAGTCGCCGACAGACCGACCTTAAGAAGTACGGTTAATTGTAAATGAAGCACGCTGTAATTTACCACGTTTAATTGAAACCACGCGCAACAAGCGCGGGTTGATTGGTTTCTTTCTGGAGGGACAAGAATGATTAATGTGTCTATTCCGATCAATACTTGCAACGAGGCAAGAAACAAGCGCAAGGAAAAATCAGCTGGAAATATCTTTGCGGTTCATCAAAATGCCAAAGTGGGAATTGCACGAGCCGCGTTGTGCGTGAATAAACGTATTAAACTTCTTTTTCGATGAATATAATAGAGGGGCTAATTGATAATCGAAGTTTTCTCCACCCTTCTTAGATCCAACGTACAATTTTAAATTTCCTCGCCAAGATAACTCTTTTTTTCTTACGCATTTTCGAAACTAAATCTCCCTCCTCGACGTTAACAAACGCGATCCAGGAACAGGTCGAATCGGCCGTCAACCATAAATTCTTCTCCCGATGGAGAAACCAATTCACCACGGAACGGTAAGACGAAACAGTAAGATCTCGCGTTTCTTTTTCTCTCTCTCTCTCTCCTTTCTTTTTTCTCTTTCGCTCGGACGAGGAGAGATCGAATCGATCCGTTCCACCGCGGTTATCGGATGGGAAAAACGTCGGAGAGATCGAACGGAACGGTTCGTAAATCGCATCCTCGTTCGGCTTGTTGAGCTTCCATCTGGAGGATGGCCTTTTGACGGGTCAATAATTGGGCCGGCGTCGTCTTCCAGGGCTGGAAGAAAATATCCCTGGAAGAAACCGTTTTCTCGCGTTTCTTCCAGAGGAGCAGGCATGTAGTTGCGCGTGTAGACACGCGACGCGTCTCCAAAACGTTCGAAAGAGATTGCTCGAAGCGGGCTTCTTTCGAATAGAGAGAAAGAGAGAAACGAGAATTCTTTACTTCCACTCTGATCTCGTTCCAAATCTTCGAGTAGTGATAAGAGTCTGGCAATGAGCCTCACATCGAGACGCACCGAACTTCGTAATCCTGTTCTCTCTCCACCACGAAAATGGAAACAACAACAACAGTGATCGCGGCGTAGAGATAATCGCAGTGGCTGGTCTCTAAAAAACAGGCAGATTAATTACCTCCGGCGCATGCACAGGTGGTAAATCATTTCGCCGTATACACGCATATATATAAAATAAAAATTCGAAGAAGGAGGGGGAGGAGAGCGAAAATTAAATACGAAATACCTGCTGCAACAACAACCACCGCGTAGTTGACGGAAACGTCGTTTAACAATCCCCCTCCCTTTTCTCCTCGAGCGAGTAACACGCATCCGGCGGAGGAAATTTCTGAAATAACAGTTCCACGATTCGAGATAAGGAGGAGACTCCTTCTTAGAAAAAAAAGAAACAGGAAGTAGCGCGCGTAACCGCAACGCTGTGGAAGAGTGGAGGGGCGAGGAGAGGACACGATAAAAGTGATTATCCTTGGAGAAGGGGAGGAGGAGGAAAGAAAACGCGAAGCGCGCGGTGGAAGGATTCCGCAAATGGTAAATGGGAAGCTTGTTAAATTTTATTGACATTGCTGAGCCGGCACATTCGGGACAAGAAGCCATCCGATTCCATTAGGAGGGGAGGGGAGGGGACGGGACGAGTGTCCCCTTTCGCCCGATTCGCTGCTGCCTGAACCGATGAGACAAAGAAGCTGGGCAGGATCCAGAAAAAGCAGGATGGAAAGGAGGGCCGGGAAAGGGTGCATTCCCTAATTGTACCGATCCAATTATTCCCGACTTCCCAACGGGATATTCCGTTCCAACGGGTTCTCCGCGGCGGAAGAATACGCGGGAAGACGGTGGAACTGGCGATTCGATGGGGGGAGGAGAAAAAAAAAGGAGAGAAAAGGATCGCGGCCTGCAAATTGTCTCTCCTCGTTTCTCTTTCTTCTGGGGGGAAATCGCAAGAAAAATATTCAGCGTGGAAAATTAAAGCAAGGGGAGGGAGAATGTTTCTCTCTCTTTTTATTTCTCAAGGAAACGGAGGATTTTCCTTTTTTCACGACGGCGGAAGAACGGCTGGAGGAGTTAAATTTATTCGTGGCTTTAATGGAATCCGTTTCCATTCAGGGCACGAAAATTATCGTAATTAAAAATAGCGATCGTCGTCTCTGTTTACGAAAAAAAGAAGGAAAGAGATGTGAATTTTCTCTTTGTTCGAGACAAATTTTTAAAGAATTTTTAATTCGTACTTTCCTTTAATCTGCTCCGTTACGACGCAAGTATTCTCGTATCGACGTTGTTTCTATAGCTTGAAACTTTCGTCCCGCCGATATTATCTATATCGATTTATTCATTATCGAGAGATTAAGACGCAATGTTTCGACAGGCCGTATCCCAATCCGTGTTCAAGTTCGGATCTTAATTAGAACGATGAAACGCTCTTATTGCGCGATATGTCGTTCTGCTCTGTATGATTCATGTACGGGCGTTACACACCAATAACAGGAAGCGATGTGTCGTAAAGCGAAGGTTGGCGCCAACTCGTGTTGATATCATCTCGATCCACGGCACGTCTGGATTTCGCGTTCGTACATCTTGAACATGTTTTGCGCGCCAACTCGCCTGCCAGAACCTTATTCGCGCACAAAAATAGTCGCCGCCGCTGCGAACACTAGATACATACTCTAAAACTGCATTCTTACGGAGGAAGTAACATGGAGGCTCGGTGTTTCGTGTTCTTTTTTTTTTTTTTTGGAAAAATTCTCGATTATCGCTGATCGTTTCTCGATAGTTTCCTTTTTGCGTTGCTGCTCGAAGATGTGGATATTAAAGAGGGATGGAAAATACGCGACAACATGTTGCAACGGAAATCTTCGATAAGAAGAAAATGTTACGATACTTGTTCGAATTTAATCACTCGATGACAAGAAATTCAATTTTTTCTTTCTTTCTTCCGATTAATCGTTCCGACTTCGTTCCCCAATCTTGCTCTGGATTCTTAAAACGATGAACGATATACGAAAAGATAAGGATAAACGGATATTGTTGGCGAGAGTTGCAAAACGTGAAAAGCTAATCGTTATGATTTTTCCGATCTCGTCACTTGCCTTTGTCACGAGCCACTTTCGAGCCACTGGTACTTTTCCTTTCTTTTT
This sequence comes from Apis cerana, assembly GCF_029169275.1. Lineage (NCBI taxonomy): Eukaryota > Metazoa > Arthropoda > Insecta > Hymenoptera > Apidae > Apis > Apis cerana. The sequence goes on along the minus strand of NC_083858.1, from coordinate 9,372,291 downwards.
CTTCCTCTCCTTTAACGCGCGCCGATATCTGGTCAAACTCCTTTGAAAATCCGCTACGCGGCTGTATAAAGGGATCGTTACCTCCGAAACCTCTTGTTTATAAAGAGGTTCGAATACTCGAGAGATCTCTTGAAATCTTGAATAGTGCATCTGTCGTGCGCCTTCGAAGGCTCCTCCCCTCCCCCGCCGTTGCAATGTTAGACCGCCACGCTATTATACCCCTCTCCTCCCCCTCGTGAATTCACAGTTACCCATTAAACGAGAAGAAGAGGCTTGGATGCCCTTTGCTCGATCAGCAATCCATTTTACAATAAATTCGAGCGGATCTTCTCGAGCGATAAAATAAAACCTGAGAACAAATTTCTCCCTTCCTCTCGATCGGAGACGGAATCGAACAAAGTCTTTCTTCTCGCGTCTTCTCCTTCTTTCGAGGCGGTTTATCCAACCGTTGAACCACTTGGGCGTGAACGTGAACGCGAAAGAAGGAGTAACGAGCTTTCCATTCACGCCGCGTTAATTAATTTTCGTGGCGGGCCAAAAAAGCTCGAGGTAGGTTGGCAAGCTTAATGACGTTTCCTCTAATTATGAAACACCATTGGTAACACGCGAGTGTACCTCTCCCTCTTCTATTCTTCTTTCTCCTCCTCTTTCACTTCTCCCTCTCCCTCTCTCTTTCTCTCAATCTCGCGAGTCCATTATCATTATTAACGTTAACGCAGGCGTTTAACAACCGTGGATACCGTTTTTTTGTGAGATGCGCGGAGAAGTCGCGCCGCGGTTTTTTTTAATGTCGGGGAAAGCTCGACAAAAGGAGAAAGAGGAGAAAGGGTGGGGGAAGCGACAAGTAGAAGAAAGAAAGAAAGGGAGAAAAAAAAGTGTATACATCGTCCCCGAAACGCGCCACGGTTGCGATTCCAAGAGTCGCGCGGTTAAAAAGGGAACGAAGGAGGGAAAGAAGGGAAAGGGAGAGAGAGAGAGAGAGAGATGGATGGATATCCAGGCTTTGAACGGCTCGGAGAAAAGTGCTAAAAGCGTCGGCATTTATTCGACAAACGCCTCCGCGCAGCGCCGAGCTTTCACCACTTTCTTCTTCCTTTACCTTTTACCAGTCTCGTGCACGGCGCACAACCATCCTCGAAACCGGCAACCACCGTGGCTATTACCGCAACAGCAATTTTGTTTGTACACGCTCGTTAGAGGAACGAAGTCGGACACAATCTGGACATCTTTCTGAAAAGGAGGAGGAGGAAGAGGAGAGGAGAAGGAGGTTGCAGAAGAAAGAGAAAAAGAAAAAAAACGGATGAAACCGCTTTTTCTCCCCTTGAAGCGCGGTCCATGGGCGCGTCCTGGTGAATTTTTTACGGAATCACCGAGATGAAAAGAGATCTCTGCTCTCGCGTTTCTTTCAATCGCGGATGGAACACACGTTTGTTTCCATTGGGAAATCCTGCTCCTTCCTTCTCTTCCTTTTTTATTTCGCAAAATATCCACGATGAATAAAAGTGTTCTTCCTCTTCTTTTTCTTCCTTCGATACAAGATCCTCCTCGAGAGATTTTAAGCTCGAAGAATTTTTGAAATGGGCGAGAATGAAAACAGATGATTCTCCGATGATTTCGTTCTCCGGAACGACGGATTCATCTTCTCCTCGGGAATATTTCCACGAAAATAGATAGAAACGGTCAGGTGTGGAGGCGAGTGTGTTGGTCGCCTGTACGATCATTTTTTCCCTCGACTTTGCGCTCTCACACGTTGGCCGTTAAGGGAGGTTAGTTATACCGGTTGTCGGTGCGAGTTCACGAACAAACAGGGACCGGTTCCTTTCCATTGAACCGATCTGCTCGGCGCGGCTGGGGATCGACCAAGTTATCGTCGAAAAAAAAAGAAGAAGAAAGGAAGGAAGAAAGAAAGAAAAAGTAATACAGACATGGGAAAAAATTCGCGCGGGCAACGAACCGCTCGGCACGCACGAGCCAAACTCAAAATAATCGTTCGAACGAGTAAAAATTGTATCTCCGTCGCTGCGTATATAATAATAAAATAGATTATTCGTACGGAAGAAACTATACAAACCCTTGGATGGATCGGTCCACGGAGAGGAGAAGTAAGAGGCATAATGGCACCAATGGCGGACACCTGGTATCGTATCAAATATCACGGTCACGTATATACGCGAAAGTTTTCGGCTGCTCGTCGTATGATCGCGGAACTTACGATTATCGTGGTGGAATACTGGAGGAATCAGGCGGAGTGGCCACTAATGGCGGTGTACCGACACTGAATCTGGTCCAAAGACCGGCACGACCCACGCCGGTTGCTCGCCGAGCTCGTAAATTCAATTAGTCGGCGAATATCTCGTGGACCAAGCCGAGTACCAGTACCTTCTTCCTCCTCTTCTTCTTCGCCTCGTCCTTATTCTTATAGGAGTCCTCCTCTTTATCTCGAGCGAACGGGAATTCGCCCACTTTTGTTCTTTGTTCCATGCCCACTTCCTTTTGCTCGCGCTACCCTCCACGCTTCCTCCTTTATTCCACTTCTCTTATTCTTCCCGCTACCTATTCTCCGTCACAGCTATGGGAAAAGGAATAATGCGATGCTTGCTGTGCGTAGGAGTCTTGCGCGCGACGGGCCTCGACGTCACCTGTTTCCACGTTGCGAATTCTGCGTTTCTCGATTAGTAGAAAGCAGCAGTTTTCGACGGATTTGAGCGAAATCTTTTCTGTTAAATTTATGTGAAAGGTTAATTTCCTGTGAAACGAGGCAAACTGTTGAGGGATATCGAAACAGTTAAAGATGAAAAGTCAAATATGCACAAATGCATATCGTAAATAATATTCGTTAACTATTAAACTAATCGAGTGTTTGCGGATTTATGAAAATATTTCTTTTAAAGTGAAAAATAAAACGTGGAAGATATTAGACTTGTGATGGAAAAATATTCTATATATTTATATTCTATATTTCTTCGATCGTATCTTTTTTAAAAATATTTCTGTATAATTTGCTAAATATATAAATGTTATAACGTTTGCAATCTGTTAATTACACGGTAGAAAGAACAGTTATATTTTCTCATAATGAAAACTCTTCTTCTCTCCAATTCTCTCGAGCGAAAGAGAGGCAGAGATCTAACATCTTTCCAAATCGCTTTGAGATTTAATGTTAAATATCATAGTTCGTATCATTATTCCGACTGTAATCATAACCAACTTTCCCTGGATTGTGTCATACGAACTTTGGCGAGGTATGAAATTGTCAGTATCTGATTGCGGTAAAAACATTCACTAGCAATTTCGATAATATAAACCTGGCGGGACTAAAGCACTGTGATTTCTGGGGCAAGAAGTTGTGTATGCCTGGCAGGTAAAAGAATGAGGAGGTTAAAGTGCCGAAGGAACGCGATACCGTAGCAAATAGCTAATTCGTACTCTGTGTGCGCACGATCTCGTCTTGCCACACAAGTAGAATTCATAGGAGACCGTTTCGACATCGAGAAATTCGTATCGGTCTTATTTTCCTTGGAAAAAGGGGGAAAAGGAAAAAAGAAATTCGCCCAACATCCGTCATTTTATCTTACGCTCGAGCGTAATCGACGATCCAATAGGATTCAAAAATTACCAGCAATCGAAATCTGAATCGAGATTCGTCGGAAAATTGTTTGAAGAAAAAGGAAAGCCTCTTCTTTCCTAATTTTTAATAGAGCTGTCTCCCTACATTCGTGGGAAGATTACAAATGATATAACTTTTCCATCAAGATGAATCGTAAAAATCGTAAAAAGTATCTAAGCGGAAAACTGGCGGAAACTTCGCATCATTTTGCCGATCAGAAGATAAGCGAACTACCCTGCATACACCGCAATGGTGTATGTGGCAAGCATAGGTGAGCCCATCTCGAGGCGGGTTTGCAAATCAACGTTCTACATTGGCTACCGGCCACAATAAAACCGATGGCGAGCCCTGATGGATATGGACGATGCATTCACGTGGCATACGCGGCATCGTGGCCTCACAATGAAAAACTTTTCGCATGAAAAGCGCGCGTCAGCGGAATCATGGAAGTGCAACGAAGGGAGCTCTTTCATCGCGTGGGCGGCTTTATCGATCATCACCGGGCCCGAAACCAGGGAAGGCTGGAAGGAGGATCTCGAAGCCAGCATCGGTTATTGATTATGTACGGGGATGATTACACGATCGAGCAAAAGGACTGTAGGGAGAGTAACGCTTTCATAAAAAAAAATTGATCGGCAGCCTCGACATGTAATCCCCCCTCCCAAACTTATTTCGCCTCTGCCTTTTACTTGATGAAACCATAATCCGTACACGCCACGCGGCTGACTTGAAATTAGCCACTAAATTCAGCGCGAGCGTGCCTCGAAGTGTAACGAAGGTTATATTATATACCGTGGACGTGTAAGTAATTATTTTATTTTTCGAACGTCAAACGCGTCGTGAATTCGAGATCCTCGAGCGATTGGACGGCCGATCGCTTCAGCCGCCGGCTTAATGTATCGGAATAATTTCCAGGAAAACTGTTTTACGATATCGCTTCATTCTCTGATAGCCAAGCCGATGCTCGTTCGTGTATGACGAAAATCGGCCGATAAAGACTCGATCTCGAAACTATTTTCGGCACGAGTAATATTCTCTCTCGCGTTATTTATATTATTAACGATTTCAATCGTAATACCGTTACACGGGTATTTTTATTTTTTTAAATCCATTTATATAAGGAGAAGATGGAGACTATCTATCGATCCGTAGAACAGATACATGTTCAAAAAGTCGTACGTTAAATTTATTTCGTTTAATTATAGGAATTTGTTGGAAAACGTTAATTCTATAAAAATTCTATAAAATAATTCTTCCTATAAAAAAATTGATTAAATTCATTTTGATAATTCTAAGGTTGAGGTAACAAATATATAATCAATAAGGCGTAAAGATTTTATTATTCGTTTTTATGAAAAAACATCGACGGGAAATTTTGCGAAACATTTGAAATTATCCAATTAATTGAAATTTAACGACCTTCCACGCAATTTCCTGCAAAGTTTTCCCAATCAACGTGCAAATTTACGCTCGATCGTTCGATTTCCGGCTACTGAGAACCAATTCGCGCAATTATCGTCCCATAAAATCGGCCATTTTAATAATAAGACGTTATATATCGAGCTGGGCCGGATGGAAAAATCATGTTTAGCGTTAAATCTATTTGCAACTCGGACAAATTATCTCGATAATGAAACGAGTATCTGCCTATGTTTCGATTTTCGCGGGTTTATGGCCGCCATTTAACGATACGCTATACGACTTCCTGTTGTCTCTGCTGTCGTTATGTCTTCGTTACGTTATGTCTCTTCTTTACCGCGCGAGTATCGTCGAATCGTCTATCGTCAATGAAGATCTCTGTCTACCAACAAATGGAATCGCATATCGTAGTTGCGTTTAATTAATGATTTCCAGATAAAATACATATTTTGATCTTCGAACCATGGAATATTAAACTGACGATTTCAAAAAGAAAAAAAAGAAAAAGAATTGTTTATGACGGTGGATGACGATCGTGAAATCTTGAGAAATAATAAAAATATTTTAATATTTATTTAGTGACGCATTGATTATTCAAATTATATTAGATTCTTCAGAAGCTTTAATAATTTCGAGAAAAAAGAAATGGAAAAGGACGGATATTAGAATTTAAGGCGTAATAAAAACATGGCGTTTTAAATATACACTTATTGATTATCGTAAATATACGAATCACTGAACTTTGAGAAAGTTTAATAATTCCAAAAAAAAAAAAATTATTTATGGAATGGATACTGATCAAGATATCCCGAGGGATAATAAAAACCAACATGCATAAAATTTTAGTGATAATTTATGCTGATTATTCGAAACATCGGAATCTTAGAAGACTTAACAATTTCAGCAGAAAAGAAATAAGAAAAAAATACCGTTTCTACGGTAATTGCGAGATCTTGAGAGATTCTATAAAAATCCTATGACTTTTATCAGTATCTTCATTACATATTGATTTACGAAAAAATTGTTGTAATATCAAAACTAATAACATCGAGAAGTAACATTTTATTTCTATCTAAATCCGAATAAAAAATATACGGAATGCAGTATAAAGTTTAAGAGTCGTGCAGGAAAACGTTTGACGTTAAAATGCAAAAAAATACAATTTCATTTTATTCATTTTACTATCTATATAAGCTCTGCCTCTATCGTTTATTATTATATATATATATATATTATAAAAAAGTAAATTTTTCGATGTCAATTTTCACTTCCATCTCACATTTTATCAAATCTTGTCAAAGATATTATCAAATCTACATTCTTCCATCTAGAGAAAAGCTTTCATAAAGCCATTATCACTCTATCTTTTTCCGCCGCTAACAATTAAAATTAGAATCCCTTTCTATTATCTCAATTATTCATCCATTTCCATTATCGCGTCTTTCGAGCGTCAAATCTCGTCGAAGATATTATCAAATCTACGTTCTTCCATAAAGCTACTATCTTTCTCCTTCAATTAAAACTAGAACTCTCTCTCTATTATTTCAATCATTTCGATCATCGTATTGATTCACGTCCCAACAGATAACACGAAAAATCTACGGGCAATCATCATGCTACAAACAGCATGATGGCAAACAGTAACGCCCACGTGGCCAGAGCACTGTGCAGATTGATGTTAACACGCAGTGAGAAAAATGAGATTCGTGGGCGGGGAGAAGTCGACAGCCGTGTATCATTTCGTTGTTTTGCACGATCTGGTAAAATCGTGTCTCGTAAGTAAGGAACAAAACCATTCTGAACTTCCTGGACTACTGTTTCGCGATACGGATCTGCCATTTTCTCGCGAGAGACACAACTCCACCCACAACAAATTCACGTATAGTTACATACATCGAACATTCTTGCGAAATTCGCGCGTAATATTCGTTCCATTGTTCCTTAGATCGTCCAGGTCCCTGGTACACGCGCTGGACAAGTGTGCATCGTTTGGACAGGTAAATGAAGAGGCTCGATATTTATTAGACGTGGCCGTAATGTATTGCCCGCTCGTATTCATAAATTCATTTTGCGCCGCTTGCGAAACCGGAAGAATATGGAATCCTAAAATTTACGATCGGCCGCTCCACTAGTAGTAATTTAAATAAGCTGTTACCATTTACCTCTCCTCGTATTTTTCTTCTCGTAATTCTCGTTAAGGCGTCCATGTTGGCTTGGCGAGCACGTTCAATGGGCTCGTTTTCCTTTGCTAATTGTAAGTAAGCTACGTTTTTCAACGAACGCGTTGAATGATAATGGGCAAAGCGAGGCTGTATTTCGAAGAGACACTGTATTTCGAGAGATTAAACGCGCTTCTGCGGAGGAATCTCTCCGAGGAAATGTATGGTAATAATAATGTATGTTTATGCAAATTGAAAACTTCTTTATGAACCGTCCAACCAGAGAAACGAAACTTGAACAGGGATGCGTTTCGTCACTCCCTGTTATAGTTGATGTTCTGGTACACTTTTACACCCAGTTTTTACATTTCCCACACACGCGCGGTTTCAAGAAATAAGAGTGCTGTTAGAATGAAGAAATGTTGGGAACACTTTTTCGTCATAATACAAATTCAAACGAGATAGATAAGATCAAGATACTTTCGAGAAGGATTTTTTAATGGACTGTCCACGCATGCACGAAACGTGCACCCAAAAAGAAGCACTCCTAATAATTTTCCAAAATGCAAATAGTAGAAACAATAATCTCAAAAGAGAGAAACATAAATCTCGGAAAAATTCTCGTCTAATCTCGTTGCTCGTAGAAACGTCGTCGTAAATTAAACGGGGGAGGGAGAAAAACGAGGCACGATCTCTCCATTAGCATTTATACACGGTCTATCCTTGGCTTCTCGAATCATCCCCCGAGTATACAGAAGCCGTGCGCGCACACTCCTCTCGTTTTTCTTCGCCATGCGGCCGCGGGGTAAACGGTCGGGGCGGGGCAGAGGGAGAACCGGTCGGTGCAATAAAGTTCGCGTTTTAATTCCGAGCCGCGGCGCGGTGTAAGTGAATTTAAAAGTCGCGCCTTATACCTGCATTTACCGCGCAGTAAAACGCTGGCCCGGCCCTCTAATAGCAAGCGTCTGCCGACAGCACTGGGCTCGACAGCAGTGGACCGTGGCATTTAGGGTTGCGCTAGCAACCGTGAAGCACCCCAATCAACCGATAGGATATCTATTAAGGTATATTAGAGAGGGCCACTGGCCCTCTCCCCGATAAATTGCCGCCTTCTTCCTGCCCCCCTTCTTATCATCTCACACACCGGATCTATGAAGATCGGACGCGCAACTTTGCCGCGAGTCACCACCAGTCGTTTCCTCTTCCACGAGAGCTTATTCTTTCCCTTCTGCATCCATGTATTTATTTCCATGAGATTTTTCTTCTCTTCTGGTATAATTTTTGCGGAAATTCAATCTGATTGTTCGCTTAGAATTACTTAGAATCTTAAAAGTTGTTGTTTATATAATATTGGCTAGAATTATATTCCCGTTTTTTAGATTTTTTCGCTCTATATGGAGTATTTAAATGGGGTAAACGTGTATAAAATAAAACTACAAATTTTCATCAAACCCCCATAAATGAAGTTTCTTGACACAATTTAAAAGCTACGTTTATCATTATACTCTCTGTGTACTGTCATCTGTAACAAATATCCTTGCGAAATATTTCCATTCGTTCGAACGGAAGATACGTATCGATAAATATTATCGATCTATCTGCGATCCCCATCTCTTGCCGCCTCTCTATTCAATGTATTAGCGGTTAATTATTGGCGCTGTACCAAGACGATCTGATATCGCGAAATAAGATCCTAAAAGGCAGGTGCATCCGAAGGACATCTTGAATCGTAGACTCGAAAAGAGGCTCCGCTCGATCGTCGAACTGGAACAAGCTGCGTACATGCACACGTATACGTGGTCATATTCGTCCGATTCGATATCTCACCTCGGGGAGGATCGCGGAGGAACGATGAATGGAACAGGACAAGGGTGTCCACTGTTTCGTGAAGAAGGAAAAGGGAAAAAAAGAAAAAACTATCGCGGCAATTAATCTCGTATTTTATAGGCGGTAATGAATCTAGATAGCTATCGCGTGGCGGAGAGACGACGACTCCGCGTCCGTGGAGGAGATTCGGACTTGTGGAAGTGGAGGACAACGGAGGACGCAATTAAGATCGCGGGTAACGAAACGGGTAACGTGTAAAGGGGGGGAGCGAAGGAATAACAAGTTTTATTATCAATTGTGATATTGATTGATGTTAAAAAATTATTGATCGTAATGTTGATTGATATTAAAAAACGAGCAAATGAGATACGGCTAGATAAGAATCGTTCGCGAAAAAGAAAGAAGATTGTTTTTTCTTAGGACGGAAGCCATAACTCTGACGAGCAACAAAGTCGATAGGACGTTTTATGCTTTGCCCGCCGTGTCCGGTGTAGAAGAAAGAATGCAAATCTTGGCAGGTTGAACAGGGGATTTATCCGTGCGCTGCCTCCGACACCGGATCCACGGTATTTCCGCTCAGTTAGTGCCATAGTTTATCGTTTAATTAGGGTGCAGAACGTTTAGGCGTGCGAATTTCTCGTTCTTCGCTTACGTTTCGTCTTCCATCGGGGGTTTAAGGGGGTTGAACGACCTGCGTGGTTGATCGCGATGACGGGCTCGCCTGGTTCGCCAAAAATATCGTTTCCTACGTGACCTACGCCCTCCTCTTGTTCAGAGAAGGAACGGATGTAGGTGATAGGAGCCGGGAGAAGAGGAGTACCTCCTCCCTGGATGAGATGCGTTCGACGATAACTGTGCCGGTGGAACTTTTGCGTTCGTAAAAATTCGTAGGAGGAGATTTTCAGGAAGAGACAAAACCGTTGATGTTGACGCGTTGCTATCGAGGTAAAATTTAACTTTGTTCAACGAGTAAAGCTTTTTATGACAAATTTTCGACACGCGAAGAAATATTTTCACGATTGGTCAGATATAATTGACGAGAGAGGGGAGGGAAAAGGTTTAGTGGCAGAGTGCGAAAGATTCGCGCAACCTACGGGTAAATTGACGGTCGCCCCTTGCAATTAAGGCGGAACTCGTCCCGAAAAGAGCGAATATAACGATTAGCAGGCGTGTTTTATGAGGACGGGGATGGCCAGATCGTGTATCGGTGACGTAATTACAGATAGGATAAATTTGGTAATTATAATGTGCTCGATAAACGTTATCCCATATTATCGGTTTCTCTATCTGATATCGTACAATTTCAGTACGTATTTCAGATTTCCAATTTACGTACGAGAATCAATTGAGAAAAATTTGTAATATTTTTATACATTCGTAAGAAAATAATTTTAATAAAATTATTGAATTATCAAAATATATCGTAAAAATATTTTAGTATTTTATTTCCAAATTGTTATCCTATTATTATTCAAAAACTTAATTTATAAGTATAAATTTCTTAAAATGTTCCATAAAAAAATTCGATTTAAAGAATACACGATAAATTACGAAGCTATCTTGCGAGCTATCGTATTCACACGATACTTGATATATGCATTGAGTGAGAAATGACCCGTTTCCAGCGATAGATTTAATAAAAATTTTCCACGAGGGAAAGAATCAGAAAGTTAATTGCCAGGTGAAAGCGTCCAATTAAGACACCTTAATTACAGGGTTCCTGTGAACGGTCATCTTATTCGCTTTTTCTTCTTCTCTTTTTTCTTTTCTTTTTTTCCTTCTTTTTTCTTTTCTTTTCTTTTTTTTTCGACGACTAAACCTTTTCTTCATTTCTACACTCGGTCCTCGGTTTTAATTACTTTCGCAGAGGGTTAATTGTGATTAAGAAACGTGGTCGGCAAAAGACAGATTCTTAAAAACGAGGCAGTTGAAACATTCGCTTTCATTACTGTTAATTGTGACCACTGTTAATTAATTTGCGAGGCTCAAGTTTTTCGGCCGCCATTCGTTCATTCGTCTGGTTTAACAATCCATGGCATCAACCGATCCTGTCTTCACAACTATCGTTTAATTGTTACAATCTATGTTCGTAAATAAATAATTAACCTCGTTATTTCACTAAAAATGGTTGAAACAATTGAACTCTTCAAACTCTCGAAAATTAAATAAACCAATATCTAAAAAAATCAGGAAAGATCATGAAGAAGTTAATTTAAACACACATCATTTATCACTTCAAATTTAATACGCCTTAACCGTAAAAATCTACAACGTTCTTGGAACACCTTGGAATTCCTTCATTAATTCGTCGTTCGATTTATACGAAACACATACACACAGGAAAAACGGAGAGAGAGAGAGAGCGAGGGAAGAAGTGTCAATATCCCTCGATAAGAAACTGTCTCGTTATACGGTAAAAAGATGGGGGATGGCGCAGAAGCCGCGGCGCGAAACGAGGGCCAACTTAATAAATTATGCATCGCTCGCCCTTCTGACATTAAGCCGGCTTCGGGCATTGTCTTCGACGGCCATTAGAAGCGCGCACTTACAACCATTGTCGGGCCGCGAGCATAACCTTTGTCTCCGATAATAAATGGCCGTCTCGTGCTGGGAACTGGTACCGGAGTCGGCCACGGTATCCATCGCTCCGACGAACGAGGAGAGGCAGAGAGAGAAAGAGAGAGATAAAAGGGGGAATCTGTTTGCGATTTTGAATAATGTAGATCGTGAAAATCCGTGTTTAACACACTGGCAAATGAACACGTTCACCCGAACGTGTTTCCCCCCTGACCAAATCACCAAATCAAACATCCCTGATCCGACACCCATTTTTCCGTGATCGTTCAATTACTCGAGGATCCCACGTTTGAATTATGGAAATCTTCTTTCTAATAGTGATAAAAAAGTATTCGTCAATTTACGCGAGGGAAAAGATGTATACGCATATCACGATCGAATCAAGTAATATTATAAAAAGGCGAATTACAAGCATTTCCGGATGGATGGGTGGAAAAGGTGGCGATGAAACGACGTGACGTCTTTATACGCGGGAAATGGCTCCTCCTCCCTCCCTCGCCCGTGGTCAATGGACGGAGGGGAACGAAGGAAGAAAAATTTTTTTTATCGTTATCCGCACGATTTGTAGATGATCGTAAACCGTATATATCCTTCCTATTTTTGCGGGTTGCCGATTGTGAAAGGGACGTACGAGCGGCAACGAGCGGCAACCTTAGGCGGCAACGAGTCCCAGGAACGAGTTTGCATTTGTTTTACAAATGGACCCGAGCACGGCGAGGGCAAGACGCGCGGCAATAAATGCCAACGTGATTTTATGGCACGATCAAATGATTTTTCGTTGCCGCGAACGACACCACGGAACAATGAGCTTCGTTTTGCCTCGCCGTTCGGAAAACAACGACCAGCGCATCGCCTCTTACCGCATCGGCAATTCCTCTTTGACAGCTCGCTCGTTTTTTCGGGGGGAGGGGAAAAAAGGGGGGAAAAAACGAGCACGACAGGTGCGGATATCGACGATCTACTTTCCTCCGTTCCATCCGACACATCGGGCAAATACATCCTCTCGATGTTTTATTTTATATTTATATGTATTATAGAATTCTTTATAAATGTTCCTTTCATAATTCGATCCGTTTTATGCAGAGAATATATATACCTTTTTAATGTTTTATTTAGAGGTACAAAATGAAAGAGAAGAAAGTAAATAAAGAAGGAATAAAAGATTACTTATGTATACGACACAGTGGCCCATATTGAGCATCTGTAGATTATGCTAAATGGCCGAGCACGAACACGAACGACGAGCCTTTACTTTGTTCCTTTTTTCTTTTAATTGAAACTATGAATGATAAAGAAAGGATCAAGATCGCGATATTATATTACGGCAAAAGGCAAGTTGACGAAACTCGCCCGTTCGTTAACGATCTCTCGAAGACGATCGCCGATGTTATGCACGTGTGTGACCCGTTTTATCCCAATATCTCGATCGATAACGATCGTGACAACCGTTATTCACGCTCAAATTCGAACGACCATTTATCATCTAATTCTACCTAATTAACGTCATCCGCTAACGTAAATAGCAAACGACACCATCGTTACTTCTGTATCTAAAAAGAGAATAACTTTTTATCTTTCTGGTTCAGATTTAAACTTTCAACTTTCTTCTATCTATTATACGTACGAATAAAATGTTTCCGCGATTTCCTTCCAAGAAGGATTATTTGAACGAGCGAGAAAAGAAAAGAAAAAGGAGAAAAGGAGGAGACAAAGAAAGACCCCTCCCCCCTCCACTTCTTCTTTTTTCTCCAACACGAGCGAAATAATCCCGAGGCCGGTACAATAATTGGTATTCGTTCGCGGTGTTGGGAACAAAAGGTGTGATGAAAAAAATATCATAACGACGATCGGTTCTTCTTTTTCGCGTCTCGAGACCGATAGTTGCCACCTGTCGGAGGTTCTCGCCGTTCTGTCCGAGCCACGGACGGACAGGCAGAAAACATTGCGATAAAAGCGCCGCGCCAAATACGGGCGAGCCGTCCGGGGACATAAAGCTTGTTTTGAGGAATCATTAGAGGTGAAATAAAATGCGGCACGGTCCCCGCGCAACCGTGTCCGGTTCGAACACGTATATAGCCTTATAGCATCGGTACCTTCCACGGCTGTCGAGGGACAAACGTGTCCCTTGTCGGCGCAGACATCACGTAAATACGACATCCGGCCGACTTACAATTTCATCCGAATTGTAACCGGGAAAATTTTCAATTTTGCCCATTTCTCTCGTTTTCTTTCTTCTGCTTCGCGCCAACGAGGATCATCGTCCTTGCGGAATTTGTGGAGGAGGGAGAATATCCGAAGCTAGGCTTTGGAGGAGGAAGAGGGGAAAAGCAATTTCTCTTTCCTCCTCCATCAACGTAACAATTTACGATTTACAATTTTCACCGCTAATTTTTCTAAATCCTAGGACACACGGGTCCTAAAAGGACTCTAGAAGGGAAGGAAGAAAATCACCGGCTCTCCATTACGCGAATAAAAGAACGAGATCCGATTACATGAGTAACACACGAGCCGACACCGTCCAACGCGCGTCAATTAAACGTGATTTTTCGTAATTAATTGGGTGGAATGGGTCGCGTGCTCGATAGGAAGGCGATAAATACCGGATGTCCCTTAAATGGGGCCCGGTTCCGATTCGTGAACGGCGGGGAGGGTCGGTTTCGAGGACGAGATTTCCGAATCCGGCTCGTTTGTATAATCGGCGGCGAGTCCCCGTGCGATTCCGTGGCGGCGGAAAAACCGCGTTGCCGGGAGCCGCGGAAAAGGCTAATGTGACGAATGAAGAAACGAGACGAACTCGTTCGCGATCGAATATGGTTTGACAGCGTGCAGTAGGGTCCGACGGGGGGAAAAACAGCGAGGGCAGGTTCCCTCGACGTTGAAAAACCCGATGAGCAGTCAAAGGAGCAACGACGTATGCGTTTTTGTTGGCGGGATGCGACAGATGGCAAAGTTTTTCTTGTCGCTCCGTCGTTTAATGCCACGCCGACTCTTTGCCCCTTTAACGGAAGTTTCGAATAAAGATTGAGTCGCCTCTAATTTTCATCGGGGACGCCGGACTGATGACAAGAGCTTACGTTAGAAAGAAAGAAAACCGCGGCATGTTATCGGCATTTGGAAAAGGAGTTGCCTCGATTTTTCTACGCGGACGGGGCAATTCGCTTTTCGCAGTTGACCGAAAAATGCCCATCCCGTTATTCCAGATTAATCGATGAACCGATCGACAAAGGATCTGGAAAATGTAGCGGCGTGTTTTTATACAAATTCATGCATTAGTTGGAATTAAGATTTCTTCATACGCTCGTATCTCACTTTCGAATATCCTATTATAACTCAATTTTCTTCCCATTTTACGAATAATACACCGATCGCCGGATACTGACGAGTCTGCTGTTTGAAACTGGAACTTAATCGAATACTTTATTCAATTTTCATTTAAAGCGTAACGAGGAAGATATATTCCTTCGCAAAATTTGCACGTTACAAATACCGCTTGCGCGAGCAATTATTGGAGGAAAGGACAAAGAGAGGAATGGTGAACGGAGATAATTGAAATAAGAGGAGGATAACCGATCACTTTTTCCCCGACGTTGGACAGAGTTTACGAGGTTAATCGAATACCCGTGTCGCGGATGGTTTAGCACCCACTCGTTAACCACCGCGGCCGTTTACTTTCTCAAGTAACGTTCCTGTTTTTTCAAACAACCCGGCTACCGGGACAAGAAATGGTTGGCCGCGATGAACAACTCGTTCCCAAGGATCAAACGTTGATTCACGAGATAAGACGAATTGTTTGCCCAAGTCCCCCCTCCTTCGATTCGCCTCTTCGAGCCCATCTTCGGTATACATTCGCCCACGCGTTCGCCTGGATAGAGCAAGATTTTTCTCTCCGATGCTGCGCGCGCAGCCGTCGAGGAAGGAAGGAATAATAAGCCGCGTGGCCTCCATCCGTGCAACCGGATGTGTTCGAGCTTGGCTGGATGATCGTGCGTAGTTGGCCAACATGGAAAGACGAATGTTCCCCCGTCGAGGTTTATGCAACGCTAGATAGATTAAATATTGCTCGTGCTCCGCGAGGATGTTCTATCTATCTACGTCTTTCTACGTGGCCACGGATGTTTGGCTTACTCGAATCGAATATCGTTCCATCCAACTTTAACAATGTTACTCGTTTACAAGGGGCGAAAAAATTTCGATGAGGTTGGATAAACCTTGTATTACGTTAAATACTATTTATTTCTTTTTTTGTGGAAGCATAATTTCACTGGATAAACTAGTGTAAACATTCTGAAAATTCGACATCGGTTCGAGAAAACTCGATGAATTTTAATTATTCGACTGTCTCTCATCTGCAAAACTTCTTTAATTAGGAAAAATTCATAAAAGGGATAGATTGAATTTAATGAAACAGGAGATACGTGTTAAATCCATGAAAATAGAAACGCAAAGCGGTCGATACCGTGGGAGAAAAGAATCCAATCAGGTGGAATAAATACATCTAGGCGTGCATCGGCCATGGAAGGTTGAATGGATCCGGAAGATCGTTTGGACGATAATTAACAAGGCATACAGAGGAGGTGGAAGCAAGCGCGAGCTAATTAATACTAAACTGGAGCTCGAGCCAATTGATCCCAGCAATGGATCTATCGAGAAAAGGTTCCAACTCTATTAAATAAGTCGGTAATTAATCGTTAATTACGATAATGGTATCGAGAATGCATAGGTCGAGATAGGTCGAGCAAAGATCCCTCTTCCATTCGTGATAGAATTAAAATTCAAAACTTTTAATTAATTTAACGTGTGTTCGAATGCGTTGTTCGTAATTATATGGACACTTAACCAGAGTCAAGCGATCGATCTGTGGATTGTAACTTCGTCAGAAAAATGATAATCATTTTGCATTACATTAATTAGTGATCGAAAAGATTGAAGATTGCCTTCTCCAAGATTGAAAGGATTTAAAAAATCCAAGAAATATCTAAAAATGTTTGGAAAATTTCTTATGCGACAAAAATCACTATGAAAATTGAAATCTTCTAAAGATCCTCCTTATGAGAAATATAAAATAAAGAGACCAATCTTTAAAATAATCCTACGAAGATTATGATTATTCTCTCACTATGTTACAGCAATTCAAATATCGATAACGATTCCGATTTTTTATAAAATAATGAAATCAAGAAATTAAATAATCATTATTTTGTAATTTCTATATGAATAAATTAAAAATATATATTAAAAATATATATGTCTTCGATTCGAAATTGAAAGAACCGAAATCATTCTCTAAAAGTTCATTTTATTATCACGTGAGATATAAAATTTTTGTTTGAACGCAGATATAAAGTATCTAAATTTAATCCACACTTTCTACCCCGCGGCGAGAAGCATTGAAAAGATTTATCTAAAGAAGAGATCGATGAGGTTATCGAAAAAGAATTACGTATTCAAGAAGAGAAATCTACTCGAGTAAAGTTGTATTTTATTAAGTTTCGAAGAATTCATCTTTTAAGCTACGTCTCGATACGTCTAGGTTCGCGCGTTTAATGAAGTTTCCCATTTTAAATCATGCGACCAGGATTATAAACAAAATGCAAATTATTGGAAAACTAACTTTTATGAAAGTGAACGAAGACCTTTATCGTCTAACACCTCCTTCTTACGATTTTAATCCTCCGTTACACTTGCGCGGATTTACAACTCTCTACACCTCCCCTCGTGATTAGAAGTATCCCCAATAATAAATCGAGTCTTCCGGCGTGAAGAAGTCCTAAACCAAAGAGCGGAGCGAGGAAGAAAACTATCGAAAAGAACTTCTAGACTCCGTTCAAACTCCATTAGTACATTTACCACGGGGGGATACGTATTTGGCATCGAAAGCGGCCGGCACTCGGTTAAAAGTGGCGGAGAAAAAGAGATGAAATCTGGAACAATGAGCAATTTTCTCTTCTTGTAAGCTGGCAACCGACTCCAAATAAGTTCTTACGCCGAAGGCCCCGGCGGGCTCGTCAGCATTTACGAGCGAGAGGTCTCGGGGTTGTTCAATGAAAACTTAGGTGTACCCGGGTAATAAATCCCGGCCCGGTGCGTAAGTAAGACAAACGCATAATAAACAACGTGGACGGCGATCGCGGAATGGCGCTGGTGTACCAGCTTCAACCGGTGACCAGCTTCCAAGTGAAAACTCGGATCGATGCGCCGGCAATAATTCAGAGGGCAACCTTTCGCTCGGAGTGGAGAAGCGTGGGATGGGGGAATGCCGTCTCGTTTCTAGAAAAACGAGATATGGTATATGAGCGGCCCGTCACATCTGGGAAATTATTGGCGCCCAAATTTGCAAACGATTCGAAACGGGATCCAGATAATTTCGTGTTTGAGCGAGAATTATCATCCCGCGTTTCACAGTGTGTATATTTCAATGAAATGATAAGGTATAGGGTGTTTCTGTTTAGAATAGAGTTGAGTAGAGTATCTCTTACGAACGTTCAGTTTGGAGGGTGGTGGGAGTAATTTTAATAATCCTTTGTGAGATGTTCACAGTGTGAATGAACGTAATATTTTCTCGGTTAAGTTGAAAGTTTTCGTGGTTAAGCAAGAAGTGATAAAATAAACAAGCAATTTTCGACTGGATTTAAGACTTTACGCGAAGTAATCGATGCTGGATTTTTCCATCATTTGAAAAGCGATGAAAGATATTTATATGGTAAATAAATTGTGACTAGTAAGAATAGAAAATGATGCAAACTTCGCACAAAAATTGAAGTGTTTGTGAGTGATTTGTGCGTGGTTTTCACATACATCGTTAATTATCGCGATATAAAAGTCATCGATAACTTGTTATCAAACTTATTATCAATTTGTTTATTCTATGCGCGATAAAATGAATATTAAAATGCCGCTATAAATATCTATACATTGAATATTGCGAATATATTCAATCAAAACGTGTTATAATATTAATGTTATCGTGAGGCGAGTTGATTAAGAAATGGTTGTCCTCTCGCGACTTGCGTCGATTATATTATAGAGGAGCGCGAACCGAAGGTTAACGAAAATATACGGTCTTTACCGATGATATTAAAATTGATTTTTCGAATATATTTGTTAACAATTTATTAATTTTTAAACTTTTTATCATTAATTCATGGATTTAATAATTTTTTACGATATTATATATAGCAATTAAAATATATTTTTACGAAATAAAGTAAAATTTATTTTCTAGTAATAATTTTCGATTTGTAACTATGTTAAAAAATTCTAAATATTATTATTTTACGCAAAAAATAATTATAAAAATAATATGTCGTTATATATATTATATATACAATCATGAATAGATTTACAGTAATCACGAATTTAATAAATTTTAAATTTTTATTTCACTTTTGGAACAATTTATTACGATAATAAATATAACAAATCGTATCATATAAAATTATGATTTATATTCTATAGTATTATTTTTCGATTTTTTGTTATTATATATATTATTATTATATTATTATATATTATTATATATTATATATATATTATATATTATATATATTTAGTAAAATATTCTTCTATTGTAATAATTAATGTATATTTACAACTTACAATTTTCTAATGATCAATAATTTAACAACTTTTGAACTTTTATTATTGATTTATAAATTCATTACGATAATAAATTGACATACTTTTCCACACTAAAAACTACATTTATATTGCTAGAGAATTATAGTGTTCCTCTTTTAATTTATATTTTTTGATATATTAATTTATTTCTTCATCTATTTATTTCTATTTTTTCCTTATCCTTCTATTATACGTTTTAATTTTATCGACTCCTTTCGATCGATCTTTTTTAATTTATTTGATATATCGTTAGTGTTAGTATTTTCAACTAAATTAGATGAAAATTTCAGCAATGGTGTTACGTGTTTCTTTCTAAAATATATCAGATATCCATCTACATGGAATTCTCGTTGCTTGTATTATAAACACAACGCGAAGATCGGTGCAGTTAAAAGAAACAAATGCTTTCCATCGGTGTAGTACAAATGTGCGTCCACACTGATCCGGGATGGTTGGCAATGCAACAATTACGACACGTTGAAAGTAGATTTCTAATAATACCGGTTGATGAACAGCATTTAAATTTAGACTTTATAGACTTACTCTCGTACAATGTATCCTCGTAGACAAACAGATTTACGCGCATACTTCATAATTAATTAATACTTCAGAATTTATTGCGCACTTAACAAGAAACATGCGTTAGAAGGATCCAAATTCGAATAAATCTCACGGTGAAAGATTAAAGAAAATGCCACAGGTTAACTTCGTGACTTTAAACATAGCTCGTGATACAAAAAAAAAAAAAAAGTTAATTCCAAAAGAATCGAATTTCACAACTTTTGTGAAATTTATTATCTCCAATCTTAAAATAAATATCTCGAAATTAATCCATCTACATCATACATAAATAAATAAATTTCTTTCCATATTTTATATAAATATGAATATGAATTCTATGATGGTTAAACAAAGAATTGTACATCCAATGAATAAAAAGATTACGATATTTTGCAAAAAAATAAACATTCTCTTGTTCATATATTGCATTACTTAGAATCTATTTTAAATTTGATATATTTCCTACAATTTAATTCTAGAATATTATATATCTGAACACTTAATTTTAACTCCATTAAAATACACCACAGACTAATGGATGTATGATATAGACGAATGGGAGGAAATTAGTATTTCTAAAATTATCAGAAAATCTTGGTTGGACAATTAAGAAACCAGACGGCGTATAAACCAAATGGTTGAAGGGATTTCATCCTTTTCAATAAATCAAACGATCGTCTCATCAGTGACAGGACGTAGAAACCGAGCCAACCACAAAAATATAAATCTTCTCGCATCCCCGTAATGGCGTTTATCTCTCACCACGTTTAATTTCGCCCCCTGTCATCCCGCTAATGGATTCCCTCCAAATTTCTGCGAAGATTTCACGGAATCGCGTCGAAATGCATCGCGGATCCTCGTCCATCGATGAGAAGAGAAAAAAAAAGATAAATCACGATCTCTATAAATCTCTTGCGTATCCCTTCGCCACTCGTAACGCTCTAAAGTATAGCTAGATCATGTTAATAGAAAAAATGAAAATTCGAAATTTCCACGAAGAATTTTATTTTCCATCCTAGCTCCACAGGATGTTAATATATTCGTGGAACAATTCAAGCAAATCGAGGCTGACAAAGTAACGATCGATTGAAATTTGCAATTGAACTTGTATTAATTATAACTCGACAGGTAAGATTGACATTTTTTGCGCTTTTCTCTTTTTTATCTCTCTAGAATCGATTCTAGAATTTCGTACGAAATCAAAGTTTTGTTGCCGCTCTTCCCTTTTCCCTTTTCCCATCTCATTCTCATTGTTTCCTTTGGCTGCGCGTTGCAACGTTTTCTCCTCATTTCGCGTGCGCTCAACGCCAGAAAAAAATTCGAGATTTACTACCACGTGGCCTAATACCACTCGCAACCAAGTGGACGATCGTACATCCTGGCAAAGCACGCCACAATTTATCGTAGAGTCGGGTCAGTGCGTACCAAGTATCTACTACCACTGCGAGCACAACCGAATCTAAACACTTGGATACGATCTGATGAGTTACGACATCTTTTCTCTATCAACGATAACTTCTCGCGCATGGAAAACGTTGATGGATTGGTCTTTCGAATCGAAGAAACGCGAGACATAACGTGGATCGAATCAGGTATTTATACATTTTGTCATTAATATTAATAAGCGTTATCTTGGGGAGATAAATTTTCGTCCAAACAAAATTTCACCCAAATCAATTCGAAATCGAATTTATACGAATGCGCAAACGTTCTACGAGTCTAAACGAAGTAGTCTGAGAACGTTTTTAAAAAATTATACGAAATATAGTTACGATTCAATCTAAGGAAAAAATCTTAGAACGAAGCCTTATATCTCAGAGGGTGCATTGACGGTGCTACTTCGAGCAGAAATCATCGTGTTCACGAGTCCATTCGCAATATTTGTAACGTAAAACGTGACAAATAGAATGTACAAGGAGAGCGAAGCGATATCATCGGGAACGACAAGCCCGATATATCCATATGTCGGCGTGCTTATCACAAAGTAAGCGACCTCCCCCTCCCCTACAAATGACTCATTTCGACCTACTCGTAGAAGTCGTTCTTCCCTCCTCCAAAAAAAAAAGTGAAGGGAAGGGAAGAAAGAAACGAAACGCGATGATGATACGCGCGAGGCGGGAATAATTCGAGGCGACACGCTTACGGAAATTGTCCAGGACGTTCCTGATCACGGAACGAGTTAAGACGAGAGTAACGCGATACCGTACGGGGAAATTTATGAATTTACAATTTTCGACCGGTATCTTTCTTCCTGCGATCCGATCGGGAAAAGAAAGAAAAGATAATAAATAAAAAAAGGAATGGAAGGGGTGAAAAAGCGATCTTTATCCTCCCCTTTTACGATCATCATCGTAGACTGCCTACGCGGCTAAACGTCCCAAGGTGGCGCGCAAGTATCCACCTTGACGGACGTCTGAATGTGCATGCGCGCAGCTGCATTTCACGCGAGACACCCACCGGCAATTATGCGCATGGTGAAACCGCGGCGACGAGGGTGAAAAAGAAATCGCGAAAGCCGGTGGAGGGAGCGCGCCAGAAGGCCGCGCATATACGTGGAAAAGACCACGACGACTATTTGTCAACGGCTGAGAGACGGCAGCGGATCTTGCCCACGGACCCTCTCCTCCTCTCCGTCTCTCCGTCTCCCTCTGGAGCCCTATGGAGCGGAGAAAAAGCGGTGGAAAGGAGAGATAGGTAGGAGGACGGGGCACGTTCTTCCCGGCGTGGATCGCGGGTACAAATCGTCGCGGTAAGATCAAAAACCCAAGCGTACGCTCGCTTTCAGTGGCGCGCCGACCGGCGGCCGGCCGGATAATCCGTCACCGTATAATTTCGTCACCGAGCGCACTACACAAAGTGCACACGGCGGCCACTTTTACCCTTCCGGAAAACGTATCCCCGTGAATAGGAAAATTTATTCATCCGTTTAAACGGTTCTGGAATCCGTTTATTTATGTTGCATCACGAGAAAGAATCCGTCCCGTCCAAAAGTTTCTCTTGTTATTATCTCGTTTCCCCTGCTTGCTCGATAGATGATAATAATAATAATAATGATAACAACAAAGCTACGTAATAAACCCGATTAGACAAGCGCGTGTAATAACAATAAAGAAACGGTTCGCTCGCGGTATATAAGTCGCGTAGGAAATTCGAATAGGCTGGCTGGAACAGCTGGGTTATATAGATTTACGATGCACCGAAAGGAAACAGCGCGACATTGCGCAACACGCGGTATGCAGCATTCCAGTTCCAGCAAGCTGTTGCCGCTCGACACCGAGTTTTATTACGCATCTGGTTGATGAAATAATAGAGGGAGAGAGAGAGAGTCGAGGGCCTAATACTTGCGTCCGGTATTTAAATATGGATACCGATCGTGACCATTGGTAACCGCGTGAGCGTGAACGAGAACCGACGTCGATACGCGATTTGCTCCGCGTTGGAAGAGAGGAAAAAAACGTAGAGAAAAAGAAAAAAAACGCGGGGTTGCCCGGCCCTCTTTCGAACCTCTTTTGCGCGCAGCCGCAATTCGAATACCACGCATTCCCTCTCCCTCCTCCCTCCCCTTCTCTGTCCCGAATATCCCTCCCCCTCCCCTCTGCCCGTGAGGCTCCAGTGGGGGAAGTAATTTTTCCAGAGGGCGGCTAAAATAACCGTTCTCTCGTTCCCTCTCGTACGTGCGAGGTTGACGAGGTGGTATCAGCCTTGCAAGGCTGCTTCTGACAAGGCGACCTCGCTCGCAGTCAAGATAGTAAAACTCGCTGTAACGTGACATTCTCGGGCGTTCGTGCATTGAACGAGTCGCGTTCGGTGTCCGGAGCCAAGTGGAGGGATATTTTGCTCTCATTTTTCATCGGGGCCGAGTATGGAATCGGGCTGGCATTGCCGGCCTCGATCATTCAGAGATTCGAAACACGCGGCAAGCTCGAACGAATATACACGAATACCTGTCTCTCTCTCTCTCTCTCTCTCTCTATGATTTCGATCTGCTGTAATACCAGCGCCAGGTTCTATTGACAGTAAACGCGGTAGAAAAATGAAAGAGTTCATTCAGCTGTCCTCATATTTCAATTGCGCGTAGCTCGGCTTTCAATGAGCCCTGCTCGATACGGATAATCGAGAGAGCGCGTATTGATAAACGATGGAATTTCCCTCTTTTAAATCCCGTTGATTTTCTAGGAAATAAATAACGAGAAATTAAATGGGGAAACGATGTCTTAAAAATATTGTTGAGCGGAGGGAGCTCAGTTGGAACGGGTGTGTTTGTTTCTCGAATTTGTTTCCGCCATGGAAATAATGGAATAACGCGACAGCAGACTCGTGTTATCTCGCTTATGAATTTCATAAGTTTCACGCGAAGATTGCCAGATTGCGACAAATAATAAGGGATCATCTCTCAGTCTGGGCTATTATCACTTTTTCCTTTTTTCCTTTCAAATACTGTTGCTTCAAATTGAGAAATTGGAGGGGGGGAGAAAACGCAAAGACGAGAAATTACGCAACTCGTATTCATCGCCTATAACGTAACGCGTTGCACCAGTGTATTTTTCATCGCAATTATATATCCTTTCCTTTGTAGTTACAGTTACAACAGGTGCTTATTTTCTTTTCTTTTTTTCGTGAGCACAAAGTATCCAGAGCTCACCAGCTTACCCAAGATATCATTCACACCGTAAACACGACTTAATTCTGCACAGTACGGTTCAAGATTCAGGGACAGATGTACCCGTCCGACACGATCGCAATTTCCATCTCTCTCCATCATCATCCCCATCTTCATCATCATCATCATCATCGTAATCATCATCATCATCATCATCATCCAGATCGGACCTCCCGGCAATGCACGTATCTCTGTTCAAGAATCTACGAAACGAGTCATGCGAACGTATGCAATACCAAGAATCGAATGTAATTGGGGGAGGCCTGGTCGCGCAATGCTCATGGCAACGAGGACGTTATGCATTATTGTCCGCATTAAACGTATCCGTAATTTCTTGGAATTACATTTACCAAAATTATATCGCATACACCATCTTATTTACAACGGACATCTGCTCCGAGGAACTCGAAGAAATCGGTTTCTTTCCCTTTTCTCCTTCGACCATCAATATTAATTACGCATAGTTATTTGTTCCACTTTTGGAATGCGGACTTCCTGTTCGTTTTCAATACACGTACGATTGCGCGAAACTCCTTGCGGCACATTTCCTACTTATTCTTCACGCCGATATGAAATTTTGTTCTTTTACATTGGAATATTATAATCTCTAAGCTTATTCGTATATACTAAGATATTAATAAAGTATTCGTAAAAATCTTATAATCGATACTTATATAAAAATATGGAATAATAAAATTATTGATCTATCTATGAAATTTACTTGCGCCAATCTAAAACTTTTAATCCAATTTTTCTATTTTCTTATATTTATTACACCGAGTTGTAAAAAAATACGATATTTTAATCGTCCCAGAACACGGACGAATAATTAATCCCGATACTAGGTCCGTTCGACTCGATTGTTCGCCGTAACGAGGAAAAGTTGCATAACCCATCGAAACTATAGTCAACAGGCACTCCCCCATTATGAAATTCCAGCTTAATAGGCTTCCGGCTAAGCGTGCCTGATCGGACCCAGCGGCCTAAATTCCATCCGATCCTGCTCTAATTATCATTCGAGTTATCCGCGAGAGTTTTTCTTTTCTTTCTTTCCCTTTTTTCTTCTTTTTGCCCACCACTCGGCTTTTTCAACCGCGACGAAGCAGGCAGAGACTAAATTCCGAAGGGAACCGGACCAAGAAGAACCGATCAGAAACCTTTACCATTCCGGACGAGGCTACGCCACGATAGACATCGCTACGTTCGATTCATTCGTATGCGTTTCGTAAAATCAATTACAAACGCTTAAACGTGTCGACTCCCGATGAGACTCGACGCAACGATGGGATTTGAAACGCTTAAAATACTCTTGGGGGCTGGCTCTCTGGAGATAGCTTTAAAAATAGAATAGAATTTTCGAAAATAGAAGACTTTCTCGAACGTGTTTATTTATCCTCCCATTAATCGATTAGTGAAAACGACGACGATGGATCAATCGGTAAAGAAGAAAAGGAGGAAAAAATCGATAGAAAGATCGAATCGTTGGTGGCGGCCTCTTTTGTTCTTTTCGCCGGCGATATGTGCAGAGCAACCTGACGACGGCATCGTGATATGCCAACTGGCGCCCACGCTCCTGCGACTTGAGACGTGTTCCTTGTGCTACCTTCCCTGGCCATGACCTGCCTCGAGCACACTCTTTAAAACCAACACCCTTTTACATCTTAACGGTGATTATACATGCTGCAGGTTCCTGGTGCACCTGGGGTGTTACTATTGCCCCAGACATATCTTACGTTTCTTTCGAATATATACATGCACGTACGTTTTCATTCAACTGGATTAATTATGATGGATCGTCCGTAAGACGAGATCGGATCGCTATAACCGGCTACGAGAAACGATTGGATCTCGGGCTGGATGGGATGTAACGATCGTCCACTGATTGAATTCATTCCTATCCGTAAACGAGCGATAATTTTCTCTAAACTCGATGACGTGTAGCAATGCGTTATATGGAAGATGCATCGTGGATGAACAGGATTCCTAATGACGATAAGATTAATAGCTTCGAAATGGTGGAAGAAAATTGATATGGAATTTATTTTTAGACGCCAAGGTGACTGTACGGTTCGAAGATTGGAAGGGAAAATTTGTCTAGAAAAATTCGTAGATGAAGAACTTTTCATAATCAAAGCGTATTGCGATTTTTACGAATAATTATTACTTCGAGGCGCAGATTATTTGGGAAAAAATCATTGTGAAATCTTCCGACCATCCAACGAATTAGCACTTTTCTTAACTAAAAGTGCAATTAGAAAGAAGAAACGATCATCGGCTCTGCAGTAGTAAATAAGGAAAGACGAGTGTCGATGTCTGACGATTGCATTCACCATCCACTGCGAGTTTCTCCCACCTCGCGCAAGCCTTACGTCATGTCCTCCTACTCTGTTAGCGGCAATTGAGCCACCTCTTCCCCGAGGAAAGTGTACCATCGTCGACCATTGGATGCCATGGAAATCAAGGCTACCAATTGGACGATACCAGGTCTCTCTAACGTTCACCTAGGAATCTCACGGAACGAATTCACAGCGCGGCACACGCGATGCACGTGCAGATGCAACCTGATGCAGCCACGATGCGTTATCGATTCGAATCTGCGACGTCACGCCTTCAAGTTGCACCAAGCGTTTATGTTAATTGCACGCGACCTTCGCTCGGGGCCGATAGCTTTCTTCGTTTCGCTTGTAAAAAAATGTGTTTGACATTCGCTTTCGCAACGGATCACGGATGGGAAAAGTTGATAAGATTACAAAGGAGAATCGAAAGGGATTTCAATTAGCGGCTGCGATTACTGTTGTTCAAAATGGCGTGGTAAAACGTGACATCAATATAATTTCGTTCCTTTTTTTTTTTAACATCAACGGATAATATCAGGAAAATAAATTAACTCATTCCTCTATGAATAATAACGGAGAGAATGTATTTCATCCTTCTTTTCACATTCAATCCCCGAAGTTTGAAATTTCTAAAAAAATTTAAATCCACGCGAATATCCGAGCAAGTATAGCGAAGTTTAATACGAAACAAAGCTTCGATGAGAGAGAGAAAGAGAGAGAGAAAAAGATTGAAATTCCGCGCGAATATTCTTAAACCGTGTATCGTAAAAACAGAAACGCGCGATGAATAATTTAAGAAACGAAGGCGAAATAAAAATTCCAACTATCTCATGGACACGTATTAATCAACGTCTCTAATTTCACGCGTGAGTGTGGACATTTCCCCAGACAACAGGATAAACAGCAAAAATAAAACTTGTGGTGGGCGTTCAAAAGAACAATTTGTCCCCCGAACTTTTCCCCTGCCCAATGCGGGGATAAACGTTCCCGAGGAGAGAGGGAAGCAGGAAATATAAGCCACGCTTGCATTACCGGGAACAAGTTATGCGATTAAGACACCGGGTGAAAATCTCGACGTGCTTCTACCATATACCGGTATTCAAAGAACCGGGACGCGAAGTCGAGTCTCTCGAAGGTATTCACTCCTATGTATATAGCCCTATATGTATGGGGACCACGCATTGCACCGATCGCGTATTCCGTGGCATCGAAGCAGTTTTTCTAGAAATTCGAGGAATGCTCGAGATCTCCGAACGAGCGGAAAGGTCCTAATTACGTAAGTGAGAATCACATTCCTCGGAGTCCGAGAGCTATCGTTATCGTTCGTTAAGATAGCCAACAATTCTCTCTCTCTCTCTCTCTCTTTCTGATGGTTAGATAGTTTCTTCGAGGGAAAAATCTCGAGTGTTGCGAAACGATTATGCGCGATTTAACTCTGGCTACTGAAACGAAAAAAAAAACGTTGCTTTGCAAATTTTCGCGTAATTTGTCGACTGGGGGCGTTGAACGCTTTTTCTCTTGCCCGTCTCGGTGAACAAGAGGAAGTGTGAATACGATTCGGAAGTAGGATTCCAGTTAGAAAGTAGCCTAGGTCACGTTGCGCCATAGAAGATAGTTTGTTCAGTTAGGATCTTAGATTCTCGCATAAGTAGGTGATTCGGATTCTTCTGCGTGCGTAGAGCCACGAAACGGTGAAATACGGAACACGAACGCGGGACGAGAGGGGAGGGGCGCGCAAAGAAACCGAGTTTACGAGATGATTGTCCTAGGGGCCCTATTCATTCGACACGGAATCTCCAAGCGGATCTCTATTGTAGATTATTGCGCCATTGTCCATTGTCGCGGCCTCCCCACGACCACGAGCTTCTTGAGCTCTTTTCTTGACGACAAAGAGAGAAAAAGAAGAGGAAAAAAAAAAAAGAGAGTCAACGACGAATCAAGGCGAAGAGAAAACGAAAACGCGCGGAGGGAACGAATTTTTTCCACCATGAAAATGAAAGAATTTGACGTAATTTAATTTATTATCACGGATATTTTGCTCGAATCGTACGTTATTACACGTTTTTTCTATTTTATTTGCAACAATTTTATTCGCAACAATGCGCGAGAATTACGTAACCGTCGATGAAACAAACACGAAAGGAAGCATTTACCTAGAAATCTACGATCTCAAATTCATTAAATTGTAAATTCCAGCAATTCCAGTAATTAGTCGGACGCAAAAAATATTTGATTCCAAATCCGAGCTCGAGCGTTTTCATTGGAATTCATTTAAAAACTGTAAAAGGGAAATGATACCGAACGTAATTCCTCCAAGATTAAAAAAAATTTTCGTTCAACCGCGTTTAATCAAAGGAAAATGGTCGTGCATAATTTAATCGTGTTAATTCGTACAAAATATACAAAAAGCTAGGAGTAACGAGTACTGTGGATCAACGATGCAAATCGATCGATCCACTCTCGATCAGCACCTGCGCGTGGGTACACGCGATTACATATGTATAACTTCGACGAAAAGCAATCATTGGCATCGTATTTTAGATTTTATCGAGAGAATATTCTACCCACGATATCCCGATCATACGAAGAGAGGCAATTATTAGTAACTTGAGCAAATTGTTGTCGTAATTCACTTTAATGGCTACACGTATAGTTAATGATCCAAGATGCTATCAGACGCTTTTACGCGTTTAAGGTAATCAACGGCGAAATTTTTTTACTTACTTTTATATGCAAATTTTATTTTATTATTATCATAATAAATTATGCAATCCATGAAATAATAATAACTCTATATAAAATAATTCAAAATTTTTATACGAAGGATTATAGATATGATACTTGTCGTTGAAAGAATAAAACAAAAGAAAACGACCAAAGTTCCTCCGATAGTAAAAATTTAATCAGATATTTATCATTCGGAGTAAATTCACTCCGATTTCTACCATCAGTTTAATTATATATCTAATTCTCTTAGACCGGCCAACCATATTCCAACGAATACTTCGAATTACCGAATTCGTTCATCTTTTCCAATCCAGCTAGGATAGCTAAGATTCCAAACAATCGCGGAAATCGATGTAATCAAAGTATCCATCGGATAAGGAATCAACGAAAGTGCACGGAGAGCGCATGGAGAGGTCTCGACAACGGCATAATTCGCATGCTTCACTCATGGTACACGGACATATATCCACGGTAATTCGAGAAACATAACTCAAGTCCCGGTGGAACGCTACATCACGGCCACCAGTTTCTTGGCAGATATCGCCGCGGTGCACCGTGTCGGCTTCCCTTTGCTACTTTACCCGTCTTTTTCCTTTTATCCCTTCTCACCCGCCTTGTCAACCAAGTTCTACCCCTTCTGTGCTAGATTAACCGACTGTGATGACTTTTCATCGCGATATATGTTCCCCAACTTCCTCTGTATCCGCGTAAATCGATATCGAAAATTGTTTCATCAGAATTGATTCGAAGTATTGTACAAAATTATAATGTTATGTATTAACGAATTACAAATTTAGAAATTAAAAAGTAAATAAGCATTCTTATGTGTATTATTTTAAAATGGATATACATAGTAGTGTTGGATCTATCGTGTTAAAGCATCTGGAAAAGATCCATTGATGCTTATTTACAAATTTGCTATGGCTTATAAAATGTTAATTTTGAATCGATAATCATTCAAGTTCATACTTTAAATCTTTTTTTCCTAAATTAATATTCGCAGATGATCAATGATTAAGATTTGAATCAAAATATATTGTGTAAAAGTTTACAGTTGTATTGATTTAGATATATTTAGATATATCTCATAATCAAATCTTATAATACTTCATTCCTGCGAAATGAAGTTATGAAAATAATTGATTTTTAACTTTTGAATGTCATTTTTTAATACAAGATTTAATTCAATACGACAATTTTTATAGTAATATTTCAGTTTAAACATGCAATGTTTATGGTAATATTTAATAATATTAATTAATTAATTAAGAATTTATTATTAAAAAAAATACGAGTTATCATGTAAGTGAATATCAACGGCGATGGTAACACTTTGTTACCAAAACTGGTAACATCTGTCGACAATTTTCTGATGCTTGTCTCAATACAGAAAAGAACACATGTAATATTATGCTATTCTAAATATATACGAAATAGCGTGTTCATATATGCTAATCGGTTCACGAACGGACGCAACCCTTGCACAGTCTTGTGAAAAATAAGTGAAGTGAAAAATAATTCTCGATGAAAATGGCGAACGTCTATATTTTATCTAAAATTTAATCTATGCTTAATGAATTAATTCCATGTATTCTACAAGCATATCTCGTGATATATTATAATAAAAAAAATATCAAAGTATGCCCTATGAAAGTATAATTTATCATTCGAACTTATCTTATATATTTATTATTCTTATTTTATAAAATGAAAATAGATCGCGTTAAATTATTTAAAGATTTTGTTTTTCTTTTAGATTTTTACCTTTTTTTGTTCATAATTTTTTTCTATCAATATACTTTTAATTTTATACAATTAAGATCTTAAGAAAAAGCATCGTAATTACGATAAAATAATATTTAAAGATTATTGTATAGAACATGATATAAAAATATATATTGTTATGAATCTAATCTATTCAAATATAAAATTAATAATAAACAATTATTATATACTTGTGTGCTTATGTGTTTACACAATATAATAACAAATCTAATCACATAAAAATAAATAACGATTTTAACCTTTGATATATTTATAAATATGATTCCATTTAACATACAATGAAAAAAAATAATACAATCTAAACTTACCTTATTGATCCATTGTCCTTATGTTTGCCGATGAAAAAGGTTGTCACGCCATCAACTATCTGATTTGCCCACGGTGGTTTGACCCAGATCAAGTGCTTAAAATGACCGGCGTACGCAGCGGGTAATATCCAGTTTTCGATGCTAATTTCACTATTAACAGAGACATTTAATATTTCAAAAATGATTGAAATTTAAATATAAAAAAATAATTTAAAATTAATTTATAAATGATTAGACGAATTTATTTTTTACAAAATAATATTAATATAACAAATATATTAATAATTAAAATAATTAAATTAAATTAAAGCATTTTTTTTAAATAAAACTAACTTTGAAATATTCTCATCTTCATTACTTACATTAGATTTTTCTTAATATACATCTAATATTTTATTTAATATTTTCTTTGTATTTAAACATTATCCTGAAAAATATATTTATTTTCGTATATTAATATATAATTTATAAATAAATAATATTTTAAATGAAAAAAAATACGCAAAAATATGAAATAAAAAATTGTAAAGAATATATAAATAAATTATATTTATTTATATATGCTCAAACGAATTAATTTAACATTTAATTTAATTTAATTCAATTCGAAATTAATATTTAAGAATAAAATATATTGTTCTTAATAATCTTCAATTATCTTCAATTAATCAATAATATGAATTGTAATAATAAGAAATTTTAAATACCTAAATAATTGATTTTTATCCCATACGGTGTTTGCCAACATTGTTTTCGGTATAAGCATATCAGGATGTGAATCTAAATGCACAAATGCATTTCCTTCAAATGGAAGATGTTTCGATCCCAAACATCGATAAATGAACGATAAAACCTAACAAAAACAGCGTAAAATTTTATTTAAAAAGTCAAATATATTATCATTTGAATTTAATACAATCCGATTCTAATTTTCAACGCTTCTTGATCACGTGATCAATTCGTCATTGGTAGTTGAAGCGCTTGTAGCGCCTCTAGTGTACTAACAAGCAAATTTAGAGAGAACAAGTTGCGATGTAAACAAACTAGAAAGACGTTAATCATTTGTTTCTCACCTCATCATGGTCCTCTACTATATGAATCGGGATTCTTTTGAAATATTTTCTAGAGAATGACATGTTTCTTTCCAAAAACTAAATCTGTCCAAAAGATGAATTTAATCTACAAAACACAATTATGATAGATTTAATAATTAATACCATACAACATTCGCGAACGCGATTAAAAGACTCCTTCACGCGAAAGCACGTGGTAACCGACTGAAGTATACTAGGCGGGCTGCTCAAACGATTATTTTGCGAATAAAGGACGGACATAACAAGCGCGTACCCCAAATTCTCACGAGACGAGTTTCGTAAGGTGTTTTTTTTTCTTCTCGTTCCCCTTAAAGAAACGCCTTAGAAACCTGATCCCTTTAACTCACAATCAGTATATGACACTCAAATAAATAAAATTTTTAAATATTTTTTTATGAATTTTAATTAATTTTTATTTAATTGACATATATATTCATTATATTAACGTTTTTTTATATAATTAAAATCAATGATAAATAAATAATTATATTTAATGTTTTTAAAAAAAGTATAATTTCATTAAAATATATAAATTTAATTCAACATAAAGAATAATAAAATTTTTTTTTTTTTTACTCATAAATATTTTAAAAATATTAGATTATTATATAAATTTACATAAAATAAAAAAGTACATTAAATTAATATAACATAAATTAATAATAATATAAATAAATAAAACATTTAAACAATATATATTTTACAAACTTTATTATAAAATAATATAATAACTATATACAAATATATATGTCAATACATATACATAAAAACTATGTTTTTCAAAAATGAAAATTTTAAATATATTTTTATAAGTAACAATTTTTATATAAGAATTATCACATTCTCATCGTTTTTATCTTAAATTAATATAATATAATATAAATACTGAATAAATTGCATAATAATATTTATTTAGATTATTATGATATAATTTGATATTATTATATATATAATTTACATTAAGATATAATGTTTTTAATCTTTTTTTTTTATACAATATAATTTTAATTTATAAATTGTTTTCGATTAATCACGAATTTATTATTTAAAAATCAAAAAGCACCAAAAGATATTATTTATTTATTTTATTTTACTATCTTCAATTATGATTTTGCATTGAATTACAAAGCATTTCAGAATTATAAAGTTCTAAATGCAATCGATTTGTTTCCGTTCTTAGTGAAAATAAAAATTGATCAATTTCCATTTCATTAATATTTTTACTTAAAAAATGATAAGAATTAAGTGCATTCTCTGAAAAAATACAATTTGACGAATGTCTGGAAATATTAGACATATAATTATAAACAGGAGTATGACATTGTATATTTACCGGTTTTTCTAATTTTTCTTGTTTTATGTGATTAATCTTACAAATATTAATTGTTGGAATTTCATTGTCTG
Source organism: Apis cerana (assembly GCF_029169275.1). Classification (NCBI taxonomy): domain Eukaryota; kingdom Metazoa; phylum Arthropoda; class Insecta; order Hymenoptera; family Apidae; genus Apis; species Apis cerana. The sequence continues at coordinate 9,338,210 of NC_083858.1, read as the reverse complement.
AATGTATTTGAGATACATTTTTTATCAAAGATGTAGAATTATGTAAACTATGTTTTGGATATTCATAAAATTTAGAAACAGAACTAGAGTTTTGTAATATATCTACACATGAATCTTGACAATTAGATAATATATATTCTGTATTTTTAATATTTTTTGTACATAAATTTGTTTTGTTTGCTTTTATTAAAGATAAATTTAAATAATCTGTCATTGAACTGGATGATAAATCTAATTGTATCTGTGGTTTAAATTCTTTTTCATATATGTTGTTATTATCAAGTAATCTATTAGCTTCATTACATTGCATATTATTTGAATGAAGTGTGGTTATTTTATGTAAAAATTTTTCTTTGTCTTTAGTACTATTTTCTTGTTTCTGAATCTTCTTTCGTTTATAAAATTTATTTTTTGTATATATTTTTTTATTGGATCTATGTTGCTTAACAATATCATTTTCACTAGAAAAAGCACTTGAAACACTGCTACGAGAATTATAACTTTCAGAACTTTTAAATTTTTGTACTTTAAATAAATCATTCAAACCTAATTCAACTGATATTGAATTATCAGAATTAGAATTATCAGAATTATAATTGGTAATTATTTTGTCCCACTTATCATCAATTACGTTTTCTTTTTCTGTAGAATTACTTATATTTTGAGTATCAAATAATGAATCATCTAAAACATCCTGTACATTAGTAATATTTTCATCTTGATTTGTGTCATTGTAATGTCTTAATAACTTGACTTTCTCTTCTGTATATTTATTTTTATTTGATTCTTTGTTTTCTAATTCATTTTGTATTGCCATCAATAATTCATCAAATGAAGAGTTTTTCAAAGTTTCTAATTTTTGTATCAAATTAAATTTTTTAGTTTCATCAATGAATGCTACTAAACTTGATATTTGCAATAAATTTTCTCTAACACAAGGATTTGAATATAAATATTCTAATGCATTATGATAATATTTCATATCTGTTTTAGAAATCATAAGATTTGGCATATATGAATCTAATTTAAGAGGAAATGGAAAATATGCATTAAACTTCTCTCCAGATTTTCGATTATAACTTTTGAAATTTTCTATTTCTTTGTACATTTCTATTATATTTTCATCTAAAGAAGTTGTAAAATATAAATAAGTATCATTAATTTCATTATCGTTACGTATTTCTGGATAAATACACAAGAGAGCTTGTTTTTGTATTTTATAAAATATTTTAATCATTTCAATATGTTTTTGATATATAAATTTTTGAATAGATTCTTTTATAAATTTCATTGTATTATTTAATAATTTAATTTCAAAATCGAGTTTTTCTTTCCAATTAAATGCTTCTTTTAATAATATTTCTTCATCATTTGAATTTACTTCATCATAAAATGTATTAAAATTTTCTATGTTTGAAAGACAAAGATTTAATTCTTCTAAAATAAAAGCATTTGCTTTATCTTGAACATTATTTGATTCAATTATATTACTATTTCCAATGTGATGAATTTTTTGTGTTGAATCTAATTGATGTATTTTATCATGAATAATATTAGAAATTCCATTTTCCGAATACACATCAGTATTTATATAATTATAACATAAAGAAATTTCTTTTATATTTTTGCTGTGAAAATTATATTTTACACGCTCAATAATCATATCAATATTAGATTCTGATATATCATCTTGTACATTTGATAAATCAACTTCAAATATTACATTTTCGTTATGTTTTTGCCAGTTAGAAGAATTATTTATCGGAAAATTTAATGTAAAAATATGTATAACTTTAGGTTTAGATAAATTATATGATATAGTAGTTATATTCTCTTTTTTATCTTCTTTAATAAATTGAAATTCATCTATTAAATTAGTACTTGGCACAAATAGAGAACTAACTTTTATTTTATTTTGTACATTAGGCATATTTTTTAAATGAGAAAGATTATATAAATTATTAACATTTTTAATTATATTATTGTCCATTTCTTCTACATTAGAAAATTGCATCCTATTTACAACTTCCTTATTTACATCAGTTGTCTTACTAACTTCTGATTTTACATTATTTAATGAATTAACACTAGTTATAGATAAATCACTTATAGTTTTAATGACAGGTTTAATGTCAAAATGATTTTCATCATTAATATTAGATTTTGCATAAAATTTTTCAAATTCTGTAATGGAAGTAGCCCAAATATTATTTGGATAATTTAATGGAAGTTTCAATAGATAAAAATTTGAACCTCCGACAGAAGTTAGTAATTGTTTTAATGTTTCTATTTCATTTTCTGCAATTATTGTTATAGAGATACCATAAGATCCATAACGGCCAGCTCTTCCTATTCTATGCAAATATGTTGGAGCATCTGTAGGTAAATCAAGATTTACAACTAAATTTACATTATCTGCATCTATACCTCTTGCAGTTAAATCAGTTGTTAACATTATTTTGCATTTAAAAGTTTTTAATTTATTAATCGCCTCAAGTCTTTTATTCATGTTTTGATTTCCAGCAATAAAAGTTGCTGTAAAACCTATAGAATTAATCTTGTTACATACAGATTGAGCTCTGTAAATAATTATATATTTTTAATATAAATGCAATACATTATTATATAATAGATTATAAATAAAAAAAATAAGAAAAATAAAAATATTTACCTTGATTGATAATTTGAAAAAACTAAGCTTTGTTTAAATGGAACTTTATTAAATATTTTTATTAATTCATCTACTTTTATTTGAACCTAAAATTTAATATTTATATAATTATTTTAATATATCAAATTAGTCTACAAATTAATTATATATTTATCATTTATTTTATACTATTTTTTGCTATTTTATTGATAATTTTTTAATATTATCTTTAAAAAAAAAATTAAAAAATAAAGTTTAACATATGCATATAATAAGTTTAACACAAAATGCATATAAATTTATAAAATGATCTGATATTATATAATTATATAAAATATAAAGATTTCACCTGTTTCATAGCATTTGGATGAGAAGGAACAATTGTTACAAATTGTCTAAGTCCAATAAGAATTGGTTCATTATTGTTTGGAGATACTAAAACAGGAGAACACATGTATGTCTGTAAAAATATTTCTAAATCTCCTGGATAAGTAGCACTTGATGCTATAACTTGTTTACTTAATGGTAATTTTGAAAAGATGTAGCTGAAAATCATTTATATTTTAAATATTTTTATATTTTTGATTTACTTCAATATAAATATTATTATACAAACTTAATATCTTTTTGAAAACTTGTTTCCATTAATTTGTCTGCTTCATCTAGAACAAATAATCTAACATTTTCAACTTTTAAAAATCCTTTATCAATTAAATGTCTAATCCTCCCTGGAGCACCAACAGCTATCTGACAGTTGTTTACTTTTTTCTTATCATTCTCTATAGCTAATCCTCCTATAAATACTTCAACTTTTAAATCTGAAATAAAAAAATTTTCATTTTATAAACATTATTTATTATTTATTAAAAAAAAAAAAGTTTAATTGAAAATTTTTTTTAACCTTTTATTTCACAACCAACAGATGAAAAAACTTGTGCAATTTGAACAGCAATTTCTCTAGTAGGTGCTAATATTAATACTTGTACAGATGATATATCTATATCAATCATTTCAAGCGATATTATACAAAATACTAAAGTTTTTCCAGTGCCTGATTTAGCACGCATTATTAAATCTATAATTAAAATTTAAATTTATAATATAAATCTTGTAAAAAATTAAAATATAGATTATATTATATTTATATTAATATTATATTTATATAAATATAGATTATATTATATAAAATAAACAAAAATTATATATACCAAAACCGCATCTTCCTAATGGAATTGCTTTTAGTTGAATAGGTGAAGGTCTTTGGAAACCACAAACAGATAATCCATCCAAAATTTTTTGAGAAAATCCCATTTGAAAAAATGTAACATCATCTTGTATTTTAATATCCTTTGTTCGTGGTTTTTTATTTATATCATGTGCAATAATGTGAGACATTCTTTTCTGTTCTTTCTTGTAATTCAATTATAAAAATAATTTTTAAAATTAATTTTGTTATTAATTATGTTATTGTTATTACATAAATTTAATAATATAATATTAAATTATATTAAATTAAGCTATTTATAATTATAAAATTATAAATTATTTTTTAACATTATATTATTTTAATTATTCATATATATATATATATATATATATATATATATACAATATTTGTATTAAATCAATTAATATATAAAGAATTTTATATATTACCCAATAAGTATAAATATAATATTTTAATATTATAATCTAATAAATTATAATCTAATATTATAAAATAATATAAAATAATCTTCATTAATATCTTTATAATATTATAATATATGTAACAACTAACATTTAATAATAATTAAAATTATGATTTTTATTTATATATTAATAAAACAAAAAATATTATTTACAATATTACAACAAAAAATGTATACTTACTTAACTATGTAAAGTTATTATTGAACCGGCTTCTGTTTATAACAGAAACAGGTTATGAATTTTTTTGAATTATTATGTATATACCATATTTTATGAAAATTGAATTTAAGTATTAGAATTTTATTTTTCTATTCGTTACTCAATTTAATTTATTCTCCAATCAATTTATGTATATTGGACAAATAAAATTCAAACTATAGTGAACTTTTTTAGTGTACACTCTATAGTATATTCTCAGTATTAATGGTGAATCTATAGTTATGATGAATGTAAATAATAATTTATTTAATATAAAAATTGTGAAAACACAACATAAATTTACGTTTTAAGTAATTTTATTAAATAACAAAATATGGGTCGTCGTTCAATAAATACCACAAAAAGTGGGAAATATATGAATCCCACTGATCAAGCACGTTAGTAAATAACATAACCTAAAAATTTATTCTTTAAAATTATAAATTACTAAATTATAATTTATTATTTACGAATTTATTATAGGTAAAGAAGCACGTAAAAAGGAATTAAAGAAAAACAAAAAACAGAGACAGTTAGTACGTGCTGCTGTTTTAAAAGGCAAAGATCCTGCTCAAATTATTGAAGAAATGGAAAAAATAGATCAAATGGGTTAGCAAAATATTTAATATTTTATATATCTAGAAATATTAATTATTATTAAATATATAATATATAATATAATGTATATAAAAAAATTAAAATTTTAAATAATTTTTAGAATATAATGTTATGCAGCCACCACCTCTTAATGAGAAAGTATTGAAAGATAAACGGAAGAAATTAAAGGAGACTTTAGACCGTGTCTTAAAAATGTATGTAAGTACTTCCTATATAATAGCTATATATTTGCTACAAAAATTATTGGTAAGATGAAATCAATATTGATAATTAATATATTTTAAAATATATATATTATTTTTACTTTTGTTTCTTTGTAGGCAAAAGATGATCAAGAAAAATGGGCTGAATTAAAAGAACAATTAATCCAATATGAACGTAGAAGAATAGATTTAGTTTCTTATTTTGAAGCTGTAAGACATGCACAACAAGTACAAGTTGATGAAATTCCATTACCATCAGCTGGTAATGATATATCTCGAATGTATTCAGGTATTTAATAATATTTATGATATTATGATATTATTTACAATGTAAAATTTTGAGTACTGCATATAAAATATATTTTCAGGTTCCTTAACTTCTCAAATACCTTTACCAGATATGCCACAACCACCAGCACATATGTATCCTCCTCATCCACATTACATACCACAACATCATCCTCTTATGAACATACCAATTCCACCAAGCATTTTAAAAAAAACAAGTGCATATGCAACATCTTCTTCTATACCAACATTAGCACCTAATAAGGAACCACCTGGTGTACCACCTTTTCCTCCTCCTGATTTATCAAGTGATGATGAAGATACATCTGAGAAGGTATTTAAATTTATTCAAAATCAATTAATATATATTTTTTATTTTTATATATATATTATATTTATTATACTATATAATATTTTATATATATACATTATTAAGTAATCATATAATTATACATAGTCTAAAGAATCAGCACCAAAATCAAGAACAATTCGATTTGCGGATGACAAAGAAGATAGCAAACAAGAATCAGAAAATAAAGATAAAGATGCTGATAAAGAAAAAGAAAAAGAAAGAGACATATCTAAAGTAAAACCGACTACTTTACAACAGAAAATGTTAGCCATGGCAGGACAAGATATTGACCAATTTATGCGTGAAATGGAAGTTGTTCATAAAAAACGAGAAACCGAACGAGCTCAAGATTTAAATGCTCGATTATCATTACTTGAAGCAGAAAATGAACCTAATTCAAAATCTAATAACAAATCTGTTAATAATAAAACGGAAGAAGAAGATCTAGAACCACCAGGAGCATCGGATCATTCATCAAACCATAATCAACATACATCGCATTCTCATTCTCAGCATACACAACCACATACAATGCCTCCTATGGGATTACCACCTCCTCCTTTAATGTATAGACCTCCACCACCACCATTACATTTAAGAATGCCTCCACCACCTCCTCCTCGTATTGGACTTCGTTTACCTCCTGGTAAGAATAAATTATTTAATAATTTATCAAAATATTTATTATTATTATTTATGTAATATAATATACAATATAGCTACATCTATCTATATAACTATATTGTATATGAAAATTATTAAAATAATATAAATATAAATATTTAGAAATCTTTTCTTTAAATATTTATTATTAAAGATAAAAATGGTGTTATAAAAAAAAGAAAATAAAGTGATAAAATATAATACAAAATATCAAAATATTAATTAAAATTTAATTATTTATAGGTCCACCACCAGGAATGCCAAGAATGTTAAGACCTGGTCCACCAAGTATGCCTAGAATGCCTCCTCCACAAATGCAAATGCCAAATTTATCAAATATGACAAACATAGGAAATCCTCAATTGCAGACACAATCTGGAACAGGATCACAACCTAAAACACCTAATGTACTTTCTGCTGCACCACAATTAATTAATAGAAAAGATAAAGATGGTAAATGTACTACAACTATTGAAGCAAAACCACAAATTAGAAATTTAGCAGCTGATGTTACAAGATTTTTACCTACCTCTCTTCGTGTGAAAAGAGATGATAAGAAAAAACCAAGCACTCTATCAAGACTTTCAGAAAGGATACCAGAAACACAACCAGTACGAACTACTCAACCTAAAACAAAAGATGATGCATATATGCAATTTATGCAAGAAATGGAAGGATTACTTTAAATTTATAATATTTTATAATACAATTTTTCTGAATAGCAAAAAGTTAAATCTTGTAAAATATGTTACAATATATTATTGGTATAATTAAATAACTGATGATGTATATATATTTTTTTTTTTAATTTTAAATCCTTTAAATTTATAAATGTTTCTTTATTACATAATATAAATTTACATAAACTATTGTTTGTAAAACTAATTAAAAAATTTTTATTGAAAAATTCTAATGTATTTTGTAATAATTAATAATTAATATTAATAATTTTAACAATTAGTAAATAAAAGAATTTCTTTAAAATATCTTACTTACATTTAACATAAAAATATTGATAAAAATTATAATACAAAAAAATTAGAGCCTAATGTAATAATATATTTCTAATATCATATAAAATTTTTTTTATTTATTTTTATTATATAGTTTTTTTCTATAATTTTTTTCTATAAATTTTGTCAATATTTCTATGATGAAATAAAAAATTCAATTGTTTCATATTTCTATTATAATTTTGTAACAATTTATGAATATATATTCATAAATTCTTCAATAATATCTTATTTTATTTTATCTTATTTTTATTCATAAAATATACTACTAAAATTTTATAGAAAAAAATATAAAATAGGACTTCCTGTATGTTTTAAAATACAAATAATATTTATTTAAATTTATAGAAAAAATAATTATGTAAAAATTTATTTTTTTTAACAGTATAAAATGAAAACTTTTATTACTTAATTTTAAAAAATTATGAAGAAAACAAATAATAACTGCGAAGGAATATGTTCTAATTAAATTTATGAAATTTTCGTTATTAAAGCATGCGCTTAATGGTCAATATGGCAGACTTGTCATTTCCGACAACAGCAAAAACGTCATTTCCTACTTCTGTATAACGAGATAGAAAGTCATTTCTAATTTATGAGTTAGAAGTAATAATACTTATAAGTGTTTTATATAAATTAATTTTACTCTATATTTAAAAATTAAATGAAATGTAAAAAAATATTTATATGTTCTAAACTTGATTATATCTGAAATAATTTAACTTAAAGAAACTTCAGCATGTATACAAGAAGCAGACAGAGTCAAGGCTATGCCAATAGTAAGTTACTTTAAATAATTTTAAAAGAAAAATCAAATTATTTCGAACACATATATATTTTATATTTACATTCTAACATAGTAAATATGTTCATTTATGTTTCATATTTTTAATACTCAAAAATGTAAATAGTTTTAATAAAAAAAATCGATATCTATATACCGGCTTATAAAGAATGGCGTCCTAAAATGGATATTTTGGCATAATTATATTTATATTATACTTTTTTAATGATAAAAATAATTTTTTAATATATATATATATATATATTATTTAGAAATATATGTGTACATATATATATATATATATATACATGTATATCTATATATATAGATTTATTTCTATATTTTTATTTCTTACGTCAATTTAAACATAAATTTTAAAATTATATATATATTAATTTTATTATAACTTACTTTAATAATTAATATTAGTAATTTTCTTAATTATATTACAGTGAGAAACCAAAATAGTTCAAATGTGGGATATCAAGGTCAAAGCACTGTAAGTTTCTTATTTTTTATGCTATTTTATTTATAATTTAATGACATAATTTTTTCTTAATAATTATAAGAAATACATATATCTTTTAAAAATCATTAAGAAAATTAAGAAAATTCAAATGAAAATATGTGTAAAAATATATTGTATTTTAATATATGGTCATAGTAAATAAATAATAACATATATGTTATTTTAATTAAATAAATTTATAAAATTATTTTCGATAATTCTGTAATTTACAAATAAAATATACATCATATAATAAAACATTAAAAATAATATATTTTAAAAAATGAATTTAAAAATATTCATTTATGAAAATTTGAATGGTTCAAAAATAAAATTATTTTATTTTTTCTAATTATTTTGTTTTAATAGATATATTAAAGATAATATAAATTTTTTATATTTGGTTTACATATTTAGTATATATATATATATATATAGCATATACATGAAAGATATGTAATTATAATGTAAAGTATTAATATTTGAAATTTTAAAAATAGATTAAAATAATTTATATTATTTTTAAAAAAAATTCTGCTTTTCGTATTTTTGCAATATAAGATACATTTACATTTGATAATATACATATTCAAAATATTTAAATGAAATAGATAGAAAATTTAAAGAATGATTTTAGAGATTAAAATAAATATTAATATATTTATAAATATTAATATAATATATAAAAATTAATATTTTAGAAAATATTCATTAAAGTTTCTTTTTTCAAATTATAAGCTATTTAATTTTGCAATAGATAAAGTGAGATAACAGTAAAGTAAATGTGTTTCTTTCTCTATCATGCTTTATTTTTATTTCATTTTATCTAATATAATTAAATTTATTATAAATTTAAAAAATTCTTCTTCTTAGAAAATTTTTGAATTTAATTTTTTTTGTTTGTTTTGATTTTTAAGATCTTTTTTTAAATTTTCCATATTATCTAAACACTCATGGAGAAAGTATTTTTTAAATTTAATATTTTATATATGTATATTCATATAGCTGATAATCATAGTAATGTAAGTTATATACAAAATATTTTGATAAATTTATATTTGTAACTTGATATTTAAAGAATAAACAATTTTTTGGGTGTTATAATTTAGTATATTTAAATAATTTATATTATAATTTAAAATATGAAAATATAACATAGTTTTATTGTTTGGATTTATATTATTATAATACAATATTTTATATTATTATATAATACTTTAATTCATGTACCAATATATAAATTAGTTTTAAGAATATAAAGATATATACTATATAGGTATGTAATAATATCATTTTGTATATGTATCAGAAATTTTCTCACAAAATACTTATATGTATAAAATACATATATGTATATAAATATATATATTATAAAATTATTAATCATATATTTTTTCTAATAATCAAAGTATTTAATACTTTACTGTTTTTCTTAATTATTTTTTGAATGAAATCTTATAATCTAAATAATAATATGAATAAAAGTAAATAAGTAAGAATAGAATAAAAATAAACTTTGTTAATTTAAATGAATCATTCATCTTTAAGTATTTTTTAATGAAATATATAATAATAAAACATACATGTTATAAAATTAATTATTCAAAATATTTAAAATTAAAAATATTAATTATCTCTTGGAAACATTATATTTTATACTGAAAAATATTATGAAACATATTTAGTTTTCTGTTTCAAAAAAAAAAAAAAGAAAGCATTAGAAATATTTTAGATTCATCACAATTATAATGTATTGTTCTTCCATTTGTTGTTTCCAATATTCCATCCATTTGCATGTACTAATTAGTGGTCCCTACTTTCCCCTCCCCTGCAATGCAGGAAATAGTAGCTATACAACAATACCGAGGAGGTCTATTCAGCCAGGGACTAGTTCGTCAGTTACCCACATAGCATAGCCTCCATAGGCCATATTTTTAATAACATACTGAACTGATGTTTAAATGATGTAGAAATGATTATGATTTTTAATAAATATTTTATAATAGACTCATTAATTTGTATAATATATATATAAATATATCACATTTTTTCAAATATTAATGTTTAATTTAGAAAAAATTATTCAGTTTTATATTTTTTTAATATTATTATTTGTTAAATTTTAATTAAATAATTAGTTTAAGTATTTGTTTTTCATACATTGTAAATTGCTGTGGATATATTATATGTTATAGATTAATATTAATTATAAAACATATTAATTTAACTCTTTCATTTTTAAATTATTTTACTATGATAAAAATTTTACATAATAAATGAAAATATAAATATTTCAATAATTAAAGATTTTTAAAAAAACAATAGAATTTATAATTTTATGTATAAAAATTTTAGATATAAAATACATATAAAATACTTCTGCTGAAAATGATATTTTATATTTCATAATTCTATATATATCCATAAAATTATTATAAAAAGAATGAGAGAGTTAAACTTAAAAATCTTTATTTTTTTTTTTTTTTTATGTTATACAATCTTTTTTCTTTGTTATATATAAACTCAGTTCAGTTATATATAAAGAAATATTGGCCATAGAAGAAATTTGGTTGGTATGAATTATGAGGGTAGCATTAGATTGCTTTCAAATGCATATGCGATGCTAGACCTTGGTGGGATAGCACAACCGTACAGGTTCCTTGTGTAGCGGCGACCCACCCTATGTTTTGCAGTACAATCAGCAAGGCAGTTTTCAAGGAACACAATCTTCTCCAAATCAGCAAAATAATTACAAACAAGGAAGTGCACAAAATTCACAATCATTTAAACCGCAGCAACAGCAGCAACAACCTCAAATACAACAAGTAGCAGCAAGGAACTTACAACAAGGGAAACCTCAACAGCCACAGGTGCAACCAGCAACATTAAGGAATTTGCAACAAGGGAAATCTCAACCACAGCAACAATTACCACAATCACAAATTAAGCAACCTCAACAATCAATTACAAATTCTTCTCAACCTCAATCTCAGCCACAACCTCAATCTCAATCCCAATCACAATCTCAATCTCAATCTCAATCACAGCCTCAATCACAATCTCAATCTCAGCCTCAACCTCAACGGTTAAAACCAATTTTAAAACAACCTTCTCAACAACAAAATGCAGCAGTTGCACAAAATAATCCTATTTCATCATCTCAATCATTAGTTTCCACTCCAACATCTCCTTTAACAACTAATTCTAATCCTACACTGCCAAGTAATATATGTGAAGTAAAAAATGAAAATCAAGTGCCTGAAAATACAGATATGGAAATACAAGAACAACATCCAAGATGGAGGCGTAAGGCACCTGGATGTAAGTATCTAATATGATCAATAAGTATATAGCAAATTTAAGTTGAATTTTTTAAATTAATTCAAAAATTTGTTTTGAAAAAAAAATAATTATATAAATTATTTAAAAATATAAAAGAAATATTTACAGAATATAATTATTATTCAAATAATGATGATAATTCACTGCGCAAATTTGAAGATTAGAATTAGTGCTCCAGTAACTTATTGTTGAATTGTGGAATATTAATAATCATTGTGAATATTAATATACTGATATAAATATTGAAAAAAATTAATAAATTATATTATTACTTAATAAATTGATTAAAATTTATACCTTTAGTTAGGGTAAATAAAAGACTAAAACGACTTCGTTTAAATCAACGTCTAAGAAAAACATTACAACCAAAAAATGCAATTATGGTATTAAATGAAATGAAACCTGGAGTTCAATTTACATTTCCTGAAACTCAAGGACCTATGCCAAACTCTCTATATCTTGTTCATGCAGAGGTACTTAAAATAATTCAACATATTTATTTTGAATGACAAAATTGTAAAATAATTTTTTTTAATGAAAATAAAACAGCTTGATGGTAAAACCTATGTTGGACAAGGATTATCTAAGCCACTTGCTCGTCAGAATGCTGCTGAAAATGCATTGAAGGCTTTATTACTTGAAAAAATGACAGCTGCAACTATGAAAGCACGTATGGATGCTGAATCAGATGGGCAAGTAAATCAAGCTATAGAATCATCTAATACATCAAAAGAAGATAATAATGAAGAAAGTGGAACACCAATGGATACTAATATTGATGAAAGTGATGAAATTCCATGGAGTTCTTTAGCTAGCTTTGCATTGTATAAACTTTTCCTTGAGTGGCATAATCAAGGAACATCAGTTCCAGTTCCAAGACCAGGATTACCATCGCCTGTTAAAGGAAACAAACGAGAGATTTCTCATGTTCAAAAAACTCCAGTTCAAAAAGAACTTCCGCCCAATGCAACGAACATACATCCTGTTATGTTATTAAATCAAATGAGACCTGGTTTAACATATGTAGAACTCAATCGTGTTGGCAATCCACCTAACACAATGTTTACTCTTGCTGTTGATATTGATGGCATTGAATATACAGGAACAGGTAATGTAATATATATATTTTGTATATGTAGTTTTGATTCCTTTTTTAGTTTAAATATTTATATGTTTATTCTATACAAAAAGATATTTTGTACATTAAAGTAAATTATTAAATTATTAAATTAGTAATAAAGATTAATTTATAATTCATATTTAATATTTATAACGTTTTGAAAATTATATAATATACATAATTTTTTATTTTTATTTTATTTTTGTTTTTTTTGTTTTTTTATTTTATTTTTTTATTTTTATTTTTTATTTTTTTTTATTTTTTTTTATATAAAAAATGTATGGATATATATTACAGCAAAAAACAAGAAAGATGCGAAGAAAATAGCAGCAAAATCTGCACTTTTTGCTTTATATGGTTTAAACTATCCAGATGAAACTACGCCAATAATCCAAGATCAACCAATGGTTTAAAAAATGATATTAATTTTTATAATATGTAAATTGTGATACTATATCATAGTGTTACTTACTTTACATTGAAAATTTTTATTCATATTTACATTATATGAATTATTGCATATTACAAAAAAAATTCAAGAAATTTAATAATTGCAAATATCATACATCAGTCTAGAATATCATATCAGTATAAAAGATTTATGGAAATATTTTTTCTTATAATTTTGCATATATATTATAAAATATAATTATTTTATAATATAAGTAATAAATAATATAATGAATATATTATAAATAAATCAAAATAATCAATATATTTCTTTTATCAGCTGGAAATAATATAAATAATAAATATAATCTTATCAAATGATTATGTAAAGATGATTATCAAATTTATTGATTATATATCTTTATATAAATTATATATCTTTATATATTTAATTTGTATTTACAGAAATTAATATTTTAATATTAATTATCACATTTTAATTTTCACTTTTTTTTTATTGTATAATTATTTCATTACATATTAATATTAATAGTTTATTTATCATCGAATTCTATTTACCTAAAATAGTACAGATGATAATAATGTAAAAGTAGTTGTAAATACATTATTAATTAATGAATACGTAATTGAAATTACATTTTTTCAAAAAAGAGAAAACTGGTTTCTTTAAGAAATTATACTTTATATAGTATACATATATAGTATATAATCTATTATTTTATATCTAATGTTTCACTTGTATCGTGTTCAAATTAAAATGTTTATGTATCATAATAAATGGACATATACAAATAAATTTTATGCTTATCAATAATTAACTATATTCTAAAATATAAGTTTTTTTTTTCAATATAATATGTATTTTTATGTTTATCGACCTTTTATATTGATTTATTATTAAAAGACTAAATCTATAAAATACAATAATGTTCATTTTAGCATTCACTCAACTTTGTCCAAATTAAATTTATATAAGTCATTTATAAGTTCAAATAAGTTACAAAATTTCGATTTAAATTGAATGAATATGAATCAGATCAATGTCAAATTAGGAATTTATCTTTTATTCAGTATTGAAACTCACAATCCAAAGTTCTATTTTCCAAAAATCAATCAGAGGTAACAATAAATGCTAAAACAAACACTACTGTATGTAGATATAAATGGTTGTTATAGCGACAATTTTCCAAACATTCAATACAGGAAAAAACTACTTGTATCAAACTAAAATATATGTAAGA
Source organism: Apis cerana (assembly GCF_029169275.1). Taxonomy (NCBI): domain Eukaryota; kingdom Metazoa; phylum Arthropoda; class Insecta; order Hymenoptera; family Apidae; genus Apis; species Apis cerana. The sequence goes on along the minus strand of NC_083858.1, from coordinate 9,323,127 downwards.
TATGCAATCACTAAAAATAATAGTTATTGGATGTCTTAGGGTAATATTTTAATTCTATACTTTATAAATAATAGTCCATTTTTTGTTATGTAAAAATTTAATTTACTTTTTATTGTATTCATTATATGTAAAAATAATTACATAGAATTTGTAATTAATATGTATATAATATACATATAAATACAAAATGCGTTAATCCTAAAATTTCAATTATTTAAAAAATATCTTTTAGAGTGGTAAAACAACAATATCTAATTTTCTTGCGGATGCTACAGAAATACCCTACGATTATTATCCAACTAAAGGAGTACGAATATTAGAATTTGAAGTGCAAAATATAAATGTGAATAACAGTCACGTCACAAAAGATATTGAATTATGGGATTGTAGTGGAGATCATAAGTATATATAAATATTTTATTTATTCAAAATTATAAGTTATAACAAAATATATGAATATATTTTAGATATGAATATTGTTGGCCAGCTATAAGAAAGGATGTTCATGGCGTTATGTTGATTTATAGTGAACAATCGAATGAATGTTTAAAAGAAATTCAACAATTATACGATTATTTTATTGATCAAACTAAATTAGATCCGGACAGATGTGTAATTTTTTGTTATGACCCTGAGAACAAAAATCCTGAAGTTTCAAAAATTATTTGTGAGTATTTATATTAATACAATATTAATAATTACAATAAAAAATATTTATTATTTTATATATTTTTATTTAATTTATATAGCTTCAACATTTATGAAAATATCTCATGTTAAATGCAATATCGAAAGTGGTGGAAGTAAATTAAAAGCTGATTTTTCATCATTCATAAGTACAATACTTAATAAAATACATAATTATAAAAATCAAAAAGATATAAATATTTTGTAAGAAGATATTTAAATAAATTTTAAACATAATAAATTTTAAAATTCTTTATTACAAAATATTTATTTTATTCAAAATTGATGTTTTTACATTTTATAATTACATTTTTAAATTTTTAAAAAAACAAACTACATTATTGGATACAAAATTTAATCTACTAACAATAAAAAGAAGTTTATGAAAGTTTATTCTAAAGTTTTGAACTCATTTTCTTCAAATAAAAAATTAATGCAGTAAAAATATCTAAATATTTAAAATTTTTTAAACATTAAAGCAAAATATTTTTTAATAAATTTTTATTTGTATTAAAAATGAAATGATTTCTAAACAGTACATTGATTAACAGTATTGATAAAAATATTCTAATAAATCAAAATTAATTTTGCTAAAAAAAATAGTATGAAATTGATAAAAATAAAAAATTATTATTTTTTATCTTCTTCTATAATAGACAATTTTTACAACTAAATTCGGATTGAACATATGAATATATAAAAAATCTTTCTATTCTTAAACAATAAAACATTGATTTGTTTTTTCATAAGTGTGCTATTATTTTGTACATTTCTATTGTACATTTCTGTATATTCTATTTTTGATTCATATTTTTGTTCATTTTTTATATAAATTTGTAAAAAAATTTGTAAAAAAAAATGTTAACTATGTTTGTAATCTTTTTTTTATATTATTAAGGATTTATATATAATTTATATATAATTTATATATTTATATAATTTATTTAATTATTTATAATTAAATTAAATAAATTAATTATAATTTATATAATTTATATATAATAATATTAAGGATATATATATATAATTATTATAAATTGCATTAATCTTAAAAAATATTGAAAATGTACTATTATTTTGTCTGAAAATTTAGCTTAATATTTAAAATAATATAAAATTATTTATAATGTTAATAACATTAAAATTGTAATTTTAAATTGCAAAAAGAAAAGATACAATTATATTATAACAAATATAATATGTTATACAACTATTATATAATTATTATGTATTTTATGAGAAAATCTACAATTATACATATTATGTTACATACCTGTAAATGAGTCAACAATTTTATTTTCTTTACAGAAATATTTGTTTGATTAAATGCATATTAATCACTTTAATTAATACAAAAAACTATTAAAATTTTCTCAAATATAATAAATATATTATATAATTTGTATACAACCTATTAAAATAATAAACAATATTTCTATAAATATCTATAAAAATAATAATATATAAAATATAACATAATAATATATAATATAAAATAATCTATAAAACTTTAACAATTTTAACTATAATTTTGTAATAATAAAATTCAATTTTTTTGTTGATTATTTAAAAATGCCATTGTTTCATTCCAAGCTTTTTGCACTTGTCCTTCAGTAATTTCATGACTCCATAAAGTGCATATTACAACATTAGCTTCATCAACTTGATCTTTATTATTTAATTGAGCTTGAACTCTTAATTTTGCATCAGTTTCTGTTAATGTATTTCTTTCCATTATTCGTTGTATAGCCTATAAATTAAAAGTTTTAAAATTTAATTAAAAATTTGATTAATTAAAAATATTCTAATATAAAATAAATTTAATCCATTAAAAGTTTACTTCTTTTTGTGGAATAATGCAAGTCCAGATTTCATGACATTCGTGTTGCCACTTTGCTTGAATTAAAACAGCAGCTTCCATTACAATTATATCAAATCCTTTTGTATTAAAGTCATTTATCTGTTTTTTTGCTTCTTCTAAAATCATGGGCCAAAGAATTTCATTTAATTTGTTTAATTGATTCTATAAATAAATTTATATTTTTAAATATAATTTCAAAAATAATAAATATTACTAATAATATAAAAAAAAAATAGAAGCCTACTTTATCATTAAATACTATATGTCCAAGTATTTTTCTGTCAATAAATCCATCGGATTTTAAAATAGTAGAATCAAAATTATTAACAATTTCATCAAAACACTTATTACCAGGTAAATATAAATCATGTGCTATTTTATCACAATTAACAAGAGCAGCACCTAATTTTTTTAATTTCTCAGCTACTGATGATTTCCCACTTGCTATACCACCAGTCAAACCAATAATGTAAGGTTTCAAAGGTTTATTTTCAATTCGCTGAAATATTAATGTTTTATTAATATAAATCTTTTCTATAATAAAATTAGTATAATACATACAGGAGCGTAAAGTTTTGTTCCTAATAATCGTATTCTTTGATTACTAGAACTGATTTTATTTTCTTCATGTTCTTTATGATGCTCATCAGTTATAATTTTTATAACATGAATATCTAATTTGTTTAAGTTTTTTTTTACTCTTAATTCATTTATTTTATCTGCACCATTTTTTGTTTCTTCACTAACTACTATCATTTCAAATGTGGAATCATATTTAGTTGGACCATATAAATCATTTATAGCCACAATTTCATATTTTATAGTACTATCTATATCTTTTAAAAATTCTTCCAAATTAAACATTCTTAAGGAGCAAGGTTCTATTAATTCCCATAATAATTTTCCTATAAATTCAATTATCCAAATTAATTAAAATATATATATTTAAAAATTATTCTATTGTCAATAGAATTTATTTTATATAAAATTCTGTAATAACTTATTAATAATTAATATATAAATCATCTCTTTTTAATAACTTATAAATTAAAGTCTCTTACCAGACAACATAGATTGATCAGTTACACCAATTGTAAGTTTTTCTGTACAACGTAATAAAGCTTCACTTAAAAATATTTTATGACCATTATGTATTCGATCAAATGTACCACCAAGTACTACATTCTTATAAGTTTTTTTATCATTTTTTTTTTCATTAACATCATTTTTATCGTTTTTTTTTTCATTAACATCATTTTTATCATTTTTTTTTTCATTAACATCAAAAAATAATCCATGAAAATGTAATGGATATTTTTTAGTTTTTTCTAATTCCAAATCATCAGTAGGAATAACACAAGTAATAAAACTGGAAAATAAATATCTTTCGATGAATTTATCAGCTTGGCTTTTGCTACAATTTTGATCAAAAATAACTATTTCCACATGTTTCTTAGTATGTAATCGTATATGACGTTCTTTTATACTTGTAAGTAACACACGAATATCAAGTTGATCAGATATAGAAGATGTATAGATATAAATATTGGAAATTGCTTGAGCGAAACGATTTATTCCCCATGTATAATCTATATGCAATATTTCACTAAAAATATTCTTGCACGGTAAATATTGAATATATAAAGTTTCTGATACATGTTTCTTGATAATTGGTAATAATTGTGTTATTCTCGCAGGATTTGTTAAAACTAATAAACCTGTTTTTTCCATGATGTAATAAAATTAATGTAATAGAATATCTTAAATATTAATCCTCGTGTTGTGTATTATATGCACAATTACTTCAAACATAAAAAAGATAATACGATGATATTTTTTATAAATATTAGAATTGCAATTCTGGAACTTTTTTTAGTAAGCGGAGTAAAATGGTCAGCAATAGCGTAAGAGTTTAAAAAAGTGACATTGCACGTTACTGTATTGAAATATTAAACTATTTCTAGAATGATATGAAAATTACATCACAATAAAATATTTGTATAACATTGCTCTCCCACTCTTCTACTTTCTATGTCATTCCTGACTATTTTATACTATTTGCTGGCAACTTAATGACTGAATCGAGTTATCGAATACAAACAAAATCATATGATTAAAACTTTAGGGAATTAGAATTAAATTCACAATTCTAAAATTTAAAAATAAGATATTTTTTCATATATTAATTTATTTACGGAATTAATTATTCATAAACATAAATTATAACAGTATAAAATTGTTAATATTGTTAATCATTAATTTGTTAGCTAATAATTCAAGTTGCAATATTTGTCATCATAACAGCATTGTCATTTGGTTTGATTATTTTAACCAAATAAAATTTCATATTGTTATTCACGAATAATTTGCAACAGTTCATAAATTATATTATGTAATATAGACATTTTTGTGAACGATATACTATACATTGACTATAACGAATACAATACATTGACAAAATATTGCGAACAATGTTCACGAATTGTTGATTTGCCTTAATGATTCATTTTAATAAACGTGAATATTCTATGAATATATATATACGTCTCAATAAATATTAGTGATAATTGTTTAATTTATTTTAATTTATTTCAATTATTTTAAATAACAATATATAAGAAATAATACAAATAAAATTTATTATTAAATTAAAATTAAAGTTTATATAATATACATATTTTTATGTAAATTCAAAAATTAGTATTAAAAAATTTTACATGAAAAATATCCTATTTTTAATAATTAGATAATAGTGCACTATACTGCACTATAATTATTCTATCTATTCACTATAATAATGTCACTATTATATTTAACGTAACAATATGTTATCATGAACGAATGTTTCATAGAATTGTAGAATATTTATTAGGTTATGTTTATTTTGAAATAAAAATTCAATATCGTCTACTATCAGATCTCCTACAGATATATTATATTTGAAATATATAAACTATATTATATAAACTATAAACTATAAAAATAACAAAAAATAGTAATTTTTTTTATAAAATATACATTGTATTCATTGTTCGCGACATAATTAGATTTAATTTCTAATTTTTAACATTAATTTTAAATTATTCAATTTTTTTATTCAATTTTATTTTATTATAAATAATATTTATTATTTTTGTATATTAGATGTACAGAATATAATATTAATTCATAAATAGAAATTATAATAACTAGTTTTCTTTAAACACTTTAAATAATGAAAATGAAAATTAAAAAATTTTCTTTAAATATGAAAATTAATTTTATTTATTACTTATATTTAGTTTATATTATAATTATAATTATATCATAACTTATTTTATAAAAATGCTTATTAATTAACATTTATATTAAGAATTTATAGATTCTTCATTGGTGGTGTAGATAAACATCGTAAAAGTTTGTATGAAGAAACATTGTAATGTAAAATTAACCATTGTATTAATTGTGTATGGTTATTATTAAATGCCATTTTTAACAAATTATTGTACCATTTATCTTTAAAACCAAATCCACACCCTATGATGATATAATAAATTATATTAAAAATATATATGATGTTAAAAAATTAAATCTTTATAAAGATTAACCTGTTTCTGCAAGTATTTCAAGACAAGAAAAATCATTTTCTGTTGGATTATTAAGAATATAATAAATAGCCATACACAAAGCATTTTCTCCTTTTATTGTAGTAAGAAAAGGATCAGCACCTGTATAATTTTAGAAAATATATTTAATTCTTTTGATAATATTATGATACTTATTAATATATTTTACATATTATGTATTATGATAATATTTATTAATATTAATTATTAATATTAATAAAATTATTTAATGTAATTGTAAAAAATTATATAATATAATTACAAGTTATTATAATATATATATAATATACAATTATGATAAGATTATTATTTTATTTTATATATACCTTTTGCCAACATAAAAGCAATTAAACATTTATGACCTTGCAAACAAATACGATGAAAAGGTGTTAAACCAGAGGATGGACATTTTACATTTATTAATTGTGGACAATATACTATTATATCAATGCATTTTAATGCATAAAATGTTTTATAACAATTCTAAAAAATTTATAAACTTAATAAATCATTGAATATATAATCATAAAATAAAATTAAGAAAATTGCATCAATAATTTTTGAAAATATATTTTTTATATAAAATTTTATATGTTTAATATTTCATAATAGAATTAATATTATATGATATTTAATAGATTTGATGAAAATTAATTTACATCAGCCGCATATTCCAGAGTATTTAACATTTCTTTATGACTGATTATACTTTGATTTCGCGTAATTAGTCGATTATAATTTTTTAATTTATATAATTCTAAATCATCATATTTAGATTTATTTATAAATTTTTTATGAAAATTACCTGTAAAATAAGCAATTTAAAATTTAAAATATAATAAATTGCTGTGAATAATATGTAACTTTAAAAAATATAAAAATAAATAAGATATTAACAAAATTTTAATTATTAAAATTTTATTTATCATGCAATTAATAAATATAAATTTTAAATTTCAAAATATAATATAATAACCATGAATGTAATAAAGCATATAAGAAATGATAATAATAAATCCAATGACAACAATAAATTTAAAAATATTTAAAATTTCACTCAATGTTACGAAATGTTTAAATAATATATCATAAAATGATTCGTTTAATATAAGACTCATGATTTTGTTTTTTTTAAATTATTTTATTTGTATTTTGTAAATATTTTTTTAAATCAAGTCTTTTTAATCTCACAATTTAGAAACAAAATAAGAATCTATGTGATAAACGTTTCCTCAAAATTATTCTGAACCAATCAGAATGAGCAAGCAATGATGCAAGATGTCTTCTTTGAATAGTCGACACTCCGGAAGTGATCATCTAAGGGGTAGAGAAAGACGTTACCCTGAGTAACGATTAGATATACCCCAAATCCTCAATTTGAAGTTCTGAAACGGGGTCGCCGTAGGGGGCACCGATATTCTGGTATTGCAACGAAAACAGAATCGACGCAGACGCGAGCCATACTTGCTCGATAGAATGAGTGCGTTGTGTTGAGAAAACAGTCTCTAGTGTTTACAATTTTTTTTGACAAAAGTAATTGATATTATGATTTCAAATCATTATAAATATCTAGGAAATATTTACAGTGATTGTTGATTTCTGAATCAATTTATTCGAGAATAATCGTAATATATATATATATATATATATATACATATATATGTGTATATATATATACATATATATGAGAACGCATAGGTAAATACATTTAGTTGTGTTTTCCTGTTACTTCAAACTTGTCGTTTCTTGTTACGAAAATGGCGAAACTTATGAATCGCCGATATTCGTATGGAAATTTTGTATATTTTTATATGGATGACAAAAAGTGAACTATTTTACGATTCTAATGCGGAAGAACTTTATTGGGGCCAAGTAAGAAAAAAAATTTGATAGTCAAAGATGGATGCAACAATTGAGAGAGAGTGTAGTGCTTTAGGTGGCCTCTTTCAACAGATTATAACTGATATGAAAGTAAGTAACATTGACATGTCAATATTCAATATTTATTTTATTATACGACCGCGTTTTTTCCTGTTCATTGTTTTTTTGTATATTTTACTATCTTTGCACAAGTAACGATGCAGGCCAAGGCGCGTTGTCGATACGATTGTCCTTAATACATATTAAATATTATAATCGAAAAAAATATATTTCTTCCATTATTTCTTTTTATAATATTTTTTTTTAAAATTCCGTTGTTCTGATTCTTTGAAATTATTTTTTAAAATTTAAAATCATTACAGTATTTTAATGTGATAAAATGAGAACCAAAACTAATTTACATTTGTTCCACTTTTATAATATTACTTTAAAATATTTTTTAATTTTTACAAGATATTAGAGAGAATATATATTTTTTCTTTAAATATACTAATAAATATTTAGCATAATTGATGATAGCATATATCACAAATTTTTATTTTATAAATGTGATGTTTTTTTAAAAAATATTTGATTTCATTAGAAATCTATATATAAATATATATTGTATATGCAATTATACTTTACTTTTTTTCAAAAAGATCTTTTAATTCATAAAATTATCTAATCATAGAAATTAGGTAGGCGTATATGATTTTATATTTGATAAATTCTGTTTTATTTTCATATCGTAGATGTTAAGTTTTAAAGATAAAAATATTGAGAGCAATTATGATAATAATAATAATAATAATTGTATAATTATTTATAAAAAAAATTATATTTATTTGTATAAATAAAAAGAATTATAAATATAAACATTTGTTTTTAGAATGGAGCACCTTTATGGGAAGATTTAATTTCAAAAGCAACCAAATTACATTCATGTTTAAGGTAATAATTATATTTTATATTTTATTTACAATCTAATATTTTTATTAAATTTAATTTTTATTTAGTAATATTAATTATTTTAACTAATATATATAAAAAGAAAAATAAATATTATATCATAAATACAAAATATTTTATTTTAATTTAGAATACTTAATATAATATTTTTAACTATTTTTTTATTTTTATTTTTTAGGGCTGCTATTTTAGCCATTTCTGCATATCTTGAAACTTTTCAAAAAATTGCTGATGCTGCAACTAATGCAAGAGGTGAAAATATTATTTTTCATATATTTTAAATTACAAACAAATATTTTATATCATTTTTTATTTAAGAAATTTTTTTATGAAATACTTAATATAATATAACTTTCAAATTTAATGTTATTTTTTAATTTTATTATTTATATATAATAATAATTTAAAAATAATTAAAATTAAATAAATATAATTAAAAAAGGTGCAACGAAAGAAATTGGAACTGCTTTAACTCGAATATGTCTTAGACACAAAGCAGTAGAAACACGAATGAAATCATTTACTAGGTAATTTTTCATTAAAATTTTAATAATTTTCAGTATTTATCTATCATATTTTTAATTTTAATTTAATTATCTCTTTTTATTAGTGCTATTATGGATTGCTTGGTATTACCTCTTCAAGAAAAATTAGAAGATTGGAAAAAGTCTTTAATAAATTTAGATAAAGAACATGCCAAAGGTTAGTAATAGCTTATTCATTATAAAATATCTCAATATTTACTATAAAATTTGTAATTTTAATGTTTACTTTAAAATTATTTTTTCAGAATATAAAAAAGCAAAAGCAGAACTAAGAAAGCGTTCTACTGATACATTACGCTTACAAAAGAAAAAAGCGCGTAAAGGTCAACATTTACAAGGACAATCACAAGGATATGGAACATCATCAGGAGATATTGAATTGAATCGAATGTTAGAATCCTCAGCTGCTGTTGTTCAAGAAAAACGATTAAGTTTAGAAGAAACAGAAAGAAAAGCCGTTCGCGCAGCTTTACTTGAAGAAAGAGGAAGATACTGTCTTCTTGCCAGATTTTTGAAACCAGTACTTGTTAGTAAAGTTAATTAATTGATAATTAATTATTTAATTTAAAAAAATAATATTATTAATATATAAAAAAAATGCAGGATGAAGAAATTGCAATGCTAATGGAATTGACACATCTTCAAGAAGTTTCTGATCAATTACAACGTCATGCAGCTTCTCCTCATCATTTACCTCCTGCATCAGAACAAGTAATAACAGATATAAAAGGTTGCGATGTAACACAATGGTCACTTGCTACTCCTCCTTCAAGTCCTTCTTTATCACTTGGATCAAGAAAAAGTTCAATGTGTTCAATCAGTTCTTTAACTAGTAGCAGTAGTGGTTCTTGTAAAAGTCATCCAAGTCCATCTGGACATCCTTGGCATAGATCACTCTCTCAGGTAAAAAATTAAATAAAAAATTCAATTAAATTACTTTTTGTTTTGCTTAGTCATTGTACTAAGAATGTCAATCTTTTGAAATGCATGGCATATTAGTTATTGTTTATGCACTAACCATATTTCAAGCACGTAGTTGCTTATAGATGATAGCACGAGTGCCATTTGGCATCAGCTTAGTGTATGTGGTAGTCGATATTGTACTCGTTATAGTCTGTCGGAGTCAGGCCCTCCAGCATCAGCAGTATGATGACACTACGCCACTTGGTAAACGGTAGTTCCCGTGACTCTGGCTTCACTTCTCAGGACACATTATATACACAACCAATTTCTGAACATCAGGTAAGGTTGTTAGAAACTAGTTGCTTGCTAGCATTTCATATTTTTTTTTTATCTGTGGCATTGAATAGAATTTCAATTCATTTTTTGAGAAATATATTTTTGTTATGTTTTTGAAGTTAAATTATATTGTCATAGGTATCAAATGTGTCTTCTCAAACTAATCAAAATACTGGTTGTACAACAACAAGACCTGTAACTACTGCTACTTGGCCTGACTTACAGGAAACATCAGTTCAATATGACAGGCAAAATCAGAATGCAATCAATGAACGGCCGCATACGATCTCATCTGGTAAGATCTTTTTTTTTATTTAAAATTTATAAAATTTATTTATAAGTTAAAATTTATATTTAAAGAATATATACAGCATGGTTTTCTTACTATATCATTCAAAAACAATGTTATATTTTATAACAATTCATTATATATATATATATATATATATATTATAATTCAAAATACTAATTATAATTCAAAAAACTAAGATGACTACTATATATATGAAAAAAAGAACATATTATTGATGATTTTAACTTTAGATGGTATAGTAATAAGAGAATGAGTTTGTATATTATAAGTAATTATTTATAATATTTTATTAAATTTTATTAAATTAATTATTATATAGCTTACGAAAAGGGCCATCAAAGACCAGCACTCAGTGTCTATACATTCCAAGCTCCAGATAATAGTGGTTGTTGTCATAGTCAACCTGCTTCTCCTGTTTCATCTTCCTCTTCATGTTCTTCCTCTAATCAAGCATCTAGAGTACAATTACGTAGAAATAATGGTAGTCATCGTCCTCCAATACCGAATAGATGTTCCAGTTTAGAACGACCAACAGTTCCAGTGAAAAATGAACCTCCTGGAAGTCCTCGAGGAAAACCTAAATTACCACTTCCAGCACATTTAGCAAAGGGTATAAGTCTATTATATTTTAATAATTATTAATTATTAATTAATCATTTATTTTTAAATGATATTTAATATTATGATATATAATATAGAATTAGCAACTCATCAACTTCAACAACCTATGTATGTAAATATGCACGAATTAGCAAATTTAGCTGCAAGTCGTGCCCAAGAGATGCAATTACCTTTACCACCACCTCCTGCATCATTATCAGCATCAGGAATTGAAAAGGTAAAAACAATAATATATAAATAATAACACGTGAAATTATATAATTTAAATTATATAAAAATATTCATAGACTGAAATTACGGAAAAAGATGGTGGAAGTCAGACATCAGAATCTAGTGTTGAATCTAGTAGTGGATATGGAAGTCAAACTACTATACCGCATTCTCATTCGCTCCATAATCCAAGTGAAAATGCTTGGAATGTATCTGGTGTTGCTTCTACTTTAACTGTTCGAAGAGGTTCGATGCAACAAGCAAATAAACCTTTGCCACCAACAAGACGAACATCTACTATTATAACTGCCACATTCAATAATCCTTCATCAGGTTCTAATGATGAACGCACTGATAATACATGTGACGAAACCGAAAATCTTCCTCCGCCGCCAGCATTTTTATTAGAAAGTTCTTCACCTACAGCCAGTCCTACTCCTCAGCGGTAAGAAATAATTCTTTTTATTTTTTTTTTTAAATGAAATATTTAAATTATTTCTATTATTATTATTTTATTGTAATTTATAGATCTATCTCAGTGTCAGAAACAGTAAGAACTCTTACAGAATTACGTCATACACCTGCTAGTCCATCTCTTTTACGAAAGGTTACAGGACAAGCACAATCTCATAATAATTCTGCTACATTACCACATAATGCTGTATTGCAAGTAACTCGATCTTCTGTTGAACGTTCATGTGCAGCAATTCGTTCAGCTTCTCAAGAACGTAATTCAAATACACAAATAACTGCTATAAATACAGGTGTAAATATACAAGGACAAGGTCCAGGAGGAGTTGGCCAAAGTTTTATGGCGGTTCTTAGTGCTAAACTCATTAATAGTACAGGTAATAATGCCACAAGTGGTAACAATACAAATAGTAGTCCTAAATCTACTAGAAAACACTCCGTTGAACAACAGATAAGTAAAAATTCTAAAACACCATCTGGCTTTCTTGAAACTTTAAATGCTAAATTAGCCCAACAACAACAAAATTTGCAAGGAAATAATACAACGAGTAGATCTGCAAGCGTGAGACGCATAATGGGTAATCGTGTACCCATTATGGATCCTTTACAAGTAAGAGATTCTCTTATGGATCAGATACGAAAAGGTACCTCTTTAAGAAAAACTAGTGGTCCCATTAATGATCGTTCAGCCCCTAAAATTTATTAAATATTATAATACTGATGTTTATGCAAGTTCCTTTGCTATCTTCGATGCATCTGAATTGCGATTGTTGAACATTCACAATACGCATTATCAAGTTTGAACAATAATGCGTTTATAACGCCAAATAAAATGGCGCTTGTCATTGGTGATCATATATATGTACCTTTATGATACATTCAGTAACTGATAATGAATTAGACTGATTTTTTTGCACTTCGGTGTTCTAATATCAAATTTAATAAAAAACAAAGAAAATTTTTTTAGATAAATTCGTTAATATAATAATTAGTTTTATTAAATTAGGCAGGCTCTATATTAAGTCCAATTTTATTTTTTAATTTAAATATTGCGTGTTAGTCTATTAATTTGCAAAGATAAAATAATTTTTAATTACTTGTTTAATTATAAAGTTAATTTGATTACATTATATTCACATTTGATAATAACAACAAGATTTAAAAACAAGATTTAAACAATATATTCGTAAGTTAAAATAACATATTTATATATCATTTCAACTTTGGTTTTTAATTTGAATCGATTTTTGATATTAATGCCGGATGCTTGCCATTATGGAAAACCTGACTGATTAATAATAATTTAATGATGTAAAATATTTTATATTTTAATTTAAAAGAAAAATATAAAATTTGCATATATAATTTAATATAGAGCTCATGTCTTAATATATCATTACTTTATATGTAATTATTATTTTATGTATATTATGTGTCTTTCATTTTTCTTTATGAAGCGCACAAGTACAAGTATCGTTTTTATTTCATAATACTATTATTTCCTATTTAGTATCGTGTTTCGTGTAAACACAGGTTCTAATAATAAACATTTGTCAACCAATATAATACTATTTGGTCTGACGAAATTGAACGTAAATGTATATAAGTATTACTGCCCAGGTAGAACTTAATCTTAGAATTAGTTTTTATATTGGCCCGATTATTCTATCAAGATTTTTATCTATAATATTTATTCAATATCGAATACAGTAATTATATCGTTTAAACTACAGTATTATTACGTTATTGTTTTTTTTTTCAAGAACATTAATCGATTTTATTACATTTGAAAGTTTTTATCAACTTAGTATAGTCTTTTAGATTATATCAATTTTCTTTTATATATATTGTAATCTTAGTTTCCATCTTGGAAACATATCCATTTATATTTAGAATATTTTTCAATGCAATATCTGTCTCTTGCATATTGATTCTACATATCAAAATTTTTGTGTCTGTGTGTTTTTTGGAATTAGGATAAGTATTGTACAATACTGTTTTATAATATCAATATTTATGATATTAAGAGAACTGTTAAGATATATGCATTTACTATTTGCTCGAAAATTTACTGCCAGACAGTTCGATCAATATTTCCATAAACATTGGGTCAACATTTCGTCCCAGTACTTGTGTTCTGCCTGGGCAATGCTGTTATCGGTAAATATTAAAAGTAAACATATACGTGTATGTCAGATCGGCGAAAAAATTACTACTTTATTAATATGACATTTTGGTGAATGTGTATCTCTAATACATATTTAACAAAAAGATGGAAATTATGATCCCAATGTAACAAAAGTATTATTAATTGTATTCATCTTGTTTCTTTAAATTAATCATTTCGAATAGAATTCTATAATACCTATCACATATATCATATTATTTATTATGAATGACGGTGATGTATTAATCTCAAATGAAAAAAAAAAAAAATACTTATTTCATGGAATATAATTAAAATATTTGAAATTAATGCCGACTGAACTGAAAACGCTACTGCCAATTTATAGACATTAAAAGTCGTTCCTTTCATTCCTGATGCAAGTTAGGTTTTGCATTTTACTTTAGTGAAGCGTCGCAACGGGTAGTTTCTTTAGTGAACAATGCAAATAGTTTTTATTTATTTCGAGCAAATATTTTACAAATGTGGATAAATAGCTAACACATTTTCAGTGATAATACGATTTGATATTTAATGCTGAAAACGAACTTAATAAGTAATATAAATAATAAAAAAAAAAGAAAAAATAAATAAAAATATGGCTTTATAACAATTATGTTCTATAATTATGCATAAATAAAAAAAAATCAATTTCATTTCGATCAGCATTAAATGGCAAATATTCTTAGTAAAATAATAAATAAAAAAGCCGTATAATGAAATAGATAACCATAAAATCTGCTGTAATAAAATAATATTTAATGTAGTAAAAATTTGAGAGGTGATTGTTAATTTGTAATAATTATTTCAGTAGCAGATCAAATGCAAAGATAATAAATAAAAATATAATAAAAAATAAATCGATATTTTTTTGTTTGTTTACATGTTAATATATGTATATAATATAATGGGATGGAAGAGAGAAGAGAGAGAAGAGAGAGAGAGAGAGAAAAAGAGGGAGAAAAGAGAGAGAGAGAATATATATAACTTATCAATTTATCATATTAAAAACTTTATTCAATTTAATAAAAAAAAAAATCATTCATTTCCTGGTATATATCTGATATTTATTTTTACGTAGACTATACGTAGTTTATATTATATTTGTTTATAATATATAATTGACATACTTGTAGATATAAAAAAATAAAAAAAAATAATTATATACGTATATATCCTGCGCGAAATTAATAAAAAGGAAACAAAATATTATGTTCTTGAAATCGAAATTTACATATTTTAAAGATTTTACACAAACTAAAAATTAAAATAGATACGAATTTAATTTAACCATATGCAGGGGGATCTTCATAAGTGCATTGAATGTTATCCTCATTAAGACAGGATGCTCGTATTTCCGCCAATTTGCACGGCACACCACTTACTAACGGTAAACCATATATATAAAAAGAATCGTTTAGTGTTTGCTTTTGATTCTCAGATGTAAGAAAATCATTATCCTTGTTTATAATTAATGCAAAACTTCCAGCTACAAAAAAATATTTTTTTATAGTGAATATATTGAAAAACAGTGTATGTGTTATATATATCCAATGATGAATTAAATTATCGATATGTATTAGTATGATGAAATGTTTACGTACGATTATCTAATGGCGAACAGGAGCAATTTGGGCTCAAAGTGAACTCTATCATGGCACGAAGACGTTTGACTTCTCGGGATATATGCAAATCCAATAATAATCTCACTTTACGGAATCGCCTAATTGCTACTTTAACCGCGCTATTTGCCGAGCAATAAATGTCGCTAATATTTGACGGTAATACATCCATGCATATGGGACAAGATTGGTTTATTCTTGTTGGCGCTAAAGTAACATGTAATATGAGAAACAATAATTGTACGTGTAACTGTTGTAGATTGTAAAATATATTTACTTACACGAAACATTCGTCTCGTTAATTTTTAATATTTTTACTATTCTTAAGACTTCTTTCATAAGAGGATTCGTTATTGAGGGATTGTCTGTATCTATCTGTAAGAAATTGTCTCTTTCAATAGCTTGACGAGTGTTGTTTTTATTTCTCTAAACTTTTTTATTTTTTTGCGTCCGTTTATTTGCAAATTCTTTGGAATCATGAAAAAAGATTTTAATGTACCCTTATAGGTTCTTCATCCTCTGTCTGTACTGTCGGTACAGTTTGATCTTCTGTTACGAATGTCGACGTTAAATCAGGCAATCCGTTAGTAGTGGTAGCTGCTGTTTTGTAATCATAAGTATTCAGTTTCACGTAAACTGGAATTGGTCCTTCCATTCCATCAGGAATTGCTAGCTCGGCGTTATTGACAACAAAAGAGGAATTCATTGGACTTTCATCAAATGATAATTGCTTCATGATAATCATCTCATTTGGTGTTGTTAATTGTTCATCTACTGGCTCCGCACTGCTACAAATTGAAGGGATTTTGTAATTCTGAAAACATTCAATCGTTACATATTTTTATTCTGATTGAGATTAAACAAAAATCATTAAAACTTACAGTGGATACAGTAAGCTCTTGTTGATAATAATCGTAAAGTTTTATATTCGCTGGTTTGAGATGATCGATAAAGTATTCTTGTATTATTCTAAACGAGATACAAGTTTTTTGGCCAGTCAATTTGTTGAAATAAATTGTTACAATATCTTGATCTTCTTCGAATAATTTAACTTCTATAATTTATAATTTTAATTATTACATTACATGTATTTATTAATTTTATTTTTGATAAAAAAAATGAATTTACTTGAAGATGGATCCAATAACGAATGTAGACTTGCTCGATCAGGCACGTAACCACTTATTATACCAACTTCGAGTAAAGCCATGTTACTCTCCTCATCTGCCATTTTATATCGTGAACAAATTGTAATTTCTTGTAATGAGCATTCGTTTCCATAACCAACAGAACGAACTTCTGCTGAAAGATCGAAAGCATCCGAACCAGTACTGGATGCAACGTTGTATTTAAGATTACTCTAAAATTAAAACAGAACGAATATATAATTTGTGTGACACGAATGAAATTATTATTATAATCATTAAATTTAATTATTATTTATAGATTGTTAATGGAATCTATATTCTTATATTTTTTGGTAAAAATAAAGATATTTATTTTACCTGTATTAAAACACATCCTTCACCTTGAGCAAAAATTTCTACTATAGTTGGTAGAATAGGTAAACGAATTTGTTTAAGAATTACACGATTTTCATCTTGCAATTTGTAAACATCATCCACTTCTTTGGACGCAGTGACGAGAACAGATAAATCTGTGATGTTATTATGATGCACAATCATAGCGTACTTCGTAAGGGCTTCTAATCCAAGAACTGTATCTTGGGTGGATGTAAATCCACCTTCAGAGTTTCTTTGTTTTGATATCCAACGAACAGCTTTCAAAGCTTCACTTAAATTTTCTTCGCCTAATTTCAATAAAGTAAGAATCACGTATGCAGTCATTTCGATGCTTAAACCGATTGAAGGCTTCGATTTATCCTCCCACCAAATTAAATTCTATAATGTAAAAAGTTTTCTTATATTAGAGAATGCATTTATTTTTTTTTAAATATATTCCGAATTGTAAATTTTAAATAAAAAAAAAAATTAAGTTTATATTTTACTATTTTTTAAATCTTACTAGAGTTTTATTCGCTAATTCTTATATTTATTATTTTTTTAAATTATATTGTGTATATAATTATAAATATATATATTTATTTATTCATACTTTATAACGTGTAGCACGGTTCATTAGAGATTTCATGCTAGAATTAGCTTTTGGATGTTCCAGTAATGCGAATACATATGTGGTAAGAACAGTTGTATATAGATCATCATTATTCATTCCCTTTTCTAAACATTTTTGAGCATTATTAACAACAGATGGTGACAGAGGAACACCAGATTCGAGCAAAGAAATTAAGATATATGCTGTTAATGCTGACGATGAACCATGTTCTTGGAGGCCGCCCTAAAATAAAATTGCTCTAAATTTATCGACGAAACATTTAATCAGATGTATTTCACAAACCTTCATTGATTTATGGAAAACAGTGCCTATTACAGGAAAGCAACCGTCTTCCAATTGATTCATCGTGATCCAAGAAACAGATGATTCAAGAACGTATTTGTCGATATGAATTAAACTTGCAGCCTGCGCAAATGACTTTAATACGAATGCAGTCAACCATATGGAGCTCTCACCTTCTTCAAATGCGGAATAAGAACCATCCATGAATCTATATTTTAATTCTCTCTGATATCCTAAATATTAATATATGATAATAATTTATTAGTGTTGTTTAAATATGATTGTAAAAAAAATAAAATAATAAAAACATTCTTGGTTTTAAAATATTTCAGGTAAATATATCCATTTTAAAATATTCCAGAACACGTAATACCTTTTTCCATGTTTCTAATAGCTTTCGCTCGAAGATCAGGTTTATTGATTCTCATCGCATCAAGATATTTAATCACGTGATTATTTGGAACAAACAATATCATATTTTGTTCACCACAACCTTTCGGTAATTTTATAAGTTTATCTAAATTTTCAAGAGCTGGACCTAAAATGTCTCCTATCAAATTTAAGTATGCTCTTCCGCTGTCTGGTACAGCGTCCTTAGGCAACGTTAACTCCCACATGAACGAAGAATCATCGCTAGAATCTTTAGGACAAATCAAAGCTGATTTTGTTTCTTCCACAGGAAAACCTTCAGGTAGAATTAGAATCGGTTTCACGATTACATCCCTTGAAAACATGAATAGATATGTTATTTAATTTGTTAATTTTTATTTATTACGCAAGATATTTATTTCTAATTACTGTGTAAATATCACAGTCTCTGATCCGCATGGTTCAGGATAATCAATGTCCACAAAAGCGGTGACCGTTATGTTAACTTCTCCGATCACTCGCGGTTTCAGAATATACTCGTGAACAATATTATCTCGTGGTTTCACACAAAACGAGGCTGTAGGTTCTGACAAATGCAAATCAATTTTTTCCATCTCTTCCAATTTGATTTTTACCTATGCATCCATAAATGAAGCGAATTATGAAATTTCGAAATTTTTTTGTATTAGAAGAATGAATATAATTTAAAGAAAAAAAAAATGAAATTTGTTAAAGAATAAAAATTTGTTTACGTGAAAAATATATTTTAATGTTCAAAATTATATTTTCTATACTTACAGGTAAGCTATGATGCATGTAGTTAAAAAGAGATACTTTAAAACGCATAATTTCGCCGCGTTTTATACTGTAAGGTAAATTATAATCAAGGAAAAATGATTGAAATGCTGTTATAGTGGTTGGTGGTGCTATTCCAAGTCCGTGTGTCGGGGAAATACATGTTGTGTAGCCAACCCAATCAGTGATAGTGTGTGGAAGTGTACGTTCTATTGTGATTTTACCTTCTTCTCTGAAAAATATATTGTAGTTAGAATAACAAGGATTTAAAATAATTAATATATGAATAATAATAACATATAATTATTGTTAATAATAATTATAGTAGAATCAAGAAAAAAAATCAATTTAAAATGTATTTAAACATAATATTTACGTATTTACTATCATTTTAAAAACTAATTTAATCATACCCGATAGGTACTAATTCCCATAACCATGTTTCAGGAAAATATGATCTAAGTGTAGCCATTTGAGCCTGATTTTGATCAACATATCCTATCCCTGAATCCATCGCTGCAGCAGCAACTGCGAATTCTATTAATGAAAGGATTAAAAGATCTTTCAAAGAATTAATCGTTTAAGAAGTAAATCAGAAGAATAAAATTATTTAATACTGAGTGAGATTTATAAAAATAACGTTTAACGTTCTTATTTTTTGTAAAAAACAATGATTTTATCGCTTGTATTTCATTAGTCGATATTAAATCTATTTATAAGAATAAATATAACGAAAATTTACCAGAATTATCCTTCATCGACATATATTCATTCATTGAAATATATTGACGGGACAATGCTGTGTATTCCATGAATAACCACGGGCATGGTCGCGTTTCCAACACGAGATCGCTCATTACTATTACTCCAAAGTCCTACGAATAACAAAAATTAAAATTAAATATTGTCTGGAATATTTAAAGATAAAAAAGTTTATAACTTGATAATATCTTACAACGAAAGCTTGTACAGCATCCACGTAATTAACTCTTTTGCTGTATGTTATCGTTTGTCTTTTCGATCTTAGAAATTGTGGAAGATGATTGATCTCTTCTTTCATTTCTTCCGGAGCGATTGCTGCTGTAATTTATATTATTTTATTTAAATTAGACGTAATCGCTATATAAACATTGTAGATTAGAAACGTACATTTACAACGAGAATTCTTCCACGGAAAATAAAATTTTGGAGTTGGATGGAATCTTTTCAACGCATCAAATGTTTGAGTAGAACTCATCAGATTGGATTCTGATTTGCTCAAGAATAAAGTCGATTTATCTACAGCAGAAATTGCACAAAGAGATCTAGGGGCGGCTTCAACGTGATATTGAGTGGATGATCCTGGTATTTGCGCATCAGTATGCCATGTAGATTTCACTTTATTCTCAAAGCAATGGCCAACCTCAATTGTATAAGTGGTTGCAACAATTTCACCATCTGATCTTACGTAATAAAGTAACAATTCTGAAACTGGAGCCATGCTTGGTGTAACTTTAACGCTTAACGGGAACCTAATTAAAAAAAATACATATACACATATTTTTCATAGTAATAATTATTTATGCTCTATGGACAAAAATATATTATAAAAACACGATAAAAACGAAGCTAAATTCATTATTTAATAAAAAAAAAAAACTTGCCTGTGTACTATAGCTTCTTTGTTCGTTTTGTTAGCAGAAGATTCGATGGTGCCCAATAAATTATGAAACTCGAAATAATTTAATATTGTATCTCGATTGGGTTTGTGCTTTACGTGGCCATATATCAGAATACTTCCTTTGGAATTAATCGAATAATGGAAAGAAATGGTTTCGTTCATATTAGAGGATGTCGTGTACATAACGTTGAAAGAATATTTTTCGCCACAAACGATTGGTTGGTTTCCTCGAGCTACTGTTAAGTAACTATCGGACGGTGAATACCAAGGGTTTACAGTGATAGATGCTGAAGGTTGATTCATAAAAACCTAAGAAAAATTATATATTAAATTTAAATTAGAATATAAAATTCTAAAGATTTATATGATAACTAATTTAAAAATTTTTAACAGTACTTGATATCGTAATAATTAATAGTAATATCAATAAATTATTATTAATGTTACCTACTCTCCAACGTTGATCTGGTGAATAATACGTCGTTGGATAATCAACAGCCGTTGCGACAAAACTTAATAAAACGATATTTTTATGTTGCGGCGGTACGACAAAATCGACAAAACCATCGGTCGAGGATATAAAGTCACGGCAATCTACCACATCTTTCTCCCATTCGATTTTTCCACGTACTTTTAGACAAATTTGAATTTTTTCATTTGGAGCAGGTGTATCGTCGTATCGCAGTACTCGTAACTGTCGTAAAACATTCATTTAATAAATAACATTGATTATTATTAAGGAATTAAGATCACATTCGATAATATAATATAAATTAACATATAAAATAACATAAAGATATGAGAGAAAAAATTCACTTTTCCATGATAAGGTAAACCAAACTTGAAGTATTTAGGTGTGTAATGTTCGTATTCTAACTTCAACGCTTCGTGTAACACCACGGTTCTACTAATCGTAGTTTCCACTATACCAGTCCCAGCTTCCGTGAATTCAGCTATGAGAACGATATTGTTCGGATCCATTTTCCAATGGGCCAATCCGAGAACTGTTCCAGAAAGGACAAAATCGGTGCAACCATCCCCTTTGTCAAGCTGCAAATATTTATTTTATCTATTGAAACATCTTTCTATATTAATAATAATTAAAATGTACACATTAGAATAAATTTAAATACTTTAGTCTCGTAACGTATTGCCGGAAGATTGGGTAATCTTGTCCAACTTGGTGTTTGCGGAGTTAATTTTAACAGTAGATTACCTTTCACGGGTTTACCATAGCTATATCTGTAATTGCAATCATTATTTAATTTTGACGTAAAATGATTCACGTGTTAAATTATAACAACGTTCTAAATATTTGAAAATTTATGATAAAGATATAATAATGATACTTGACACAGATGTTCCAAGTCACATTCTCTACATTCGCAAGGATGTATTGTGGCGAATTGATCGTCATTTGAAATTTTGGTAAAACATATTTCTCCACTTTGAACGTAGTACTGTGAATCAAATTGGGATACGGTTTCTTCTTCATCACTTTTATGTGCCACGATCCCTGTTACACAAATTAACAAATTTTCTTCACAACATTTATACTTCCATTCCTTATTTAACAAAATAACAAATTTGTCTTTAATCTATGAAACAATTATTTCATTTTATTTTGTCCTCCTTCGTTCGATATCATTTATTCTGTTCTCTTGACAAAAGTAACGAAGTTTCAATTTTACCAAGCTAGGTTCCGGTGACAGTGGAAACGTCAACTGTGCCATTCCATTCTCCGTGCTTACATTTGTCCATTGCTTTACCTTTACAAACGACGGATTTTCGATCCATACTTCTGGAATCTGGGCATAAATTTATAGAATAAAATTAATAAAATTGAAAATATAAATTATAAATTTTAAGTAAAATAGGATAATTACTATTCCATCTATATTAAACGAATCAACGTCTTACCGATTTCTGCCATGGTTTTAAATCATGCATAAGCATAAGAATCCTAATCTTAACATCTTGACCAGGCTTATAAGTCGGTTTATCAGTTTCCACAAAAGTGAGCAAGGAATCATGTTCTATTTCTACGTCCGTCTCCGATTTTATCACGTAATCAGGGTATTTGTCGAATTTGATTTTTAATCGGAGTGTTGCGGTTCTGTAAATCGGTGAAGGTACTGCTAATTGCAAACATGTTTCTGTACCTAAATAAAAATAATTATTAATACAGTTGGTCGATGATGTAAAAAGAAGGAAGATTAAGATTGAATATTTTTAAACTAATTCAATATCAAATTTAAAAATGTTGATACTATATCATGTATTTTCATATACAGAATTAAAATTTTCATTTTATGACGTAAACTGACATAACTGCATTTAATGCAAAAGAATGTTCTTAATCGATAAATTGCTATACCAAGAAAGCCTACTAAATTGTCTCTTCTATGTCGATTTAGCTAATTGTTTCTACAGTCACGTACTACGTATATATGATAATAAACATTGTTTTTCTTTTTTTATTCTTTAATAATATTATCTCTTATACAATAATTTATATTCGAATAGAGTTAAAATTGATGATTAATTGTTCAACGAATGGCCAATTACTATTTGATTAAAATTTATATCATTTTGACATTTTCTTGACTATTAAACTATGTTATCTGTTAGTCAAAGTATTTTGATCATGTTAAACGGCCAATGTTCATTGTTCAACCCATGTATAACAATATAAATGGGTTTCCCATGTATATATTCTAGCGATTGCTTATTTCCTTTCCAGAGAGGGAGTCGGCCAATTCAGTTCCCCCGCAGGAAGCGACGACAATTTCAATTTACCATTTGTTTAAAGAGTCTGATACAAGGTACAAAAATACTATCGAAAATAAGGCAGGAAGGGATAAGCCAAAAATTGATGGGAAAAGAACTTCTTGACAATTCGAAATTTTTCCAATTATTCTAGTATATACAAATTAATATAAACTGGCATATACGTATATACAAAAATACGAAATTTCATCTACTATAATGAAATATTCATTATAATATATATCAAACTCCATATCAAATCTTTAAAGTACAAAAATAAATCATATTCGTATGAATATAATTTATAAATATTATCGATCTTGCACATGTTTATCTTTTAATCTATAGATTTTTTTTTAATCGACTTCGAAAAGGAGAGATTTCTTTCCAAGGAGAGTATGCTCCTCAACTATTCTGTCGACCAAATCGAGATGAAATTTTTTCTTCGTCTCGCAGAGTTTACAATTTTCGTTATAAATTAAACGAAATTTACCTGTTTTTATAACAGCACTAGTACTAGCAAGCACTTCTTGTTCTTCTAAGAAAGGGAACACTAGTTCAAGATGAACGTGAGCAGGCAATTCTAAATTATGCAAAGATAAACATCCACTTTCGATTTCACCGGCGTATAATTTTTTTGGCGCTGTGAACACGTATCCCCTAAAAATAAAACAGGATCTAAATGCATGATTCGAATTGATTTCATTGTACGTATCATTATGCGGAATAAATCGAAGATTATCAACAAAGCACGACGTAGTAGAATCGAATATTTTTTTACAAATAAAATTTCGGAATCCTATCAAACAATATAATAATTTTAATTTTAATCTCTGTTATTCGTATTACGTAATCTTTTTTCATAGAATGTTTTTACGATTAACTAATACTCTTTTAACTAATACCACTCTTTCCGCGTAATAAGATATACGTCATTGATTAAATTATCGATCGGTTCATTAATAATTTGTTCCGATCCGATAATACGATTTTTCATTTTTAATTTGAATTCGATGAATTTAATCGGCTATAACAATTACCGATTTATGTTCGAAGCGGCATCACAACAATGTAAAAAGGTCACTGAACAAATGAACAACACTAAGAACACCAATTTATTCATCGTGTATATCTTGTACGATTACACTATTTTTACATTTATTTATGATAAACTATATTCGCAATCATGCTTATAAGTTATTCAAAACTTGGATTTTTATCTTTCGATTAAATGACAAATATTATTAAATTCTTGTGAAATAAAGACGTATTATTTAATGTAATGTGCTAATGTACAGCTCCACGCTGTACGCAGACTGAAAGTATGATATTCGTTCGGTCCCTCTTATTAACCCCTTGGATCTGTAAGGAGAAGGGTTAAAGAGGAAAGATCATTTCGCTACTGATTGTGAATAGAGCTCGATGCACGTATTTAATTTTCTTCTATGTGTTTTATTAATTTTTAACATATAATAAAAATCATAAAATTATTATTAATTTATAAATGGAAAATTAATGGAAATAATTTTAAATAAAAAAATTAATAAAAATAAGGGAATAATAATAGATTTTGATATTTTATAAAAAAAAATGTATAAATTTGAGTTTAAATTTATTATAAAAAAGTATAAAAGGAATGATAGAATTCTTTTAATAGAAATTAAATAATAATTCATATGTGTAATTATGGAATTATTGATACATTTTACATTAAGAGTTTATAATTTTGATCTTGATAAAACTTTAACTTAATTAACATTTCATGATATTATTTTTTCAAATTTATTTTATTAATTTTTAATTTTATTCATTGATTTTATTTTTTTAAAACATAATGGTTCTGTTCTGGCTATTCTTTCATTTATTTATTTCTTTTGTTTTACAGATTATAAATAATGACTTCTTAAAAAATTTTCTTCATAATCATAATTTTTAATATTTCTTTTAATATATAATATGATTCTTTTTATATCATAAAAAACAAAGATATTTATGATATTTTTATTATAAGATTTTATATAAGATTATTTTTATAGCATACATATATATTTGAATTTTATGTTGAAATATTATTTATTTTAAAAAAAAATTTATATGCAAATTATATAAACGTTTTTGACTACAACATTCTTAATTCTGCATTTATAATGTTACAATGATTCAGTATTTAGTATTATCTCTTCTTTTCAATGTCCCTTTATTATAGGTTATCATTCGGGTTATCCAGTTTTGATATGTATATGAACATAAAATATAATTGTGTGTATTTATGTTAAGTATACATAAATATTATGTTTTTTGATCAATCAATTTTCTGAATACATAATATCGATATATTTTTATTTGTTTTGTGCCCAATCATTGCGAAATATTGCAAAAATGCATGATAATTATTAATGATATGAGAAATAATTTTTGAAATATAATAATTAATAATTTAGTAATTTTTATATTTTTATATCTTTATTATAATAACAAATATAATAATAGAATTTAATTAAATAATATACAAGTAATATGATATGATTCTTTATAAAAAAAAAAATATAAAATGTAATAGATATTAAATATAAATGATGATATCACTACCATTGTAATTTTTATCCAGGGGTTGTTTTTCCTTGTATTCTATATCATTTTATTATTTGAAATTTTTCCTTTTATTGAAAATATTAAAAAAAGATTTCAGATGAAAATTAAATATATATAATTTCGATATATAATATAATATAATAATTTTTTTTGCTAAAACGCATAAAGCATTTGTGAAATTGACTTTGTTTTTTTTAAATAAAATATTATAATATTTTTTACTGCATTGGTAAATGCAATATATTATTTTTTATAAAAAAGTGTTATATCACTTATAATAAAAAATTATTAATTTAAGAAATATTTAATTATTACTGAATATTTTAATAAATCAATTTCGATTTATATAATAGCCTAATAGCTTTTTATAGAAAATATTGAGATACATTGATTCATGTTAAAAAACATATAATTTAAAATTATAAATATATATTATTTAATAATATAAAAGTTTCAAAAGTTCTTTATGTATCCAATTAGAAAGAACTTAATATCAGAATATAAACTTTTTGAAATTATTTTTATTCAAAGCATTTTTTTAATATCATGAATGAAATATTATATACACAGTTATATGAGACATCTGGAATATTATTGAATAAAAAAATTCTAAAAATATTCATTATAAAAATATTAATATAAAAATTAAAAAAAAAAATAATAAAGGATAGAAATACAATAAGAATTAACAAGTAACGCCATCTCTTGAGTATTAAAGATATTTTTTGAAAGGTAAGATAAAGTAGAATAAAATTAACAACTAACGCCATCTCTTGTATAATTTTAGAAAAATGATTTTTTAAAGATATTTTTTCTATTCAGAGATGGCGCCAGCGATCAATTCTTATCCTATTTCTATCCTTTTTCTATTATTTATTCTCTTTGTTATATTAGTTTAATTTATGGCACTCTGAAGATGGCGCTGATTTCATAATTTTTATTCTATCTCTATCTTTTTCTTTATCTGCTCTTGTTTATACTATTCTTGACGTATGATTACAAAAAAATTATAATCTTTCTAAGTCGGTAACATTGAAAATGATATTAAAATGGTAAGGGAATCCCAGTGCTTTCGAAGAATTCAAAGAAGAAAAAATGTATTGATTAGATTTTATTCTATACTTCTGTCTGTATTATATATTATATTTTTTTCTTAGTAATGAAGCAGATATATAGTTAATTATTCATGATAATATATGTATATTGTAAAACGTATATAAATATATACAAACATAGTATTTTTAAAATTTGAAAAGAGGTTAAACCATTTGTCAAACTTCCAAATCTTGTATAAACTTTTAAGAGTTTAAAAAAATGTCTTTTTTACGTGGATCAACGAATTTTGTATGGTGTACGACTAGTGTTCTTGGTAAAGGTGCAACTGGAGCAGTTTTTCAAGGAGTAAATAAAAACAATGGAGAACCAGTTGCAGTTAAAACATTCAATCAGCTAAGTCATATGCGACCACATGATGTACAGATGCGAGAATTTGAAGTTCTTAAAAAAGTAAATCATGAAAATATTGTTCAATTGTTAGCAATTGAGGAAGAACAAGATGGTCGTGGTACAGTGATTGTTATGGAATTATGTACTGGGGGTAGTCTCTTCAATATTTTAGATGATCCAGAAAATACTTATGGACTAGCAGAAAGTGAATTTTTGTTAGTATTAGAGCATTTAACTGCTGGAATGAAACACTTACGTGATAATAATTTAGTACATAGAGATTTAAAACCAGGTAAGAAATTAAAAATAGATATAATTATATATCTTTTTAAATAAAATCATAATTATTCTTGTAGGTAATATAATGAAATTTATTGCGGATGATGGTAGTACAATTTATAAACTTACTGACTTTGGTGCTGCTAGAGAATTACAAGAAGATCAACAGTTTGTTTCTTTGTATGGTACAGAAGAATATTTACATCCAGATATATATGAAAGAGCAGTTTTACGTAAACCTGTGGGCAAAACATTTGGAGCAACTGTAGACTTATGGTCTATAGGTGTAACATTATATCATGTAGCTACAGGAAACTTACCATTTAGACCATTTGGTGGACGGAGAAATAAAGAAACAATGTTTTATATTATCACAAAAAAAGCTTCTGGTGTTATATCAGGTGTACAAACTTCTGAAAATGGACCTATTGAATGGAGTAGAGAATTACCACAAAATTGTCAATTGAGTACTGGTTTAAAAAAAATTGTAACCCCATTATTAGCTGGTTTATTAGAAGTTGATCCTCAAAAAATATGGAGTTTTGAAAGATTTTTTTCAGAAGTAACAGATACTCTTTGTAGAAAACGTATACATATATTTAATATACATAAAGGTAGCCTCATAAAAGTATTCTTGCATCCTGAAGAAAAATTGACTGCACTACAAGTACATATACAAGATCAAACTGATATTGCACCTCATGCTCAGATACTTCTTTTTGGAGATACATTTTTAACAAATATCATAGAAGAATCTACTTCTGGAAAAGGCTATCCAAATACATCTGAAAACAAGCCATTAATGTTATTTTCTAAAGAAAATAATAATGTTGATTTACCTGTGGATACAGAATTACCTAAATTCCCAGTATTTGCAAATTTAGTATCTGTTGAAAATGATGCTAGTCAAGCAAAAGTAGCTTGTTCTGTTGGCTATGTCTGTAAAAGAAGAATTGATAAATTAGTATTATGTAGTAAATTATCACAGGATGCAATAGAAGCTTTTAGTGGACTTGTCTCAACAGAACTTACAAGATTATTAGAAAAATGTCAACATTCCAAAGAATTTACAAAAGCTGTAGAAGATACAACTATAGCAATAGAAAGAAGTGAAAATCTTGCCTGGCAAGTTTCTAGAAAACTTGGAAGACAAAATACCTTAGAAATAAAAAATTGGAAAAAAGAATTAGATATGAAGAGTAAAGAACTTCTAACTGAATTAGCTCCTGCAGTAGTACAACTTCATCAGAGGTAATTAAATTTCATTATTGTTATTCTTTTAATTCATATAATAAAAATATATTCATTTCATATTATTTCAAAAATAGATATGTAAAAGAAGGCAGTTTGCGTGGTGAATGGGATAATATTATTCGTGGATTGTGGTGTCCATGGTTTAATAAAGCAAGTCAAAAAGCAGCTACTTTAGTTGATCGTTTACGAGATGGTTGGCAACATTTATTGAGAGATAGAGCTACTCGTGGTCTTACATATAATGATGAACAATTTCATGTTCTAGAACGAATAAAGGTATTTTTTTAAATAAATATATAAGTAAGAAGTATATAAGTATATAAGCAAGAAAATAACAATGACAAAATAATATTTATTTTAAATTTTTTACTTATTCTCAGGTTACATCCACAGGTCAAAGAATAAAGAATCTTCTTGAAACATTTTGTATTCCTTCTATGATAAGTCGATCTGAATGTGTTGCTGATTGGTATAAAATGGCACAAACGGTTTTTTTACAAACTCAAATTTTAGATAAAGATGTAGATAATTATGAACATATATTAGAGGCATTTTCTTATCGTTTATCGCACGAAAGCAAAGAACGATACGAAAATTTTGTACATTTAATAGACAGATTTCCAGAGAAATTAAAAACTATTGAAAAAACTAATTCACCTGCTCAAGAAAGTACAAAAAAATGGAAAAATATTTGTGTTATGCAAGAACAAATTGCAATGATTCTATATAAAAATGGTTTACTTATAGATCAACTCGATCGTTTATCAACACTCGACACTTTAGAGGATACAGATGACTCGGAATATACATCGCTTTAGCAAAATTTTTTTTAATTTTTATTATTTTTTTAATGAGAAAAAGACTGACAATATATTTACATTAAATATAGAAAAAAAATTTTCCCTTATTATTTTATTAATTATAATTATATTATTAAATAACGTATTTGATGCGTTTTAAAATTATAGTTTTATTTATCAAATAAAAAAAAAATATTTTAAAAAAATTCTATACATAAAAAGTATATTTTTCTTCTTTTCTTTTTAAAAGAGATGATATGAATTCCAATAATTATTGTAAATAGCGATATATTTAATCTATTTAGTATTTTGATGTATTTGTATATACAAAGCTAATAAATATATTAATGTTAATTATAATATATATTAAATATTATGGAAAAATAATTTAACTTAATTGATTTTGTAATACTTAATAATTTTGTGATAAAAAAGTAGATATTATAAATGCATGAATTTTTGATAAGTACATTAACATGATAAAAAAATTTAAAAGTATGTTTATACGTTGTATGTGTGTATATATATATATATATATATATGCACCAATTTTTTTTAAATTATTATTTATAATTATTTAAAATTTAATATTATAAAAATGTTATTTATATATCTGCATGATTTGTATTTTTCTCTGTTAAATTTGTTAATCGTTGTTTACGTTTCTGTTCTTTATGCTGTTCTTGAATAATGTGAAAATGTTTTAATAATTCAGAAAAATCAAATATGTTTTTAAAAGGTTTTGGATTTGATACTGTTCTTGGTATAGATTTTGTTGTTGGTGGTATTGCTGCTAAACGTCTTTGTAAAGTTGCATATGCTTCACTTTGAGGAAGAATCATGAGTAGACCATAAAGTGCATATACTAAAGCATCATTCTCTTCTCTTTCTAAAAGCTGTAATCTCAAGTCTAAAATGCATTATTTTTCTGTAAATATAATTAATTATAATAAGAATTTAATATACTTACAAGTAAATATGGGAGATTCAATTAATTGTACTAATTTATCTATTTCAGTAAGAAATTCCACGGTTACTTCTATGTTTTCACTGTATTTGATTTTAGTTAAGTAATATTAGATTATAAAAATTTAATTTAAAAAAAAAGAATACGTATTAATTATACACAATAATAAAGGATACAATGATCGAATAATATTACATGCATGTTCATAATGTTGTGATAAAAAACATAATGCTACAGTTGCAACAGGATTGTGACACCAAGATATGTATAAACATTTAAATAATTCACAACTTTCCTATAATAATATGCACAATTTAAAATAATAATTAAATATATAAGAAATATAAAGAATACTTACTAAAGAATCTAAATCTTTAAGTTTATTGCGTAAATCAAATAATTCTGAACTTGTTAACAGTATAACATTTAAAGTTTGTATCATTGTACATGCAAAACTTAAATTTGATTCCTCCAATAATATTTTTGCTAATGTTTTATAAATATCTTCAGCACTCAATAAAATACATAATTCTCTAATGATAAAAGCTCCTCTTTCTTCTAATAAATGTCTATCTGCTGAAAATATTCTTAATAAATTTATGATAAATTTTGTAAAATACTTATTTTGCATTTTTGCATTTGAATCTGTAATTGCTGCTTCAGGTGATTTTGAACTAATTATTTCGGCCATTACAACTAATGTTTGTTGTACCACTTCATCTGAATTATCACTTAAAGATTTCATTAAAATTGGGAACAAATTTTCAATATGATTAAACATTTTATGTGGAATGTTAATGAATAAATGATGAATCCACTTTAAAACAGCAACTTTTGTTTGGACTGACATGCACATTAAATATTTTGTTAACACTTCGACAACACTAGATAAATCTAAACTTTCAGCTAAGGAACAAGATTGACTAGAATCTAAAAAAAAAAAAACAATTTTTTTACAACTATTATTAACCATTATTTAAATATTTTATAATTTTAAAAATCTATAACTTTACCTTTTTGAGATTGAGCATTAGTTTCACTAACATTATTTACAATTTCTTTATTCTTCATTGTTATTAATTTCATCAAATTTACATTGACTTGTGTTGCAGTTTCTTTAATACTTTTTCTGGTATCTCCATCATATGCTAAACAGGGTAATACTGCTACAAGAATACCAGACATATAAGGAAGCATTAGAGGACCTGATAAATGTACAAATTCCTTAATCCATGTAATTGCTGTTAATTGTAATAATTCATCTGTACTTTGAGCATGTGTAATTAAAATATTTATCATTCCAGGAAAATCTACTCTTCCAGGATTAGCTTTTATACTTCTCAAAAATTCACCAAGGACTGTGTCTGTAACTTTTTTAATTTCTTGTGTTGGATCTTCTAATATTCTAAATAAACCATCAAGAATTTCAGGTAGAAATATAATAAAATCCATATTAGGAACAGCATCTAAGACTGATACCCATGCTATTACAAATTGCCTACCAAATGGATTTTTAGTATAAATACGTTCTCTCAATAAAGGCATAAATCCAACTAAATCAAATAAACCACTCTCTGTTACAATATCCTGAAATTTTTTAACAGAGTTTTTAACAGAAATATCTTCATATTATATATATTTTTAATTTTATAAATTTTAATTACCTTCATTAGTCTGTCAAGTAACTCAGTAGCATTTTTCACTGATTGTTCTGAGTCACATGCTAATTTACTAAGTGCTGCAAAAATATCTGTAAACTGTGGCAATACTGCTCCTCTTGCTACTTTTACTACATTATATAAACTTTCACAAGCATAATATCTTACACGTAAGTCAGAATCACAGAAACAAGCTAGTATAGGATGAATTAAGTCTTCTATATATTGACCAGTATCTTTTCCCAATCCTACTGCTATTGCTGCTAAACCTATCAAACCACCTTTTCGTGTATGTGGATTTTGCGATGTAGCAAGATCTTGACCTAACACTTTTAACAATCGTTTAATTTGAACAGTATTATTGTGTGCAGCAAATTCCTTTACCATTCTAAAATAAAATATAATTAATAAATATAATAAATAAAAATATAATACAAATAAATGTAGAAATAAGAGTAAACAAAATGTATAACCTTACTTTTCTATTTCCAAGGCTGCTGCTTTTCGTTTCTCGTAAAGTTTGTCATTAAGAGAACGTACACAAGCAGGACTAAGAGGTGCATAATCTCTTTCAGACATCATCTTTTAATGTCAAGTTTTTAAATTACAAAAATATACATTAAAATAATTAAAAAAAATGACAGTTCTTTCTGTACTATTCCAACCTCAAATTTCTATCTGTCATATTAGCGCATGCGTTTTTACATAAAATATATATGAAAGTTAATGGTCTAAAATATATATAATTTTTGTCATTATATTAAAACATTATAAAATCCTAGTTTTTCCTTAAAAAAGAAAGAAATATAATAGAAATAAAAATAATAGAAATTATAATATAAATATTCTTTTCTTGTTATTATTATATAATTATTTAAAATTATAATGTATATATTATAATAATTTATAAAATATATTTTTATTTACAAATTATTTATAAATGAATTTAATAAATTTAATATATAATATAAATATAATATAATTTAATATATTATAACTTTATATATATATATATATTTATAAAATTAAAATTTTTATTTATATATATATATATATATATATCAATAAAATATTAAAATAAAATATTACAAGAAAGTATTTATTTGAGAAATTCTAATAATATTATTGTTTTTATTATTATAATAATGTTATTTGTATCTATATTATATATCATTTATGGTATATCGTTTATGACTTGAAAAATGGCGGTTTTTGTGACTTTGTTGTTATTGCATTTATAAGGTGGTACATACAATTTCATAATCGGAGTAAGTTTTATAATTTTTATAAATAATTTTCGATTCAGTACACATATTTAATAAAAATTCAAAATATCTTATAAAGTAAAATAATTTATGTAATAAAATTTTATTTGTGAATGTAAAATATTTAAGGTTAAACATTAATAATCTTTTAAAAAATTAAGTTGTTATTATATTTTAATATATTGTATCATATAAAGCTTTATTATAATAAATATATTAAGTAAATCATATTTAATATATAATAAATATATAAATACATAAAATTAAAGTAATATTTTATTTATAGAAATTAAGAACTATAAACAATATGGAACAACAACAACAACAACAACAGTTACAAACTGCATTGACAGCAATTAAAGTTTTGCGTTCAAGTGTTGGTCAAGTATTTGATTCTTTGGGAAATGGATTACGTGCTGATCATGGAGAAGAAAATAAAGAAAATAAATATTTGCTTGAATTACAAGAGCTATTAACAACTGTTAATGTGAATCTAAGGTATTATTTATTTTAACTTTTTAAAAATATATATATTTTAAGAAGATATATATTAAATATATATATTTTTATGTTTAGAGATGTTGAACAAGCTGTAAGTAGTTTAAATCCACCACCAGGAGCATTTCATTTAGCAAGTACTACATATCTTAGTCAAGAAACAACACAAGAAAGACAAGCATTATATAGTACATTAGTCAATAGTTATAAATGGACAGATAAAGTTCATGAATATAGCAATGTTGCTCAATCAATACTTAGTCAGAATTCTTTAAAAAGATCATACAATACAACTAGCAGAGCAAAAAGAGGTAGAATTCAAACAAGTAATCATAATGTTCCTCAACAGTAAGTTGTATTATAATATTAAAAATTATAATTTATTATTTATAAATAATATAGTTTAAATTACAATTTTTTTTTAGGCAAGTAGATTCTTTAATAGCTACATTTGATAGACTTTTTAGTGATATGACAGTATCTGTCTCTCGACCATTTGCATCAAATGCAGTGTTACATGTTACATTAGGACATGTTTTGAAAGGAGTTATAGCATTTAAAGGTTTAATGATTGAATGGGTAGTAGTTAAAGGTTATGGAGAAACTATGGATTTATGGACAGAATCTAGACATAAAGTTTTTCGAAAAGTAACAGAAAATGCTCATGCTGCAATGTTACATTTTTATTCTCCTACATTACCTGAATTAGCTGTTCGATCATTTATGGTAAGAAAATATGAACACTTTGAATAATATACATTATAGAATATACATTATATATTAAAGATTTAACTGATTATATACTGATAGATTTTTTTATTTTATAGACTTGGTTTTATAGTTTGAATAACTTATTTAGTGATCCATGTAAACGTTGTGGTTTACATTTACATAGTGCTTTACCTCCAACATGGAGAGATTTTCGAACTTTGGAACCCTATCATCAAGAATGTAAACCATAAGTATTTAAAGAAAAATTTTATAAATTGTATAAAATAATATTAAATAATATATTTTCATTCTTTTATAAAATGTATTTAATTAAATATGGTATAAAATCTATAAAAATGAAAATTCATAAAATCTATAAAAAAATATGATAAATATTTATATATACTTCTTCCTGTTTAAATAAATAAAAGAACAATGATATTACTTAGTAAATATTTTTATTTATAGATTTTAAAAGATGTGTGTATGATCTTTCACTTTTAAATTTATCTGTTTAGCTTAAATACATTAATCATAAGTAATTAAAATATTATAGACAAGTGCTACGCATATATACAATTGCAAATAAAACCATGTTTGCAATATTACATATTTGCGTTTATTATTTATTAATACAAACTTGAAATTACATAAATTAAAAACAAAATGAAGAAAATATGAAATGATTTTTTTTTTAAAAAAATATAAAATTTATATAAAATATATAAAATTTGATACATAAAATAAATAGTTTGAACAAATTCGATGATAATAAATTGTTTGTAAATTCTAAAAATTTAGTGTTTTTTTAAATTAAATTTTAATTTTTTATTTCATTGAATACTTGTAACATATTTTAACTAAAATATAATATAAATTAAGTACAGTCTTCTTCGTAAAATAAATGTTAAAAAGAATTATATCAATAAAAAATAAAATTTTTACGAGATAAAATACTTATTTTTTGTGTCATTTACATATAATATAAAAATGAATAGACATAAATTTTTCTTGTTTGGAATATAAGTTTTGCAATCGATGGTTTTTTTCTTTATCTGTATCCTACATATGTATATCATTCTTAATATTATTACATGCTATTTAGTTTTACGTAACTCTAATTAATATTATTTAAATATAATTATATAAGTACTTTTCACATAACTGTACACATTCACATTTGGAATATTGGTGCTCTCTGTGGAGCACAAGTCGTTTAAGTGGCAGTGAACTTATTTTACAAATCGTTATTATTATTATTCTGATCACTTTATTGGACTGTTCCAATTTTTTCTTTTCTCATCTTTCTTTAAGGCTCTATAAATGTTGCAATACTCAGTGAATTTAATATCATATTATTGATTCAAAACTATATATGCAATCATAACTGATTTTTTTTTTATCAAAGTCATGGTAAGTGCGGAATAGGTCCTCGCATAAAGATTTGCCGTTCATATATGTATATGTATATTTATATATGCATAATATTACAGCTTTAGAAACGAGTTATTTATTTATTATATCGTGTAAATGAATTATAGTGAAATTGATTTTTTGGTATGAAGAAGTGTTTTTTTTTTAAAACACTTTAAACACGTACACATTATTTTAGACCTTCAAAAACAAGAGAAATATCTCATGTTTTGTAATTTTATATTCATATGTATATGTGGCATAACTGTATCTCATTGTTATATTTATCTAATGACATTAATTATAATTTTCATTGTGACGAAAGTAGAAAAATCGTTCATAGATTATCTTTTATTTCTTTTTTAGATGTAGATAATTTTGTATTTGCTTCGAAATATTCAATGAACATGTATCACAGCATGCCTTTTCTCGAGAGGATTAATAAAGAAATATGATTCAAATTTCTACAACTTATTTAGTTAATTTTGAATTCATATATATATATATATATATATATAACAGTTTAAGGTAAGTTGTGTCACTAATTTAAATATAGATTAACAAATTTCAAGATGTGAAAAGTAAATCTGTATATTATAAAATAATTTTTCTAATACGATTCAATTTTTTTTCGAATTTGACTCGTCAATTTCATTTGTTCAGATGTGTAGTTATTTCGAGTCGAAATAATTGCCACTATGATATATATAATTATTGTGTTTAAGCTTGTAAGGATTTTAAAAAATGGATATGCTACCAGCACTCGGTCCGCGATTATTGTACAACCATAACACGAGTGAGAAACAGTTCATTTCTGTTCAACATACATATAAGTACGATATTAACGAAGTTTATGATCGTTATCATTAGTCTGTAACATTATGCTACTATAAACTAGTAGCTATGTACGTATGAATGTATAATTCTATCCTAAGTATTCATAATTAATATTTGGAATTCTGATAATACTCTAATGCAAGGAAATCTACTTTAGCATATTTTCAGTTCAATAGCTTTATTGCCTTTCTCACTGATTCTGTATGATTTGGACAGCTTATAATTAAAAGTTTTTTCTTTATCTTGTCATTTTTTTTTCTCATTAAATTATAATATATTTATACCGCACACGATGTTATTTATTTATTTTTTGTTTATTCTACTCTAGATATCATGTTGCGATTATACCGCAATAATTTAAATAGCAAACCGATTTGAGATTAATTTATTTATAAGCTAACGCGATCAATATATTCTTTAGTGTTAGTTTATTATTCTATTTCTGAACCTATTTTCAGAACTAAAAATAATTTATTCAAAATCTAAATTCATTTAGACTTTTTAATCTGTAATGTAATGTATACATACATATGTATACATATGCATAAAATATCATAAAAAGCTGAAATAGGTTAAATAACATTCTAATTTTTTTTTAATTAAAAATTGCGTCATTGCATAAATTCTATTTTTTAATATCCAATATATCTTTTAAAAAATGAAATTACGAAGAAAGTTTTCCAATAGAAAGAGAACTTGAAACATTATATAATGCATTCGATTAATATTCACCTTAAGTAATCAGTTGTTTGTGTATCGGTATTGAGTATATCGCTCGAACGATGAATTAATTTTCATATAACGCTATTTTGAATAGGGAATCGAATATACTACATCGAATAATATAGGATTATTATACATTTTCTTATGTAACGACGTAATAAGTATCGTAGAAGTATACAGTATGTACATATATATACATATAAAGGAAATTTTCTCAGAATTTGCATAACATCAAATGACGTGCATTTTGGTGTAAAACATTAATGACAAAAGGTAGTAAGAAAAGGCATGCCTCTAGATGTACGAGGTATTATAGCGTTATAGTTCAAACGAAAGGGTTCGACATTTCGTGCAAAATTTATATATCTAATATTAAAATTGCCATTTTTAAAATCTCTTAATTAAAGTTTAATTTGCAATTTAATTTTCACATTAATATTAATCTTAATTTGTAAAACATTTGTATAAGTTTTATCTATTTAAAATTCTAAAACAATCGACTGTCGAAATAAATTTGCATATGCGTATAATTCAAAAGTTTACTAATCGTAATAACTAACACCCATTCGTTTGTAGCACTGTATCCTCGTACTTTTATAAGATAAAACGAGTTGTAAATATTGTTTTTATGAGGCACCATATAAGAATGACGTTATCGTAATTAACGTCTTTAACATTGCGACTGTTAAAGCGATAGACTGAATCTATCTTTCAGTTTAATGTTGATTGAATAATAATTTGGTCGATTCCAGATTCGAAATTTGTTCCTAACTTCA
This sequence comes from Apis cerana, assembly GCF_029169275.1. Taxonomy (NCBI): domain Eukaryota; kingdom Metazoa; phylum Arthropoda; class Insecta; order Hymenoptera; family Apidae; genus Apis; species Apis cerana. The sequence goes on along the minus strand of NC_083858.1, from coordinate 9,283,727 downwards.
GTCATAAAATTCATTAAATTCAATTTATCAGTAAACATATAATCCACAATCATAGTACAGTGCAACGACTTATAAAGATAACAATAATATAAAATGACATATAATTTCAATAAATTCTATGAAATTAACGATATAAAAGTGAAGTATATAGATATACACCTCTTTTCTTTTGGGGTTTCGTTTAACGATTCGTCGCATCTAGCAATTATATGTTCTATTATTTTCTTCGATGTCGCACAAAGTTCACATACTTTTTAATGATCACGATTCAACTTCTTATGCATTTTCTTTGTTTTTTTATCTCTTTTTCAAACATATCTAGGCACAATCACTTTCGCAACATTTCATTAGATTTTTTTCTCAAAGATTCTCGTTCTTAATTCATTTTTTTTTTGTTTTTGGTTTGACATGAAAAAGATTTGCGTGTCATATTGAACGCTGTAGTTGTGATTTATCTATCGAAACCGTATCGAAAAATTTGCAAACCATTAACAAGTCTTTTGCAACATTACAGCCACTCGTTTACACAGTTGTCATTCCATTTGTTCAGAAAATTGTAATTGCTAAGTTCTGCGAAACTAAGAACGTTTCGATCTTTAGATATTCATTCGTGAAGATAACCTTACATACGACGTTCGTATTACGAACATACTGAATTGAATCAGGCCGCGCTAAGAAACGTTCGCAATTGACTTCATTCTATTCAGTATTCAAATACAATCAACAAGTGATTTTCATTCAATCATTGAATTAGGCATGATTGCACGATACATTATTCTCAAAATTCTCCGTGACACTCAAACCAATAGTGGTTGCGTTCACTGCTCGACGTAAACTGTTCCGCAAGAAAGCCGCGCAGGCCTTGCTCCTCTCCGTGATGATCTCGTACAGTTGATTTTCCAATGTGAGGCTGTTGGTGGTGAGCAGTAGCGGCAGTGGAATTGACGCGTTCATGATCACTAGATTACCAATATTAAGAGGAGCTGTTTCCCATTGTCAGACACCGCTGTTCGGAAAGCGTGGCGGGGGAAGCGGGGGCGGTGATCTCTCCGGTTGAGCGGGTGCGTCGGAAGATCGCTCTGATCCAGCTGCAAACACAACTGTTCACCCAGATTAATCAGATGCACATTTTCAATGTGTATTTTCAATACTTGTTACACTACTCTTCGCATTCATCTACTTAAACCGTTTCAATTTAGATAGACGACAAATAGCACAAGCTTCTACGATTCTTGTAGAAAAATTGTTAAAAAAAAATGAACTATATTTTTAACAATGTGATTTTGAGTTAATTGAATATTTAAACTTAAATTGTTTATATCGAAATTTTCGATTTATATCAAGATCAAGATTGAATAATCGCACTAATATAAAAATTCTATCATTATATTTTTTTCTGAATGTGAATAGAATATTATTTTATTCACAATTATTTTATAATGATTTTGATGTATTAGTATACGAATATATTTATATAAAGATTATAAAAAATTATTTGGTTTATGATAAATTATGATAGTATTAAATATAAATAGTATCTATTTAAAATATGATGTAATCTGTATTTTATAAAAATTTGTTTTACATAATATATTTTTTTATTTTGAAATTTAAAATGTAGAAATTTGCTTTTTTTATTACTTAATGTTATATTTGAATAATATAAATACTTTATATAAATTATTTTCATATTAAAAAATTAAATCATCAACATCCTGAAAATATCATAAAAAGATTTGAAAAATGATAAAATACAATTTTATTCTTAATCATCAGTCAGTTATTTTTAAATCTGAAAGTATTATCAAATAATATTAAAAAAAAACATATATATATAAAAAACATGTATATAAATTTTTAAATATTACAATATTATTGTGTGATGCGTTTATAAATAATTATTTTATTTGTAATAAATATATTGTAATAATATTTTTTTAAAATATTATTTGTATCTATCTAATGATTATGTTTGAAAGACTTATACATAACTCTAAGAATCTTTAGCATAGATATATGCACATTATTATTTATTTTGATTAAATTGTTTAATAAATAGAATTAGTTTCTAGATGAAATAAGATGATATCTTATTTTTTAGCACTTCATTAAAAAATAAACTTAAGAATGGCAACATTTTGAAATAAATAATGCACAAGATTGATATTTACTATTCATAATTTCTTTTTTCTTGTTTTTTAATCTAAATGAAGTAAATTACATTCATGCGGACATGCCCATTACACCATTCATGCTTCAATTGCAATAGTATTGAAAAAGTTGGTTTTGCAGCTTCATATAAAAAATAATGATAATATTATATTATTTGTTTTTAAATCTTGTAAGTTTAACATTCATATGACTCCTCACTCTTTCGTGTTTTTACATTTCTTAAATCGATTTATGGAGACCATATGTGTAATGCAAGATCCTTAATGGCCTACCTCCATATAAACTACTACAAAGGCCAGTGTTAATAGCGCATAATACACGTATACTCTTAAAATGGAAATAGAAATGAAGCCAATATATCTACTAGTTTTATTTATAAGAATTATAGGAATATATTAAAATTGACTAGAATCAGATTGTATATAGGATAACAGATTATCATACTGCACACAGACGACAGAAGAGAGACATGTAATATATATATATATATATGTATATATATATATACAGAGTTCCTATATAACTAGATGTAGCTATATTTTCAAAATTATTAAAGACAGAAAAAAATATTGAGAGAATAAAATCAAATGATATGTTCTATATATCTACTATCTACTTATTCATTCTTGTTAACATTAATATATTTATAAAATATAGTTTCTATTGAAATACGTATTTCATTTAATTTTTATTCATTCAATTGATTATATATTTTGGAATTCAATTTATTTCATTAAATGCTTTATAATGCTTCATTTAAGAAACTTGTGAAGTGATATGTAAAAATCAATGAAAAAAAAATGATAAAATTTCAATAGTACTATATATTTATTCAGACACGTCAATCATTTAAAAAGTGATTTATTAATTTTTTTATACAATTCAAAATATGATGAACAGCTTTAAATGAAAAATTAATTATTTCTAAAATGCTCTGGTACATAATGTCAAAAAAGTAGAATTATTTAAAATGAAAAATATTTGAATCATTTGAATCAATAAAAATCAATATGTATTTGACTATTTTTAGATTTTTTTTTAAATTTTAAAATGTTTAAATTGCCTAAAAAATTGTACTGTAACAGAAACAACGAAAGTGAAAAATAAGTGACCTGATAAACTCGAATGAAAAATATAAAAAATATATGTCAAAAATGCTTTGTATATATATATATATTTAAAGAAAAAATTATTTTATTGTGTAAATGCATAAAAATTACTGATACATAGAACATGTAGCAAATATTTAATTTTGTTCTTTGATAATTTTTTCTCTCTCTAATAGTTTATAATTTCACCCAGTGTGGAACACTCTGTATAATATGTATAAATTATAGAGCTTATAACATTGAGAGTTTCTTGAACTAAGATAAAAAAGTTATAGAAAAGTACATATCTATTCCTATTCACAATATTTCTTAATATTTATAATACCTATTTATAAATCATTTGACATATATGGTGAATTTAGTCAAGTTTATAAGCTCTATAAATGAAAATATTTCAACTATTCAATTTTTAATTGAGTTTAAATGGTGTGAGTGTTTGGCTGAAGCAGTGAGAGTCATGAAAAGCTAAAATAGAACTATGATCAATGAAATGCAAATAGTTACATAAAGTGAAAATGAGTTTGAGATAATTAAAATTTAATAATGATTTTTTTTCTTTCTGGAAAAAGAGGGCATCGTATAATAATAAATTGAATTTCAAACAAATTTTTTTACGAGATACATTGCTATGATTTGTATGAATAAATTTCTAATGAATTCTTTAAAATAATAAAAGATGAATAATTAGAAACGAACAATTGAAAAATGGATATTTATAAAAAATATTGATGTAATTAAATTTTAACTTCTAACGTCTTATATATATATAAAATACATTGTAATCAATGATATATGATTAAAATAATCTCTTATCATTTACAGAATTATATTCGATTACACCCCTCTTTAATTTTTGCTATTGTCAACATAAAAATATAGGTAGTGTGATATTGTTCTCTGCTAGGACCACTTGTATATCTTGTAGTAGCGAAGCAGCAATGTAATTTTGATTTCATATAATCAGCACTTTGATTCCTCTGCACTTTTGAATCATACTGAAAGCAGAAAAATAATAGTCGCAAATAAATTTGAAACGAATGTATCACAATGAAACTACAAATAAATAAAAATTACGAACATACATAGATGGCATTATGTCATGCACAATGACAGGTAGATGGAATAAGCGACAAGTGACAAACAATTCTTTGAAAATTAATAATTTATTTAAATAAATTAACACGTAATTCCATATGTGATTTCTATTAAATTAATAAAACATATATAATAATGATATTTTTATTGTGATTTATATAAGTATCAATTATTGAAGAAAAAAAAATAAATAAATAAAAAATAAGAAAAAAATTGAAAGAATTGTTTGTCGTATAAAGACGGAAATGACTATATGATGACAGATGTTTGTGGACGATTTTGGTCAGGTTTTTAAGCCTTACATGAATCAGGATGTGGCTTCTCCTCGGCCACCATCAGGGCTGCACTCTCTGCTGGCGGTATGTGTCCCTCTAATGCATTCACACAGTTTAGCATGCTCCTGCAAAACATCACGCGACTTGTCCAAGTTTCCGCTTCTTGATACATGTCTATTGAATCTTTCCTTCCCTTATTATATTCCACATCTTCGTCGAGGGCATCGATTTAACATGCACCGACATCGTAGGACCATGGGGAAACAGTATCGCGGCTTATCAACTTAAGTACTCGTCAACGTAAGTAATACATATCCGTTTTTTATTTTTTATTCTATCCTAATTGACCTGGATTTAAAAATTTTGGATTTGTGATGTATCCCGGCTTATAACACTACTACTATTAGTAATACGATTTTGTTTGTATTTCGTTTTGTTCTGTGGCACGTTAATAACAAAAGCTACCATTAGTCGAACTTTAATTTTGCCTATTTTTGTTCACACTTCGCTTACAGCTAAAGTAAAAATAAACTTTCTTTACTTGGATTTATTTCGATTTTCTTTCTTTCTTTCTTTCTTTTTTTCTTTTTTTTTTTTTTCTGTCTCGTCTCAAGAAATGATAATTCATTTCACAGTTTCTAGCCTTGTAGGATTTCAGTGGTTCACTGGCCTGTGTAGTAGACTTCAAACATGTACGTATGTATCGCTTATCGCTTGCATAATTATCGAATTTCAACTACTTTGACTACTTCGCCTTCTTATCGAACGGGAGATTCGCGGGATCGCGGTTAACCATAAAAAACGAAAGGTGAATGCACACGCTGCGCGGAGATACTTGGATCTCTTCTCAGCGTGACTGAATATTTCTTAATTGACTTTTCCTGCAAGGTGAATGAAAATTAGGTCAAAAAAGCTTGACCAGAGTTAAAAAAAAAAAGAAATAAAAAAAAAAGAAAGAAAAATAAAAACTCGAGGTCGTCCATGTACGAGTGAAGAAGAAAACTAAAACCGGTAATTAAATAAACAAACAGATTTATTTTACAACATAGAATATATGTGTATATATATATATTATATGTATATGTATACGATCTTATCGGTGATGCCGAAATATTCGTTTATTAATATAATATATACTAGTAACGAATGTTTCCAAAAAGTATTTTTTTTTTCTTTTTTTTTTCCTCTTTTTTTTTTTTTATATATATATATATATCTTTTAGTCTTTAAACTTGTGTGTATTCAGTGATATAATGATATCTTATAGCAGTTTGTGTGCTACGAGTATGCTAAATCGTTGCCGATAACAATTATTCCATTAGATTGACTGGAGATACGAGAATCTATAGTGGTCTTCGATATTCGATTAAAATCGTTCTTATTATTATTATTATCAGTATTTTTTTTTTTTTTTGTTCTTTTTATTCATTCATTTATTTATTTATTTATTTTTTTTATGGTTTGTCAGTAGCATGGGTATGGTTGGCAGTGGTGGCGTCAGATAGGACGGTCTCCTTGCTAGAGTTAGTGGCGAGCTCCTCTTCCCTGCAATATAATAATGTTACATGGCCAACGAGCCTCGAATCGTTTTTGTGTTTCGATTTTGAGAGAGAAAATCGTAGTTTCGCGCCGTTACGTACAAGGAAACTTTTCATTATAAGAACGTATGCGCGCATTATGCATCAAGAAAATAAGAAAAGGGGGGATTCCCAAATACCGTGTAATTAACCGTGGAACATCATCCGTTTCGAGATTTATCAAGCGGCTGTTAATAATCTGGTCGGCTGTGTCATCTGACGATAATATTTGATTAAAAGTGACCCATTTTATATTTATCGTGGATGTAAATTGTCGTTATCTATCTTCAACGTGAAAACGAATGATAAAATTTTCCGGCAGAGATGTTTTAAAGAAAAAGAGAATTTTTTATTGCATTTTAGATAGGAATATTGTATTTCGATTACAATTAAATAATTCCTAGTGTTTATTGAAACCAATCTCGTTTCGAAACTGGTTTTTTTCTCAATAGGAATCATCTATTTGTATTTATTTATTTATTTATTTTTGTTACGCATTAGATATACAACTTGCTCGAAACTTTGTGATCGTAATTGTTAAAATGTTAATATGAATATGAATATATCGATACAAGCTGTAAAAAAGATATACATATTTTTTTTACGTATGAAATTTATTCACGCGATGCCTTATATCGTTATATCGTGATTTACCTAAATAGTTTATAAATATAAGTAGATATGTATATATGTATATGTATAATAATAATGATCACATAAATGCGTTTACTGACACAATAAAAGTCAAACATACACAATCATAAATTGATAAGTAGCACTCATTCGATCATAAAAGACAAGAAGAAAATGGCTTTTTATACTAATTCTATGTCGTTTATCAACTAGCGTACGGCTGTTATGTAAACGAACAAATTTAATAAAATTCCACTAAATCATAAGCAACCACAGACTGACTATCGATTAGAGTTCATTCATATGTATATGTATATAAAAGCTGTTAACGATTCATCGAATGTTTCGGCAAAACCTTTCTTCAGCGTAATTTATAAAAAAAAAAAAAAAAAAACAAAGAGGATGAATATAAAGAAAAAAAAAAAAGAAAGAAAGAAGAAAAGAAGAAAAAAAAAATATAATTGCGTAGCTTGCGAGTTTATCAAGAGCTGCACTGATCAGACAAGGGAACGTGAACGTAAAATTGCTTTCACGCTTCACGTTAACATTTCCCTTCTTTTTTTGTCTCGTATTAATTTTCAATTACTTTCTTTTTTTTTTTTTTTTTTACGTTTTGCGCAAACGATGGTATAATAGATTATGCAAAGCGGCTCTTGCTGCGTTTGCCTATCGAAGTAAAAATGTATCTATATATATATATATATATATCATATTTGTATACAATTCAGAAATCATTTGTACGCCAAAACAGTAATGTATAAGCACTAACATGCAATCGCACAGTACAGCGCCATAAACTCGTGCCAACTATCGACATGAAAATTATTCCAAGACTGATCTGTCGTCGAACATTTATCGGGTATTGATAGACTAAAAAGGAGCATGCTGTAAAATACAAGGCTCCAAGAAGGGAATCAAGTAAGTAGTCGGGGCTGTTATGTATAGCAAAACCTTGTCAACAAATTAATCAGGTTGTGTTTTGCACTTCCTTTTTTTTTGTTTAATCTTTCTATCGCGGCGAGATATGTGTTAAAAGCGTTATATATTATATTAATCACATAATAGCCCTGAAGAACTATTAGAAACTGTGAAATGTATCTTCGCAAAAGAAAAACAAAAGAGAGAAAAAAAAAAAAAGAAAAAAAAAATTACAATTTGTCGTAAATCGAGATTTATTCATGCAATCTATATGTTCTTCTCGTCTTTACGATTAATATAATAGCCTGACTGGTAGCGCATGAGATGGAAACTCACATGAGCTGATAGTAGTAAGTAAAGATGTTTCAACATGCCAGGCTGTTAGACCGAAGTTAATGATGGTCACTTAAAAATAGGCAGGGGCAGGATTATTTTTCGCTTGCAGAAGCAATGATCGAGGGTAAATTGAGCTCGAATTTGATACACATCAAAATCTCACCTTCGTGGAAAATGGAAAAAAAAAATATTATAACAAATATAATATAGATAAATATAATTATGCGGCTAGATTTTATAAATGGTTTGGCGGCAGGATGAAAGAAGAAGAACAATGGATGTATGATTTGCTAAAAAATAATCCTTTCTTTAAAGACGACTAGTGGTGTCTTTGGTAATCTGATTGTCATGCAGTTAAATAATCTTTAGAAATTCATATAGTATATTGTAACAAAGCCACCACAGTAACAAGGGAATTTATTGTGTGACTCACCCATAAAGTCTGCTGTCCCGCAAGCTGCTCCTGCTCCAAATAACATAGAAAGCACAATTACGATATGTAGAACATAATTTTCATTGTGTGAAAGAAAAAAAAAAAAAAAAAAGAAAAAAAAAAGTACGGAAGTTTCAGAACTTAAAGAATTTACCAGAACCATTAAATAACGATTTATTGAAATAATACATATACAATATGCTAAACAAATAAATATAATAATATCCATTTTGGCCTTGGGAAATACGTAACAATAAAACTATAAAGCTTCAAGCTCAGCACGTTTTACAAATGAATGTCCATAATAATATACGGAAATCTCAAATAAACATGGTGAAGGTAAAACAAATCGATCGTAGTTTCGACCACATTAAAAAAAATTAATTCAATTTATCTCATTGTTAATTTTATCCATTATATTATATATGTATATTTATATGCAGCAACAACAATGATAACAAAAATCATTAGATAGATCGTGTCAATCAATCAAGAACGGAAAAAGAAATATTTTATCTACAAAGAAGAGAACCCACGAATCTACGAAAAACAATGTTGTACCTTCTATATATTATTACAAGAAAGACTTTGTTCGGTTAAATTCCGAGATAATTTCTTTTTTTTTTTTCTTTTTCGATAATACTACTATGATATGAATAATAAATTGTTACAACCATGCGACAATCACCATGAACGTTTTCATGATATTATTATACACATATTATAATCTCAAACTGATATACTTCTCTACGGTTACGATATTACGGAATTAAAAGTTTCGTTTTTATATCGAATCTCGAAAACTTTATTATTATACAACTGTTCCCAATTGTGAGCTTTCAGGTATTTAATCTCCAAGCATCTCGAAAAGATAACGCTGGTTCACGATCGGTTCGTAACACGCGAGCAAATTTCAAAAATTTGTTATTCGATTCTCTCTCTTACACCGGATACAATTAGCAATTACGTGAATGCGCGTACGAATCGATTGATTTCTTTCTTTCGAAGATATGTATATATATATATATACATATATATATCTTCTCTTGAAAAATCGAACGAACTTTTTATCACAGTTGAATTCGTATTATATAGCCTCGATTAGGCGGCAATACACACACGCACATGGTGTGGCATTAATTGTGTCCAAATTGATCGATCCCCGTTTTATCATTACAGGGTAGCGCATTTGTAATTTCATGCCTCAACTACATAATGCATAGAAAGTAATATTAAAGAAATTGTACTACTGATATGCTTGATATAATAATAATAATAATGATGATGATAATGATGATAATAATGATGATGATGATGATGATGATGATGATGATAATAATAATAATAATAGCAATAATAACGGTAAAGTTGACAGTATTGTTGTGTAATTGTAGCTTGAAAGAAGCTCTTACAGATCTTTAAGTGTTCGATATATAATATGTGCAACATCGTGATTCGATTCGTTTCAAGATAATTTGCTGCGCTCGTTTCCCTTTTTCCCTTCTTTTTTTTTTCTATTTTTTCTTTTTTTTTTTTTTTTTTTCCCCCTCGTCAAACAAATACGTGATAATGCTATCTACTCGATTAATCATATGTACAATTATTTGTCTACTTTTCGCACGATGAACGTTCCTATAAATATTATATCGATTTGTTGAATAAATTAATAGGCGTGCATTTCCTAAGCCTTCCGGTTTTTTTTTCTTTTCGCAAGAATTAAATTCGAGTTTCTCTTTTTTTCCCTCTCTCCTTCTTTCGTTTCTTTTTTCTGCACTTTTTTCTTCGATTCGAATATAACAATTCAAAATTCACGCGTTTCGTGATACACTTGATGTATGTTCATTGTAAAATATAGACGGGCGGATGTGTGGACGGATATGATAACAATATATTATGCATCGAATATATTTCACATGACGCGAAACTTAATAATTCTTCTCGCGTTTTCATCGTTAACAAATCGACAACACGTGTTATAAAACATGGATACAAAGTCTCTTGTTGATTGAACCTCTTTCCGCACTTAGACAACAAATCAAAACGGATAAACGAAAAAACGAACAAGCTGTCTTTTGGATAGAGCCGTTATACATAGAGAATAATACGTATATACGTGTAAGAAAAATCGATGGAAATCAGCGAAAAGAAAAAGAGGGGGGGGGCTTGAGAACTGAAGATTATCTATCTAATGATTTGCTATACGTATTAGGAATGGTGTTAAGTGGTTTATTTATTGCGTACCTGTCGTTACCATGCCTGAATAAAGCTAGAATTTCTTCGAATGTTTTATTCTTGGTCTCAGGAACCTGCTTGTACGTGAAGATCCAGAAGATGGCTAGGAATGCACTGAATGGTAGGAACGTGTAGTTTTCAAGGCTAGTCTGTAACACATAAAAACATGGGGGTCAACGTATAAATATAGGAAATATCAATCTGCTTGCCCCCTTCTGCTTGAAATTCTCCTCGATGCCTCTGTTCCATAAGTATCTTTCGAGCTTTAACCTTTAAATGATACCATAAAATGAAAATTCTAACTTACGAGTTATAAAAATTTTAACCTTAATTAAAAAGCATATGTTTATATATAAATTGAGAAAAAATTATGGAACGTATTGAAATATATTCGAATAAAATTTGTACTAATACCTTACCTTCATACTTGGAAAACCGATGCCAACCACAAAATTAGCTATCCAATTGACGAGGACCGCGATAGACATGGCCGCAGGTCTAGGACCCTGCGAGAACAGTTCGGCCGTGATCATCCACGGGATGGAACCAGGACCCACGGCAAAAAATACCACGAAAAAGAGCGTCGACACGACCGACAGATAAGACATCCAGTCAATCATTTCCTGCACATAACCGAAAAACTCCTATCAGGCAGTAGAATCGTGTTCTTCTTTCCTGAGCAGCCGGAGGAGTTCTCTCTCAGGAGAAAATTAATACCTACGAAACTCAAACAAATAGAACCGAATAATATACGGCATGCGGTTATGTGCAGCTCAACCCTGTGTTTAAGGCGATGATGCGATTGCGACAATGCGTAACGTGCTCTTTTGTTATGTACAATAACATCTTCCTGTTATTAAGCGTTCAAGCGATATGACTGGCCATATTGTATCTAAGGAGTAACCAGGATACGATTCTCAGAGACCTCAGATAAATTAAATGTCTGAGTGTAATAAGATACAATACACGTTGGTTATAGTTATCGCGAGGTTCACTCGACTCTTGTGGCTCTTTCGAATGGATTACACATGTGTGTACCGTCTGCGTTGCACGAACACGATTACGATTTTGTAGTTGAAATAACGTTGCGAAAAAAAGGAATAGTGCCACATTGGTATAAATAAATGAATTTATTCTCATCGTTGTAAATCGAATACGAGTACACGAGATTAGAAGATTGTCATTGATTCAATTGTAGAAGGTAGACAGGTTTGAGCCGGAATATAGACTAATAAAAAAGGGAGTAAATGTCTCCTCCAGGCAGTCACGAAAGAGGTCGTTGATGAAAAAGGGAGGGGATGGGAGAAGGATGGTGACAAGGTTTCAAAAAAAGCACAATTATTAAAGCCTAAGCAAATAAATAAAACTGCATGCATCTTATTTAGATACTTTGACACATCAATATTTTTAAAAAAAAAATATTCATTTTCTTTAATTTCAAAGGTATGTGTTTGTCTTTGGTAATTGTATTATTCAATAAAATTATTAAAATGAGAATTATCTTTCTCTTTTCTTATCTCTCAAAAATTGACGAGTCAAAACATGGAATATTAATAATCTTCTTTTCTAGAAGATGCAAATGAAAAATAACATGCAGGAGACGGGATAGATCTTACGAGTTACATGAATAATTGGGAGAAATTAAAATGAGATGTCGAATGCATATTTATATACGTTAAGTGGTGATAATTCTCACTGTCGTCGGTGCAGTGCTGCACTCCAGCTGTGAACAAAGTGTTAGATACACCTTTCGCCAAGGTGCATGAAGTGACAAAGCACAAAGAGAGACAGCTATATACAATCCACGTTTTTTGTGGCGTAATTTAATGTCCTGAGAGATTCTTCATTTTCGTCAATTTTCTACGTTCGGAAAAACAACCTTTCCTCGTGATTAATTATTTCTCTTTTAATTTTCTTAGCGAGAATCGATTACTTTCTACTCGATTACTATCACAAAATAATCTCTATTCGATTAACGAGAATAATTTAATAATAATTCTACTAAAATACCATTACACTTTTTATTTTGACGTGATTATTGGAGGATCTTAAGATGATAGTTACGTTTACTTGTTATTAATTAATAACATCGATATTACAATACGTAGCATAGTTGAAGTAGAGAAGTCTTAAAAATTTAAACTTACCTTTATGAGAAAAGAAATTGTGATGAATATTGAAAAGATAAACATGCCACCAAGACCGTATAAGTGCAATGTACGTCTTCCTGTCCTATCCATAAGAGGAATGGATACTAACGTCATAACAACCATAATGGAACCTATGCCAATGGTTGCAAACTTGGCACTCTCCTCTGTCAAACCAGAACTAGTATACAAATTTGTCGAATAGTAAAATACCTGGAACACACACGGAAACCAATTTCACGCTCTACTACATCACTTATAATGGATGAATCGCGTTTAGGAATTTAAATGAGAGCAAGTTCATCGTGACCAATTCAAACTTCCATTATATATATATGGATAATGTACACGGAATTTATGGGCTACGCTACTTACAGCGTTAATGCCTGAAAGCTGTTGGGAAAGTTGCATAACCACGCCGATGATAAGAGGTGCTCTCAAAGTTGGGCTACATATGAGCTCTGTCATCGATATTCTAGACTCGGCTTGTTGAGCTCGTTCTTCGGCTCTCATTTCTTCGATGTCTTCTTCCACTTGGTTACTGGCTCTCAACCTCCTCAAAGCTTTACGGGCTTCCTCCTCCCACTGTTTAGTAATGAGCAAATATCTAGAGCAAAGCATAAAAAAAGAGAGAGAGAAGCTGTAATCTTTGGTGGAAATAGAACGTATATACATGCTACAAATTTTACATATTACATTTCTAATGAAAAGTATTAAAGATAATTTGAAAGATATTTCTCTTGATACATCTATTATACACGATATGTGCTTCTACCTTGGAGATTCGGGGCAAACTGGAAGCAGCAATAACTGTAGAATGGCAGGGCAGATAGCTAGTAATAAGAGAACTGGCCAACCCTCGTCTGTTCCAAGGATTTGCTCGATGCCCAGCACCTGGGAGACCAGGAGGCCCACCGTAACAGCGAGCTGGTTCACCGTGCCTAGGCCGCCTCTCAGGTTCAGTGGTGCTATCTCCGATATGTACATGGGAACCAACGAGGTGTTTAAGCCACAATTGACACCGATGATAAACCGTCCAAAGAATAACATTTCATACGAGTGAGCCATCTTTGTAAAACCCATCAGGCACCCCCCCACGATGCCCAGCACGTTGTTTAGCAGTAAGCCCCCCTTTCTGTCGGTGAATGAAAAGGAAAGAAAAGAAAAAACATGAGTGATGTAACAATCGATTTCGAGCCGTCTGATTACCTGATCACAACACGTATTTAATCGTATGCACACACGTCTGATTAATGTCGATATATAAATATATCATATACGCTCTACATCGATGAATACTGTCTGGCGCGCAAGGAAGCCCTAGCCAAATTACTTGCAAATGGAATGGAAACATTTTCGTACAAACCTGCCAAATCTGTTGGCAATTATCCCTCCGCTAAAACCGCCTAGCATACCACCAATCGCAAATATGCTTACGGCCACGGAATACAATCTCTTCACATAATCGTCTGAAATGTCCTCCCCGTATCTATCCTTGTACACATCTTTCATGAAATTTTCAATGTTCTGAAATGATGAATAAATCATTGTATTGGATAGATACAATTGCATTAAATCCTTTATATTATATTATTTAAAAATGGGGAATTATTTTCGAATCATTTAAATGAAACGATCCAATTAAAAATTTGTTTCGTAGTTGAAATTTTTATATACTGTAAACTGTATTTGTTTAAAAAAAAAAATAAAAGAACGTACCACTTCCGGCGCATTAATAACCCCAGTGTTGTATCCAAACTGCAACATTCCTAAAACTGCTGCCAGTATTGCATATGACAGGAAAAGTGTTAGCCCCTGAAATCATCGAACGTGTGTTATTGAATATCGGAAAGTTTACAAAAAAAAAAAAAAAAGAAAAAAGTATTTCATTCAACAAAAAATTCAAAACAATAATTTATACTTGAAATAAAATAATCAATGAACGCATATTCTACTGAAAATAAAATCAAATACAAAGGCAAATTGGATTGAAATAACGATAAAGGATGAAATAAAACTACGCCATAAACAATGTCATAATGATTTATTAAAAAATACTTTTATCATTCTGCTATAAAATCATCGTGCACAAGTACAACGAGATGCATATGAAAAAACCAAACAGAACAATCGTAATAGTTAACGTCACGCAAAAAACTAAATACAATTATAATGATGATGATGATATCTTGATGATATTGATTGATGATTTGATATTAATTTTATCATGATATTGATCTATGATAATAATTGGTACAAATAAACAACCATCGAAAGCGATACCGAGTTTGTTTCGGTACGAAAAATAAAATAGCACGCTGAAAAAATTAAGAACTTTTCTGATCGTGGAGATCAAGCATCACCTGCTCCAAAAGTCTAAGTTTCCGTCGATGAGAATGTTCTTCTAGTCGATCCACGTATTCTCGTAATTCCTCTATTTCTTCTTTCACCTGCTGTACCGTATCTAGTTCGTGCTGCGTAACACATTAGGAAATACTATTTTAGAATGTTAAAATTTAGCATTTTAACCAAAAACTTATACGGGCAAATTATCGAAACCGACATATTATTAAAATAAAAATAATTACCGGCATTTCTTTCTATTTTTCATTCATCCATTCAAAATAATTTCTTTCAAACTTTTTCATTTCTTGCTTGATTAATTATTAATTATTACTTATTTATTATAGATATCGATGATTTTAGAGACTGTCAGAGACTATAGAATTATTATTACATGCGGATACAGGATGTAAATCGATTAAAGTTACGCGAATTTGAATTATATATTCACAATCGAAATGGAAATTTTATTCCAAATTTCGAGATGCGGTTAACAACGAGATATCCGGAAAATTTATAATCTACAATTCTACGGTATAAATAGATCAAGGTTGATACGTTAGAACGGCTTGTTATTATAACAAAATAATCAATTTTTCAGAAATTTATTTTCACGAAGATACTGGCGCAAAGCGAACGACAGATTTCTTTTTCAAACAGGAAGTTACGTTCGATTTATATTTTCACATTTTCTCTCGACACAGTCTTATCTTATCTTTGTTTTTTCATTCTTTCATGGCTAGATATATATATACAGATAGAGAAAGTGAACCGGCAATTCGTCGCGTATGAGCGATATATTCTAATTAGCAAGATTTCGGGCCGTGGAAGCGATTCGATAACGTTGAACGTGGAGACCGACAGTACCTTGATCGCGACCATGTCCCGTTTGACCTCGCTGACCTCGCTCTGGCAAGACTCTACGCTCTTGGTGAGTTCCTGCAGCTGCGTGCGGATCTCGCAGAGGGCGACGGTGGTCTCCAGCTGGCGGTCACCCCGCTGCAGCTCGTCCAGCTTGGCACTCAAGTTCATACTCATAACGCTGACCTGTTTCTGCAGACTGCCCACACACACATACCCTCACGTGAATCTCGCTGGCTCGCCCGGGAAAATAAATCGACATTGTCGAGCACATTGACACACTAGACACGATCAAGGCTAGCTATGCCTAGTCCCCTAAACAGAAGTCCAACTACCTCCGCGCGAAAACTGCCGAGCCTTCAGTAGCGTACGCTTACTTGCACCGGGATGTGATATTCGCTCTTTCGCTTATTAATTTCTTTTTTTTTTTTTTTTATTTACTACTATTTACTTATGTTACATTTTTCATTTATTTGCTATCGTTATATATATATATATATTCTTTTTTTTTTTCCATTATTATTACGCGTGGAGACAATGTGATTCTGATTACGACATAGGGAAAAAAAAAGATATACTACTTTATATACTTTATATATGCTATATATATACTGGGTGTATCGACGTACACCAGCATGCTTTCTTCTCTCGTGCTTTAAATCTCAGCGAGCCAGCGGTAGCTCGGCAGCTAAGGAAAACGTTGGGTATACGAGTAGTAGCGTGTAAACAGAGATATACAGACACATATATATATGTATTATATACATATATTCATATTCTGTCTATGTATATACGAACATAGAAATATATATATATATTATATAAATTGAAAAATAGCACAACGTACAAACGCCACTAAAAGCACGTCTAAACTGTGTGTGGGTGAGTGTCAAGGTGAGAAACACTACTGTGATATGTATATATTTAAATATATATATATATTTTATTTTATATATATACATATAATTGTCAGAGCTGTGCACATTAGATGGAAGTTTGTGAAAAGTGAGAGATGAAAACTATATTTCCCCGTAAGTAAGTAAGTAAGTAACTAAATAAGTAAGTAAGTAAGTAAGTAAGTAAGTAAGTAAGTAAGTAAGTAAGTTAGTGTATAAAACACGGCCCCCGTGAATTTCGAATTTTTTCCCCCGATAAAAAAAAAAGACCATCCTTTGCTCTTTGTATTCTTTCTTTTTTTCCTCTTTCTTCACGAATATCACGATCGTTTTCCCCATAAAACATGAGACAGCTTCGGCACGCGCTTCGAAGCGTGATTCTCTACTGACACGATGCGGGAATGTGCAAGGTGGATAGAAAATATGATTCGATGCACGATTTTTTTAATTTGAACGTTGCATGTATACATGGATAAATAATATAACGAATAGATTATGATGAACGATTAGAAATCTCTCGATCGAAGGAGATTTAGCAAACTTATCGATCGATGTGCACAGCCAAGCAGAAAGGTGGTTTTAATCAGGAATGAAATTAAAGAAGTTGAGGGGGGAAAAGAAAGAGACAGACAAACACAGAGAGAGAAAGAGAGAGAGAGAAATAAAGAGAGAAAGAAAGAGAGAGAAAAGAAAGATAACCTGTACGTGTATGTGATTGTATGTGACAAAGTGAAAAAGAGAAAGAAAATTTACGCAAGGCATGTCGAGTGACAGGTGAATAGTGAAAAATGAATGAACACATGAGCCGTAGTGGTAGGAGAGAAAGAGAGAGAGAGAGAGAGAGAGACAGAATGTATGTGACCCGGATGACAAAGTGAAAACCGAAAGAAAGAAAGAGAAAGAAATATTTTTAATTCAGAAGGATCAAAAGGTACACGGACATAATAAAAAGAAGGTTTAAAGAGAAAATAAGCGAAGAAATGAAAATATAAGTAGACAGATAGAGAGATAGAAATAGAGATAGAGATAGAGATAGAGAGAGAGAGAGAGCAGTGATGATGTTGCCATGTACCTGGGAGGTAGGGAGACCATGGCTGTGTTCCGAAACTACAGTAGCCTCTATGCCTCCCCACTCACTCCTCTTGATTCAGTATTTCGTCTTATTCTCACAGATCTATTTGTTCTTTGCTTTGTTCACGACATATGTACGTACGTTGGATTATCCACCAAATCCAATCAATTGACTCTGAACGATTGCACAGCTTGTTGTCAAGTGGGTCCACAACCAAAGGTGGAGGGGTAACGTGTGGCGGGGGGTTTAAAGGCCGACGACGCCCGCCCCTGCCTCTTATCTCACTCACTCTGTAAAACTTTACCTAGTTTGGAAACACAGTCGTGGTTCAGTCAAAATTATGTCATATAATGATATTATTCGCTCGAATTAGCCACGTGACGTCCAATTCACATCTATCAAGGACGGGTTCGTCACGTGTGAAGACATTTCGTCTTTCTTTTTTTTTTTTTTTTTTTGTAATTTTTATTTTCCACTATTTTTTTTTTTTTTTGGTTTTTAAAATTTTTTTTCTCACGCATCGCCATGCGACGCGCCGCCAGCTTACTCACCCCTGCCTAGTCGCCCGCGTCCACAAGC
Source organism: Apis cerana (assembly GCF_029169275.1). Classification (NCBI taxonomy): domain Eukaryota; kingdom Metazoa; phylum Arthropoda; class Insecta; order Hymenoptera; family Apidae; genus Apis; species Apis cerana. The sequence continues at coordinate 9,265,049 of NC_083858.1, read as the reverse complement.
GAGCTTGCAATTTGAATTGGATCCCCATCACTTTAAATGCGAAACGATCGATCGGCAAAATAATTGACAAAAATTAGCAATGATCTCAATGATAGTGATAAATAACAAGGAGGCACGCACACAAATAAGTGACAAAGATGGCACACATCGGGGTAACGATATATGAAGTGTATCGATTAGGACGATGCCAAGGAAATATATGATTGTATCTCTTGCCGTTGTGGCTTACATGGAAAACACATAACGTGTATTATTACGTGTCTACGTTGCGCACGTGATGCGATGGTTTTTTTTTTTTTTCGTTCGTCTCGATGATGATCGCGAACGAACCAATTTTCGTTTCGTTTTCGCGTGAATTCTATTCACACAGTGCTTCACACACAGATGGTGAACGTGGTTGAGACAATGATCGGTGAGAAAACGGTCGTAATACCATTACAAGAGTGCTTGTGTGATTCACAAACTAAAAGTAGCCGCGTTGTGCACTCGCATTTCGCTATCGCCTGTTTTCCTTTGTCCCGTTTCGATATTCTCCGTTATCGTTTCGCAGTGCTGTTTGCGCACTTATTTGTGTACCTGACTTCCGAGAAAAGTGACATGACATCGAATGGAATATGAGCAATCAGTGGTAAGCCTGCGAGCGCCGCAGCCAAAAAAAAAAAAGAGTTCATGTAAAAACCGTATAACAACGTATCATCGGTGTCTCGATATTACTGTTTATGACCAAGGGTGTGTAGTATGTACAAGAATAGGACTAGAGCGAGTGTGATTTATGTATAAATGATAAATGGCACGGCACAAAGCCTTGCATTGCATTCTCTGATACATAAAGAGTCTATGTAAAATGATAAGCAGGGAAAACGTCTGTTTCTTTTACTTTTTTTTTTTTTTCCTGTTTCGTTTCTCCTTTTTTTTTTTCTCTACTTTTATTTATTTATTTATTTATTTTCGTTTCTTCTCTTTCTTTTCTATTTTCTACTTTCTTTTCTACTTTTTTTTTTTTTTTTCGTTTTTTTCTCTCCGTAACTCATAGGGTGGAACGACGGCACCGCCACTTAGGCCGGGAATTACCTGGATGCGTTTAGAGAATATCGAAAAGATTGTTGGACATTGAAAAGAACAATGTCTGTGTGGAAAAGGTTCGTTGGATAGTAATTCTTGTCTACGAGAGAGTTTATAATCGATAAGTAAGTGCTATCGATTCGGGTACTTCAGGGCGAATAATAGAGAGCGAGAAGTGTTCTCTTAATTGGTATGCAAGTTTTAAGAGCTTATATACGTTATTCTACTGAACTGCCGTGGCACTAAGCTAAAAATTACTTCGAAAGATTTTTTATTTAGAAAAAAAAAAGAAAAAGGAACGATATTTGAAAAATTGTCAAAGTTCGATCAACTACGGTCGGAAAAACGGCTTAGACGTAGGATTGCTAAGAGTAATTGTACTACGTTTTATATATATATATATATATGTATAGTAATCGCTGAAGAAACAAATAGAATAGAGTAATTACATAATAATTCTATAATAAGAGCCTAAAAAAGAAGATCACTACGAAATATTAATACAGGATCCTAGAGAGGCGCTAAACTAGAAAATTAGACGATAAAGAGATTGTTTCGAGACATTCGTCGCCCGCAGGATTCGCCAAGATTCAAAAGTTCACGATCGAATTTAACAATATTTTGATAAACTTTCTTTTCGCGAATGTTTTCCACCGAATATCCGAATATCCTCCACGTTTTTTTTTTCAAAAATATATACTCAAGCTCACGTATCACGTTATTAAGAAGAGAGAGAGAGAGAGAAATATGTATATATATATTTAAATATATAAATTTATATAAATCTGGTTCGAACAATGGACGAATTGAAAAAAAAAAAAACGATCGATTGTACATCCAAACAATCCAGATAATTCTCAAAGACGTCGGTGGCGACGCCCATGTGACAACGTCCCCTCGGCAAATTACTTGTACATCGTGTATACCAATTACTTTTCAAACGTAAAACTGTATATCCTTTCCAGAGTGTCGCTCGATCGCGAAATTCGTACGCAACAATATTGACAGTATAATCAAAGTCGTGTGAACTGAGCCGCGTGTTATCGTCAATTAATATCAATTAATTAATGTCCAAAAAAAAAGACGCGTGGAGGTGTTTTTCGCAGAAAAAAAGGTATATAATAGTATATATATATATATAAAAGAGAGAAAGATATATATATATATATATATATCGTGGGGTACGTCGGGGAAACGTACCTTACAAGCAACTCCCGTAGAGTGGCTTCATCGTCCTCCTGTACCTCTTCCTGCGTCTCATTACTGAACGAGCCGCGGCTTGGGTGATGATGCTGGTGATGCCTGCCGGTCGGCCTACCGGTGCTGCCGGGTGGATACTGTCCGTGCAGCCCGTGATGATGATGGTGATAATGACCGGTGTTGGTGGAGGCCGAGTGCAAATAGCGGGCGACGGTGCTGGTTGCACGCCCCCTGGTCAGCTTGAGGCCGGTGACAGGAGGCGGCAGTACGGCGCCTGTACCGGGCTCCACGTAACTTCTTCGTGAGGCATACTGCTCCTCCTCCACCCTGATGATGTCCTGACGTCCGCTTGATGGCCGATCGGCCGATCTGCTGCGCGATCTCGCGCTAGTTCCAACACTTTTGCTCGCTTTGCGACCGGTCGTGCCGGTATGCCCGCCGGAGGCGATTCTCTCGCTCCCTTTCCCCTGCCTCCACCAGCTGCTACCGCCGACCTGTGCGCCAAAATCGAGCCTCCCCCTCCCCCTCCCCCTCCCCTCCTCCTCCTCCTCTTCCTCCTCCTCCTCCTCCTCCTCCTCCTCCTCCTCCCCGACGGCGGCACCAGCCGGCCCTGGTTCCGTATCCTGGGACCCCGAAAGGCCCGAGATCTCTTCGTAGAGGCACTCCGAATCCGGGTCCGTCGACACTGCCGCGCTCTGCCACAACTGGTTTATTGGCTTGAAGCCGCGTGAATCGGCCATCGTTTGAGCTACACGCCAGGACACAGACACAGAGAGAAGAATTTATACAACATCGACATCATCGTCCCCTTCAACGTCTTCCTCGGCTGTGTTGACTAAAGGCCACCACCCGATGCTGCGTTTCCGAGGAATACTAAGAGCAACGAGCGATAAATTTCTTTTTTGTTTTGTCGTTTCTCGTTCATTGATTTCGTTATTTTATTTATTTTTTTATTTTTTTTCGTGTGTGATCGATATCTTATGATAATTCTATTGATTTGATTGATAGGAGCAAGCTTCGTCTAGAGATTTGCACAGCAACGGTACGTGGTGCGCCTAACGTGTGTTATTGTTCTTATTTTTTTTTTTTTTATTCGTGAAAAATGAATATCTTTGCGATCACGTTGCATACATCGTAATCGTTTTGCAATGCGATTAGATTTTCTTGTCTTCTTTGCCTTTTTTTTTTTTTTATATCATTATTATGCGGCACGCCTCGTTACAAGCGTGGTTACGGGTGCGCAAATAGTAATTCAGCCACGCAGAAAGCGGATTCAATTATAGAATTATATAACGACATGAAGAAGGAAAGAAACAAAGAAAACATGGCTGACCGTGTATAGGAAAAGCAACGGTGAACGTGTACGCGTGTTGGCTCACGTTACCGCGTTCCCTGACGATTCGGTTTGACGTGCAGTCAGACCGCCATGGGATAGTATCCATAACTGGTTCATTCCAAATTAATCAGAACGATTCTCGTGTCAATTCGGTGAAAGTCTGACGTAGTAGCCAGAACGAGGAGGCACGCTAATTAATTCACGCAAACTCGGCTCACGTATCATGAGCGTGCACGAAAGTCGGGGCAACTTTTTTGCTCGCTGACAGAGAATGTTGCTCGCGAAACGTATAGCCGTTCCAACGTAAATGGATAAATGTGTTGTACGAGATTCAGGAAAATTAAAATTGCCGTTATTTAATCGAAATGAAAATTTTGCTCGCGGTATGGATCGTTAAGTATCGAACGGGATAAACGAGAAATTTCTTCGAAATTTCAATAACTTCCGACCGATCGATCATAGAGCGAAACGAAGCTTATGAATTTCCATTCCGCCCGATGTACACGTGAAATTGGTAACGACGTTACCAAGTTACTGCAAGATCGTGCTGCAGTAATTAAGCCGGGGCTCCTACATGCATGAGCTCGTCTCCCAACGACAATTAAAGTACCACAGTAACGAGTATTATTAATATCGTTCGTTGTCATTAAGTAAATTCGAGCATCCGATACGAAATTTCACATCTGAAATAACATAGATTTGAGCAAATAAGGTTTTTCCTTTCCCTTCATTAATAATGATCCGATGATGCTCTGTGTGCTAAATCACACGTCGATAAGATATAAATACGGTTAAATACGGCGAGATATGTATTTTTCTTTTTTCGTTTTCTTTTTTCCTTTAATCGTGTCGCATACAAAGGTTTGAATATCGAGAATCATTCTGTATAATTCGTTGTTTATAAACGTGAATAAAATATCGATAGAACACAGAATCGATGATTTAACGTCGTGCACTGCACTTGGAAGCGTTTAATGATATACAAAAGCGAGATAAATAGTACGTATATGCATAACGAGTATGCAACATCCTTATGCATAATCTGGTCTGGTGCAACGATTACGGAATCATTGAGCCTTCTCTCATCTTGGTCAATTAACACCGTAATCTCGTAATCTCGAAAAATAGGAATAGGTAGAGGTATATAATCCGGCAATTACAAAACAATTAGCTGCTTATTAAATATTACTGCCGTTAAATTGGCAAGCGATTACGTGCACGAACTATGAATAATGACAAGTGTTTCGATATTTTTTTTTTCTTTGTATTATTTTTCTTTTCGTCATTTATTGTTTCTCGACTCACCTTAAAGAATTCGCAAGCCATCGTGCTCGACGATGATATTATCACGCCACGACGTTTCTCGTGTCCCGATTTTGAGCCGCGAGACCACTCGCCACTCTGGGATTCCTGCAATTTGGCGCAGAGACAATCGCTGTTTTCTCTAACAGGTCGCCTAATGTCTCGACCACGTGACCGTGAAAGGTAGTGAAGGTAAAACGCGAACGACACGGACGTAAACGAAGGAATCAGTGGGATTTCTAACGCAATACGATCACTGGCGTATCACGAGTTCCGAAGAGCCACGTTCCTCCTTTCTGATCGTAAATTTTATCCGACTCACTGTAAGACGGCGATGTGACACTAGGTAAACCTGTGAAGAAAAAAAATTATGCGTTAGAAAAACTATTTATTGTTTAAAAAAAATCCAGCTATAAAAAATTTAAATCATCCAATATACTCAAATAACACAAAATGTCTTTTGAACATCTTACGTTTATATTATGAATCAATACGTTTAAAGAAGGGATCATCCTTCTTTGAATTATGAATATATTTGTATATTTGCTTATTTTATTTTACTAACAGAATAATTATATCAGTTTCTGTTCGAATATCTTATATCATTCCATCTGATAGAAGTATTTCATTTTTTCTTGAATTTAAAATTTAATATTAGAAGACAAACAAATAAAATGTAATTGAATCGTTATTATCATATTTTATATTATATTTATCATATTTTTTTTTTGTTTATTGAGATAAGGATTGTAAGATGTTTAAATTTAAAATGAACGTCTTTAAGATGCTAAAACATATTCAGAAGGATCTATCGTAAAAGAAAATTATACGACGCAATAAATCTTATTCTAATATGGCAATAAACAGATTTTTCTCAAATCTATATTACCAAGATTAATTATAACTATCTGATGTGAGATAATTGACATTTAAATCCCCTATATTATTCGACAAACTATTTTCCGTGGAGATTGTGCAATCCATTTACCTGACCAATTTTAACGGAGCGAAAGAAAAATCGTCTTGTCATTTGTCGTTTCTAAAAAAGAAAAGAAGAAAAATGAGAAAATAACAAAAGAAATGAAAAGAAGAAAGATTGAACACAAAGTAGGATCGAGAAGACGAAATGAAACAAGGGAAAGAGCAAGGAGAAGTAGCTGACGATAATTATTCCCCCTTTAATCGGCCACGGTTTTTGTAGCGCCTGTTTGTTACTGGTATATACGAATGAAAAGAATGCGAGTGGTGAAATTGCCTGAATGCTAGGGAAAGGATAGCATGCTCGCTGTAGAAACCGTGAATGCGTCTCTGCACAAAGGCGGTTGTAAACACGAGCGAGTAATGTATAATTACAGACTGCAAGTGTAATTTCCAATACGACCTTGCTTGGCGACTCTCTCGGGCCACCGAGTCAGAATTCTCACAGTACGTCGTCCTAGAACTCGATGGTTTCCCGAATCGTTTCATGAAATCAACTCGATGAAAATTCATAATTAATGCACGTGATACGCGTTTCACAGCCGGTAAACGGAATGCTGTTTTCTTTGGTGGCGCTGTAAACTGACAACAATATCGAATGCGTCTTTAAATTGCCTCCAAGCGATAATGAAGCAATTTTGCTAATTGCCAGTTTTCTTTTTGTAAAGAAAAACGAAATAAGATACCACTTTTACTTGATTCACTGATTTTATATAAAAAATTATAAACTATTATAATCACACCTTAACACAAATTTAACACAATCGATGTATTGATTTCTAAGGAAGGAATAACACGATTTACGTATATATTATAGGTCGAATTATCAAGTGATATATAAATAGCGCGAGGAAAGTAAACAAACTAACGATGATATAATTAAAAGATATAGGAAAGACGATGTTCGATTTTTCACTCATTTGAGATCGATGCCTATGTACTACATATGCATATATGAGCACGTAGAAACGCAACAATAACGGATGCACGGTAAAACGAGTCTGAATGAAAGGTCACTGAAATCCTTTAACTTTCCCTCTCTGTGCTATCGTAGATAATTACTGTGTCAAAATCGATAGCCTTTCGAACGAACGGTCTCGAACATCGTACTTTCAACGTACAACTTTCAACCGCTCACCTTCTATCGAAAATCTGAACTATATCTACTTTCTCGTTGAAGTTGCGATCGGTAAAGTTTATAGCATTCTTAATACACAAACTATATATATTTACAGAGAACTAGAACAAGAACATTAAATGTATATTGGACACCGAACGAAAAATAACGATACTGTTCACTCGACGAATGTCGTGCTACTGACGCGTACTCATTCCGTATTTCGCGTTGAAGATTAAACGAAATCCAAAGACTTTCTCCCCTCCCTTCTTGTACTTGTTTCTCTGTCTGATCGCTTTCGTTCACTGTCCTTGTTCCATCTGTCGAGTAAATCTATCCGTCATTGTTCTCAACATGTCTGTTACACGTCTGTTCTATTGTCCAGTATTGCAACGAGTTTTATATACGAATTCTTCGTGTTACTTCTTTTCTACCTCGGCTGTCCATACTACTGTGAAAGATTGAACACAGCGATACCGAGACCTAGTAGTGTATGGAATGCGTGAATTTTTCTTTATTCTTGTTTCTTTTTCCAATACTTTTTCTATCTCGATGTCTGCCGTAAAAGATCGATAGATGCTTGTTGATGAAGAAATAGGGAAGTTTGCACACTTTGTCGCATTTCCTGGTTCTTTCGAGATGGTTATTCTTTGCGTGTTTCTATATATGTATTTATGCGTTATAAAAAGTTTGATGCGAAATAGAGAATGATGTTATGCAATATTTTTCATTGTCGAACAAAATATGAAATTTATTGGTAGTAAAGCTAAAATGTCGTATGCTCTAGACCATACATAAAATTACATAAATTTATTATTTGATAACAACACGTTTTCGTTTTTTCTTCTTTTTCGCATAATCATGAAAATGTTTTCATATATATTTCTTTATCTAATTTTTTGAGAGTATCTTGAATTTTTTAAATTCAAAAGATCATGTTAAAAAATAACAATGGAATGAATCAAACAAAAATATAAAAAATATAAAAAATAATGTTATAACAAGAATGTTTTTATTAATTATTTATTATTCTTTATTATCTTTATTCGAGTAATGTGTGAACAATGCAACAAAGAAAAAGTGAATCATATAGGGGCAAAGATCAGCTTGATTGTTGCTTTTTTTTTATAATCGTATTAAATTTAACTCGAAATTCTAATTTAGATGATTCTTTTCAGATAGAAAAAATATTAATCTCTTATTTACTCAATATTTACACTTTTTTGTATTTTAATTTAATTTAATAATAATATATTGATATTTTTAAAATAATAACATTTTCAAGGTAAATTATTGAAGAAATTTTCATTTTTATTTATGAAACAAAGAAAAGGATATTCAAATAATAAATATTCAATATTATTATGCTATTAAAGAAATACGTGAATCTATAATTTCTTTAAACAAAAATAAATTCCAACGTTAAAACAAGTTATCGAGTGTTTCTCGAGTCTAAGAAAAATCTAGAACTTTAAGAAAAAAAATTATAGATGCGAACAAACACGTATTGAGTAAAATTATACGTAATAATACAAAATTCTTTCGATGAATAACAACCTACAAATGTATATCGTATATAGTTTCGTACATATTGATATCATTTATAGTACGATAGTTTTAGAAAATCTCTGTCTGAACCGGTACAATAAAAATGACAAATAATTCATCGTACGAGGCAATATTTACACTGGTGTAACTCTTCTCTCGTATCAATCTCGACGAATAAAAAGCAAATCCACGTTCTTTTCAACGATATCGGCTTTAAAGCCGAGATCAAGTCGAGATTGTTGAAAAACTAGACCGATCCTACGAAAATATCGAATATCTAGTGATATCTAACATTCACGATGACATACATACGTCTCCGGATGCTTGTGATTTAAATGGATCAATGAGATGCATTCCCGCGAAACGCTAGAGGCCAGGCTTTTCTCATTTCTGCGCCATAAAGCGTCGGCATTGCGATGAAGACGACGACGCGAGGATACATCTAGGATTGGCATGTCGCCAACAGGTCCTTTGGGAAATATATATTATCTTTTATACCTGCATGTGTATATACGTACACATACATATATACATATATATTGCTATACGTAATCGTCGTTTTCGCAATATATGTAAATCCTTTTTGCTTCGCGTTGCCAATGGCCGATCTCCTGATTGCCAAGATGTATGCACCAGGTGCAACGATGTATTCACGGTATATTTTAGCAATCTAACAGGACAATAATAGTCTTTATTTTTACGAATTTTTCTGTTAATTTTTATATTGATAAAAAGCGTATTATTCGTGTGAATGTTGATGAAAAACAATTGGAAGGAATAAAATGTAAACATACACAAGCACAAATGGAAGTAATTATCGATATATATATAATTTTTGTTCAAGTTAATTAAAAATATTCTAGAATCCCAGAAATAATATATTAATTTGCCAGATGTGACGATATTATAAAAGAAAACAACTCTACAGAGAAAAATAAAATATAAATAGAGTTTTAAAAAATTAATTACCTTACTTCAAATGACGTAATATGAAGTAAAATTAATTCATGGTTTTTTTTTTCATGAATAATTTCAAGAAGTAGTATGAGTATTTATTTTTCATCATAAAAATTTGAAATAATTAAACGAGTCCTATAATTTCTTATATAATTATATATACAACAATTACGGCATTAATTTTAAAAATCTTATTCTATTTTTGTAAAAAAACAGACTTATTTTACAAAAAAATTTTCAAGGAAAAAAATGCACGCTCTTATTTTTTATTTAAAAATAATCCAACCTTCAAAGAAAAATTTGCAAGCTAAAAGTTTGTTTATAATTTCCACCGTTTCTAAAATTAAATTTTTAATTTAATTAAAAAAAACAACTATTATTAGAATATCAAATCTTCTAATTTAAAAAATTAATTCTGACAATTATTCTGAACGATCTGATATGTACCATTTGTGGGAAATAATTTTTTGCCCTTTGCATAAACTGTAATTCTCTCTCTCGCAAAGTTCAATTTCGCTTCGCTAAATTGCTAAAATGTCGCATTGTGCGACCATAACGTAGAAATGCGGGTTACAATTTCGGTTGTGACGGAACAAGGATTGGTCGAAAGCACAGAGATGGACGATCGTGGCCACGGAGTTTAGTTTCAAAAAAAAAAGAAAAAAAAATATATACGTGTAATCGATGAAGTAAACGTGAAAGAGAAGTAGGTCATGAGCGTACGCTCGTCAAGCAACGCTTCTTCCGTGAATTCTAAACTTCTTAAATCCACCGACAACTTCTTAAATTTCCAGAGATCTCGTTGAAAAACGAGATTTATTATCAAACGAAATATCCAACGATATGATTGATGTTCGTTCAAAACATTCCAACATTCCAACATCGTGATTATATTATTCAAATGAATAATTTCCAATAATAGGAAATTTTATCTCTTTCTTTATTATCTTAAGAATTTTTTCTTGAGAAAACACAGCAATAAAATATCGATTATTGGATTTTACGATTGATCGACGATAGTTAATCCGCTTTCTAATCTCGTCACGATATTTTCTTCGATTCGATGCAACCGAGTACGAGATGTATCTTGAAATTTTATTTGTATTTCCTTAGTAATAATGAATTCTACGATTAAGATTTTTTTCAGAGTTTCAAAAACACAGCAATAAAACATTATTAACAATAAATTCTATGATTAGAATCTTTTCGATTAAATTTACAAAACACAGCAATAAAAATTATAGTGTGTATATATCGATTATAGTATTTTATATATCGTCGATTGTTCGAATCGCATTTTACACATCTTTATCACGATTTTTTTCTCGATGAAATCAGATAGAAGATATTATTCCGCTCTTGAAAGGTGGGGATGTTACCTTAAATTAATTAGGAAAATACATACACTTTGTCATGTGTGCTCCGTGCACTTAGCGCACTGAAAGCGGTTCTTGTATATTATATGCGTTCGAATATGCATATGCATATGTAAGGAATATGCACTTTACCTGTGCATGTATCACGATCATGTACATATGCGCATATTACGCGAGCTTTTATCGGTGAAAAAAAAAGCAAGAGATAGTATATATTTTATTATTCTGTCACGAGTCATTATGAGCCTCGTGAAAATTAAAAATATCGTTGTCGCGTGCTTGATTTTTTGGAATATTTAACGGAAGATTAGAATATTTATTTCTGCAAGAGGAAAATGACAAGAATAAACGTGTATATTTTGTTGAAAAAGAAAAAGAAGAACACTTGTATTTCTATAAAAATTTAACTTTTGCAGTATCATGAATAATGATCCTTGTTTTGCGTAACCTGTTCGGAATAATTCCGATTCTATAGCGCAACTCCGAACCCAATGACGCACGAATGCATTAGTTTTGTCGCAACATGACATTGTTAAAAGCAATCTCATAACGATAGGAAAATATATTATGGCTCAAGTCAAAAGTAATTTTGAAAAAATATATTGCTTATCCTGAAGATAAAATATTCACTCAATGAATCTTGCATTTATGTTGCAATGTTATATTGAGAATTCATTGAGAAAAGAAAAATACAAATTAATAACGAAAAACGATTGCCAATTGATCGTATTTCGATAGATCTACGTTCACATTAAATAAATATCATTTCTCTACTTACTTTCGACTTTCACTTGCAAATACGTAGTTACCCAGATGAGATATGAAAGGAGCAAGAGGAGAAAATGCGTACGCTTTTTATCAGTTATGACATATTAGAAAAATCATTAAATCAAGAACTCGAGAAGCGAGAAGAGAAACTCGTGCGCTCGAGAGACATCGATCGTTATGAGAGATCTGCATAAATGCGTGAAGCACGATTCGAAAAAAAAAACGGAGGAAAGGAAGGTATGCGTCTTGCATAGGCGATCGTTATCTAATAATGGGAAAAGAAGTTGAAACCGGTGGAGGCGTTCTTTTTTCACCGATTTCGTGCCACTATGTATAAAACGCTTCCACGGAGGCCCGTGCATTTCCAAGTAGTCCACAATTGCAAACATTGATTCGAGCCAGAAACTAGATACGTATGATTATTCCTCCGGCCCGGGTGTATTATAGCTCGCGTGTAGATAACAATACGACAATAGGGCGCAGTTTACGGTCGCAGTATGCGGAAGGATCGGAGGAAAGTTACGCAAGTTGGTGCCCAAGTTACCAGGTCTCGAGTGGCGAGGCTTCGATTCGTTTACGAATTCGATTTAACAATCCGAAACGAGCCAGACACAGAATTCCGTCCTCTCGGGGAACAAGAGCACGGATTCCCTTTTCGAATCGGCTCCTCTTCCGTACAACGATTTGAAAAGAACGATTCGAGGAAAGAGAGGCGGAAGTATCGTGGGCGAGAAAAAACGAAACGGGGAGATCGCGTTTTTCGGAACGCACGATCTCGTTCTCGTTAACCTACTTACTTTTATTCACAGCATTCATTCATCCGCTTCGTGCAGCCCGTTATATATATAATATGTGAATATATATATATATATATAGAGAGAGAGAAAGAGAGATATATATATGCTGACGGCGCATTCGCGCATTTTGCACGGTGATCAAAAACGCGTTTTATTACGTTCCGGCACGCAAATGGCGAATTCGAAAGGTGAGGGGGTGCGTGGTATTTTAGACATTTTCTTCCTCTATTCTTCATCTTCGTTATCTCCACTATCGAGGAGTGCCTCGGCGATGCCTCGACGCGATACCGTACACGATCGCCTTTCGCCACGGCAACCAGTTCACCAGCGGACGAAACTTTTCCAAGTAACAACCGGTTTGCTTCGACGTTTACGGGAAACCGGGATCCTGAACGAGCGATCGAACGACCGTGAGGCCGCGAGGCCGTGTAATCGTTTCGAAGAAAATCGATCCTCGCCAATTAACATGGGCGAGGTTGAGGCCGTGTCACAAAGCAACGGGGATGTATCCTGGATCTTGACATTCGAGGGTGAAGGGAGGGACGCGTTCACCGCCCGACCAAACGGAGGAAAGAAACCGCTCTCGGTTGCATCCGAGACGCTATCCTCCTCCTCCTCCTCCCGTCTCGATCGAGCGAATAATAGACAATGGATAGGGATTCTAAGGGGAAAGAGAGAGAGAGAGAGAGGGTAGAGTATCGACAACATTCATCGATAGGGCACAGCTCGACCCAGGAACGCGGGCCGTGTTCGTTCCTAGGCCGATCTTGCCGAGCGCCGCGGGTGCCGTCGTCTTGTATTATCGATTGACGGAGGTTATGTGGAGTCGAGTCGCCGGGGCACGACGTATAACACGGAACGAGAAATCCTATTCTAATCGCGTGCACGGGATGCCGAGGGATGAATAAAATCTTTTATGCCGTTCGCGCTTCTTCCTTCCCTTTTATCCTTGATCATCATCCACCTCCCACCAACCACCCTTTCGTGTGACGTTCTTTCTCTGTCTGTCTCTCTCCCACCCATCTCTCTCTCTCTCTCCCTCTCTCTCTCTCTCTCTCTCTCTCTCTCTCTCTCTCTCTCTCTCTCTCACTTACTCCACCTCCTTCTCCTCCTCCTCGCACATACAACACACAGCATTCGCACTCTCTCTTTCTCTTCTTTTGCCTCGATTTCCGTCCGCATACTTTATTCCCATTCCCCGTCTCTCTCTCTCTCTGTCTATATATATATATATATATCTCTTTCGTTCGAACGCGTACGTTCTTCTCCCGTGGGAAAGGACAAGCGCACCTCGAGGAAAAGAAGGAGAGCTAGGAAGCTGGGTTGGGTCTGGAGTGGCAAAAGGAAAGAAAGAAAGAAAAGAGAGAGAATCGAATGGGGCACTCACCGTTTGGGATTGTTAGGGATGTTAGACCGTGTGACGAGTCGCACTGGAAGCCTGGTTGGCAGAGAGAGCAACGATGCTCGTAGCGTCGAAAACGGCAGTATTGGCAGTGGCGGGACTGGCGGTGGCAGTCACGGGAGCGTTGACGGTGGCGGTAGCGGTGGTGACGGCAGCGATAGTAACGGCAGCGGTGACGGCGAGGACGACGCTGGCGGCGGCGGCGGCGGCGGCGGCGAAGGCAGCGGCTACGTGGACGACGTCGAGGACGTTGTACGCGGACGCGGCACTGACAGTAATAGCGTTAGCAACCAAGTCACTTTCCTCCGAACGATCCGGGGACACCATCTCCTTGCTCGTCCGATCGCGTGCACAACCGACGACGATGCCGACGCCCGCACTGGCCACGACGCACTGTGGTCGCGCTACCACGAGTACCATCGTCGTAGTCTCATCGTCGTCGCCGTGGCTGCGCTGACACACCGGTGGGGAATTAAGAACGGGTGAGCAGGCGGGACCGTCACCGTCCCGTTACAATCCAGTCCGACACGGCCCGGAACTAACGCTGGCTTCGAAGAAGGCGGTGGTCGTCCCCCGATCGACTGCACGACACCGATGCTCGATGGCAGGAGACGCCCCAACGCGGGGCACCCAGTTCGACGTATGCCGAGCGACGGCTCACCCCGCGATCCGTTTGCGCTCGGCCCGACTCGCACAGTACCGTAACCACCACGGGTTCCCGTTCGTCCAGGATCCCCTCGTCATCCCTACTCCTTTCCCAACCACCCTCCTCCGCTTCCCCGCCTCTCCTACTATTCTATGCGCTTCTTTCCCTCCTCTCCGCGCCTATGTCCACCTCGTTTCACCCCCCCAAACGGGGCCACTTAACCGCGAAATTTCGAAGAACGCCTTTAATTTCCCTCTGTCTTCTGTCGTATCTCCTCTCCTCGTCATCCGTCTGACCGGCGACCGACCATTTCCACTCGTCTTCCACGCGAACGATATCACGAGTGCGATCGAGTACCTTTTAAAACTTCTATATCGATACCGAGTAATCGATCTTGCTTCCTCCGTCTCTCTCTCTCTTTCTTTCTCTCTGTCTTTCTACACGGGTATCTTCAAATTCGATATTCGTTCTCTGAGCGCACCTTTGCAACGCGTATCGTTGTAAGGAGAAAGAAAAAACTCGTTGAAACGAACGCGGTGAATGAAGAAAAGTCGAAGAAGACAGGAAGTCGGAGAAGGAAGGCTCGTCCGAGTCGCATGCCGGTTAACTAATCAGGCGAAAGGTGTTGGATAGGTGGGCCAGTAGTGGGAGTAAACGTATGGAATTGTTTTAGTCGCGGGCACCAAGAGCCCTTTGGGGTGACCTGAAGCCGTCGGGCACTCAGCGGCAAAGCGGGGGGTTAAGGAAGCCCTTGAAATCAATAGCCAGTCGCTACTGCCGCCGCCACCCTGATCAGGCTGCTCTGCGCTGTATCCGCCATCCACCTCCCTCTTCCTCGATCCTGATTTATCTGCACGTTCCAAGTCCTCCTATTCGACCTTTAGTTCGCAGTCAAACGTCTCGCTACGAGTGTCATTTGACGAGCTCCATTAAAGGAAGTCACGTGTCCAGTGAGCGAATTTTCCAAGTTCCGCCCTATGAATATTTTTACATTATTCACGTCATATATTTTATTCACGTCGATCAGATGCACACGAAACGTGCCTCGCATTACGTTTTTCGAAATATAAAGTGAGAATTAATTCCATCCTCGATCGTGTTTCTCGCGAAAAGATAGAAAATAGAGAATATAATATGCGGAGAGATAATAAGATGACTAATCAACAATTTCAATGTATATAAGAGTGATGTAGCATTTATGTTAATCTCTCCGTTTCTTTTTTATCTTAACGTAGTTACAATATGTAATATATCTTATTATATCAACTGAATAAGTTGAATGAATGAGTTGCAGTTTGTTTTTTTTCCTTTTTTTGTTGCTATTTTCGGACGAAACAATCCAGATAACGATAAAATAGAGCAAACTTTGCAAATTGACGATCTTAATATATCTCGGTTGAGATATTTTCCTTCATTCTCTTCTCGCCCGTCTCCCCCCCTCCCCATTTTATCTCTCTTTTTTCGTTCGAGGGACGCGCAAGGAGAAAGTATGCGAGTGCATGTGCACCCGAGAAGGTAGTCTGATTATAAGTTGACCTACTCCACTTTAGTTCGCGTATCTATTTTTCGGGAATGAAGGGTTTAAAATTCATCTATAAAATTATCTCACTCACCCCGATCGATTCGAAACTATATTTATACTAGTCTAATGTAATGCGATATCGAATAACCTTCCTCGTTGAAGATATTTAAAATACAAGCATCATTATTTTGAACTTGTTTAACGTAATTTTATTGAACGTGTATAATGAGAAAAATCGAATGCTACATTCGTTTGGAACAATTATCTTGCAATAGTATTGAAATCATCATTCGAATGTGTATTATTTATATAATCACCGTTTTTATAACTTTTGTAACTTCGATCATATTCTTTTTTTTTTTATTCCCGATATTATTAATGTTATTATATATAATTCTTTTATCGTAACATATTCATCGTAAAAATGATTTTAATAACAATGTAATAATAATAATGAGATCACGATGGATTAAGAATTTAATTAACAAATGAAATAATTGTTTGCAAAATATTTGATCATAGTATTCTTTGGACGAAAAAATTTTCTGCTAATATGTATAATATCACGATTTTTTATATTTATTATTTAAATAACATTTTTATCAGGAACTTAAAAAGTTATACGTTCAAAAAATCACAACTTATCTGATCACGGAAGAATCCTCAATCTTTTTATATGTCTTATGTATTCACACGGAAAAAAGGATACCTACACCTTAGGCAATAAACTGGACAATTAATTCTTAATTATTTAAAAAAAATATATATATATATAAAATAAAGAATATAATAATAAAATATAATAAAATAATAATTAATAATAATAATTAATAATAAAAATATAGATAATAAAGAAAATTTAAAAATGTTAAATGCTTCGATAATTTTAAACGCAAAAATATTTTCTGAAAATATTTGCTGTTATAACTTATATTATCCATATTTAATTTATGATCATTATTTTATAAATTATTGATTAAGTGTTAACTCATTAAACGTTAATATATATTTGTTAATTTTAACAGAATTCAAAATATTCGACGAACAATGAAATATGTATATTTATATATATATATATATGCATTCGAAATAATAAATAATACAATTTGTATTATAATAGATGTCTACATCTTTGTTTTTTAATTTATTAATTTAATTATAATTTGAATTTGCATGCTATAGTTAATAAATTAATATTTATTATTAAAAAATATCTCAAGGAAGATAGAATTTTATAATATAGAATTTGGAAATATTAGAAGAATAGAATTTTAATGAAGCACAATTATGTCATATTTTTGACTCTATTTCTAAGGCACAGATATATGGATATTTATTGTTCGTATATTAAGTTTGTATGCAATAACTATGACATATTCAATATTATTTGTGATATGACAATTTACGAATTGCTATATAAATGTGTATATAAATATATATACACATCTATATATGAATTTGTATGAATTATGACAGAATTTTTAAGCGGTACCATATCCATGTATACCATGTACCACTGCAAATTACTCAAAAATACAATTATTAATAGAAAGGTTTAAAATATAAAAGTTTCACCATGTGACATCCGAGATATCTTTATTTCGAATTTTTATAAGACAAACATAAAGAAATAAAAATACACTGAAGCGTCAAAAACTTTAATGCATCAACTTCTTAAATGATATATCATTGCTGATGGATAGAGCCAGCGTATCCAAATTCTGAGTCACTGAACCACTACTAATCAGCCAGCCCCCCTTCCCTTCCTGACTATATACGTTAGATACATTAATATATTATCTTAAAATACATTATGTACAATCTTACATCGTGTGATTGTTAAGTACTGTTAGAATGTCAAAAAGAATATTAAAATTTATCCTTTTTATGTAAGAATGCATCACTGTTTCTGGAAAAATTGAATTCACTTTTTTTTTTTTAATTGAATGTATTCATTTAAAAGAATTATATTTCATAAATTTTCGTATCCCATACATAATTTACTTAGTGGCAACATGGTTTCAAAGACACAGCCGCAAGCAAATTTGTAAAGCGAGAATCCTTTTATAAGAAATATAATAGAATAATGTAAAAAACATGAAGATATATAATCTTTAATTTTTGTTGATAATTTAATTGTTATTTAATAATATTTTCTGATACGTAATAAACAAAATTTATCCACAGGATTTGCTGCACCTATTTGTCAATATGTGCCATCCGAGTATAGTGATTATTTCTTAAAAAAGGATTTCGAATTTAATCGCTTTACCAAAATAGAAGCACACTCCTGCAGCGATTAATTCTATTATTGTAAACCACTACCCGTTCATGTTTATAGTATTTATTATGAACAATCGTGTAATACGATGACTGGTTTCGACCTTTGCGATCAGTACGTGGTATATGGTAGCAGGGGGGCAGGCTAAGAAACACAGGGGAAGAGGGGATGTGCCAAGTTATGCGGTAAAGTAATGGCTGCTCAGATCATTTTTCCCAGCACATATCCCACTATAACCATGAGAACAGCAATAAGGATGCTGATAACTGGCGGTGACGATTCGCTACTGTTCTGTGAGTTAATATTTTTAGTGGCTAATGTAGCCTCATTAACCAACATGGCATTTCGTAAGTGCAACAAATCCTCCTACAAATAAGAGTTAGTATTCTATACATAAATATACATATATATATATTTATCATTATACAATTTTTTTTTATTAGTATTGTCAATTTTCTTATTTTGTTTATGTGAAAATTTAGTTCTCAATTGTTTACCTTTAATTGGAGATTTTCCTGCCTAAGGGCACTCTCTTCTTCCCTAAGTTGATTGACTTCTTGTGCTGCTTTTATTAATTTTTCTTCTGTTTCTCCAGGAACCTAATAAAATAAACATATCATTCACTCATATAATGAACAATTATTGAAATGAATGAAAATAAAATTATTACCTTTGGCAATGATTTAACAGAATCACCAACTCCTTTATTTTTTCCATTATTTGTAGTAACATCTGATTTGGTTGTGTCAGCTGTCATTGTTTTAATTACAGGATTTTCAAATACACATTTTAATTTAGATTCCATCAATTGTTCTGGATCTATGCCTTTCCACTTTCAAACAAAAATAAGAATTACAATTAACATAGTATAAAAATAAAATATTCAAAAAAGAAAAAATAATAATAAGTAATATCCATTAAAATATTTCACTAATCATAATATTACATACCATGTCAGGATTTTCTTCATCATCATTATCTTGAGCTACTAAAGCTTGCACCATAAATTTATGTTTATTTTTCTCTGCTGGATCAAAATCAAATGGTTGAAGAGTTACTGAAAAATATAATATCTAATCAATTAAATTTTCTATTTTATAAATGATAATAATTTGAATTTTATAAATTTGTAAATTGATAAAATTTTTACTTCTACAAAAAAATTATAATTAATCATTATTTTTAATTTAAATAACTAAAACTGACCAGCTATTTGTGAAATTTCCTTTGGTTTGAGATATCCACAATTTGGTCGTACACAATACCTCTTTGGAGCAGTTGTTTTTATTTTAAAATAAACTTTGTGATTTGATGGATTAGTTAATTTTATATATGATGTGACTGTCCTTTCTGTGAATGGACCTACAATTTAACAATTATAATATATATTTATAATTATAATACAATTTAATTAAAAATTATATTTAAAAAAGGTTAAAATACTATTCTTATCACTTTTTTCATTCAAAAATTATATAAAAAAAGATGATAAAAGTTTTAATTAATTTTATAAAATATATGTGTGATTGACATAAATATTTATCTTGCATTTTTTATGCATTTACATATGAAATTTATAGAATAGAATGCAAAATGTAATAATCATTAATAATACAAATATAATGCTGTAATTATAGAGTAGTTTAATATTTATTTTGTGTAATTATATTTCATTTATAATAAAATAATATATTTTTATTAGATAAATAACAAAATTATAAATCTTTGATAAATATCATTCAATAAAAATCTTTTATTATTTTATAAATAATTTTTTTTCAATAATTTTAAAATACGAATTCTTAAATTTACAATAAATGCAAATAAATTTACATGCTAAATAACATTTAACATATGTCATTTAATTCAAATGTTAATACTAAAATTTAATATTAATCTTAAAAATCTTAAAAAATCTATAAATATTGAAAATATGATGCAAAAATAAATACATACAATATAACTGGAGGAATATGCTGTATATCAGTTAGAGGGAAAGAGAAGTAAGAGGGGAGATTGAGAATTGAATCGTGACTGTACTTAGCTTTGACAGCGAATGACGTACGACGAATGGGGTTAGGTACGATTGAAAAGGCCGATGATTTCTACTGGGTCGTCGTACGTAATCCTATTTGGTTACAAATCAAAATGCAACAAAATTGGCTAGTAGAGTCAACCTTACGTCATCTTGACAACGTAGCGCACCGTGTGCAGCTCGTGTTAACTAACCAACAAAGCGCTTGCCAGTCACGTATCGAACAAAACTCGAAAGAATGAAGAAGAAAGAAAATGTGCGAGTAAAATGTATATAAAAGAATGATTCGTCGTTTAAGCGTACCCCTGAACCGCAGTTCACTTCGCGGTTCGATAATTAAAATTTGCTCAGGCTTCACCATCCTGTCTGGAAGCCGACCGAATTCTATGAACGATTACCCACTACACCTTTGAGAACGTAAATAACGATACGAGACGACGTCTTGACAGGTTACTCAGCGCTCTTTATGATTTTATAGAGCGGTACCGTCGTGTCTCACACTCGCTACTTTCCGGGATTCCGTTGAACTAATTCTGATTTTTGCTCTGAATCGAATACGCATGCGTCACGACGGAAATTATCAGAAGTATAGCCGTTACGTCATGGGCAGACGTTACCGCGGTAATCATATTCGCTACTTCTGCGTATCCCGAAAGTTGAAATGCCGGTAAAACACACGATATGAATTCTAGAGGATTGTCGATAGGAACTATCTCCTAATTATCGAGGTGTTTAATTATATTTAATTGTTATTAAATAAAAATAAAATATGAATAAAAATGAAAGAATAAAATTATGAATTTTATTATAATATTTGAGATAATTTATATGCAAAAAATAATTTATATGTTAAAAAATATCATTCAATTTTATTATATTTATTTATCCTTATTTTTAATAATTAAATATTATTAAAATATATATAACAATTTATGTTTATCTTTATATTAATTTCAAATATTATTTATCATTATTAATCTCATATATTTTTATAAAATTTGTCAAAAATCAATTATATTTTTATATATTTTTAAATATTTACAAAATATAATAATATAATAGGTAAAATATAATAATAATATTTCAAACAATATTGAATATTCTGTTTCATTTATGCAATTTCATAGCATATATAAAATATAGTTACAGATGAGTACAGTACAGAATAGATTTAACATTCAATTTATTCTTTTGTTCCAGAACTTTTTATCATTTTAGTATCATTCTCAATATTACTGATTTAACTCAAAATCAGATTGCATTTTTGTTTGTGATACGTTAAGAAATATAAACAAGGAAAGTAGATAGTGGAACAAATATAAAATAAAAATTTAAGAATCAGCATCTTTATACTACGATAAATGAAATATAAATAAAGATAAGAAAAATAAAAAGAAATAATAATAACAAAATAATAAAAAAAAGCATAAAGATAGAATAAAAATTGATTAACATTAACATTTCTTTAACGATATTTCTCCAAAAATATATTCATTAATGGCGTTAATTCTCAACTCTTACATTACTTTATCCTTTTAAAGAAATGTTTTTGATATTCGAGAGATACCGCTAATAATCAATTCTTACCTTTCTATCTTTTTTGCACTATTTGCTCTCCTATTTGTTCTTGGCACGTGATTACTCATGATATCAATCGAAAACATTTTCATCGGATATAAATTCTCATTACAAAATACAAAGTCCACTTTGTATCCACTTAAATATTAGATTTATCTTGAATCTTATCTGTAATTGTCATTGTGACGATATTTAATTTTATTTTTAACCACTACAGTGCTGTAATCTTATTCTATACTAAATCGGTAAAGTTGAAAATCATACAAAAATGATAATGGTTTCTTTCATCTTAAAACACGTGATAGCACAGCGAAGTCCTGTTATACAAAAGTATACAGGGTAATTAATTTATCTTATGTTTATTGCATATTATTTAATTTGTTTATTTAGTTTGCAATAATTTATAATATATATTTAACTCAATATAGAACATGATGTTATTTATATTACAGTAACATACTCTAAATAAGATCGGTGTTGTTAGTATTATTAATTTTTAAGATTAATGCATTATGGATTATTTAACACCACCAAATTTAAATGCTGATGTCTATAGAAATATGACAATAACAGATAGGCCACCTACTATTAATAAACATTTGCAATTTATTACAATTTATAATGGTAATATTTTTTATATATAAATATTAATAATAAGATTTAAATTTTTTATATAAATAAATATATAAATATATGTAAATATATGCATAAAAAATTTTAATTTTATAATTATATATATAATTAGATTTATATTTTTTTATATATACATCATTTAACATGTATATTTATTTATTCACAGAAAAAAGTGCTATTCTTGGAGGAAATAATCTAACAGATCGTTATTGGAATGGTATTGTCTGGTATTATAATGATATTGCAGATTTTGATAGAGATAAAGCTCTCTTTGCTATAAAAACAGAGAGTTGTGTTTGTGATGCTGTTTTTTTACAAAACGATAAATTTGTAATTGGTGAAGATAGTGGAGCTTTACAAATTTTTGATCTATCTAAAATACCTAATGACTCAGAAGAATTACAATGTGCAGGATATGCTACTTTACATGATAGCAGTTTATTAACATTATCTGCATTTATAGATAAAGAACATGTAGTTTCAGGAGGAATGGATTGTTGGTAAATTCAATTAATATTTTATATTAAATAACATTTTAAATATTTAATAAATAACTATAACTATTTTATAGTATAAAAATATGGGACATATCAGAGTTAATGGCAACATATTCATTTGGTTTTGCTCATACAGATACAATTACTTGTATTGATGTTAAACCTGAAAGTAATACAGAATTTGCATCAACATCATCAGATTGTGAAGCATTAATGTGGGATATAAGACAATCAAAGCCAGCTCAAAGTATATATTCAAACACTAACATAAACATTTATTTATCATTAATCTTTCTTCTCATTTTCTATAAATATAATTTATTTAATTATTAGATATTCTAAAATTTAAATTAATTTTCTTAAATTTATTTATTAGGTATTCTAAAGAAAGATGCTGGTTTAAATGCAATATGTTGGAGTCCAAATTTATCAAATATTTTAGCAATAGGTACTGATGATGGAGAAATTTTAATAATTGATGTCAGAAAAGGAGGTGTAAAAGTATTATCAAAATCATCTGCATTTTCTAGACCAGTACATAGACTCTCATTTAATCCAAATTCAGAAAGGTAATATAAACTGATAAATACAAATCAATATGTTATCAATATAATAAATTATACAATATTATTACATAGTAGGGTAGAATTAGCTGCATGCTGCAACGATGTTTTTGTAGAAGTATTTGATATAAGTAATGATCTTTTACTAATGTATCAAGATGATCATCACACTGACTTTGTACGTGGTCTTACATGGTTCAACAGATATTTATATTCTTGCTCTTGGGATAATACAGTGTTAAAACATACAATTGACTTTGAAATTAATGTATAACTTGTTAATATAACTATGATTAAAATTGTAATATATATCCATTTATAAGTTTTTGTATTCCTATACATAAAAATAGATTTTTTGACTGGTGTATTTATTTTATTTCACCTTCTCATTTCATAATGTAAATAGTGAATAATCTATTATTTGTATTTATATTTCTATAAATTATTTGTAGTTGTATAACTGCATCCTATAATATTTCTACACTTTTTTGTAATAAGATAGCAGAACATTTAGAAATAATATATTTTGTACAAAATATTAAATATAAAATATTCAGAAATAAAAACTATATGCAAAATTATGATATTAAATTATAATAATAAACATATTTAAAGAATAAAAATATTGTATTAGAAAAATCATTATTAATATATTTTTTAAAATAAAAAATAATGGTGTAAATAAAAAAGTTTTATAGTTTATTTATGGTATACAGCATATATCATATGTTGTCATAAAATAGTTACAAATCAGTCAAATTTTTAAATTGTATAACTGGTATTACATTTATATTTTAAACATTTTTAATTTCATTTTCAGAAATTGTTGCATCTTTATCTGATCATATATTTTAATAATATTTTCATTTTAATTACTGGCATATTCAAATACGTATTAAGAATCATTAATCATTAACTCAATTATTTAAATTGAATATTTATATAAAAAAATCAATTAAAAACTTTATGCTTTGAACATACACACTCAATATCTCTTTTACTGTTCACAAATTTATAATAATATAGTTTATGAATTATTACTTCAAGTTATATATATGTGTTATATATAAAGGACATCAATATTTCGATAAAGAAATATATTTTTTTACTTTTGTTTAGAATATTATAATGTTAAATTGATAATTTTTAATTAACTTTGAAATATTATCAATGATTTTTTTTCATTAATGAAAAAATATAATAAATATAATTTATTTTTCTGTTAGGTAAATAAAATATTACACACATATACAACTATGAAATAAAATAGATATAAGTCAGAAATATTCATTTATAATAGATAATAGATGAAAATTTTTATATATGTATATACGTAATATTAATACGTAATAATTACGTTTAATTGAAATTGTTTGCCCAATAATCTACTGTGGTACTGCTTTCAATTAAAATATAACATACTTTCTTAATATAAATTCTTACATACTTAAATGAGTATGTTTGACAAAATATACAATTATGAGTTTTATATTCATTCATATAATTTTTATATGACGAAATGTAACATATACTTTTTTTTGAAGAAAAAAAGATTTGTCTCAATTATAATGCATGAAAAATTGCACATGGATTATGAAAATTTGAAAATAGTTATACATGGAATTCTTGAAGTTCATTAATAAGAAAAACTTTACAGTGTAATACAAATAATGATTGATGACAACATGTTATGCAATATATTATGCCACTGTTTCATTCAAAAATTACAAGAATTAATGAAATTGTTATGTACAATTCATATTTTTGTAATGAAATATAACTGCATCATAATCAATGCAACATATAACTCTCATATGGACATTTATTATTTTTTGTTAATCTATGTAATGGGTTCTTACATAATTATTATGCAGTTTTAACATGTCTTTTTCCCTGTATTAATCACTTTTAACCAGTCCTTGAGCATTTATTTCTTTACAATCCAAATTCTTTTTCATCATCTGCTCGTATGTCACCATATCTCCAAATATTACGTCGACTATGTTTCGCATCTTCTTCTGCTTTTTTATATTCTTCAATCTACAATAAATTTATATATTAAAATCATTTTATATATACAAAACAATTATTATAAGATATTAATACTCGTAAATATAAAAAACTACATAATAGCAAATTACCAATTTAATAAGTCTTCTATCACGTTGGTTTTGAACAAGTAATAATCCATCAGAAATAAGTCCTTTTGCGATATCTTCATTAGAAGAAGAATCAACTAATGTTACAGCGGTAACATTATTATTTAATTTGTATTCTGTATTCATTAGTAAAATTTTATCCATTACGTCTTCCTTAAAGATTTCAACTGCCGCTTTTTTGTCATCGTTCTAATTATGGAAAAAAATTATATTTGATTATAATTTCAAAAAAATAAGTAAAAATGTATTTATAATTATAAATAATTAGAAATATTTATAATCTGTAATTACAAGTAAAAAATTTTATACAAATTATTACTATCTATTACTTACATCATTTGGAAGCGCGACACAAGCGAGAATATGTTCGTGAGCATAGGGTTTATCATTACCAAATCTTGATGGTAAATCAGCAACTCTTGTGACACTAATTATTTCTCTATTGCCATAATCAATATAAAACACACTGACATTCGTACCAGAAACTTTTTCTACTTTAACTCGATACCACTGATCATCACCAGTAAATTTAGCAACTGCTAGTTCACCTCTAGTGGGTTTGTAAGCACCCGGAAGTGGAGGATTAGATGCTAATTCTTGACGTAATTGTAGAAGCAAATTTTCCAACATGCTACGTTGATCAACACTTTGTGCATAGAAATGAAGATCTTCAGTAACTTCAGACAGTACTACTTCTTGATAGTCAATTTTTCTTTCTACAATTTCTTTGTCATTTTCATTTTTTTCATTTTCAACTTGCACTTCTACATAATTTTTCCACATCTAAAAAACATAAAAGATACATAAAAGATTTATATATATTTATTATTTTTTATTAAATGTAATATTTATATAACATAATATTATATATATTATATAATAGAATTAATAATTTATAATATTCTATGTTTATATGATATTTCTTAAGTTTACTTACATTTAATTTTTTTGTTTTGGCACGCTCTTCTGCAGCTTTAAGTGTTCTTGTTAATTCGCCAAAATCAGGAAAAGTAACTACTTCTGCAAGACCTTCTTCAACAAGAGCAACAGACATATTAATATCATTTACTGTTAACCATCCAATAAATCCACTTCCTTTAGTTTCCGTACTTTCGATTTTTATTTCTACATCTCTTTGAAAGCAATGTTCTCGGGTGAAAGCTAATGCTTTTTCACCATATTCATCTGCTTTAACAATACCACCACCTGGTAATGATCTTTGACATCGTGGTGTTCTTATACCAGCTAAGACAAATGTAATAAGTTGATCCTCTTTTGGTAAAAATAATTTTAAACGCGATCCACTGGTAACGAATTCAACTACAGCTTTAATCCCCTGCGCTCGTTTAAGGGACGTTAAAAATGCTTTTGCTTTTGATGGATCATTAGAAAGATCTACCAATCTATGTACTGGAATATCTTTTTTCGCATGTAAACCATGTTGAGATTTTTCTGCTTTGCTTTCAGCAACTTGCAACAAATTATAATGAGATGAACGTTGATCATCATTTTGCCTATATTTGATGACTCTTGCTAAACCTCGAGCAACCAAAGCTTCAGCAATATTTCTAGAAGAATGATTATATTATATAGAATAAATAATAAACATATTAGAAAATGAATAAATTATATTATAACATACGTTTTACCGCATGTAACGGTACAGCATAATTTTTCTGGAAAATTGTCTCTAGCAGGTTGAGTATAATCAACTACAACTTTAACATTTTTCCTGATAAATTTTTCACGTAAAAATTCACGAGCTTCCAACATCCATGGAATATCGTAAAGAGGTTTAAAATCTTTTCTAGTAGTATTATTAGATTCTTCATTGGTTTTTTTTTCTCTGGACGGTGGTCGAATACTACTCAAAAATACTTTCTTATTTTCTCCATTTTGAGTTCTAATTATAAGTGCATCCGCATTTACGATTTCCACAATAGTACCAGTAAATTCAATTTGTGGACCTGATGGTTTGTAATCTTTCCATAAACGTAAACGCGCTTCTTTTGCAGCTTTCTCTGCAAGATAAAGTTTCTCTGCACCAGCTCTGCTGTTATTAATTGACCAATCCTGACATTTAGCAAATCCTTCACTCAATAAAATTTCAGCAATATTTCCTATTAACATCCATTAAATTAATAATTATATTTAATTATATAAACTTATAAATAATTCAGTTTCCTTAATTTATTTTAAAATACTAACCTTTTGGATGAAGAATGCTACCAATGAAATTATTATTGTTAACAGATTCAAGTACTATTTCGACATCTCTATGTAAAAGACGAGATTCTACAAAATATCTTGCTTCATCTGCATAAGGATCACCTACTGAATTTTCACGTCTCCCATTTGGCCATCCAGGACATCGAACACCCGATATCATTAATACTATATTGTAAAAATCAGGTAATAAAAGTGCTTTTACTGTAGATCCATCAAAAACAAATTCAATAATAGCTTTCACAGGTTTTTTCCCGAATTTTTCAACTAATTTGCGGGGATCATCCACAGTCCATTTTACATCACGTATATGTTCAGAATTTGGAGACTCTGACCATTTTCCCTTTTTAGCTGCTTTAGCTGCATTTTCTAGTTCTATTAAACGAGTTTGTTCAGGACTGGGATTTCTAGTATCTTTCTTTACAGTTACTAAACCCTCAGATACCAGTGTCTCAATTACATTTTCTCCATTTTTATCTATTATTATAAAAAAGTTTAATAAAGTATTTTCAATCAATTTTGATATATAATAAATATATAAATTTATATAAAATATATACCTTTCCCTAACCACACAGTACCATAAGTTCTATTTGTATTGACAGACTTTTCTGTAACAAAAGCTACATCTTGACCAATAAGTTTTTTACGTAAAAATTCTCTAGCTTCCCAAGAATAAGGTTCATCCCTACTTTCATCCGTACTGAAGAAAAAAATATATGTTAATTATAATAAATAATATATATATATAACAAACTAATTTAACAAGTTATAACAAATAAGTTAAATGTACCTATCATTTCCTTTCCATCGTTCTAATTTTGGGGCAGTAATATTACAAAGGGTAATAGTAACTTCTGGAGGAGGACCACCCATAGGTTGGCCACGAATAACAATAGTATCTCCCGAAATAACCTTTAAATATAAAATTCTATGTTAAAACATAGATATAACTAAGTTTATTTTTAATTTTCTATATAATACTATATTATATTATATTATATTATAATATAATATAACATAATACTGTATTTTTCAGAAAAATTTAGTAAAGTAAAATTAAGCTTTATTGAAGATTTTAAAATATATAGATACAAAATAAAAAATATATTAAATAGATAAAAAATATTTCTCTATTAAATATATAATATTATAATAATATCTATAGCATTTAAATATTACTTAATAATTTTCTTTTAAGAGAAAATAATACATAAAATGAAATTACTTTAATATAAGGACCATATGTTGTCCATACCGATTATTTGTACTACGTTGAACGCGAGCACACACATGTCAAAATATGAGGTTATATATGACAGTAATCATATAAATCATGTTTATATTCAAATAAAAAATTTCTTAATGAACAAATTGCAGTAAAATTTTAATATCATACCTGTTTTACTACTCCGTTTCTCGGTTTCATTTGCCCCTGAGGTGCGCTCATCGTGTCGTTCGTTTACCACGCTAAGCACCACGAAAAAATCTATAATTTCTCAGTCTATACTGTGCCAGAAAAGCAATTCGGTAAACAGAAGATTATCTATACTCTGATTTTTGCTTTTTTCGTGAATATTCGTTAGAAATTCAAGAAAGATTTGACATGTTGAATCGGAGTGGAGAAACTCACGCTTTCCACGTATTGTGGAGGAGTCGGCACGAGCGCAATCTACACAGAAACATCGTTCAAGTACGTTTGATTTGGTGGTGATGTGGCAACACGCAACACTTCGGCAATCTGCAGTGTCGCGCTCTATCGGTCAATCTATACCATGGTTTCAATCGGTAGAAAAAAGTATCAATATTATAAAATTTATAATTAATGTGTATATTTTTATTTATTTTTACATGTATTGCATATGTATTTATTATAATTTTATTTTTTATTATTCAAAATATGTTTAGATAAAATTTTCCTTGTTTAATATTATTCAGGTTAATTTCTTTATATTTATTATAAATATATTATATAAAAATTGCTATATGCTTTTATAAAAAATTGTGTATCTATTCACTATGTATTAATACATCAAACAATCGATAAATATAATCCACATATCATGACGTCTATACGTCACTATATTAAAATTATATATTATAATTTTCACTATTAAAATATTATATGTAATATAACAATAATTTTATTAAAAGTAAATTTCATTAAAAACGAAATATATTTCTTTACAAGCATTTTATTTTTTACAAATGAAATATTATAATTAATTGATTTTTCAAATTCTTTTAATTAAATAATTAAAATGGACAATTGTAATTTTACTATAAAATAAATTCTATAAAAAATAAAGTATTTTTAATCTTTTTTTCTTTATAAATAACTTATTTTTTACAGATTGAATAATTTTATAATTAATAACTAAAAATCTTTAATAATTAAAATAGAATAAAAAGAAGGATCATAAAAAATGAACTAGGTATTTTATGTGTAAGGTTTTATTACGCACAAAACTGTTTATAACGATTTTAATTTTTTATCGGACTACATGACGATTTCAAAATGGAATGATGAAAATGCGAAATGAAATCGTAATGATGTACAAGTGCAAAAAAACTAAAATGACAATGCAGACACATGAAAATGATGTCATAAAAAAGAATTTAGAGACAGAATCAAGTGGCAGGCTTGATTTAAAGATATAGCACTACTTAAGGAATGCACAAAACATCTATACTTCATCTCATATTTATCAAATAAATACAGAATTAGCAATATGCAATACTTAAGAGAAGCATGGCACTTCATTCTGTCACATATAGAAAGACAAAAACAAAAGTTCAGTACTTAAGTAGAATTAATTTGTAACAGTCTTTCTACATCCTAGAAGTCTTTGGATTTAATTAAATAATTTTAAACAGTAGAAGTCTTAATCTACTTCTTCCATCCTAGATGCTTCTTCTGTGTCATCTTCTAGTGGAGGAACTTCTGTATCCATTTTTTCATCCTCTACATTTGGTGTGTCATCATCATCAAAACCAAGACCAAGTTTAATCATTCTATATATTCTGGAAGCATGTACTTGTGGATCTTCAAGGGCAAAGCCAGAAGACAACAAAGCTGTCTCAAAAAGAAGCATGACTAAATCTTTCACAGACTTATCATGTTTGTCAGCTTCAGCTTTTTGCCTCAAATTTTCCATAATTGGATGATCTGGATTGATTTCTAAATGCTTCTTGGCAGCCATATATCCCATAGTGGATGCATCTCGAAGAGCTTGAGCTTTCATAATTCTTTCCATATTTGCAGTCCACCCATATTGTGATGTAACAATACAGCACGGAGAATCAACTAACCTGTTGGATACTACAACTTTTTCTACTTTTTTGTCCAAAATATCTTTCATAACTTTACAGAGATTCTCGAACTTGGCTTTGTCTTCCTCACGTTTTTTCTTTTCTTCTTCATCTTCTGGAAGTTCCAAACCCTCTTTTGTTACAGAGACCAACTGTTTGCCATCAAACTCCTTCAATTGTTGTACAACATATTCATCAATGGGTTCCGTCATGTATACTACTTCAAAGCCACGCTTCTTAACCCTTTCTACAAATGAACTATTGGCTACTTGTTCTCTGCTTTCACCAGTAATATAGTAAATGTGTTTTTGATTTTCTTTCATTCTTCCAACATAATCCTTTAATGAACACATTTCATCTCCAGATGCAGATGTATGATATCTAAGTAATTCTGACAGTTTCTTCCTATTTTGACTGTCTTCATGAATACCTAATTTTATATTCTTACTAAATTGTTCATAGCATTTTTTATAGCTTTCCTTATCTTCGGATAATTCTTCAAATAATTCTAAGCATTTCTTGACAAGATTCTTTCTGATGACTTTAAGGATTTTATTTTGTTGTAACATTTCACGAGAAATATTCAATGGAAGATCTTCACTATCAACTACACCCTTAATGAAATTAAGATATTCTGGAATAAGATCTTCACAATTATCCATAATGAAGACTCTACGTACATATAATTTGATGTTATTCTTTCTTTTCTTATTTTCAAAAAGATCAAAAGGTGCACGTCGCGGAATGAAAAGCAATGCACGGAATTCCAATTGACCTTCAACTGAGAAATGTTTGACAGCTAAATGATCTTCCCAATCATTTGTTAAACTCTTATAAAATTCACCATATTCTTCTTGAGAAATATCATCTGGATTTCTTGTCCAGATTGGCTTTGTCTTATTTAGCTCCTCATCCTCAGTATATTTTTCTTTAATAGTTTTCTTCTTTTTCTTCTTCTCATCTTTAGGTTTGTCTTCATCTTCATCTTCTCCAACTTCTTCAATTTTAGGTTTACCTGTATCTTCACCTTCTTCCTTTGCAGGTTCTTCTTCCTCTTCTTCATCTTCACTTAATTCTTTGTCTCTTTCCTTCTCAACAACAAGTTTAATTGGATAACCAATAAATTGAGAATGCTTTTTGACAATTTCTTTGATTTTAGATTCTTCCAAATATTCAGTTTGATCTTCTTTAATGTGTAAAATAATTTTGGTACCTCTTCCAATTGGTTCTCCATTGTCAGGACGGACAGTGAAAGAACCACCAGCAGAAGATTCCCATACATATTGTTCATCATCATTGTGTTTCGAAATTACAACAACTTTATCTGCTACAAGATAAGCAGAATAAAAACCTACACCAAACTGACCTATCATAGAAATATCTGCACCAGCTTGAAGAGCTTCCATAAATGCTTTTGTACCAGATTTAGCAATGGTACCCAAATTGTTCACAAGATCAGCTTTTGTCATACCAATACCACTGTAACAAAAAAAATTTTATTATTCATTTTTAATAAAATTTTATTTGGGTAGATTATAAAATTTTAGTATTGATTTAATATAAAATAATAATAAAAATTAAAATTTTTTTTTTCTTTTTCGTTATACATATTTAATGTAATGTAATATATTAAATTTAAATAAATAAAATTAAATATAAATAACATAAAATAATTATTAATATATCAAAATATATTATTCAATTATTATTTAGGAAATAAAATAATACTTACGAATCGAGTATGGTTAAAGTACGATCATTTTTATTAGGAACAATTTTAATAAATAATTCCTTACACGTATCCAATTTAGATGGATCCGTGAGAGATTCATAGCGAATTTTGTCTAATGCCTACACAAAAGAAATGAAAATAATTAAATAATTTATATTTAAAAAAAAAATTCTAAAGATATTATTTTGAAATTTCCGAGAATTTTAATAAATAATATTTTTTTTTAAATAAATTATACTTACATCAGATGCATTCGAAATCAATTCTCGAATAAAGATTTCTTTATTGGAATAAAATGTATTAATAATTAAACTCATCAATTGTGCAATTTCAGCTTGGAAAGCGAAAGTTTCAACCTCTCCGGCATTAGCCATGGTGACGTCCTCCGGCATCTTTTCACAATGTATTTAATTAATCAGATAATAAAACACAGAAGTTTATTTATTTAAAATAAATTTCTTCACACAAACGTTGAGAATGTATCGCACGTATAATCGCACGTACAACCGCAGAGGAAATGTAGCTTCGCGTCACTCTCAGAGATCAGTCTCTCGCGCCGTCACTTTTCAGAGTATTGAATACTGGCGCGCAGGGGCCGCTTTTATCGAGCTTTGAAAATTCTAGAAGGCACCTGCCGGAAGCACGCCCGATTTCTAGAACATTCTATCAAAAATGTTGTTATAATCAATATTTATTAATAATTCTTAGCATAACATTTAAAAAAAAATGTTTTCAAAATTCATAAAATGAATTTAAAATATATTCAATATATTGTATTAATAATAATTTATGTATAAAATATAATAACAGTAATGTCTTTTGAGTGTATTTACGTAGTGACCGGAAATGACGACATGGCTACACATGTCTAGAAACATCGCGATACCTCCAAGCTAAGAATTGAGAAAAGATGATTATGTGATAAATATGAAAAATGAGACTAACATTTGAATATATATATATGTATATTCAATATATATATATATGAAATTTAAGTGTAATAATAATTAATGTCATGTATATAGATTATTTTTTTATGTTTACAGTATTTTTTATTACATTTAATAAATAATTATTTTTAGGATTCTGAATTATATTTTTCATTAAACACATGTTAAGATACACTTGCATAGTGCAAAAATAGATTTGATATATACATTAAAAAGATGAAATTAAAATGAAATTATATATGAATATTATTTAGTTGTTTTATAGTAATTATTTTATAAAATTAATATTAATTACTTTTTTATGTCATTTTCTGAATTTTTATTATATATTAAACATTTTCTATAAACAAATAGTTATCTCATGTTCTTTATTAATAACATTTTTATAAATGTATTATGAATTATAGTCTTATTTTATTTTATATAATAATATAAAAAAAATTAGTTACTTTTATTTAAAAAAAAAATATTAATAATGTTTTTATAATTGTATAATATTTTAATATTTTAATATTTTGTAATATTTTATTAAACGATTTATTCTCGAATATTCAAAATGATTCATTAATAATTTTGTTTAAGAACAAAGACGACAATATGTTATAATATGTTTTAAAATAAATATAAATTATTATTTGCATTAAAAATCTTTATAATATATTTTGTTGAAATAATTATCTATTTTTACATAATTCAAGAAAGTGAATATCAGGCAACTAGGCACGATCAATGATACTGTATTCGCACAGCAGTATTAGAAATTGTATTCGTGTAACAGTACACCTCATTTGTGATTCTTATTTTTGCATTAATTTCGTTAAAAGTAATCTAAATAGAAGTTTTTTGTTTAATTCGATAAATCTTTGCGATTAAATCATTGTAAAATAAAGAAAATATAAAAAAATAAACAAAAAAATTAGAAAATTTTTCTATAATCGGAATTGTACAAGAAACAATAATATAATAAAAAATATTAAACTATATATATATATATATATATATATATATATATATATGTATAAAATGTGATATATTACAATGTTTTTAAATATTATATCTATACGTGGATATTATATATTTTATATATATATATATATACATATATTAATGATTTTACATAGAAATAATGAATATGAAATACGAGAATGTTCGAATGAATATCTTTAACCTTGATTTTATTTTATGAAAGCAACGTAAAATAAATAAAAGTGAGAATACAACATTGTGTTTTTTCATTTTTAAAAATCAGATTGAATAAATAAGTGAAACAGTTCATATAATTGTGATACATATATTTATTTTTGTGTAGCAAGTGTTATAGAAAATATAAAAGAAGGTTAGGAAGACTTTAATTTTTTTTTTTGCAATTTAAAACAATACAATTGATTATAATACAAATAATTTTAATATTTAATGATATACAAAAACAAAAAAAAACGATTGTTAAAATATTCTATCAATTAATCATAAATAATCATTTTTAAATTGATATTTGATTTAAATATTTTCTAGTCTATACAAGTATATGAATATATAATATATATATATTATATATTATCATAACTATTTAAAATTTTTATGTTCCATAAGTATATTTTCTTTGAAAATTGAATTAATCATTTTAAATTGATTTTACACAAGTATAAAAGTTTATGTGTATATGTATATACATATAACATATATGTGTATATAGTATTGATTGAAATGAGAATAACGTTTCTGGAAAAACCTAAAACATTAAAAATATCTATATATTTAATATTTTGGAAAAACAAAAGAAATAAAAAATATATGAATTTAAAGATCAGATAATTTATTGGTGAAATAAAGTTAATTTTTAATAATAAGCATTTTTAATGTAAGAATTATGTTGACTTTAAATCATGTTGCCATCTATTGGTAAAAGTAAATATTTGGTACTCGCATTATCCTCGTCGGGTAAAAGTAGGAATAAGTCACGTGACTTACAAAGGTTAGATGTTCCAACGTCATTTGTAAAATGACGTAGTCTTGTTCAAATTGTGTGTACGATTTTTCTATTTTTTTCCGTTAAAATATAATATTATTTTATAAAGAAATGTGTTCTAATTAATTAATAAGTGTATAAAATTTGAAAATTAAAAGTTTTTTATAGATAAAATGTGAATAGTTATTGGGAATTTAAGAAAGTCGATCAAATTGTCCAATTCTGATTGAAATATGTGTGAAAGGATATTGTTTGGTCGGTAGTGTGTTCGATGCACGAAGAAAAGGACGAGATTTATTAGTCATAAGGTACACATTTTTATCCATAACATAATTTTACTCACGCAATAAAAACTTTTACATAATAATGTCGTATCACGTAGTAATAGTTTCATTTAGGTATATCGGTCATGCAACGATACGATTTTCTTTTGCGTTATATTTGTTTGTAACAATTTATAATTATATTTACCGCCATTTAAAGACGATTATGCTTCTGGTGGTTTCGAGTGCATATTTTTCTTTTTATTTTTTTCCGCTACAAGCTTGTAATTGTTCACAAGCCGTACATGCTCACTGTAAATTGTACGGCGTATAGCGATCGACCTTAATGTATAGAAATCGTGATCCTTCGTGAACGCATAGCGGCGAACAGGCACGCGCACGCCACCGCATTTCTATCGAATACTTCATTGGTACATTTAAAAACGTAATTTATAAAACATTATATGAATAATTTTATATATATTTCTTTAATTAAAGCTATCTTTTCTTTTTTTTTATCTTTAATGGAATTTTACAAATAATTGTGCAATTTCAAGAAATAAATTGCATCATAAATACAGTGGGTCCTCAATTAACAGAGTTAATTTTTCAAAATACTTATTATTTGAATCAAAAACATGCCATATGTCATCATAATCATAATTAGAAACATGTGTTATGCTCTTATCGTGGAATCTAGAAATATTTGTTTTTTCATAGTTAAAAAGCACCAATATTGCGAAGTGATTCTACTCTGATGTCTACTTTCAATATTTACTTATATTTCTTTAACAATTTCTATTTCTCGATTAAGTTGAAGTTCCACCGTTGCTATATTAATATCCTTTTGTTAGAAAGCGTAAACTTATAAGTATCGATAAAGGGAGGGAAGAATTATATCTTTCTCTCTTTTTCTTTCCTTTTTCTCTTTTTTTTTCTTTTTTTTTTTTTTTCCTTTTTTTTTTAACAGTAGCTATTACTCGAAAATATCGTTAAAATATTACAACCTTTCGATATATTCTACATTTTTACGGAACAACTCGCGGAGATTAGAGATTGATATGGATCACCGATAAGATTAAGTGCATCCATAGCTTGAAAAGAAAAAAAAATGGCGCGCGTGTGCGCGCGCATGACTGCAGCCGCGCGCGCGTGAATGTGAATCTTACTTATACATATATACGTAAAATTATTTCTCATTATACTGATGCGTATCTAGACTTTTGTTCCGTTACGAACGTTATTTAGAATATTATTTCAATGAGCAAGTAACTAGGAGAGCCTCTGTTTTATTTACTCCTTTTTTCTTTTTTTTTTTACCAACTCTTTTTCCCTCTTTTTTTCTTATTTTTTTTTTTTCTTTTTTTTTTAAATCTTCTTTAACAAAACGACACGAACGCGAGGACACGCTTATGTCCCTTTAATATGTCCCTTTCTCGGCAGTTAGCACGAGTAATACTCCAATTCTGATGTAATTATGATTTTGTGTTTATAATTTATAAGTTCTACGATCGAACACTTACACTCTAATTTTTTTTCCCTATTGCATCTTCATTTTCTCCCTCACATTCTCTCTCTCTCATTCATATTCTCTTATTTACCATTATTTCTCATCTCTCTCTCTCTCTTTCTCTCTCTCTCTTTCTCTCCCCTCTCTTTTTTTCTTCGATTTTTCTATCATTTATTTACAATATATCGTTTCGCCTCGAATCGCGCTCGTTGGATGTCAGTTTCACGTTCGTGAACTACGATTGATGAGAACAAACGTATATCTATCGATAAAAATACGATGAAAAGATTGGTGTAGCGGACGAAAGTGAAGCACGGTGCACGACGAAACGCTTGCGAACGAACGGAAATTAATTCTCCGCTGGTAGAGTGAAATATCCGCTATATAATTGAAGAATATCGTATAAAATCAATATTTTCCGGCAACTAATGAAAATTCAGTTTGCTTCGAAATGATTTATTTGTTTAAAATGTTAATGTTACCGTTAGTTTTTTTATTATTACTATAAATATTTAATACAATAATATAGACTTTCTCAGTTTAATTTCTACCAGTCGAGAATTTATTCGCGCTATAAATATAT
The DNA here is from genome assembly GCF_029169275.1 of Apis cerana. Classification (NCBI taxonomy): domain Eukaryota; kingdom Metazoa; phylum Arthropoda; class Insecta; order Hymenoptera; family Apidae; genus Apis; species Apis cerana. The sequence goes on along the minus strand of NC_083858.1, from coordinate 9,226,750 downwards.
ATATATATATATTGCGTCGCGGGAAGAGCGTTTTCAACTCTTGCAAAATAATCGAACGAAAATTGGCTATATCTCTCTTATTGAACATCGTCTCTCGATAATATATATTCGAAACCCATATAAGCTTTTATTTATAAGTAGGCGTCGCGTGGGGGGGAAGGAGTAGATTTCATAGCATCGATCTGTGAAAATAGATCGCGGTCTCCCTTGGCAAAGATTTTCGATGAAAATATTAGAGGTGTATGGTCGATCGAGAGACATTGTAATTCGATTTATGCGATTCGCGTAACACGACGGTCATAATGTTTGCTCGGCTTGTTGTTGCGCAACAAAGAGGATCAACGGTAATGCTGTTAGAATGGCGTTAAAAGGGAACAAAAATAGAAAGGAGAGCGATGACGCGATGGAATGCGAGCAAGAGAAATAGGTTTTGAAAAGTATCAAAAGGCTAAACGATGCTTTTTTTTTTTCTTTTCTTTTTCGTTGAATTTCGCTTTTCGTGCTTTTCTTTGGTCTCTTGATAGTATTATATTATAAATTGCTCTCGTTTCTTCCTTCCTTCCACTGGTATTCAGTGAACATCAAGATAGAATTTCTCTTCTCTTTCAACAAAGTTTCATTTGTACCGTATAATTTAATCATGATAATTCTTTTCTAATATAATACGCGGCGTTTGTCGATATTTATTCGTTGAAAGGGTGGGAGTGGTTGTTCTTTAATGGACAATTGCTCTTCTATGGAACGTATCGATGATAATTGAGCTGATATTTATGTTACGTTTGTCGTCGACTATTCATTTTATTCGGATATTACAAAAAACGATTTTCTTAATATGGCGCACGGTTAATCGTAAATTAAGGGCGTGATCCGCCCACTTTTTTTTTCTCTTTATTCTTTACCTATAATATTTAATTTAATTTTTAAACGGAAATTCACGTTCGCCAATCGATTCTATTTCTTCTAAAATGGGAACAAAAACGATTATTTTCGTGGTCGTGGTTGCGAAACAAAAGATCCTCGACTCCTTTCGAGTCGAGTCGCGAGAAGAAAGATTGATCAATCGGGTGGATATCGAGGCACCCGCGTTATCTATCTCTACAAAAACTTTTTTCATCCGTTTTTCTCATCCCCTTCTTCCTCGTCTAATTTTTTTTCTCGTTAATTCTCTTTCGAGGAACAGGAACTTCCGCAATAAAATACAGAATCACGGAGATACTCTCGCACATGTGCCACGTGTATGCAATACACATGTGTATACACATTCTTTCACGGATTCTCCCTATTAAATCAGCCATACGCTCTCAGATTCTATTAAGTCTACGCTATTGTATGTGTATATGTATGTATATTCGCTATTGCTAGTACATGTACGCCCCTGTCGTGCAAAATGTAACACCGTCCTCTCTCTTCGCATATCTCTCTTCCTTTCGTAGAATCGGCGCATTACAGCCACAGTAAAAGTGATTTTGTTTAATAATTTTCTTTTTTTTTCTTTTCTTCTTTTCTTAAGGTAGTATATAGGTAAACGTATACCTATATCAAGTGCTGGTATATGTATATTTTTATATATATATTTATAATTAATTTTATATATATATATATATATATATATATATGTATAATCGCTTCGAGATGGTAATTCGCCCAACCTACGGGGTATGTTTGTATGTATGTGTATGCTGCTTGTATGTATGTATGTATGTGTACATGCGCGTACGTAGATGTGAATGTGCTGCGTGTATCTACATTTTCTTCTTCTTAACGATCGTTAGAATACGTTTCTACAACGTAATGCAGTTAATGCGTGTTATTAAATAGATTTTAGAATTTGATACTCTTCCCAAGAAAGTTCTCCATAATCACGCCGATATCTCGTCGTCGTAATTTCGTCGTCCACACAATGCACCACACAATTCCCTCGATCCTCGATAGCTCGATACACATAGTCCCTTCTCGTCACAATCGAACGTGTTCCTCACAATTGTATCCCATATTATGTATATATATATATATATATATATATACATATACATAATATGGGATATATATATATATATATAATATATATATATATATATATATAGGAATTCATTTAACACGGGTAAGAGAGAGGTCCGATTCGAAGGGGTTTCGAATTTTTCAAGCGGGTTCTACGAACGTGCCAAATTCCCCGGAAGATTCTGGCAGCGAACGAAATTGCAAAGTTGCGTAATACGCGAAGCGAGACACGCTTCCTCGTTGATCAGACCCAGGGAACAGAAATACACAGTGTTCTCGGTCGAACACTCCTCCCAGTTATTCATCCGCTGCTAATATCCGAGATTTTCTAAACTCGAATCGCGTTTTTCCCTCTTGGAAAATAATAGAACTTGAAGAAGTTTTCGTTTCGTTTCGCGTTCAACGTGTCGAATTTTTCCAATATTAATTTTTATATATATTATTCGCGCGTATAACGAAGAGTTAATTTGCCTAAGAGCGTGACGAGCCTATTCCCTTTTTCTTTACGACGCCGTTAAAACGAGGAACCGTTTAGATCGTAAAAACGATTTAAAAGCGAGCAAGTCTTAAGAATCTGATATAACACGCGTATATAGTCCGCGTAGCGTGGTAGCGAAAGCAACGTGGGAGGAAAGCTAAAATTAAAGTGTAAATATTCAATAGTTGTTCGAGTCTAATGTAAACCGTCTTATTAATATTCATCAATTATATTTCGCACTTTCTTTTTCTTTTCTTTTTTCTCTTCTTCAAATCTGTTCTAACAGATGCTTAGCGACATTAAAACAAGTATATGTGTATATATATATATATATATATCTATATAACGTTGAGTTTCGGCTTAAAACCGAGGGTTGAGCAACGAGTTATAACTCCAAACGTTATTTCCTTTCTCTAACTTTCGTAATCTCTCTCCCTCCCCTTCTCTTAAATTAAAAGATTGTTGGCTGCTAAATCAATTCAATCAATGTTTGTGTGTGTGTGTATGTGTGCGTATACGTGTATGTGTGTGTAGTCAGACACGCCCAATGATGTATATATATATATATATATATGTGTATATTCGTAAACCCGGCGGTGTTAATTTTATTTTGAGCAGGTGATGATACAAATTGTTCAATTGTTCTTTTTTTAATCTTCGGCTGTTCTTCGAGAAACGGGCTATGGGAACGGATACAGGTTACAAAACACGTAGTTTGAACACGTTATTCTCTTATTTTTTCTTTTTTTTTTCGTTTATCCGTTCGAAGATATACAGATCGGCCTACGATCGATAAGATTTTTTTTTTTTTGAGATCGAGAGATGTTTCGTCGTGTTTCGCGAGATCGTTTAGCTTGCGCGCGTTTCGTCCCGTGCGTCGACGCGAGCAGCGAGAAGCGGCGGCGTGCAGCGAACCGCGCGGATCGTTCGTCGTGGAATCGAATCGTGGGTGCAACGAAAATACAATGGGAGAAACGTTGCTCCTGAGTATTCTCCTGCTATCGATCGATCGTCGAACCGAAAAAAAAAAAAAAAAAAAAAAAAGGGTAGTTTTTCAACATCCCCGTGTATCGGATTTAGATTTTTCCAATTCCTAGTCGCATTTTTTTTCTTCTCCTTCTTATTATTATTCTTTTTTTTCTTTCTTTTTCCTCTAATTCCTTCGTTTCTTCGTCGACTGCGGTATCTCTTTTTTTTTTCTTTTTTTTTTTTTTCCCCACGTGCATCTCGCCACGATTGACTAAAACGTATATTGCAATATGAAATTGGCAGTTTTCGTTACATCGCGATTTGAACTCACATGGTCTTGTCGTGTGCACGCTCGTGGCTTTATTTTTTTGTTTTTTTGTTTTTTTTTCCCCCCCCTTCACGAAGATGACCACTATGACCGAGCCACGATGACTCTCGCAGGTCTCTCGAAGATCTAAAAATCTCCCTCCCCTCTTTGGTCGTTCTATTAGAAAATACTTTGCGCTCTCGATAGGAACATTTTTCTTTTTCTTCCCCCCTGCGTGCATGCTCTCCCCCTCCCCTATCTATCAGTCAAACAATGAGAAACAAGATCGACGCTATATCTTTTCTTGCATTGTACGTATGTACGTGTATATAGGAGAAACAACGTTGGATGACGAAATGAAAAAGATGATTCCGTGCACACCGAGGCGCACGCCGATCGAGGAGCTTCTTCGTTTTTGAGCAATTACGCGTTTCCCGAACTTGTAACGAGCGACGTATGTTCGGGTATGCCCGAACGATCGTCCAAGATCAATGAGAAATCAATGTTTGCCTCGCTACGTTAATTATTTTTAGAATCGTTTTCGATCTTGCGGTCGATCGTTCGGCAATTCCGCGACGAATTTCTCTTTGAACGACGCGAAAGAAAAAAGTCGTGAGATACGCGTCTCGTGCATCGTGGTTGCACGGTACGATGGTCGTCTTCGTGTTTTTCTTTTTTTCTTTTTTTTTTCTCTTCTTCTTCTCACTTTTTCTGCACGATTCTCGATCGATTCGTCGATTTTTGGAAAATACTCTCGCTCGCCGATCATTATATTCCGTTACCGTTTCCTTCTATGTGTGATTATAAATATTCTCTCTCTCTCTCTCTTTCTTTCTTCCTCACTCGCTCTCTTTCTCTCTCTTTCTCTCTCACTGTCTTCCTCTCTTTCACACTGATTATACATTTTACTCCAAATTAATTTCATTCAACCACCGAACGAACGTACGTACGTAATCTTCGGTCCTTCCGACGTGCCTCCAGTCTCTACATTTTTTTTTTTTATTTTCCCCCTATACTTTTAAAAGTGATTTACCTAAATATGTGCGAACAGTCACATTCTCGTGTGCACTACATTTGCGTATATATATTTATATATATATATAATATGTGTATATATATATATATATATATGTATATATATAATATGTATATATATATATATATTACTTCGCAGTAGGTACTCTCTGTTTTTTTTCTTTTTTTTTTTTTTTTTTTTTTCTCTTTTACTTTAACGAATACGATCGCTCTGTGTATAAAACTCGTATTTACAAGATGTATCGATTTTTTTGTATAGTTTATTAATAGGTTTCTTTTCTCTCTCTCCCCCCCCTTTTCTTCATTAATTTTTCTTTTTTTTTTTTTTCTTATTTTTAATATTTCGGTTTTCCCTTCTTTTTTTTCCTTTTTCTTTTTTTTTTTCCCCTTTTTTTTCTTTTTTTTTTTCTTTTACAATCTCGCCTCGTTCGAGCGCCGAGATGATGCCCGCGCGCGCGTCGATGGTGATCACTGGTGATTAAACGACGTCGTCTCATTTCTCGGTAATATATATATATAATTAATATACGCGGTAATTATTTATATTTATCTATATATATATATATATATGTCTCGTTTTCACTTTTCCCTTCTCGTTCGCACTTTTTTCCTATTTTCTTTCTTCCTTTCTTTCTTTCTTTTTTTGTTTCTTTGTTCATTTGCGTGTCTTCTATCCTGCCAGAGATCGTCGTAAATATCTTATTCATCTTTAAGACGTTTATATATATAATATATATATATAATAATAATAATAATAATAATAACGATAGCAATAATTATTAATAAAATAATTAATAGTAATAATAATAATTGACCGTGGTCGGTTTCGGAGGAACTGGCGCGCGATTTTCAAGGCAATAATATATCAACACGTGCTTCAGCTTGATACAAGTGTGCTCGTCGATAACGCGGGTCAAGGAATTGTTACTTATTTTTATCTTCTATCAGTTTTTCGCCTCGAGGCGTTCCGAAACGAAAAGAAACGCCTTAAGAAGATTCCAAGGGTAACACCTTTTTCGATACTTCGTCGCGAATCGACGATTATTATAACTTGCCAATCGTTGGGACGATAAGAAATTTTGAGTTAATTTAATAATCTCGTCGGGTAGCTTCGTTCGAGAAACTGGAATTGAACTTTCGAAAATATATTCGTTTTTTATATTCATTCTATCGTTTCATTTTTATGGAAATTTTATCGCGTACACGAGATCCAATCCCTTATGTTACGGCATAATTTCATCTGCCGATCAGTGATTAGCGCCTTTGATCGTTATTATTCCATTCGTAGGGAGAATCGAAAGAGGGGGGAAAGAAGAAAAGGAGAGAAAGTAAAAAGAAAGAGAAAGAAGAAAAGGACAGAACGATCATCAACCGAGAAGAATCTTCTTTTCGTATTACAACTCGCTTAGAGCTTAGCCTAACTACCTATTACAGCTAGCCATCTACGGAAGAGCCCCTTATTCCTCCGCCACCTCCGTTGGACGTGCCAGTTCCTCGTGCACACGGCTCATAATCATTAAACGTAAACAATAGGCACACGCATACAACGCACATACGTATACAAACACGTGGGTATGCATGAACGCACACGCGATATATATATATACGTATGGATAGATGCATATAGACACTATTTAGAGTATATCACAACGATAAAACGCTATTCCCTTTCCCTTCCTTTCTCGCTATAATAGAGAGAGACTCGAGATGTATATCGGTTATAATATAAATTGCGTAATAATAATGCTTCCGGTGGGGCGGACGTGGAAGTATCGTCGATATACTTACAATTATCATCATAAATACAGTGCAGAACGAAGAGAGGGTTAAGAACGTTAATTCCTCGTCCCGTTCCAATCACTCCGAAATGGTATCGATTCGTCCCTTTTCTCTCTCTCCATCCTCCCCTCGCGAGGCCTGTGCGTTCATCTCGCCTTTCCCTTCCCTTCGAAAACGAATCGGATCGAAAAATCGTCGCCCATGTTTTCCCTGTCGATAAGTGACGACAACGATCCAAGGGACCATTCGTCATGTTGCCATCGGTCCAGGTGGGTGGGTGGAACGGGGCGGCCAAATACGAAAATACATCCACTTCTTCCGTATATTTCGAGGGGGATGGCGACCAAGGAGATCCTCGAGCAAGATTACCTACTTTTATAAAGAATTCTCGCAGAGTACCAAAGCAAGAAGCTCCTTATTAAATGCACAATGAGCAAGAGCGTCTGGAAAACGGATTGTTTGGCGATTGTGAGGAGAAGAGCGGTCGAGAGGGAGGGGAAGGGGAGAGAGACCGAGAGAGAGAGAGGCGCGCCGGGAGGGAGAGATCGAATGTGCGAGGGAGGAGGAGGGGTTGGGCGTGTCAGCTGGTCGATATCCTGAATGGCAAACTTCCACGACCCAGTCTGCAGCCAGCAACCACGTTGGAACAGACGAAAGGGAGTAGAGGGAAAGGGGGGCGAGGGGTGAGAGACAGACAGCGGTAGACGGAGACAGAGGGAGCAGGAATGAATCGAGGAGGAAAAGGAGAATGGATATGCGTGTGTGCGCGCCATCGCCATCGCACGGGAAAGAGTATGCGCGTGTGTGAGAGAGAAGGGTGGATAGAAAAACGCCAAGTATGGAGTATCCAAAAGACGGAAGTGGAACGGCGTACAATTGGCGTTAATTAACTCGGGGAAAAAGGTGTACTGGCGACGGAACAGCCAGCAGGGAGAAGACGAAGGGCCTCTCCAACGGAAGGACCGCGCCGACGGTGTGTTCGAAAAACTAATCCACGCGCCGAGTATGAATGCGATCGCGGCTTGTTTTCCTCCCCGTGTGCACGCTTTATGCGCGGCGCCGCGTATTCCCGTCGCGACGATCCTCTCGCAATTTCTCGCTTCGTTCTTTCCCCCCTCCTGATAGGAGGACGTCACGCGGAGGAATTCGAGACAAGGGGCTCGCGCTTTACGTTTACGAAATAACTCGTCGCGGAAGCGACGTGCACAATTTAGAAGGGCCATTAAAGTAGGAGAAACGATTCAAAGGATTCGCGATCTTTTCTTCCTTTCCCTCTCTCTCTCTCTCTCCCTCTCTTTCCTCGAGAATTCTCTTCCCCTCCGCTTTTCTCATCCCATCCTTCGCTGAAAAACTGAATGGAGCATTTTTCAATCTCTTTCAATCCTTCCTCCGTTCGACTAATTGAACGACGAGAGAAGAAAATTTCGCTCGATTTCGACTCCCTCCTTGGCCCCCCTCCCCTTCAACCGAGGGTTGAAAAACTCGCATAATACAATTGTTACGAATAAATCGTTTACGTTCCGATCTAAATATCGTGCGCCGCGGGAGATAGATCTCTACGTATACAACATATTCGCGATTTCTACGATGGTTTTTAGTTACGGGTGTATTACGCTAAAAACTTCCCCTCTGCCCTCCCCCCTTTCCCCACATTTGAGCCACGTACACGAACACGTACGGGGTCGCGCGCGCCGCGACGTTTTCGAACGGAAGTTCACACGATTCCGAGGGAGGATTCCGCGGTCGTAGAAGTGACGGAAATATAAAAGTCGCTTCGCCCGACGAGTTCTATAAATGGTAAAAAAGTGGTATAAAATGAAACGGACACACATAATGTTCGTGGCAATAAAAAAGACATTCGAGAAAACAGCTCTACCTCGAAATGATGCGACTCGCGGTCGAAATAACTTGCCCCCCCCTTTCCGCCCGTCGAGCTGAGGTCGACCACGTCCACGTCCTACGTGCTATGGATGCCACTGGATTTTCGCCGTTTCGCCCCTCGATCGATCCTCCTCTTCCTGGCTCGCGATGGAGGCGGAGGATCGATCGTTCTTCTTCCTTTTTTTCTTTTTTCTCCGTCAAGCGTGGACGCTTCGAGGATTGTCGACGCGCGGATAATATATCGTGTACGTGTAATTACTTGTGTAATATTTAATATAATATGCACGCCCGTATATATATATATATATATATATATATATATATATATATATATATATATACGTACGTATCTACACGCACACGTGTTTTACGCGTCTCCTTACGTGGCATACGTAGTAGTATTATTTATTAGAACGTGTTTATTTATTAATAACGGATTATAAGTCGCACCAGTCTCCGGTAGTGAACCGTTTTTTTTTCTTCTTTTTTTTTTCTTTATTATTATTATTTTTTTTTTTCTCTTTTTTTTCTTTCTTTCTTTCTTTGTCTTCGTTCGAAATAAAAATTTTTTTTTCCCCTCCTCGATCCCTCTGTTCTTTCCTTTTCGTGCACGTGCGCTGGCGCTCGTAGAATACACACACGGAGGCACACATAAACACACGCACGCATGCACGCACTCGAAGGCACGCACTTGTACACGTAGGACAGTGGCGCGCGCGCGCAATCACGCGGATTCTCACACGCAGATACTCTCACGCGATTATTCCTCTTCTCTGCTCGATCGCACGTACACTCGAGCGCCATTCGAGCCGACGATCGTTGAATATCTCGATCGACTCGTTTCTTTTTTTTTTTTTTTTTCCTTAGAATTTCACCGTTCTCCATCTCGATTCGTCGTAATCGAGCTCCTTATTTTTTTGTTTTATTCCTTCTTACGTTTAGTTAATTTCTTTTTTTTTTTCCTTTCTTTTTACTATGTATATATATATATATTTATTTATTTATTTATATTTATATTTATATGTATGTATATATATGTATGTATATAATGGTGGCTAAATTGACAAGTGTTTATATCGAAGTTTATATTCTCTTCTTTCTTTTTTTTTTTTTTTTAAAGACCTAGGTACCTAGACTGGCAATGTTTAAAGTATGCACGGTTCCTTTAGTTTCTCGAATTCGTTATCTTTACTTTCTCCCCTCTTATCCTCTGTCCTCGATCTCCACCTCTCGTTCCTCCATCTTCCACCATGTTTCCCTAACTTTCGATTTCTCGCGTATCGTGGATGATTATATTCGTGTTCATGTTCACGTTTGTGGTGTGTTCGAAAAACGAAAAAAAAGAAAAAAAAAAAAGACACGGGGGGAGACACGAGAATCAGCGACGAGTAAGATCCGAGCATCGCGTCGCAGGCGAAATTTACGAGATTGAAGAACGTCACAGGAGTAGTAGTAGTAGTAGTAGTCACAGCGCGTTTTAGTCGTCCAACCGGTCTGACCAGCGACCGTCTCTAACCCCTTACTCGAAGCCCGGAGTGGTTCTTGCTCGCCAATCTTCTCCTCCTCTTCCGATCCGACACTTTTCATTCTCGCACTGTGTCGCGGAACAGTGTTCCCAGTCGGATCGATCGACTGCTAACTTTCACTCCCTTCCCTTCCGTCCATCCTCCTTATCTTCCTCCTTTCACAGAGTTCCACTCGCGTCGATCCAACCGCGGATTCCTACGTTACCGGTCTCATCACGTTGTACCAAGTTTATCCAACTTCTTGGCCCGGCTGGACCCATTGATCCTTGGATCGATCTCGCACAGTCTCATCCCCACTTCTCCATACTTTCGTAACTGTCTTTAACCGCACGTTTCGCCCGCCTCGTGCGCGCGATCGCCGCGCCCTCTTCGCTTATTTCGCCTCCTCGAGAAGCACGAGATCGTCCGCCACGACGTCGCTGATGTGCAGGTAGATGATCCAGTACATCAGGTTGAAACAGACGAAGCATACCGGAAACACGATGCGGGAGTATTTATCGATATCCGATGGCGTCATACCTGGTATGAAAAAGAAGAGAGAGAAAAAAAAAGCACAGTTTTTATAATCAGATACAAATCGTATATATTGCGGATATATTTTTCTAAACGCATTGTTTTTCTACTTCTTGCCGGAAAATAATAATTGTATCGATTTTGGATCGAGAAATGAACAAAGCTAATTTATTATTACTCTTGAAGATTTTTATATATATACGTGTATCGTCGATTCGAATAATAATCGTGAAATGATTACAGAGTTTTAAAGGAAATTGTACTCGTACCGTAAAGCTTGTTGATATCCTTCCCAGGATGGATAAGATGTTGCGGCGCCGGCGCTGCCTCCTCGTCAGCCCGCCCATTTATAGTGTTCTCGAGCGTTCCACCTTTGCTGTGTGCCTTCGGGTCGTGGACCTTGAACCGCACCTCCTGGACAACACGGGACCACTTACAAGAGACACGGCAGTTCGTGGTGGGGTGTCCTTTTTCGAGGAGAACCCCTTACTTTGGTAGATTGGCATGCGACATCGAGGATGGGCAAACGCGTGCTCTACCACGACTCACCTTTCACGTTCTTCCCTAATTTCTCCTCTTCCCCTCTCTCCCTGTTTCTCAACGTTCATTCGTGCTTGGGTTTAATCACGTTTGGAAAGGGAGGAAAGGGAAACGAGGGGGACGACGTTGTTCTACGCTTTTTATTCTACGTGTCATTTTCTTTCTTTCTTTCTTTCTTTCTCCTTTTCTATTTTTTTTATCTTCCCTCTCATGAGCCATAAAACCCAGGTGAAATGAGCCGGCTCGTTCTTGTTTATAGCGCGGCACAGTGTCTCGCAACGTGTCAAAGAACGTAATAATTAATCCGGTTGGGAATTAATTAAAACGTCTTATCCTGGCGACATTTTATGCGCGATGGCACCGCAATGCCACCCATCCGTCACCATCGCCTCCTTTCTGCTACAACCTTCTTTCCCCGCCTCTCCCCCCCACCTCCTTCGCCCCCGTCTCCGCTCCCTTTAATATTTTTCGTTCTCGTTTCACAATCCCCGAGATTAAAAGGAAAATTTATAGTGCATCGCATGTCCGGGCATGCGAACCACGCCGACCGGCGCAACACGACCGAATGGGAATTCATTTCGCAGAACCTTTTAGCTTTTGACCTTTCGCGGTTCACTCGTTTTTTGAGCGAGAGCAAAAGGGAAAAAAAAGGAGGAAAAAAGAATATTTCGTTTTTCCATATCTCTGTTTTCCTTTTTTTTTTCTCGTCGGTTTCACCGCGGAAACGAAAGATCGAACGATCGAATCTTCCCTTTAACGGGTAACAACTCGATACTGTTCGATCGAGTTTTCTCAGAAATGTGGAAAGAAAGAAAGAAAAGAGAATAAGGATGCAAGACGAAAGGCTAGGGCTAAGATCTACGCTGATTAGAAAAGAGATTTTTCTTCTTTTTTGTCTAATTCGATAAATCTACGCAAGCTTTCTTGAAAAGAATTCTAATTCTAATCGGAAAGAAATGGGGTAGGGGAAGTTGGCCGATTTTACACTCACAGTTTGCTTAGGCGCGTGATCACCGTGATCACCGGGCACCCCGGGTGGCCCCGGGTTTTCCCTCGCCGTCTTCATACTTTCCGCGATTTTTTGGAACCGGTTCTTCCTCATTTGAATCCTCTTTGCCATGTAGCCCACCGTCGCGTATTCTGTGAAAACACACGGGGGAATAACGAGAGATCGTCTCAATTATGGATCGAATCGCACAACGATTCCATTGTCTCGTTGAAAAGGACTTAAACCCGTAGTAACAACGGGTAACGGATTCCAATGAAAAGGAATCTCGATTTCTCTCTCTTTTTTTTCTCTCCTCTCCTCAAGAGAAATACGGTTTTAATACTTTCATTCGGCAGAACGATACATCTCTCGTTTTATACAACAGTCGATCGTAGAAGATTAATTAATTGTGAATAAAATTTCCCTCGGACAGGATATACTTTGTACATCCGTTCCTTTTCTCTCATTTTCGCGTTCAATCCATGCCATGATTGGATTAGAAGAGAAGGAAGGATAGTTCGGGGCCTTCACTTACCGAGCAACGAGGCGAACACCATGACGAAACACGTGCCCAGGTAGACGTCGATCGACTTGACGTAGGAGATTTTCGGCAACGCCGCGTTCGTCGACGACATTAGGGTGGTCATGGTGAGCACGGTGGTCACTCCGAGGGCGACCCGAGCGGGGGTCGCGTTACGGTTCAGCCAAAAGCTCACCCACGATATAATGACGATCAAGCCCGAGGGTATGTAGATTTGAATCAGGTAGTAGCCCATCGACCGTACGAACTGGATCTCGCAGGCCAGCCGCGAATAATTTCCTACGATTAAAAGATCGACAGTTAGGATTAGGGGGGACGGAGAGGCGCCATGAAATGTCTCTTCCCGTTCCTTTCTTCCTTCTATTCCTATTTCACGTCTCTCTTTCACTCTTTCGCCCATCTTTTTCCTTTTTATACTTCCCTCTTCTATATCTATATATATACGTATGTATCTCTCTCTTTCTCCACCGGCCCCTTCTTCCTTCTCCTTCCGTCTTTTCGTCTCGCCTCTTTCTTCGTCGTTCTCCTCCCGTCGTCCCATCGTGGCTGATGGAGAATCCTCGTGCGTGCGCCTCGAAAGGAAGGGAAATCGGAATTTTGTTGCCCTCTGCTTCTTATTTCACCGGGGAAGAACGAGAAACGGACACAGCGGCCCTCGATCCGCAACAAGAACCGAGGAAGAAGAGAATTTGCTCCGATTTCTCCCTCCGATTATCGAGCTCGAATCGTTCGCTCGAATGGAAGGCTTGAAAGAAAGCGCAAGCGAAACGAAAAGTTGGGGTCAAAGACGAGGTTGTTCGCGTCAACGGGATGATGGTGATCTCGCCGTTCGTTCGAAACGAAAGGATATTATTAAGCTTCGAAGAGAGAGAATCCCTGGGAGGGAGGGAGGGATTGGTTGGAAGATTCGTTAGAAAGATTTTGTTCGACTACAGATTTTTCGAAGAAGAGTTTTCAAAGAGCTTGGAAACAGATGGACATCTAGAAGAAAAATTTCCCTCTCGATTTTCCCCGACCAGGTCGCGAGAAAGAGAGAGATATCGATCGGTCGATCGACGATTGATCAATTACGCAGAGTGATAACTGTTTCCTCGAGCGACATCGTAGCTGCGGACATCGGATAGCGCAAAACGTGTCTCTCCACCTTGCCCATACCGTTAAAAGTCGAATTATTTATTTATTTATATATATGTGTGTATTATTATTATTTTTTGGTTGTTGGTGGGGGTGGGGTTCTATTCATACGTTACCGGTAGTTAGACTAATCTCCATGGCTCGTTGGCGGTGACCAAGGACCTTGAACTGAGGCAGGGAGACCTCGTTGCTGACACCGACGCTGTTCGGTCCCTCGTTCCACTTGTACCGGATGTCCCTCATCGTGTATCCGACTGAAAAAATAGAGAGACCCCCCGCGGTTGGTACGTACCTTCGCGGAAGCCCTCAAACGCGTTTCAGCTCCGAGGGGGCCTCCACTTACCTCGCACCCCCGTCAAAACCCCAACAAGTCCGCTCTCTTTTTTTTTTTTCTCTTCCTCTTTTCTTTTCCCTTTCTAGCTAGCGACATACGTGCGTTTCCCTTTTTCTTAAAGCTTAGTAAGATTCGATCTTAACTTCGATCTCCGTTGCGTTATCTCTGTTTCATTCTTCTCTCTTTCATTCTTTCTTTCTCTCCGTTCTATCTATCTGTCCCTCTCTCCTCCGTTCGTTCTTCGCCTCTTTCTCTCTTTTTTTTCAACGGGGGAGTGATAATAACAACCCCCATTCAAGGGGACGATCGAAAAGATCGAGCGGAAAAGGAGTTGCGTGCAAGCGTTATTTAATTTTAGCTGTTTTTTTGTTTTGTCGTGATGTTTTCGTCTCGATCGATGCGAGCTCTTTAAAGAAGATTCGCAGTGATACTTTTTTCATTCCTCTCTCTCTCTCTCTCTCTCTCGATTTCTCGAGAGCCCGTCGTCGTCGTCTTTGTCGTCGTCGTCGTCGTCGTCGTGTCGGTTTCTGATCTGATGTATTTGGTGGATGATTTCGTCGGAGGTTGACTCGGTACTATTTTCCATAACGATCTTCTTTCATGAATATATATATATATATATATGTGTGTAGATCGTTAGAGCTTAGAATCGTGAAATAGTACGTCGTCTACCCCGTGATAAAAGGGGAACTCGAGGAGGAAACGATGGGCACGTAATGATCGGGGGAGAGTTCGTCTTCGTCTTTAAGTTCCGTGGTTTCGATGAGGTTGATTGATTGGTCGATCGGTCGATTGGTCGAATGAGTTAGCCCCGGGGACGGGTTTCGTCCTAACCTCTTCCTTGATCGGAACGATCGATAAGTGTTCACGGTATAAGGCAACACGGTGATCGGTGCATATCGGTGCGAAAACCAGAAGAAAAACCAAAAAAAAAAGAAAAGAAAAGAACAAATAAATTAAAAAAAAAAGGACAGATCTAAAAGAAAGAGTACAAACGAAAACTATATAATGTATAATGTATATATTATATACATGTACAGAAAGACAAGTGGAATGAAGATAAAAATAAAAGAAGAAAAAAAAAGAACAGGAAACAGCTCCACACACATATCGAACTCGTATATAACGGCGTGTACAAGACGCGTGTGACAATATAATGTTACAACAAGTCAATAAATTATTCATAATCATCTGCGCGAGCCTCTGGACCAAGTTCAGAAGGAAGAACTAATAAGAGGGGGATATCTACCTGTAGATAGGTGTATGGTTGAATGTCGTTGCCTGTGACCGAGCACGCGAAACTGCGGTAGTTCCACCTCGTTCGAGATGCCGACCGACTGTAGGCCGGCGTTCCATTTGTACCGAATATCGCGCATTGTGTATCCAACTGCCGGGAGAACAAGAACACAAATATCTTCGCTCTAACATACAATAATTAGACACTCAAGTTTTGTGTGATAGATATTAAAAGGACGTATATATCGGAGATCATGGGTGTTACCATAGGGGGGGCGGGGTTGGTTTCAGATTTAGAGAAGGGGTAAGGAAGGAGGGTAGATAGAAGCAAAAAAATTGCACCCTAAACCGTTCCCTCTTTCGTCCACTCGACTTCGCCACTCTCATCGCGTCAAACAAATGTTTCTTTTTCTATTGGATTCCACTTGCTTGTCCTATTGGGTCGGCTTAAGGTGCGTTTATGCGCTGCGAAAGATCGAGCTAGGCGAGATAATAATTCGAAATAATCGTCGGCGGAAGCGAATTTGAATCGCTTCCGCCGATTATCGTACGCGAACGATAATATTATGTGCAGCGTATATATGTATAATATATATATATATATATTTATTCCAGCTTTTTATGGACGCATGAAAACTAATTTTTCACGTGTTTCCCAATTCGTCTCCGCGTTTATCTCAATGCTATAATCTCTGATAATCGATAATTCGCTTTTTCCCATACGTCCATAATATTTTCTCGCAAAAAAAAAAAAAAACAAAGAAAGGGCACGGCACACGAGTTATCGAGGCCACGGGGAACGCTTTGGAAATAATAATCGCGAATGACGATTGATTAGGATTTGTTAGGCAGGGAGTCGTCGCGTTCGATCGAATTTTCCACGATCGATCGGAATTCGCACCTATTTATGCTCCTCTCTGATTCCTCGCCTCGCGGCCTCGAGCGTGCGCATACCGGGCCGAGAAACATTCCTCCGTAACTGAATCTTAGGTGATTACGATCGTTACACCGCATTCCAGGCACCAAAGTGGCATTCCATCGCGGCTACGGCCACATTGCGCGAACATCGGCGAAACGTGGATTAAGCGATATCCACGACCCGGCCATTCGGAGATTAACTGCTTTTGTTTTTGGAACACGGAAATACTATCGCCGTTTCCGTTTGCTCATTTTCGCTCGGCAAATTCCCTCGTAATTCCGGCGAAATGCTCCCCCCAGATTTATCTGCTCGCAATGCTCGCGACTCTGGCGTGTGCCGATTGCCAGCCCCGATTCCGATCCTCCCCATCCATGCACGAGCCTGGTTAACATTCAACGGCTCCGCTTTGGAACGAAGAAACCGTGTAATTTAATTGATGTTGATTTTAAACTATCGATTCTCCCTCCCTTTCCCCATTCTTCTCCAATGAAATTTCGCCGGTTTTTAGTATCGTGTTTGTTGTTTCCGTTTCTTCAAAAAAAAAAAGAGGAGAAGGAATCTAAATCGCTCTTGCTTTTCAAAGGATATCCTTTTGTATTCGAACGAAGCTTCGGTGAAAAATTTGGTAGAAAAATTCGTTGAAAATTTCGTCCTTTTCGCCGATGTTCATCGCGATCGCGCGTTAATCGTTATTACAGGTTACACACACACGTAATAAATATATAGATAACCGAAAGAGATAATAAAAAATGGGATTTTTCTCTCGTTCCCCCTACCAAAACAATTGTCCTGGATTGGGTTAACGTTAAGCGTTACGAGGTCCAAAAGGAGTGCGGAGGGAGAGAGGGAGGAGCGGTGATCGGTGAAGGGGGGAGGATTGCGGCAACATTAGCAAAGAGTAATAACCACATGGGACAGTGGTGGTGGTGGTGGTGGTGGTGGCGGCGGTGGCGGTGGTGGTAACCAAGTTTGGATCATATAGACGATAAGTGGAAAGTGTATAAAGTAGATATTTTATATGGAGAAGCGAAGAAAAAAAAGAAAAAAAAAAAAGAAAAAAGTCTCGTGCCAGTTGCATGCTGCGGTTGTGCGGGGGATTTGCGGAAAGAACGTTGGGGTGGATTTCGGGCGGGCGCTCCCTTCGCGCATATACACGCATACACACAGAGATACACGCACGTACACGCGTAGACAGAGAGAGACACACATGCATCAGCACATACAATCGCATGCTTCGTGCCACGTACGTAATTTTGTACGTGTATCATGCCGCATGCTTTGTGCTTTACCAGTGACACGAATTCTGAACACGAAATTTAACTTCTTTTTTCTCTTCCCCCTCCCCGTTTGCGATATAAACGCGATCGCTATTAACTTGGATCCCATTTAGATCGAATTTCGCTCGATCAATTCCGTTAACGATCTAATTCCCATCTCGTAGAAAAGAATTATTCAAATATCGGACGTCGCGAAACGCAAAAACGAGCGGAAGATGAGAAAAGATATTCCAAATTTCGCCCGTTTCGTCTTTTCGTTTAATATAACGGGTATTCTTTTTTCTTCCAAAAAAATTTCGCAACGCTTAAGCGATTGACGACAAAATTCGATATATATGTTTTTTTCATATGGAAAATACATCTTCGCGAAATGTGTGACAAAATTGAAAAATACCCTCTCGACGAGAACATCGTTTCTGCTAGATTACCGACGAGCCCGAGCGGGCGCATTCAACGGGTCGTTAAAGGCACGCACAAGTAGTAGAACTAGGAAGCAAAAACTCGATGCCGACTAAAGTAGCGCAGTCGAAAATTCGGTCCTGGGTTAAGAGAGCGGAACAAAATATTTTCGTGCCACAGGCATGCCGACTTTCATCTAGGGCGGGGTATATTATCAAACTACGATCTATATACATATATATATATATACATATCCATATATATATATATACATATATATAATACAGCATACGCAAAAATGGCCAGGGAGAATGGGTGACCAGTAGTTCTTTTTGGAGTATTATTTGAAAAAAGAGAAAAAAACAGAGAGAAAAAAAAAAGAAGAAGAAGAAGAAGTAAAAGATCGGTTTTTGAAAGTCGATAATTCATAACCGGATTATTTTGGAAAATAATATAATAATATATATGTATATATAGGCATACCGAACTGGGCCACGGCACGTCTCGTCGTGGCTAAAATGCTTTTGCAGTCGTTTCGTTCTTACATGCGCTGGGCTAGATGCACAATGCGTTTTAATTCGGTCGCACCGTAGTCGACACGTCGTTTTCTGTGTTTTAGCCTCCTTCGGGGCTGGCCGTCGTCGGCCCTTACTACGTCCCCGGACACGAGGCTCAGTGCTATATGTCGGAGGCTTTTTAGAGGGGCCGGGGGGCTTGGTTTATGTGACAGTGATGGTGGTGGTGGTAGTGGTGGTGGTGGTGGTGGTGGTGGTGGTGGTGGTGGTGGTGATAGTGGTATCGTGACAGTGGCAAAGTGGTGACTTTCAGTGTGTTCATGTAGCACACGTTCGTTTAAAGACGTTTTTCGTCGTCGGAGCTAAAAAAAAAAAAAAAGATCAAAACGTTTTTCATTTTTTTCTTTCCCATTTTCGTTACTTTTCTTTTTTTTTTTCCCTCGAAAAACTCTGATATGTACAGCCGTGTGCGTGTGCTCTACGGTTTTTTTTTCTTTCTCAATTTACGTGCGATTTCTCCGTCGATCGATATTTTTCTTTTTTCTTTTTTTTTGTATACGTCTTTCACACGATTTATATATTCGAGAGAGAGACGACGAGTCTCGGCCTCGACACGCAGATGCGGAGAAATTACACTTTGGTTTCGCTAAGTACCGGTGTGAGTAGTTCACAACAGTGGTGAATTGGTACAGTGGAGACCCTTCGGAGGATGCTCGTATAAATAATACGTAATCTTACGGTTATATGATGTACAGTTGCGATCAAAGATGCAAGAAAACTCTTTCCTCGAATCATTCTTCGACGAGAATAATCTCTTTTCCGCATTTTCAATCTTTTTTTTTTTCCTTTCTTTCTTTCTTCCTTCACATGCGTCTACGTCCTCGTTGCGTAAACGTCGGCCGGCTCGATATCCGCACAAACAAGGTGTGGATCGAGCCGACCGTGCTTCTGCACGATCGAGCTCACTGTCGTTCGATGTTACTGCAAATTGCACGTCCACGATACTTTCACGATCGTGTAACAACACGATTACGTTGGAAAACGTAATGCGAAAATATATATAAATTGGCTCGATAACAAAGGGCCTGCGAAATAGCAAATCCTTCTTTTCCTTTTATTCATTTATTTTTTCCATCCAAGCTGCGACCGGCTCTCCCGACATTAAACGCAATCACGAGCGGGCGCGTAACGAGATTAATCCATTGTTACGCGAACAATCTGGCGACGAGCCGGCCATTTTAAATTTTCGAAATTTAACGAACCGCGTTCTCGACAGATACAATTATCCCGGCCAACAGATTTTTATAATACAAGTTAAAAACACAACAATTTACTTAACGATAATTCGAGGACCGTCACACGTAATTAATAATTGATTATCGATTCTATCCTTTTCGTTTCGATTATTGCCACTTAACGGCGGGATTTTATTTCGTTTCGCCAGCAACTCGAATGTTTGCTCGACCCTCGATGCCAGAGGGAGGCCTTCCTCCCTCCTGCCATTTACGTAAGTAGCATCAACCTCGATATTAATCGTTATTAATTACCATTGCGCGGTAGGGGAAAGGCGCGACAGATCGGGACAGAAATACTTCCAACGACTGGTAATAATTTCAGGCCGGGGGTGGAGCAATTAAGGACGACGGGATCCGGCTTTCTCTCCGCGAAACTAATCAAGGAAGTTGGTCAAGTTACTTTGATATCTCGACCGCCCGACTTCCGCCGGCCTTTCGTCGTATCGTCCCGCGAACGACTGAGTTTTAATATAGATCTCTGTTGGCGAGGGGGGCGAGTTAGGGAACGAAACTTTTTCCATTGTTCGCCGTATAGATTACCAATCTCCGTTAGACTTCTGGTATAATCAAAGGCACCGGATGCGTTTCACGACTTTCTTTCCTTTTTCTTTTTTTTTATCGTTTTATCGTACACCCCCGATCGTTTGCAATTTAACGGCCAGATATTCGTTGCCAGACGCGTTCGTTGTCCGCTCTTATTTATCCGCGTTGTTGGGAAGGAATTTTACGATCGTCGAAATTTAACGACCCGAGTTGAATTACAAATTAATAATCGAATCGTTGTTTCCAAGAGTGCGAGTCCTTGAGTTTCTCAGAGTCGAAGAAAACTTCGAGATTGTTTCTCACGAGTTAAGAAAAAAATATCCTTCGGGGGAGAAAAGAGCAACTCTCTTTTACGAATAATTTTCATTCTCGCCTAAAGATATTAGAGATAGATATCTTCCTATAAAGATTCGTTCGAGTAAGTTTAAGAATTAAATGGAGTTGTCGTAGATTGAAGAATCTCGACTGGAAAAAGAGAAAGAGCATCCTCTTTCGGTTTCGCACAGCCAATGACCGCGTGTGCAATTTGCAGCAGTGATAATCAACGGCGCGAGCTCGCCAACAACAACGCACACGCATCCATTCGCGCCATTTCGTTCAAACGCACACAGATCCGCATCTACACCCACGCAAAGGTGGTCAGGTTCAGGTGTTTTCCCGCACGTGCGCCACCGTACACTGGTACGGTGTTACCAGGGGCGTTAGCTCGTCTCTCGCCTTTCCTTTCTTTTTTTTTAACCTTTCGTTCTCTACGCTCTGGTGGGTAATAATAATAATAATAATAAACAACACTATTAGCAGCCTAAAAAAAAAAAATAACGCAGCGGCACGTCTGCTCGAGCCGTGTGTCTGATCGACTCGTTTCTTCTTTTCGTGCTTCGAACAGAGTCAACAGAGTCGGGGGATTGATTGCATGATATATACTGCATCGAGACGATCGTATCTCGTTGCCATTGCGGAACGCTTCTCGTCAAGGTGCTCTTGTTGTTCGCACACTGGTGCCTCGTTGCCGAGCCGCGCGCGTCCTTTCCTCTTCGAAACCATTCGAGATGTACGTATACATTTATATATAGGGAGGGAATGTAGCAATTACCCCTCTATTGAGCTCCTGATTCGTGGAAAATAAGTTTTCTCGAACACGTGAAAAATTCCCGTCCGATGGAACGATCAGTTTGCTTGTATCGAAAAGGGGCGTACGCGGCCGGCTCGGCGTTGCATTCACGATGCCATGACGTATAGTATAAAAGTCATCGTGAACGGTATAGAAAACCCAATAAGAGTGAGCGAGAGCTGGTGAGCGAGTGAGTGAGTGAGTGAGTGAGTGGATGAAAACGATCCACGACGGTGTCGCGGATCGTGCGACTGATTCGTGTGTTAGTGAGCGTGTAAAAGTGGCGAGTGATGGACAGACAGACAGACAGATAGATAGATAGTTAGATAGATAGATAGATAGATAGATAGCCAGAGAAGGAGAGGTAGACAGAGAAGAGAGAATAGAATACGGAAGAGGAATCGTGTATCTCGTGGGATGTGGGAGAAGAGAGTTCGTGTGGAAAGAGAGAGCGGGGTCGGTCGCGTTTGAAGGGGGTGGGTTGTAAGGTTTGTTGGGTAACGATATTTCGTTAGTATGAGCGTGTAAAAAAGAAGAATATTTTCGAGGTTTTCTCAAGTTTTTTTTTTCCCTTATTTTTTTTTTCCCCTTCACGTTAATGTCGACACGACAGAAGCGTGTTTCCGAGTGTTTATCTGAAAAAGGATTCATCTGAAAGCGATGTACAGTTGAGTATAATGAATCGGCAATCGACTTTCCTTTTGCATCATCGTAAAAATATCTCAACTTTCGCGCGAATGAATGTTCGAACGGAAGAAAAACGATGTCTGGAAAAATATTGCGTCGATCGCCGGTTCGTAAGATCGACACTGTTGATGTTTCCGATGATTGAATTTGGATCGTATGTTCTCGTGTTAGTAGTGGACGGAGGCGAGGGTGTCGAACTTTTTCTCAGATCGTCACTTTTCGTTTCGGTATGTATGCATTTATACACGCGCACGTGCGTACTTACAGCTCTCGATCTCGATATGGCAGAGCTGTCGGTCCATTGGAAAATATTGCAGATTCATTGGACACGATGCCGTGATCGTTAAACTGGAACAGACACAAAACATTAATTTCGTCTCGTGAAATCGATAACAAAAATGATAATCGCCTGACATCATCAGGAACAATTTGTGCGCAAGAATCTAGATGTATACTTAGACGATAAACTCGATCCATTTCGATGATGATTCTCGTAAAAACAAATACGAACAATTCGCGATAATTCCAAATCTAGTTTAATTATTTCACGATTTAGGAAAGGACGAGCGTTCAATTTATCCGTTCAATTTCATTTTCCACCCTCCTCGAGTCTTCGAATCTCGAGATCCGAAAGATTGCGATATGTAAAGAGTGGAAAAGGTTATATTACCCGAACATAGCGTTAATACCAGAACACTTTACGTTCAGAAGGGGCGCGGAAGGAAGCGGGGGGTTGGAGACGACGCTCCGAACAAATTTGTCCTGGTTGGGATGTAGGTATGTGTACAACTGCTTTCTCGAGCTGTTTAGAGACGGCACGTGGTATCGAAACGGGGTTAAAATCGCGTCTGAACGTGGCAGTTTTATCGCGCCTCCTCGTTGCCTGCCAGAGAATATATTCCATTACTACGAAAAAGTTCGAAGACTTTTGACGTAGTCCAAACCCGTGAAATATCGAACGTGCACGCCCCCCCGTCTTTGCAGAAATTATTGCTCCTGTTCTCGACCGACCATCTTACAGTTATATAGAAAATACTCTTATTATCATTAATATATATATATATATTCTTTTATATATACGATTTCGAAGGATTTTTACCTCGAGAATTTCCATCAATCTTAATAACATACGAAAAAAAAAAATACTCACTCGAATTTACACGTAGAGAAACGCGTGTATAGGATAGATTGACGTGTAGACAACTCACCGTATACTACGTGTGATGCTTCCCGAGTGATGAATACGAATGAACTCGTTGCTGGTGGTAGCAATATGAAAGTACGACTGCTTCTCGTTGACGAAGAACGTGTCGGGTACCCAGATGTTCTTGATGAACTCGGAGCCGACGCTCAGCGTCTCGACCCCCGTTCGTTTCTTGAACGCGAGCCGTGGATCCGTCCAGAATTGCCGGAAGTAAAAATCCAGCGTGAAGTCCTGGTACGAGACACACACACGCACACGTGCGCGTTCATTAGTCCCTTGAATGGCAATACGTACTCCGTATACGTACGATAGCGCGAAGAAAAGGGTGGAAGAACGTTTGAAGTATACGCTATATCGATTACACGTATCGTTTATTTTTTTAAAAAAAGAAAAATTGAATAATCGCGTTCGAATCGAGAAATGGGACTGGGATGCGGACAATGCGTCGCGTGATAATTCATTTTGCCTCCCGTTAGAAAGAGAAGGAAATAACGCGTCGGGTGAATGAGAGAGAAACGGGTGCAGATTTAGGCATCGATTGCATTATCCGATTCGTATAA
The DNA here is from genome assembly GCF_029169275.1 of Apis cerana. NCBI lineage: Eukaryota > Metazoa > Arthropoda > Insecta > Hymenoptera > Apidae > Apis > Apis cerana. The sequence continues at coordinate 9,202,981 of NC_083858.1, read as the reverse complement.
TACGTTTTTAATTAACGTATCTCAACACGTTGTTCCACGTTTCTTTTTTTCCGTTTTTTCTCGCGCGTATCGTTTTGTCTCTCTTTTCTTTCTTTCTTTTTTTCTTTGCTCACGGAAGGAAGAAGGTTCGGTGTGTTTTGTTTCTTTTTATCAGAGGGATCGCGAGAAAGAGAGAGAGAGAGAGAGAGAGAGATAGAGTAAGAGTGTGTGAGAAAGAGAGAGAGAGAGACGACGAGGAAGATCGCGAGATTGAAAAAAAAAATAAAAAAAAGGGAGAAAAATTTGTTTGTGCGCGGAATATTGGGCCGGTCGATCACGCGGGGGGACAACGACGGGGTACGGCAACGACGAGAGGGAGGGAAACGAAAAAAAAAGAAAAAATGTGAAGCGGCGCGATCGGAACAAGATAAAAATGTGTCTCGAGCGGTCGATTGTTGGGGAAGGGGAAACGCAGAACTGAGATCGTGAACGTCGACAGACGAAACACTCCGATAATCTTGCGTCGTGGTTATCGTAACGCGTTAAATCGGCCACTTGAACACTCGCCTAACTATCTATCGAGATCCTCCTTCTCGCAGCCTCCTTCCACGGTCTTTTAACAAAACGTGCGGATACACCTTTCCTCTCCTCCCCTCTGCTCCCCAATTCTTCCCACTTCTTCTATCATTACCGATAAATCGACTTACGAATTCAGGATCGGAATTTTTACGAACTCGTCCGAGTTCAATGAATGGAATTTTTCAAAAGGTTGAAAAATTTTATGCCAAGGAGACGGTTCGAAATCCGGGTTTTAATATATTTTGAAAAAAAGTGGCCATCGTTTTAACGGGCGAAGATAGCGTAATTTAAAGGGAATAGGGCGGAAGAACGACCCTCCTCGAATATTCAAGGTTCGTCGTTTAAACTTTGATTACTCGATCGTGCGATTCATCGAACGAATGGACGGGATGACGCGAATTCATCAAACGTTGTATCCTTCGTAAATTTCCACTTACTCGAGGCGAAGTCCACTCCTTCCCACGAAGGAAGTTTAAGTGACTGAAGAGCAGGGGGAGGAGGGTTGGAGCGTAATCATCCGATCCGGATGGGCTAGATTTATTATTCGAGATCAAAGTTCCTTGATTAGGCTGTTATTAGTGGGGCGCGATTACACATTTGAAACGTGGTCAAAGTTTCGCCCAGCCAAGACTCTATTAAAAGTTCACTTGTCAAAGACGAGTAATGCATCGATCGTAAACCGATCCGCATTTGCATTTCACTTGGAGGATTAAAAGATGTGAAAAGGGCGAGATATAAAAGACTGTGATGGGATCCAATCTCCTTGGGAAATCTTGACGCGCAGGTAATAATCCGAGGGTAATAAATCAATTTATATTTTGAAATTTAGATTTTCTGTAATCTTGTAAAAAAAGACGGTCAATCTTCGATTTCTTTTCATATATCGTTTATCGTTTCGATTCCTGATGAAACGGATAAAATTGATAAATTCCAAAAATAAATCTCTTATAATTTCTGCCAAGTTTCGAGCGATAAGGTAAGTTCAATCGATTCACTCGGATCGGATATCCGTCGACGTGGTCGATCTCAGTGAAGTCGGGGGGAAACCGCGACGCGAATAAGGTAAACTCGTGTGTACACGCGAAAGCGGTTAGGGTGCATGGACCGTGTATATATATATGGTGATTATATGTATTCCATACACAGACTATCGTTACTTGGGCACAACAACGTACTACAACGTACTACAACGTGCAAGCATGCTACGAAATTGCTATCGAAGCAACATGCGACTGCCTTTATTATGCACTATGCGAAGTGACAATCTTATGTTATCTAATGTTATATAAATACTTATAATCTAATCGAACTTCGAAACTTGTGGTTATGCACAACGGTATGCGGCAGGATCTGAAAGTTGTTGGAACTTTTAAGTGTGAAATGAAATTCTTTTGCTTCAACGGACAAGTTTTCCTTCGTCCCAATCGTTTCGAATTATCATTATCATTATCATTATTATTATTATTATCACGACCTTACTCGTTACAATCAGAGGAATTATAATCACAACATCTTTTTTTGTGGATCGTTAAAACTGATCTTCGCAACGAGATCTTCGCTTCTCTGCCTCTGTTCTGATAATTTCGCTTGATCGGAACTTGGTTAGTTAGCCGACGAAATTCGTACCAGAATTCGATGTATACGTATATATGTATATATATATATACGATCTTCGCATTTTTCCGTGACCATTTTTTTCCTTTTCACATTTCCACACGTACATTTCTCCACGTGAACAACAATATCTATCTATCTATCTATCTCGAGATTTATTATATCTCGTTCGTTCCGAATTGAACAGATCCCCAATTTGTCTCAAATTGCGTTTACCTTCTCTCTAAGCTCCACCCTTTTATCACGCGCGATAAACGTGAGACACACCTTCGTCTGAAGCACGCTTGGCGAGTATGTCGCGCGGAGATACATGATTTTCGAAAGGAATTGAGCGAAGAGTAAAAGAAAAAGGGGAGAAGGGGGGGAAGAAATGGTTTTGATTCGGTCGCGCGACAAAAGGAAGGGAGAGAGAGAGAGAGAAAGAGAGAGAGAGGGAGAGAGAGAGAATCGTTGGGTTTTACGACAAGATAAATAACAATTGTCGCCATAAATTCGTAGATTCCCAACGCTCTCTGCGAGCGAATTTCCGCTCTTTTTTTCCCCTCCCTCCTCTCCACTTCATCCCCCGTCGATGTTACATCGAGAATTTTTACGACTATTACAAACGTACGAGTGGAATTTTCACGATCGTTATAGGTGTGAAATTTTGTTGGGTGAGGGAGCAGTGGGGACAAAGAGATATATACATGTATATACATATATAAAGGAAAGGGGGAGAGAGAAAGAGAGAGAAATTCGGGAAACTTTAGGACCGAACTTGGACATTTTACAGCTCCAATAACGGCTGACACTCACTCCAATGCTATGCTGGAAAGATTTCAACCCGAGGCGACGCTTACCACCGTCATCGACATTGTATACGTTTGCCGCGATATTTTTGCGACGTTTTCAAGCGCGGAAAGTTTTATGCCGGATAAACGTAAGGATTTATGCTATTGCGATACTTGGATACCGCTTCGAGAGTGACGTTGGTAAGAGTAAGACGTAAGTAAGAGGAAGAAGAAGAAGAAGAAGAAGAAACCTGCTTGTTGTGACGGAATGACGAGACCTCTAGTCCTACTAAATTATATAAAATCCCTCGAGTCAAAAACGTGGAATGATTTGATCTGTTTGAATCTATTTGATGAGGAAACACACGATTGATTCTCTCGAAAAATTAAATTTCTGTGAACACGATTTACGAAAAAAATAAGAAGAGTGTAACCGACGAAGAAATTTTCACGGAGAACTGTCTACAAGTTTAAATATAATTAAAAAATATCGTTTTATTTATTTATTTATTTAGAGAGAGAGAGAGAGAAACTAAACTCTGAAATCGTCGTCAAGAATGAAAATTGTCGAGATTTATCCAAACTCGTTTATGAGTTATAAGTGTAATTCTCAACTTTTCGAGCGATAGAACACGATATCGGATTATCTCCCGTTACAACTGTGATCAAACACGAGGAAATTTCCAACGAACACAACCAACATGTGTGCGTATCCAACGACAAGTAACTTTTGCAACGCGCACGAGATTTTTCCCCTTCAAGTGGCACTCGCCCGGAACGATCCCATCTCGCGATATATTTCGATATATCCGCCGTGTATCGCAAAATTGTATTGCTTCTTTCGCGAGGCGAAAAAAAAAAAAGAAACGCGGATAAAGTCGCCAATTCAATCGACGAGTGTCTTCTACAACGTTCGGAGGGACCGAAAATTTTATAATCGAAACGTATCACAATTGTGATCCGCGGCGTTGATGTCACTTCGGGCGGCAAGTTGTCATGGCGGCGTGCTTTGCCCGCGTTTGGCGTTTCTCCAGGCGCAGTGCGGTCGATGCGCACTGGACGTTACGTTTTTTCTCCCCCTCTCCTCTTTTATGCTCCATCGATTAAATATCCAACTCGATCCTAAGAGAAGGAAACTACCCGCGAAACAATCTCACGTGTACCTTACGATCGTGATCCTATCTCTCGTGGATCGTGGAAAGAAAAGAAATGTACATATATATATTTCTCGACGCGTATACACGGATCCGGAATCACGTTTTCTCTCGTAACGATGCAAGGAAACGTCGCTTCGAGTGTATCTATCTAAGGACGCTTTGCAAACTTTTTCTTGGCAAGAGAAGAGAGTTCGGGAAGGGGAGCAGGTAAGGGGCGCGGGCAAGCGTTTGGTGAACATCGAGATAGAGAGGAATACGAAACTACTAGCGGCTATGTGACACGGGTAACTCGGAAGGCTGTTGTATGTGGATGTAGCGAGCGAGTAAGAGAAGCGGTTTCAAAAGCGGAAGCTCGCAAGCGAATCGAAACTGGAAAAGAGAGAAAGAGAGGGGGAAAAACGCAAGGAGAAACGCAGCAGCGATGTATGTATATATATATATATATACACACGATGAATGACGGAAGGCAAGTACGGTGCTCGGCCCAACGTGAATTTCACATTGTGCTATCCTCGGCCAGTGGTGATATTCTGCGTGCACATAATCTCGCTGCACACCTGCGTGCGTGGATTATCGTGAGTTTGTGCAAGCGCACGAACATACGCATCAATATCGATATGATATTGGAATGTGTGTAAGGGCGGATCGTGATTCATAGCGACCAGAAGCAAGTACTGCACACTCACACGCGCGCACGCACACTGACAACGATACGTTAGCTTAATTAAAACAGGTGTCGTAGTATATCCATATAATATAATATAAATTATATGCATGGATAATCTATCGACGCGTTTATTATATAATCTCGATTGTAACAACCTATTGCTCTCCATTCCTTTTTTTTTTTCTTCTTCTTTCCTTCTCTCTCGTTATCGTATATTCTATGCGTTCGTCGGCTGGCCGGAAGGAAGCAGGGATTTTGGGGAGCGGGGGAATATCGTTATATCTCGTTCGATTGTTTCACGGACTCTCTCTTTTGCCGCTGTTTCCGCTCCTCCTTTGCATGTTTCCGTTCGTCGTACCCGAGAAACGTCCGTCTGATGAACGCGATGTCCAGAATCTGGGTAACGGGGGAGAGAGAGAGAGAGGAGAGAGAGATAGAGAGAGAGATAGAGAAAGAGAGAGAGAGTGACCTCGACGAACGTTGCGGAAATTGTGAAAGGGAAGATGAAAGGGGACGGCAAATTGATAGGAAAATTGGCTACTTTCCTCGGGATAGAGTCTTCCGTTCGGAGAAGAAAGCGAGGGAGGGAGGAAGGGAGGTACGAAGAGGAGGCTCGCCAACGGGTGTAAAAATCGCGAGTCACGTCCCAGGTGACAGTGTCGACTTGATTTGGTTTCCGCACAGGGCTCAACACCTGGGGTCCAGCCTCGTGCATTCAGCTCTCAAACTCGCGTCCCTGGATCCCGAAATGCTCCACTCCTTTTTCCTTTCGATTTATTGTCCCCGCCCCTCCACGGAGAGGAGAATCGAAGAAGAATCGCGATTTTATTGAAATTGGAATTACTCGATTCCCAAATTCGTCTTTGTGGATCCAGTTTTCGCGCCAGTTTGAAACTGATTGCAGACACCGGAACAGACATCTTTGAATACTACAGGAGTATACGCAATACACAATACGTCATATATGATTACGCTATATATACGTATCTTAAATATTGAGAAAGAAAATTTATATATATTATATATTTATATAGTATATATATATATATATCTGTATATACGTAGGTGTATATATATATATATATACATATCATACGTGACGCTGTATACACGCTTATATACGTATACATCTAGAGATTGCAAAAGTACGTGTACGTCTACGCGTATATATGCGTGCCTCAACGTATGTGCGGCCTGCAGCGCTCGAATCGCGACTCGTTCACTTGGAGCTTCGTTCGGAGGAATCGGAAAAAAAAAAAAAAAAAGAAAAAGGAAAAAGAATCGGCGGAAATTTGGACAAAATTGCGATATTTTTCACTCTCTCGAATCTGGAAAGGTTGGAATACTGCTGTTTGCCTTCGTCCCTCCATGTAAATCCGTTCTACGCGCGATAAAACGAGTCGAGGGAGGGAAAAAAACGCGAAAAACGAATTTTTTCCTGCCCTTTTTTCCTCTTTTTCGAGAGCCTTCGTCCCCCCCCCCCCTCCCCTCAAAGTGCAACGGTCCGTTTCCGTTCGTCGCCGATTCGAGCACTGCGGGTAGGGCCATGCAACAAGAAAGAACATCGCAAATCGAATTAAACGAGTCAACCATAAACCATAAACGAAGTGGACAAGAATATATCTTGCGAAGACTGTGGAACGTAGCAAGGTTCCCTTGTAACAGTTCAGCCAACCAAACAGCTGTGACGAGCTATAAAAACGTAGGTTAGTAGGCCATCCGTGTAGGGTGTGTCGTGTGTATGTCTTTTTTTCGTACGTGTGTGTGTGTGTGTGTGTATGCACGTGTGTATCCATTTTTCCCCCCCACGTGTGTCGTTGTTCGGCCGTGTATACAGGTGTATATATATATACGTACATATACGTACATATATATGCAAACGTGTGTGTTCATACGTGCCAATATGCCCCTTGCTGCCAACATAAATATCGCGGATCGCGATGCCTATGCGTCTCTTGGCGCACGTTTGCAACCGAGCCGAGAATTCCTCGAGATTTCGACGCGCGTGTGAAATGACACATTCGTGTTCTTGCCATTTCTCTCTCGAAATCTTTACGCCACCGGTGCGAATGACTCGCATCATCGTTTCCTTTTTCCCCTTTCTTTTTGGACAACGAACGAATCAATATTCACGAATATTTATTACAATGTACGACTCGCGTCTCCTTCGTACCGCCCTTTCGCTCGAATTTCACGCGTCCAACGAATACGGATATTTGTTGAACGTTCGTTGCGCGGATTAGATAATCGCGAAACAAACAAAATCGGAAACAAGCGGCATAGTGGGATGAGCGGCGCGCTCGAAAAGCTTCGAATTTCGTTTCTGGGTCGATCGATCGATCGATCGATCGATCGGCGATTCAACGCGACGTGGTGGACGAAAAAAAGTGGGGAGGGGGGCGGGGGAGGGAGTAAACGCGCGACGGTACACGCACGAGCGAAGATAGAGGGGGAGGGGGGGTGGGTGGGATAATAAGTAACGATAAAAGAGATGAAACGGACGGCTGAGTTCGTTGTGAGTTCTGTATGAGTTTGAGAATGCAAACTGTACCATCAACACTTCGGACACGGAGCTGATGCTGAGGACATACATGGTGACGCCGACCTCCACAGGTGGACCTGCAATCAACAAAACCATCCGGCCTTGGTCGCTTTGATTATCCGCTATGTATTCTAACTTATACCGTACAATATTGTGACAATTGTGTACGTTGTGGAACAACGGTTAAGTTCGTGAGTTACCCCTGATTCGAGCGGGGGGAGGGGGGGAGATTCGTGTGTCGGAAGACGAACTAGGAGGAACTATGCGGCGTATATATAGTTTCCATCGTATTAAATCGATATAATTGAAGGGGGGGGAGGGGAATGTGTGTTACATTCGAGAATATATTTTTTTCGAGCCGAATCAGGGGTAAAATGCAAGCGTACAAGTCGAAGAGAGCTCGCACCCTGCACGGAACCAAATCACTCAACAGCACTCGTCGGCTACGTTGTCTTTCCAAGCTAGAAAAATTATTTTTACACTTGACTTCTTTTATATATATATATATGTATGTATGTATATGTATATACATATATACAATTATTTTATATATATATATATATACATATACACACACACATATATATATATATATATACACACCCATCACAGTCACGCGTTGAGTCAAAATGACGTTACTTCATCGTCAACTGTTATCGTCTTTTCTTTCATTTCCTCTTTCGTTTTCATTCTTTTCCTTTTTCTCAATCTCTTTTCCTTCACACGATTTCAGTTTCTTCTGCTTTGCGGCGTTGTTGTACCGAGTTATCGTACGTAATCAAATCGCGACAAATCTATAATATTTTTCGAAAAATTATTCTATATGTTTTTTCAATCGTCTCTTTTTTCTCTTGTCTCTTTCCTTTTCTATCCACCTTTTCCATCCATCCCCCCTGAGCGGTGTGTCGACGTTCGTCGCATTATCTCTTATTTCTTTTCTCCGTTCACAATCATTCGTAACTCTTTCTTTTTCTTCCTTCTGTTTCTCCTTCTCCCTCTCTCTCTCTCTCTCTCTCTCTCCTTATTTCAATCTCATTTCATTCGTCTCCTCTCGAAGCGTACACGTATTTATATATACTCTCAAGGAGAAAGATTCATTGTCACCGCGATCTCAATCTTAATCTCTAATCGCGTCTCTTTTATATATATCTCTTTTCTCCTTTCTTTTTCCTCCCTTTTTTTCTTTTTCAACCGTACGGAATCAACTGTGTGAACGTGGTGTCTTTTCTCCTTCCCTTTTTTCTTTCTTTTTTTTTTTCGTGTTCGAGAACGAACGTGTGATACGTGCGGTGTCAGACACAGGGGGGTGGGGGTGGGGGTGGGGTGTGTGAAGACAGAAGTGTGAACGGTGAACGGTGGTGATGGGGGTCGGGGGCGAGGGGGTGGGCGGGCGGGCGGGCGGCGGCGGCGGCGGCGGCGGCGGGGGCAGAAAAAAAGGGGCAACAGGGGTATTTAATTGTCGGGCGGAATAAAATATATATATATATAGAGAGAGATATATAATATAATATAATATAATATAATTGGTGGCAGGCGGGCAGCCCATCTTAGCAACCGCGGCATAGCAGCTAGGCATAGTCTAAAAAAAAATGGTCTAAACGGGACGGTTCGTGCGTATAATGTAATATATATATAATATATATATTCATATATATATATATAGAGAGTCCAAAATTGAACAAGATACTATTTATTTCTACTTAGAGAGGAAACACAACGAGGTTCGTCGTTATCATCCTTGTGATCGCGATTCTTCTTTTTCTTTTCTTTTTTTTTTTCTTTTTGTAATAATTTCGTGATAATAATTTCGTTGCAAGAGCAGACCAGCCTAAAAAAAAGCTAAAAAAAAAAAGAAAAAAAGAAAGTAACAAGCGAAAGACAGTGGTGAATTTAATAAACTTGGTCTACACTCGGAAAAACTTAAGATCAGGCCTTATATTCATATATATATATATATATATGTGTGTGTATATGTAAATACAATATGCAAAGGAAAAGAAAAAAAATCAGTAGTAGTAGTAAGTAATAAGTACTCATTATCTCGTCGTCATTTGATTCGACGAGAGAAAAAGAGAGAGAGAGAGAGAGAAAGAGAGAGATAGTGAATAAAAAAATAAGATAATAAATAGATACTTGTTTGTGCTTCATCTAAAAACTATGCGTGTAATAACAGATACAAACCATCCAATCGGACTACGTATATCACGGGGCCAGATCACTATTGTCACGAGCCGATCTCTATCTACGATTTTCAATTCGATCGTTTCCTTTTTTTTTTTTTTTTTTCTGAGTGTAGCCTACTTTTGGTGATTGCGAGCATTTTGATCGTTTCATACACGTGAAATAGTACTTTGTCCATTTTTGGTATCGGTTTTGGTGTAGTGTTTTCGTTTTCTTTTTTTTTTTTTCTTCCTTTTTTTCTTTTTGTCGTGTTACACACTGCTCGTGGTTTCTCGCCCCACGAGGATGGCTTCGTGTTCTCCCGGTGTCTGGTATCTGTTGTTGTTGTCCATGCACGCGCACAATTAATTAATTCTAACTCGTTAACAGTCGAGTCGCTACCATGGCAACCAGGCGGACTTAATGCAATGTCAATCAAGCTGATCATCACACCTTTCGGCCAAGTTTCGTTGGCCTGCCTCGTTGCAAATCGATATTACACCTTCGCTACTTACGGTTTCATGCGGTTTTATTGAACCGTGGTTGGGCTCGTTGCGAGCGCAAAAGTGATTCGAAGGAGAATTTGAAAAAAAAAGAGAAAAATTTCCGCTCGAACGTGTAAATTTTATCGCGAGATATATCATTCGATTATACAAATATCAAAGGTTAGTGAAAATCGCATCGTATTTTTGCAACTCGAAATGGGAACGATTTTTATTGTTTACGAGCCGAGGGAAACAACAATTTCGCCGTTATGTATTTTTACTTTTTCGGTAAGATAAAATCAATAGCGAATCTCTCGGCGGTGCGCAAATATAAAATAAAAAATTCAGGAAAGTCAATAGAAAAAAAAAAAAAACAAAAAAGCCAAACAAACGGAAGCTTAATTACCATCCGTTGGATACTCTCGTTTGATAAACTTGATAGAAAAAAAAAATACCTACGTAGAAGAGAGAGAACATTTACCACAAAATAAACGAACATATCCTCCTTTCTTTCAAAAGATCCCAAGAGTTAAAATCAATCCGTTCCATCGATACGTGTCGATATTCGTTTATCGACCGGCGTCTCGGAATGTTGTACACCGAAACGAGGCCCGGTCTCCGATCGTAATCGCGTTACACGATTGTGTCGCGAGGGTGTTCGACTCGAGGAGGAGTAGATCAAAGGAGGCGCACGGCCCGAGGCGATGCGATTCTGTGCACGGCAACCGAACTAATTTCATCGACGGAACGCCAATCGGCCCTCGCGGGGGGCGAGGGAACGAACGGGCGAGCGAACGCCCTATTCGCCTCCTCCTCTCCCCTCCTCTTTCCTCCACCTCGCGATAGAACCGGATTAAACCTACGAATTTCCCGTGGTCGGGCTGCAATTAATCGATTATCTCGTGCACGTCTCACGATCGATCACGGCGACGTTATTGCGCGATCGGCCGACATCCAATCCGGAGAAGTAATCCGGAAAATTGTATTTAAAACTTGGAACGCTTCTTTGTCCTCCGGTTATTCGAAAGTTTATTCCGGGGAGGAGGAGGGGGGTTTCTTTTTTTTCTTTTCGGGATGATGATCGATCATCGGTTTTGAAAGGAAACGGCGATCGGATGTCGCGTATCGGATGTCGCTTGGAAAATTCGATACAGAAGGGAGTTGCGTTCGAGTCTGTCGTAGGGTACGTGTAAAAGGGTAATATTTTTTTCGCAACTTTTTTTTTTTATAAATGTGTATACGCGAATAAAATAACTGGAATAGGTTTGGGCAAATATTGGGGATTCGAGTGATCGGCGTTGAACACTTTTTCTTCTATCCATGCTGTAAACGTATTTCTAATTCTATCTAATCTAAGAAAGCTAATCATGTATCTTTCGCTAAATTTAAGAAATTTTTTAAACTCGCAACATTTGTTTCCGATTCGCATCATGATGATTATTCTTTTTTTTTTTTTCTTTTTTTCTAAAATACGATGCAAACACAATGAAGATACATACACATTCATAGTGTATACATACAAATGCATACAAATTCGAGCTTTGGAAAAAAAAAAAAAGGTTCAATACTCACCGTCAGCGTTTAACTTTGCTCTCTATTCCAGTTATTTTACTCGCGGTACACGCGTTTCCCCAAAAATCCCCAAAGAAATAAATAAATTACCATAAATTCCATTCGTCGTCATTTTCGCCATCTTTTCCATCAAATCGATCGCGATACCTGAAGTATCTCGCTTATTTCGAGCATAGAAAATTGTAAATACAAGCATTTCCAACTTACTTTCGCTCGCGTGAAAGGGAAAGGCTATCAGCTATGATATTTCGAATATGTTATGCCAGCGACAAGGAACGAAGGAGCTTCATAAGGAGAATCTATTGCATTCCTGTGCGCGTGCATGCACTCACGTTGTAAGTGTACATGAGAGTGTGCGTAATATATATGTATAAGTGTGTTTACGTGTTTTACGTGTCTTCGTATATATACATATATATGTATATATGTATATATATATATATAGATGGATGTTCATATTCGTTCGTATGTGTGTATGTGCATCGTGTCGGTATATGTACATGAAAGATCGTGGATCAATAACGATTGACGGCCAATCGACGATTGTTTCGTTATAAACGGGCACTGATAAAGAGAAGTGGTTGCTCGGGCAAATGGGGTGGGGTGGGGTGGGGGGGAATGTTTTTTTTTTTTTTTTTTTTTTTTTTTTTTTTTTTTTTTAGTCGAATGATCGAAAATGATATTAGATAAAGTCGATTTTCAGCGTATATGACTGAGAGTAAGACCTAGGAGGTATAGTACCATTTTCACTTCGGATAGCGAGCTGATACTCAAGACGTACATGGTGACGCCCACCTCGACAGGAGGACCTGAAATCGAAGGTTAGTCAGACTGAGTCGGCCGTTTCCGGCCGCGGACAAGTTACACGATGGGGTGACTATGGCATTGTTTTTTTTTTTTTTTGTTCACTGATCGTTATAAGTTATTATTATTATTATTATTATATTGTTATATCTTATCATTCTCATTACGGTATATTATCTAAATACACATGTATGTATGGTATATATATATTATTTTTGTTTTTTCCTTTTTTTTTTTTCGTTTCATTTCGTGAATTATTATTATTATTTTTTTTTTTTTTATATATATATACTGTGAGTGTGGAATGTCATGTAGGTATATATCGCTACGTCGGATGGATCGCTGAAAGTGGTAATTGCTCTCGATTAGAGGACCACCAGGATCATTGACACGTGTGCTTGGTTATCCGTTTCCATTGATACACTTCCGACTCGCGGTGCTGAAACGTTCGATCGTGTGTCTTTCTTTCTTCTCTCTGTTAGAAAATATCCTAACTATAACGCTATTCACGCTCGAATTCGACGCATCTCTCGACTCGTTGCAGAATTAAACTCGTTATTCGAATTTATCGATATTCTTCCGAGGAGTTGCTCTCGAATTCCGCGGGAATTTTGAGATCGGAGAAAAATCGTGTATATATATATATATATATATCTTCGTTTCCATTTCTGGAATGTTTTTAAAACCCTGTACCACGTTCCATATGGGACGCATATTTCACAATGACGGGTGTACACGTTGCAAAACGCGGCGGTCGAACGTGGTATCGTAGTTAATTGAAATGCGTCGGCATGGCTTACCTCGCCCGGCCAATCGCCGCCAAGAGAGGCGTTGTTAAAAAAAAAAAAAAAAGTAAAAAGAGAGGGAACAAGCGACAAAAATGCGGAGCTAACGCACACTGGTCAACGGGGCAATTTTATTTTAGGAAAAAGAATTTATCTCATTGACGTTATTTTTATTATTTATTAGCAAAATAATTGCAACAAGAGCTAATCTTTCTAATTACCATTATCAATTTCGCGATTTAGACGAAAGATTCCTAAACGAAAATTAAAATTGCATTCTCTATCCACTCTATCAATTCCGTTCTATTACTTTTATCGTTCGTATCACGATCGGTATTCAGTATCAGCCTCTCAATATTCCATCCTTATTAAGAACCGATACACACGTACATCGAAAGTCTCATCGAAGATACTCGGCGTCGCAACATCGTTACAGCTAACAACAACGAATCTTTACGCCCTCCCATCATCGATCAGCGGTTTAACGAACACCCAACGGCGCATCGTTGCACCATACAGTCCTTGAACTATATCGAATTACGTAGCCACTCATCGATCGAATTCTGTTTGCTCGCTAAATGTACACCGAGCCCAGCGACGAACGACGAACGAGTTTCAGGGGGGGGGAAAAAAAAATTAAAACTCGAAGGAGAGGAAGGCACAGTTGTCATAGATTTTTTACCTTAAAAACCGAGCAGGAGAGAAATCTATCCAGAAGAATATCGAATGAGGGCCGGTTACGGTGGAAGCCACAGGGAGGATCTATTTATCCCGTCTCGAGAAAGAGCGGTGGCCATTTAAATTTTAAATGTTAAAACCTCCGTATTCCCCGGGATCTAGTAAATCCAACCTGTCTCGAATCCTCGGCCCTGGCTCTCCATCTCCCCCCTCGAGATGGAGGGATCGACGATTCGAACGGGGAACCGTGGAAACCGATACGATTCCGAGGCGCCGAGTAAAAGTAAGAGGGGCATTGAAAATTCTCTCCTTGGATTTATAGGCATTTTTGCCTGGCCAGCGATAAATTCGAGACGCGGGCTATAATGCATTCTATTGGACGAGAAATATCGAGAGGGAGAGAGAGGAAAATAACGGGTATCGAATGAAATTCCGCGATAGGCTTCCTTATTTACGACGGATATTTCGCATTCCTGCGTCGCGGATCAATCCATACGAGTTTTTCCCTTCTTATTCCGTAGGGTTAAGATAATCGGCTTCGTCGATGGATATACGAGGCGTGAAAGGTAATTTCCTCTCTTTTAACATTTTAACATTGGGATTGAGAACCTCGTCGATTTGAGATCAAATTTGAAATTCGAATTCTAAGTGTCTGGAAAAGAAGAAGAAATGAGCTAACACGGTATGTACTTTCTAACTTCTAATTCGTTCCGATATATCTTATAAATAAATAAATTTTCGATACTTTACCATTAAATATTCGCATCAACTAAAAATATCTTTCGAAGGATTATTTCGAAACACATATTCATGGAATCTCGTGGGCCTGTCGTTCGATTCTATAAACGCTGGAATAGCAAGAGGATCGATCGTCTCGGGGAAAACAAGGGTGGAAACGATAGGAGGCGGCGGTAGAGTAATTCGCGCGGTCGGCACACTTTTGGGGGGAGCATCCCACGGCATTGTCTCCTGCGGGAAAAGAGCAAGAAACCGCAATTGTGGGCACGCCTCCGTGGGTCAACGTGGCTCTCGGCCAGCGCCAAGAGTCGGCCCTGGAACCGTCCCAGCATGGGGAAACGGGCAGGGAATGAAAATGAACGCGCACGTCCCGTTCCCGAATAAATAAATCGTGTTGCTGTTTACCGTTTCACCTTTCATCCACCTCACGTTCGCGACCAGAATCCTACGAAATTTCCCCCCCCCGGAACGATCTCGTTAGCCGCGGCGTTCGTCGCCAACTCTCCCCTCCTCGCGTTCGAGATCGGATCGAATCGAATTGAAATTGGTAGCCTGCTACGATTGCTCCTCGAACGAAAACTCGTGAAAAACCAGCCGGGAGACTCGACTGTTTTTTTTACAGGGAATACAAAAACGATTGTACTTTTAGCTTATCATTTTCTTGATAGTTGATCAAATTTGTTAAATAATTGGAGAGTTTATAAAAAATATTTCCTGAGATAAAGAAGAAAAATTGCGGGAAAATATGCAGTTTAAATCGAACGTGCCAAGGAAAATTTAAATTGCAAGAAGAAAGGAATAATTTTCGTTATGAATCGTTCGATTTGATCCTTTAAGTGGGAGCTGATTAGCTTCTTGTTTGAAGCTCCGATCTTGGTTGACCAGCGATTGGCCCTCGACTAATTCGAGTGTTAATTGTTCGGCTGATTTGAATACCGATCGAGTCACACCTCCCGTTAAGAATCGATCTCTGACAAGAACTCGCCAACAGCTTCTGCTTTTCACCGATCGAACTGATCAGAAATAGATTAACTGTTCTTAGAGGCGTTAGATTGACAGCTCGGAATATCGATCGATTTCTTATTCCACCCCCGATTCTAATTGCTCTTTAAATTCCACAGTGCATCTCTTCGATCAATTTTCAACTTATCGCCTTATTTTTCATAGATTCACCAAATTGAATGCATATCAAGAAAACTGACTTAATATATTATTACTTATTAGACGCGTACTTGTACCAAAACGAAGTAAATAAAACTTGATATAGCGCGTTCTCTCTACTTCCCCGTTATAAATTTTGGTACGTTCTAACGATTACCAATTAATCTCAAGATGCAACAACGTCAAGGCATCTTTTGCATGGATCATCCGTCGATCATCAACATCCTTCGTCCACCCACGAGATTCTTTTTTTCCGGCGCGTATCGGGCGCGGAAATTCGGAATCGAGATGGAATCAATGTTGAAATTGTAATCGAAGGTGAAGAACTGTGCGGCTGAGCGTGGCCGGAGTGGAGAGATGCCGTTAACGGTAACCCGTGGCAACCCGTGCCGCGTCCCAGCATCGATCCAAGTTTTATCGAAGCGGCCCAGCCCCGCCCTGCCTCCGCGAGGCCGCTCGAAAATTCGACTTTATCGCGGCAATTGAAATGCGGCCGATCCGTAAACAAATTCCTTCGGTCGTCAGCTGGCCCGAATCTCGAACTTTGCCAAGGCGTTACGTTACGCGGGGACGAGTGAGCAAAATTGTATTCTCTTTCCCTTTTTCACCCGTAGAATTTCCGAAACCATCCGAAGGATCCAACTATTGGTACATTCCAACGATTACCAATCAATCTTAAGATCAAGGCTGATCTCTTAACTGAATGGAATATAATTTCTGTGTGAGCACAAGTTACAGAACGATCGGAAGGATTTAAGATAGAACGTGTGAATTTTCCAATAAAATTTCTATCGATGCGAAGTTTAATCTGCGCCCATTATAGAATCGCGTCTTGCGAAGAGAAAGGGCGCGCAAAAATATCCGTTATTGGGGAAAAGAAAAAGATTGCAGCGATATCAACGCAATAATCCCGAGTACGAACGCTTAATTCCTCGTGCGTAAACGTAAACGTAATTCCCCCTTGGATAAAGCTTGTCGTCGGTCCCCTCCCCCCGGGGGAATCGGGCACGAGTGGAGGCAATAAAACTACTGGATCGAAAGAAAGAAAGAAAGAAAGAAAGAGAGAAAAACAACGAATTACTCGTCGTTCGCTTCTGAGGATTTTTCGGATGTTTCCACTCGAGCCCTCGCCCTCCGAATATTCTTTTCTGTATCGGCCGCGACGAGGGAGTAAGCGTCGAAAATATTTCCCCAAGCGTTCCCTTCCCCCGCTTCATTGTCGCGCTTCTCCATCCCTTTGTCACGTACCGATCAACAAACGGTCTCCCCCGTTCGTTCATTATCCGCCCGTTCCCTCAAACCCGCGTTTCAAAAACGCCCTCCCCCTCCCCCGATATTTTAAGTTCTTCTCGAATCGATCCCAACTTTATCCGCTCGTTTCTCCCACCTCCCCCTCCTCCCCCACTTAACGATCCGTTTGTTTCGTTCGTTATCAAAGGGGAAAACGTTTCAGCACCGGATATACATTCAGCCACTTCGAATCGAATCTTCATCCCAAGCACACGGTTGGAATATATTCGTACACGGTGCACGCAGGGAACGAGGCTTCCACCAAGATTTCCTTTCGATTCTCCTCCCTTTTCTTTCTCTTCCCTTCTCTTTTCTTTCTCGAAACTTTTATCGTTGTCACAGATTCGTAAAATTATAAATTCGTATCAACGAATACCTGGATACCTCGTTCGCTGCGGGACGAGGGATCTTTTTTTTTTTCTTCTCTTTTTTTTTTTTCTCTCACGCCCAGTCCGTGCAACGACTATCGGAAATGCGACGAGTAAGCGTAGGGGTATATTATATGCGAGTAAAAAAAAAAGTCAAGATCGTACATCGTGGGCAAAACTTTGGATAAAACGATATACCTCTCTCATACCTGGATATACATGTACACAGAGGCCGTTGAGCCGTTCATTTTTTTTCAGCCTGGACAAAACTGGATTAATTAGTTGGCAGTTTAAGTAGGATAGAGTTATACAGCGATTGCGGTTTTGCCTCACGATATATCGACTCTACCACATATATTAGAGTGTGGTCCAATGATCAGACTATCGATAGCCAGGAGAGAGAGAGAGAGAGAGAGAGAGAGATAGATAGGTAGAGAGAGATAGAGAGAGAAAAAGATATACGTTATAAACGTCGTGTCCCGTACTCACCTCCGTAGTTCGGCCTTACTCTTTTATCGTAACTGACGGAGAACGAGTCCAATATCGCGGAGATGTTGACGTCATTCAGCATACTGCCTCCGCCGGTTCTGTAATATAAAAAGGATAACGATTTTTTTTCCCCTCCATTTTCCTTTCTTTTCTTTCCTACAGTCTTAAAGTCTTAGGTTGAAGGAAGAGGTACGGCTTAACGGTTTGTTAAGCCAAGTTACCACGGGGCAACCGTCGTGTCGAGCAACACGTGCACATACTTTTTTTTAATATGACGATACGGGGAGGTCTGATGTTTTGAACCGGGATATTAAAGTTTCATCTAATAGTGGGACGAGCAAGTTTGAAAAAAGAATTTCAGAACCCTCTGCACGCGTACTTTCCGCGCGTACTGCGTTTTAATTATGAAAGAGCGATGCGACTGCTACTAAATTTAGGACACCGACTTCTTCTCATCATCCGTCTCTTTCTTGCACCTGTGCAAGCACGGTGGAACGAGCATCATCATGCTAGTAGCTCGAGCAGCGAGTTATGTTTATTTCTTTTTTTTTTTTCTCTTCGTTTTCCGCCAACGTTTCCCCTTCTTCTTCTTCTTCTTCTTCTTCTTCTTCCTCCTTTTTTTCATGAACGCTCGAATTTTTTTTATTCATGCATTCGACGAGGAAGTTTAGTTTATTTCTGCATCGGTGTGCATGTGTTTATATATATATATATATATATATATATATATATATAATGTTAAATAGAATTGTGTATCCGAGCAAACGCGGCTCAACCGCGTATCACGGTTCAAACGAATAATATGCTTTTGACGCTTACAACCGACTAACGCGTTTAAATGGTCAATGGCGTGAAAAGGCAAGAGATAATTATATTTTCAGTGGCGATGCGACTGCAGACGAACTTTCTCGTTGAAATATCATCCTGTATTTTATTCAACGATGTAAATAAGCGAGTTTGTTGCTCCTGTGTTTTTCCTCTCTTTTTCTCTTCTTCTTTTCTTTTCGGTAACAGATGGATTTTCTTCCTTCTTAAAATCCATAAACGTATCGATTCGATATTCGATCGAGTTTTCTTTCTTTCTTTTTCAGTGATAGCGAAAAGAGGAAGATTTGATTTTTAGGAAGGAAAAAAAGGATCAAAACATGGTTCGTTTCTCTTCAAAGTTCGTGCCATTTGTTAAATATATTACATGTAGCTAATCTAATCGATACAAAATTTGCGATTTGAATTTAATTCCAACGATTAAGTCTGAACGTGGCACGGTAGTTGCATTTCCCTCCGATAATTATTTTTCAAAGGCATGGAAGAAAAAAAAAAGGAGAGACAGAAAACGGATACTCTCTTTAATATCCAACGCTTAATAGCTTTTTAATATACGAGGTTTCTCCAATAGCGGACAATTTATCGTCCCCCTCTTATCTTACGTTTCCCAGAGATTTCCTCCCAGAGCGGGGAGGCATTGTAACGATTTATGTAACGTAGTCGTGTACGAGGAAACTTATATGCTAAGTTAGAGACGTAAAATGTCCGGGTTTGACTTAACGGGTCAGCAGATATGAGGTCGGTGTGCCAATCAATCGATTTCGAATCAACGAATCCGATTCACGTGATGCTTGACGGAAGAAAATTTTGCGTTATTAATCTTTTGTCCCGATCGAATTCTATTAAAATTAGGAAAACTTTGAATCGCTATAACTTCGAAGATAATGATCCCTGGTGAATCAATGAAAAACCATTAGAAACGCGGAACCTTGCCCTTTAAAACGCTCTTTCATTTATCCCGATACGATTTCCGGTTGCCGAGATATCGTCGTGTAAAGAAAAGATGATTTCTAATCGTTTACCTTAAACCCGATCGAATTCTATTAAAATTACGAAAACTTTGAATCGCTATAACTTCGAAGATAATGATCCCTGGTGAATCAATGAAAAACCATTAGAAGCGCGGAACCTTGCCCTTTAAAACGCCTTTTCATTTATCCCGCTACGACTTCCGGTTGCCGAGATATCGTCGTGTAAAGAAAAGATGATTTCTAATCGTTTACCTTAAACCCGATCGAATTCTATTAAAATTACGAAAACTTTGAATCGCTATAACTTCGAAGATAATGATCCCTGGTGAATCAATGAAAAACCATTAGAAGCGCGGAACCTTGCCCTTTAAAACGCCTTTTCATTTATCCCGCTACGACTTCCGGTTGCCGAGATATCGTCGTGTAAAGGAAAGGGTAATTTTTGATCGTTTACTATCGCCGTCCTTGTTTTTTATTCGAAACTCTCGCTCGCACCTAGTCTCACTGACCTATCCCAAACCACAGACGAGCGACAGACGCGATTCCTGGAAAAACATAGTACGGATTTCCAGGAATATAGGTCATTCATAATCGCCGCATCGATATGAAAACTTTGAACACTTATATCTCGGCAACCGATTGAGATATCGGGATGAAACAAAAAGGTACTTCAATGGCATACCTTCCTCTATTCCCCGAGTGGATTTTAATGACGATATTTTAATTTTTCCTCACGTTTCTTTCTTTTCCCCTTTCTCGTACGAATCGAAATTTTATCCATTTGACATTTCGCGAATGCTGAAGGTCTGCCATTGTAATGTAAAGTGGACATAATTTAACATATATTTTACACAATGTCGACATATTTTATGTATATTCGTTGAATATTTGAATGCATTTTAGTTGCATACCATCTCTTTACATAATTACAAGGTTGGGCAATGTTATGAATATTAATAAATAGTATATGCGGACGATGTTTATACGGAAAATATGTCGTCACGGGCTTTCGCATAGATCTCTTTAAAAAAAAAGCAAAACGAAGAATCCTCAGTTTTTTTAATCAGTTAACAAATTTTTCTTCGTCGAGCAAATTTTCAAATACGATGATTGAATCGGATCCGTTGATACGATGAAATTGATCGATTGACCCGTCGAAGCCGTACCCAGATACGTTAAACAGATGTTTCATTCGATAGTCAGATTAAGATCTCGCGTTTGAACCGTGTTTGAAACGATATAGCTGTGATGTTGGCCGGGTGTGAAACGTAGGTTCGATCGAGATACGCGGTGAAATAAATGACCGTACGCGTGATAAAGTTAACTTAGTGATGCGACAATAGTGGGCGGTGCCGAGGCTTTGCACGAGCTTCAATTATCACGGATCAGTTCGGTGGGGTATCGTGGAAATTCGAGCGACCTTCCTTTCACTGTTAATCGATGCTTCGCTTCCAATTGCGGTTCGCGTAATTATACACGAAATGTTTCTCCAATTCATACTTGGACAATCCGTCTCACATATTTTTCGCTCCCTTCATTAAGGAACTTGTTAATTACATGATACGAGTTTGGAAGCGAAACTTCCAGTCGTTGCAATTATAAATATTTGTCCCTGAAAGAGATTAAAAATACTCTAGATTTTCATCGAAGGAAGAATTAGAATTTTTTCTTCTTTTTTTTTCTTATACAGATAGATCGATAGATATCAGTGTCTCGTGGATTCTATGCTCGGGAAGTTTGAAGTGGCGATGGGGGTATAAGACTAGGTTGAAGGGCTCTTGATTGATTCGAAGGTTGCCGGAATTTTGGAAGTTTCGAGAGCTCTGGTGATTCCGGAAGTTTCACGAGGCATTGGCGTGTTTCAGGGATTCTGAATGTCTCTGGGGAATATAGGAGTTCCGGCGGTTTTCAAGGTATCGCTGTGTTTCCCCGCCTTTAACAGTTTAGGACAGTTTGGGGCGGTTCAATTATACTTGTGGTTTCAGAGGAATGGATGGGAAGTTCTTCACAAGTTTTAACAGATTTTAATTCTACGATCCTGTCGAAATTCGTCGAATCTTGCCCTCTCCAAACGTTAAAATACTTTCACGAGCTTCTATCCTTTACTTAGCTTCTCCTTTCTGGCGAGCTGGAAATTATTATTAAAATTATCCCAAGTTCACTAGAAATGAAGTTATCTAAATTTCTGAATTCGTCAATTCTCGCAAAAAATTATAATCCTTTCTAAAGACGTTTCTCCTTTCAAAATTTCGATTTTCCCTCCAATGACGAAGACCAAAGTTTCGACGGATAATTCATCAATATTCTTTGCCAATCTTTCCCAAATAGTTTAGACAAATAATTTCTTGCTTCGTATAAATATCCTCTCTAAACCCTTCATTCCGCCACGAAGACAAATTTCGCGACAAATTACCGTATTGTTCTTTCCAAGTTGGCCGATGCGTGACGAGTCCGTATAAAATGACGTCCTCGATGCATCGTTTCCCCATTCGTGACATTCCGTATTTTTCGCGAGGTTTCCCTCTTTTTTTTCCCTCCCCCCGATCGAACAACGTCCCTTCCTCTCCTCGAAGAGAGGAGCGAGGAGAGGAGGTCGATCTGGAATGGAGCGGGCGCGCTGGTTCTACCACTGCTATTTTTAAAAAAGAGCTTGGTCGACGACGAGTGCGGAAGTGCCTTTGACCGTGTCTACACGTGTGTGGGCGTAGGCGAGGCCTCGATTTATATCGAGCAACTTCCAAGAGTCCAACTGCGAACTAAATCTTGCGCAACGATATCTACCAACAACTTCTACCGCGATAATAGGTCAGAGGTTAGGCGTATCGATTAGATACCGGCTCTTAGAACAGGGGGAGAGGGTGTCAGAATACCACGGTGTAGACAGTTCAAGTTTTCTATCGAAGTTGGGAAATCGGGCCCTCCGGTTCTCTGGGATGAGGAAGGTTTGGGATTTTCTTTTTTTAAACGTAGCAGGTTATTTTTTTAGTAACATTCTGCTCGAATTTTTATTACTCGTTCGAAAAATGTACATATATATCTTTTTTGGAAAATTTTTTTTAGTATAGTATCCGTGGTTTTGAGAAATTAAGATAAAATTTGTATACAATGTAATCATCCTATAATTAATTTAGTTTTGTTGTCGTTGGTTATTTTATTTTCGCGCAAATGCGTTGCAAAAAAAGGGTTATTGTTTATTGAGAGAGAATTTTGTTAATTTTCGGCAAATTCGAGTTAATTCGAGTTTCTACTAATGAACGCTACGTCCAGAGAGGGAATATATTAT
Source organism: Apis cerana (assembly GCF_029169275.1). Classification (NCBI taxonomy): domain Eukaryota; kingdom Metazoa; phylum Arthropoda; class Insecta; order Hymenoptera; family Apidae; genus Apis; species Apis cerana. The sequence goes on along the minus strand of NC_083858.1, from coordinate 9,180,064 downwards.
AATCATTTGGGAACATAATTTCTTGATTACGGATCGTTGTAATCTACTTACACCTACGTTCGTTAATAGTAATTCAGGAATAAATATTAGAAACGTTTGTTTAATCTTGTGTAAAAACATATGCCATCGGATTATCGTGTATTACGTGATATTCCAACGTATAATTTCGATAACGTATAATTTGTACTCCTTTCTCGAATATAACTTTATTCGCAGGAAGATATTCGCAGGCAAAATCGTTTTCAAAAAAAAAAACCAAAAAGAGATGTTCTATGATTTTGATCAAAGTTGGACGATATTCTTGCATATTAAATTCCTCTACCTTGATCCAAAAATTATTCGAGTTATTCTCATTCATCGAGATTTAAAATTATCGTTAGAATCATTCTTCTCACAGAATCTTCTCTAAAATCCGAGTTCACTCGGAAAGAAAGGTCGAGAAACGAAGAAAAATATCGAAAAATAGACGATGTTAATTGAGAACGAGACCTACATTTGGCTGAAGAAATTAAAAAAGAAAAAAAGAGAAAATCTTCTCGATTTCTCATCTTCCCAAAATTGCCTGCAAACTTCGCATACGGTGATCTTCATTAATCAATCGGGGTCGCTCTCGCGCAACCTTCCCTCGTTAGTATCGAAGAAGAAAAAGAAAGGAGAAGAAGAAGGGGGAAAAATATCGAGATACAGTAAGGGTGCAGGCGACGTTAATTGCAGGGGAAGTGGCAAAGTGCCGGGAAACTTGGAGCCACGGTAAATTCCGAAAGGATTAAACGCGCCATGCGGAGTTCGCGGAGTCACGTGTGATTAATTCGGCCGGCTCAAACTTCTCCTTCTCCCCTCCCTCCCCTGCCGATGCGCCAAGAAATACCAGCAATTTTACTTCCCTCGCGAGAAACATCATCCCGCCGCAAGTCGTTATTCGAATTTCACCTGGCCGCGATCCTTTTCGACCCTTCTCTTCCTTCCTTTTCCTTCCCCCGCCTTTTTTCCACGCCGCCTCTCGCTCGAGAGGCCTCGACGCCGCCTACAGGCCCCTTTAATCAACTTCGACTCGAGCGATCCCCTCTCTCTGCCGTTGTCGAGCAGATTGTCCTCGATGGATGACATTTTCGATCGAATATTCGGTAGACGTGTTCGGGAAGAAGCGTGGAAACGCGTGAATCTAAAGGCCTTTTGCAGGCCTCGCTTCAGAAACGTCGCCCGTTTTCCACCCCTTTGAGGAATTATTACCAGCGCTCGTTCATCGCTGGGGTACCTTCGTGTCATTCCTCGAACAGATGTATATATATATTTTTGCTTTTGAAATGTGCAGCGGCACGTTTTTATAAAAAATTTTATAATAATGGCGCACTTAGAATTATATGTATGTTCGTTTGCATAAAAATTAATGCAAATTAATGCAACGTTAGATTTACATGCTAACGTAATATTATTCTTTTTTGCAGGTTTTTAGTATTATTAATCGATAGTTGTAGGTATAACAGTTGGATTGTATTAAATGCCAATGATTCTACAGTGTATTTTTTTAATATTCTTCTCAACGATACTCGACGTTTGACATTTTCATATCCGTTTAAAAATTCGGGATGCAAGTATGTGGGATAAGGGAGGGTATTTTCGTGTCGATGATCGCGGGGAGAGAAGAAAAGAAGAAAATAAGAAAGTTACCCCCCGTCAATGTCAATCTGGGAAGCGTTGAACCGGGAACGACGGGGGGTTAGCCGGTGATCCGACATTTCGCGAGCCACGACACTGTCGATGGACGCTCGAGCATCTGTTCGAACACGTTGTTGTCGCGTAGCAGAAATGCCACGCGGAGAGCACAAGTTGCGAAGAAATTACTAAATAATGTGGGGTATTATAATCATGAAAGGAGAAAAATTTTTATCATCATTTCCTCTTCACAGATTGTATCATTCATGATTAATTCCTAGCTCGTGCTTCCTTTATTTGTCGATCACGGTTTTTTTCAATGACAATTTGTGTATTCGACAAAATAATTCATTTGAGAAGAGAATTTGAATAACGTCGGAGAAACATTTTTATTTTCATGAAATATCGGAAGAAATCTTACGAAAAACAATTCTCACCATCTCCTATTTTGTTTCTCGTCTCCGATCCCTCGCCTCCCCCCTCCATTTATCAATTTTACGAATCGAGTTGCACCAACTCACGTCCCTTTCCCCCTCGTCGAATCCACCCATCCCGGGCATCTTGCATGTTGCGACAGCTTTATCTTCCATTCATCGCTCCTTTCCGTTGCCAAGAAAACGGGATGATAAAGGATGGAGAGATCAAGAGTCGCCGCAGAACATATAGTACACGTAGCAAGCAGTGTATCCAACAATTTCTCTCCGCTCGATCGTTCCACCAAATCCCTCCTCCTCCCCATATCTCTCCTCGATTTGATTTGTGCCCGGCCTGGTAGAAACTAGCTTTACTGTCCAAGACAGTAAAATGCACAGCCCCTCGTGGCCGATTTCTTTCCTTCCCTCTCGAGGATCTCTCTCTCTCTCTAACTTCCATTCAATGCCATATTTTTTTGAAGGGAGGGGGGAGGTAATTTCTGCAATACCGTTACACATCTTGATAAAACCATTTCCTTCTTTAATCGATCTTCCGAGATACGCGCGCGATGGATAGAAAAGTGGTCTTCAGATAAGTTCTGTAACGAGATAAATTTCTTCTTCTTCTATCTCTTTTCGGTGAAGGAAATTATTATTAAATTTCGTCCTTTCGATTGGAACAAGCATATTTTTTAATGTTACAATACATATTTAAAAAGAGAATTATTCGACACAATTGTATTTACACGCATGTCCAACGAAATAATAAATTATAATAAGAAATATGGAAAAATCAGGGGAAGAGATATAAACTTGTGCAAATTTGTGTTATCCCCTCCTAATTAATCTAATCTAAGAAGCGTGGAAACTCTGTCGTAGAGAGAGGCCATCTCACTTCCCATCTCATCAACCCCCTCAACCTCCCTCCCTCAAGTATTTTCGCCAACACGAATTACCCTTTGTTTATCAGCCCGTTCGATCGCTTTACAAGTAGCCGCGCTCCCTCCCTTTGTTCGCCAAGTTTCGGCAACGTCGTTGTCGCCGCAAGTGGTGGCCCTTGTCGAGATCCCCCTCTCGCAATTAAGAAGTTATCCATCCAGTCCTCGAAATCGATCAACTACACGTACACACGTATCATCTTTTCGATTCTTTCCTTCTATCCTCGGTCGCCAACCACTCCTTTTCCAACCCCCCACGGGGTCGTGAATTATTCATGATCGAGGCATCGTGTGAAAAACTCGTGCACAAACGAAGGGTTGTAGTGTAGCGATTCGCTAATATTTCTTTCTGGGGAAGGGAGAATTAAGTACTTCGGTGACGAACCAGTCCCGATTAAATTTCTATCTTTTCCTCGGTTAATATTCCTGGGAAGGGTAGTAAAGGGTGGAGGAGTATCGAGTGGAGGAGTGTTTTATTTAACGGCCGTTTTACGAGATGCGTGTTCTCTTCTTCTCCTTTTTTTCCTCGCCCTTGAGGGATTAGAGGGATCGTTAAGAGGGGTGTGTGTTTTTTGAGGTTTTGTTTTTCGGGGTTTTTAGGGTGCGATGTACATGTTTAAAATGGCGCAAATGGGTGGAATTTATCATCTGTTATTATTACACTTATTTTTCTTTTTCTCTCGAAAATGGATAGCTAATGGTGTGCGAATTTGTTGTTTATATCGATCGGTTGTTTTCAACATTTGTATTGTAGAATGTGCGAATGAAAATATCGGTTAAATTATATAAATAAATATAATGTATACGCAGAGAGTACATATAAGTATTGTTTCATTATTTATTGAGAATTGTTTTTTTTTCCATCGTGGGAAGGGGGGGTAAAATTATTTGTCAGCTATGCGTTAGCGCGATGGTAAATGAATTATTGAATTGTTAATTCAATCAAATTATTTTTTTTAATAAAATTCAATTTTAAAATCAAGTTATTAATCAAAGTTATCGATTACAGTTTGGTTTTATATTTTATTTCGATTTATTTATTTCCCATCTTTCAATTTAAACTTTTCACATTTTTTTTTAATGTATTCTTTTTCGAATCCGTATTAATATTAAAATCAATCGTTCAAACTTCTACAACGAAAACTAATTCTTTTTTTTTTTTTACGAATTCGCGAATTTCGGCGGATGAAACGATTGATAAAAGGCCGATCAAAAATTCGGAAATTGTAATAAATTTTATTTATAACCGTTTAAACCGTGAATATTTTTGCATATTTGTAAAATCAGCATTTCGCGCGAGGATCACAGAAACGTTTGTTAAATCCATTTTCTTGTTTTCCTATACATTTGGCAATTAAAAGGAAATACAATCTTAATACATCAACGTTAAAGCAATGAAAACATGATGAATACAATAACAATATCGAATTTTTCACGTGTTTACGTGTTATTATTACTTTTCCAATAAAAATCTTTAACCAAATGGAAAATAAAACGTAACATTTCGGATCAGAAATGTTCAGATAAATCGGTACATGTATCCCAAATTATCGACAACTTCTTAGAACCTTTCGTATTTTTCATTCCACGTGCAACAGCATAAAGTCTAGAAGAACACAAGGGAGCCTAATTTTCCAGTCGCCTCGCGATCGAACGACGGGGATCCTCCGCGTTCTCTCCTCCCCTCCTCCATCCTCTCCATTGCCGCGCGTAATTATCAGACGACGGCTTCATTGACGTCGTGCGATGCTATTTTCACGCGGCGACCGGCAATAAATAACGCGCGTAACGGGATCGGAGAGGAAGTTTGTCGGGAAAATAACGGAAGGAAAAAGAAAGAAGGAGAGAAAGGAAAAAGGAAGGGGAGGAATTCGAAATAAGAGAGCTCGGATCGTCCATCGTTCCGTCCATTTGTCACTGTCCGTAAGGGTGTCGGCGCCCTTTCGCGAATCTTTTCATCCTTGGCCGCCGCGTCGAGAATCTCACGTAACAAATCCACGGGGGATCGATCATGCGCGGAGGATTATTCCCGCGAAAGGGGGAGAGGTGGACACAGTGCGATTGGTTTTCAGAATTTCCTCCCCACCGATCGTTCGTCTTTTCGCTCGGGCTGAGGGGAAGGTATATTTTTTCGTGTTCAATTGGATTTTGGAACTTTTGGATCGTCACTACTTTGGCGATAAATGATAAAGCAAAAGTTTTAAAAGTGTATTCCTTTTTTGCGTAACGTCAAAATGTAATTTTAATGATACTCTTTCACGAGTTATTAAATTGGAATATCGGATTGGTTTAAAAAAAGTGTCTTAGCGATGGTTAAAGCGGAGATGTATTTTTTTTACCGGTTAGACGATAATGAAACTATATTTAATACGTTGTTACCTCGTTTTTATTATATGTATATTTATGGAGTGTAAAAACTCTCTCTCGCGGAAAAACAGTATCTAGCGACTAATTTTAAGAGTGAGAAATATACACTCGACTCTGTTAAATTTTATTGAGAATTCTCTTGCTCCTTCTGGATAATTGCTTTCATCCTATTTTCATACGAAACGCATTACATCACGAAACAATCAATTTTCTTTTTTTCTAAAATTCTCAGAGAGATCGAATCATTTTTGACCCCTTTTTTATTCAATTAATCAAACAATGCACTTTCCAAAGATGTCTTTCAAACTCAAAATACGTATCTTGTAATTATTCCGCGATAAAACAAATGAGTTATCAATTTCTAAATTGACCCTATATATATATATATATACATCTCCTTCTGGATGATCGTTTTCCGCCGATTTTTAAAGGCCTCGACAGGGAGCAGCCGAGCATCGTCCCCCCGTTAAACGACGCGTTCAACGATACCCACGGCCATTTCCGTTGATTTTTAATCGAACGGAAGACAATTGGCCGAAAGTCGGAGATGTAGAAAGCTGTTTGGAATATCGCCAAACCGGTTTCCGTTGGAAGCCGTTTTAAAATTCAATTAAAACGATTACCCCGAGACCGAGACTGTGTGTCGCGCCCACGTTACACACTCGCCGTTACACGAGTTTTAATAAAGGCGGCGATGAATTACCTTCCATTGTCGGCTAACCCAAGATCGAATCTCCGTTTTGTAATCGGATGCGCCGAATACCGGTATAAACCGATTTTTCCAACTTGCCTCCATGTTTGAATATAGTCATAGGATAATAATTTTCAATCTTCCATAAGGAATTACGTAATTATATATACATTAAAAAAAAGTATCCTATAAATTGCAAGTATTCTCTTTTCAGAATTCGATATATATATTCCTTATGAAACCTAGCTATTTATTTTCACATTCAGAAGAAAGGGAGGAAATGGAAAGAAAATCGAAAACGTATCTTTCAGAGAAGGGAGCCCCATAAAAACATCCACACACGCATCGATTAATAAATTCGTTGGCGTGCATTTCAATTAGTTACAGCAAATTTTCAAGCGACGTCTCGTTCCGCGCGAATAAATCTCATTTCCCCTTCCTCCTCCCCCCCTCCGATCGTGACATCGACGCGCAATTACGAATTCGCGTCTCGGTGAAATTAAACAGGAACGGACGCCTGGGAGAAGCAGCTTCGAAAATCCACCCCTCCTTTCTCCTTTCCAGCGCGGACACTTGCGTTGCACCTGAGGGAGGGACGGGACGGGGTGGTTTTCGATTTTCTCCCCCCGTGAAGGTAGGAGAAATTAAGAGAGCGGAGAGATAAATGGGAGAACGGTTTGCAAAACGGTTTACGTCATAGTTCGGTAGTTAGGATAGAAAAAGAGAGGGGAGGGGTGGGTGAGCGGAGGAATAGGGGTCAGAGGGGAGTGCAGCAGCATCCAGCAGCAGCGAAGCTTATCGACGCATCTGTGTGAGCCTGTGTGCGCGAATTTGACGTCACCGGCCTCACCCTCGCGCCCCCACACCCCTCTCTCTCTCTCTCTCTCGGTGTGACGCCCTCTATGTGGGTTATGACGATAGCGGCAGGGGGATACGCGCTCGGTTAACCCCTTGGCTGTGTACGTATATTTGGTTCAAGCTTGCGAAAACAGCCGCGTGCACGATGCGAAGGCATCCCTTGGCCAACTTTGCTTACGCTTATAAACGACACACGGGATAAAAAGGTACACACACACATATACTCACACCGGACCCGTTATTTTCCCTTGCTTATTTTCTCTTCCTTCCTTCCTTCCTTTTTCCGTGTCGTCTGTCTTTCTATTTCGAGAGAACAGGTGTAGTTATATTCTTCTCGCCGAAAGGCTACCGATTTTCGACGAAAAATCTGGAAGTCGTGGTTTCACCGGTGGAGTAATAAGAGAGTTGGGGAGAATCGGGATTAAGATTGTTCTTCTTCTTTTCGAGTTTTCCAAATTTCTCTCTCCTTCTCGATATCATTTAAATGATTGAAAAATAACCCTTTCGCCAGTATACCAATATTTCTTATATATATATATATATATATATATATATTTACACGAGAAAGAGAGACAAAGAGAAATTGGATATCAGCTAGCGTCTCGGATCAATGGAAACTTTAATCCATCCCGTTTTGCACGTTTCAAATTCCCCCACTTTCTTCTCTCCTGATTGTTTGTCGAGCGACAAGAGAGAGAGAGAGAGATTACGATTCGCGTAATCCTCCTTTCATCCGTGTTTCTTGTTTCAGGCGGCTTAAGGAGAGGACCATCGTTGCGAGAGCGTCGCCGTTTTCCAGGCAACCACTTCCGGTATTTAGGTAAGCGACACTGCTTGCCCACCAGTTAAGAAAGACGAAGAAGGTAAGCCTCTATTAGGTAAGCCTCGAATCTCTCGTTCCGTCCATCCTTCCCGTTCTGTCGTTTGACTCGCGAATTAGCTCGAAAAAGAGGAGGAAGAAAGAAAAGGAGCAACATCTTGCGGCCGTTCGGGACGTTCTCTCGGTGGAGAAACGTTTCCAGATGTGCTTTCTCCGCGCGAACGTTGGCGTGTTTGGTTTGTAAATATGGGCGGGCAGGGAAAGGGTGAGAAAGAGCTTTCGAAACGGATTCTGCCGTCGTGGCGTTTCTTTAACTCGTCGATAGTGCTCCACGAAAAGATATTCCCCCAATTTTTTTATCTTTTCTATCCCGGCTCCAGCATTTCGAAGACACCTTCGAAAACTGGACGCGTGGAAATTCTTTTTCCAGAGATAAAATTCGAAAGCATCGATACTTGCGTAAAGAAGAAATCCCCTTTTCAGAAGAAAAATTCGAAAAGCCTAAAATGAAATTTGATATTTTTGCGAATAATCTCGACAGAGGGGGAAATTTACAATTGAGATTGTTCGAGGTTATCTGGGTCGTGGAGAGCCTTATTTTTGGGGGAGTATCCGCGAGTTTTTAAGATCCCTCGATGAGGCCAACTTCCGAGGATTATTTCCCTAAAGGGCGCGGTTTACACAAGCGGGGAGCCTCTAATAGATTCAATTGGAAAACACCCGGCCCGCGAAAGTCTCGAGAATCTCGTTTAAGTATCGGGTGGATTTTCTTTGGATCTGTTGTTGGCGATGAAGCGAAGCGTCGTTTTAACAACAAACAAGTTTTTTAATTCAATTGAAACACGTGCCCACTTCTTCGACAATTTCCTTCGCCACGGCTGTTTTTTTAATGAAGAATCCACGAGGATTATCCTCCTCGTGGCTCCACGCTATCGCGTCTAAAGAATCTTTACTCGTTGAACCATTGAAAAATGTCAGCTCTGGCGCCGTGTCATCATATTTTTTTCAAATATTCCATTTTCCACGTTTCTTCCGCGATACCCGGTGCAAATTATTTGGACACCGTTTTTAAAGGGAAATTTGCTTAACTAGAAAAATTCTGGCTTTAACGAAGGTATGTATATATATATATATACACGTACATGTACACTTATGTGTATAATGGATCGTGAATGGAACAACTTTTCCTTTTTTTTTTCTTTTCGGTGGAAAACTCTTTTCGAGCAAGCGAAAGTAATCTTTAAAATTTCAACGTTCCTTTACCTTTCAGATATCCCCAATTTCGTTTTCATCGTTTTACGAAGAATTACATATATTTAAAAATTCGTTTGAGAAGTTTTGTTTAAAAAAAAACGGAGCAAACATTGGGATTGCGAGGGTGGAAAAGTTTTATCGTATTCTTTTCTTTTTTTTTTTTCAGTTTGGCACGCGTATTTTTATTTATTTTACTCACGACGAGCAATATACCGGAAGAATCTCTACAAAACTCCTCGAGAATAATGAGAAACATTTTTCACACAGATGGAATCGTGCCTCGTATTAGATTTCCCCAAAAGTTTCCTTTCTCCTATGCAGATCTCCCCCATTTTCCCAGGAACTTTCATGATTTCATCTTTCCAGAACGACTTTCCACTCTCCCTTAAATATATCCAAACTACCAGATCGAAATATCATTATTTTCCACCACGGTTCCGATCAACCTCCCTCGGATAAATAAATTATTCTCGATTACAGATCGATCGTAAAATTTTCCAAAAGAAAGACAATACAGAGCGAACATATCCGGATTCGGACAGACCCCTCTCCGATCCCAATTTCGTTTCACTCACGTGAACTCAGGCTGACGGCCGACCGGATGGCGAAGAAGCCACGGTTGCTGCGCGTCAAACGAAGCCCGCGCTACGAGGGGGAGGGGCGAGGACGGAACGAGGGCGAGGGTGAGACACGGCTCATTAAACGTCGACCTCCTCCCTCGGCAAACGGACCAACGGCACAAGAGCTACACGCTGGAAATTGTTGTGCAAATACGACTACATTTATCCTGCAGCCTCTTGGCAAGCGCCATATATTATTCAACCAAGAACGCTGCTGCGCCTCCCTCCCTCCCTCTTTCTTCCTTCTTGCTAAGGAATCTCGATTTGGATTCGTGTCTGCTCGTATTTGGAACGCGATCGTTCCGCCGATCCAAACGATCTTGCGACGGAACTCTCGATTGCGGATGTAAAATGCAAGAGGAGAGGGAGAGAAAGAGGAAAATATTGACGAAGATTATTTTCAGACAATTTAGAAATTCCTCGGGATCGAATCGACTCGAGATCCCTGTTGCAACGTCATCAATGGAAGATGACAAGGGGTGCTCTCTATCGCCATTCACCGCCACTCTTGACCGTGGCCGTGTTGCGATGGACGTAAATAACGGAGCGGCTACGTGAATAAGGGAGATCGTAGATACGCAGCAAAGAGGCAACAAAGACGGCGGTGGCTTCTCGTTGTCTTTACTGCCACTCTCGTTGCCCCTATCACACGCGTTCCACGATCGCGAAGATAGAAGTTGGCCGCAAGGAAGCGACCACGACAAGGATGGACCTTTTCGAAAACTTCTCTCTTCTCTTCTATCGAAGCGAGCAACATCTTCAACCCGTAATCCTCGTTACCACGAGGTGAAATGCCACTTAAAGAAACTCGCATTGTCCGCGAGAGAAAGAAAAATTCACGAAATCCGCCTCCTTTACGCCAATTTCTCGGGACGTGTATACGTGTAATAGTTGCTCTGGGAAACTCGTTCACTTTCCTCCAAAACTTTTTTTCTCTCTTTATTAATCTATCCTTATTTTTCGCTACTTTTACAATTCTTGCATACAGTTCCTTGTTTATCGATACAGGTGTGCCTGAGAGTTAGATCAGGTCGAAATTTCGGAGACACGAAGGCAAGGGGGGGAAAAGAGCGTTGGACGAGGGAGGAATTTCAAGGAGCGAACTCGGAAGAGAGGCCATCACGGGCGTCTGGGTTAGGTCTTCTCATAAAAGTTTTCTCGACGGCGCCGTCTCCTATATTTCGCTGCGAGTAAATTCTCCTTAGTCGTCCTTATTACGATTCGTGGTGGTCGGCTTATCCGTGGGGGGATGTGCCCAGAGAATTTAGATAAGCATCCCTTGGACCGTGTCAGAATCGAAACGATCATCTCTCTTTCTCGTTCTCTCAGACCGTTTCCCGGCTGGGTCGAGTCGTTTAAAGGAGGCTATTAGGACCAAGCAAGCGACCACTATTTTCTCGGCCTTAGCTTTAAAAGTGCATCCACCTACCACTCGTTGAGTCGACTTGGTCGTACGTGTCCTTGTTGAACGTGAAACGTACCGGGTCGGATCGACAAATCTCTGAGTCAATCAAATGTTAGGTCGACGAAAAGATCAACGAAATTGCATCCTGTTCTCCGTTATTAAAGTCGATAATATGGCTCGTATAATTAACCAAGATCGATGATACTTAAGACGAGAAACGACAACGGGCGACATCGTCTCGTGAAACAATCTTTTAATATCGTCCTCCGTTGAGACTGATGATTGACGCCTGGATGCGGGCGGATTTACTTTCCCGTCTTTGCTCTCCGCGAAGATCGTTTGCCCGCTTTACGTAACGCGGAAAATATAATTATCGAGAGACTCTTTCTCTCCTCTATTTTTCTTCCAGATGAATCGTTTGGATTCCGTTACTGTTCCGTTCAACGTCTCGAATTTAATGGCTTTCTCTCTGACTTAAATTAGATTCTCCTTACATTAAACGCTTTTTATACACGCCATTTATCGATTTTTATCTGGCGTTCAATTTACACACATATATTTCGAGGTAATAAGGACGATTTTAAAATCGTTGGAATATTTTCAAGTCGAACGAGAACACGGAGATTTCGCTCGTCCCGACGGAATGAAAGGAGGAAGATTAAAAATTGCGTGAAAAAAATCTGCTGGATCCAATCGTCGACTCCATGCAACGTTCTAGGCCACCATTACCTAATGGACACGGCCAGTCGAACGCAACGAGCCGTTATCCTTACGACTTGTACCAGCTCGCGTTATTAAAGTCCACCCTCGTTCACGGAACGTTATAACCGGCCGGATTAACCGGTCGCCCGTTTTTTACGCTAGAAATGCGCGCTCCACCCGGGTTTACACAGTTGTTTACGCGTTTCAACGCTGCTCCAACGGGGCGGAGATGAAATCCCATAAATCTAACGTTGTTTCGTTCAGGATCCTCAAGATATTTTTCCTCCTTTTACGCCGACGGTTATCGTTTCACGGCTGGCTGCTTCTCCCCAAGCGTTAAACTTTATCTCCCCGGTTTCTCTATTTATTAAACCACTGCAACTTTTTCGTGAAAAAGCCCTCTAACGTTTCTTCTTCCATTCTCGAAATCAAGCTCGTCCAGTTTCATCGAACAAGTTGGAAGGAACAGTTTAAAGGATCTGCTGCAATAAAACTGGCATTTCTTTATAAAGAATATTTAATACCCGAACGAGATTAAAATCGTAAAAATCTCGCTTAAGAGATTAATACCAAGTTGGCTCGAGTCGTAAAAATATCGAAAGAACTGTATCTCCTCTTATCTCTTATCACAAACAGAGAGGGTTCCAGAGTTTTTATATTTGAAACTTCGCTGTTAATCAGTTATCTGATTAGCGGAGCATCCGATCCACGTCGGATTTCTCAACGAGCGAGGATCTTTTTCGTCGATCCTTTCGAAACGATAAGTCGTTTTGTATAATTAAACCGGTCGTGATTTAATGCTTGGGGGAGGAAGAGGCGGTTGATAAAGGCGGACAACTGTTATCGACGATAATGACGGAACGGAAAATGGGGCGTGCACGCGAGAACGCGATGATTTTGACGGGGAATTGGTAAAGGGGAGGGGATCGATAAGCAATAAGCAGTAAATCGGGACTGCGCCTCTCCCTCGCGGCATGCAAATCATTCGAGGGAGGGGGTGGTGGGCCTCTAATAAGTGGCTGCATACCCAGAAAGGAGAAATTGCGCGATTTCGACCCGAGGCTGGATTTGTGTGCAACGCGTGTGTGTGTGTGTGTGTATGTATGGACGCGCAACTGTAATCTTGGCAAATAACATTTTTCATTTCGGCTTCGGTTTTTGCCCCGGAAGAAATGCAGCTGTGGCACGCTATCATTTTTTCCCTCCTCTCTCTCTCTCCTTCCATTGTACTCGTTTCTTTTTTAGCGCCTCGTTTCGTGCTAACTTTCTTTCTCTCGGGAAATTTTCGATTATAAGTTACGTTTTTCCTTTTCTTTTTTCGTTTGCCCGTGCAAGAGGTTTATACAAGTTTGTTTAATAAGATCTATAGAATCGTCAAACGCGATGCGAGTCTGATCGAGCGGTTGATTGAAAGTAAAAAATTTGTAAAAGGAAGAAATTGAAGCTCGATTATCGGCGATGGCGTAAAGAGGCATTAGAAGGGTGAAAGGTTTGCTCTTTAAAACGTCGTTATACTTATCCCCTATACGATTATCGATTCCCGAGATATCGCCGCTTAAAGAAATGCGATAATCTCTAATCATTTGCCTGGATTGAACCTCGATTTAAAATTAGGAAAACTTTGAATTCCGAAAATAGCAACTTTCGATCGACGAGTGAACGAAACTCTTTCGTTTATTACGACTTCCGGTTCCTGAGATACCGCAGAGAAAAGGATAATTGAATCACGTCACGTCGAATCTACCCCAAAACTGCTGCAGACAAGCGACAGGCTGATAATAACTCCATTCATGATCTCTTTGAATTCTTATATTTATATAACGAGACGAAAATCTTCTCCATTTTATGATTATCGATAAAAAAGTTTCCACTTCCTTTCAACCACCAAGTGGACGCAATTTGTTTAAATTATTTGTCCCCGAATTGTCCCAAATCGAATGTTTGAATACGTTTCAACCTATAAAAATCTGTTTATTCGTCGCGAAGAGAGAAAAAAGCAATTGTGGAATATTTGATTAAGCGAATCAACGAACGTTCGTTGTTCGTTCATCGACAAACGCGTCGATGAATCGGGCTGTTCGCATCGTCTTGCAAAGTTGGTACGATTTTGCTAACTGTACCGAGACCTTGTCACAAAGTTACGCTTTATCGCGTGTTTCTCGTGACACGAGCCTCGGCTTACTTCGTGATCTGCCAATCACGAGTTTCGGCTCGTGGAAACGCGAAGCTATCGTGGCAGGATTCCACGGAATGGAATCGACTCGAGGACGACCCGTTCAATCTCGCCTTCGTTCGACAGCAAACGAATTCAAAATTAATCTCGCTCCAAGCTTTTCTTCCTTCTAACAACAACCGTCCATTTCCTCTTTCGAAAATGATCGAAATCGATACGTACATTTTTAGGGAGGGACGGATAAGAGGGGGTGAGAAATAAGGAAAGGAGAGTTCGTGATTCTTTTTCGCATCCTCGAAGAGCGCGAAAACAGATAAGCATAGCCCTCGAATTGCCACCAGTTCGCCTATACGGTTGTTGCAACACGCAATGAAGATCGCGATAACGGCCACTTTAGATCCCTTTTCCCTATTCCTTTTATAGTTGGCTATTCTCCATTACGTGTATATTGTTTAATTTTGCGCTATTGGAACAGTGTTCCACGCGATATTACATGCAATAATCATCCGAGTATCGAAGAAATAAGAGTTGAATTGTCATTGTCAAATCCTTGGGGAGAATCGATATCCTTATCTATATCTTTTGGAATTCTTTTCTCAGAGAAAGTCATTTTTAACGTCGAAATTTTCTCTTTTTTTGGAAAAATTTGGGACCCTCTGTTGCCGGGCGGGCTTCTCTCTCACAGTGGAATTGTTTTCCTGTTTTTCTTTTGTCTGAATTTCATCGTAGAGCGCAAGAAGTTATCGTCGACTCGTAGATTATTTTGATTCGGGATGGATATTTCAGGAAAGTAGTTGGAAAAGAAGATTCTCTCGAGATTACGTAAAGCGTAATTGGCCAGGAACGATCCAGTTAAAATTTAATATAAACTTAACCATATAAATTAATCTGAACGAAGTTCTCAATGAAAAACGTGCAATTCTTTTTCTCAATTCCGTCGATGGATCGATAATAACGATGTTGGAAAAAGATTTTTCACTCGAAACAATTACCATTCTATTCCAAATTTATCGTATTTATCGTACTTGAGATTTGACGATCGGCAGAAATTGAAATTTTATAATGTTCTGGAAAAAACGCAGGAAACTTGAGAGTCTTCGAATCTTAACAACGATCTTTATCCCCGATTTATCTCAAATTCACGCCCTACACGCACGGTATTAATAATCGGATGATGCATTGCTCCATCTTAATATCGAAGTTTGATAGGATACAGTTGGAGGGAAGATAGCACATAATCGGTTATAACGTTTCCATCCAATAAATCGACAAGTGATTGATCGATTTATAGGATTAAAGCGTGAAACTGTATTAAAAATTATATCATACTTGAATTTTTCTTTGTAAAGATATTATATTTAATCAACCTTTGTACAATTTCTTTGGGGTAATATCTAACTCTTTTTTTTCTCTTTTCGTCAGATCTGTTCGCCTTCGTTCAAAGTATCCTCGCATCGATTGAACGATTGTTCCTCCAAAACAATCCGTATCCCCGTGATGCACAAATTTATTCCAGAACTTTATCGTAAGCATTTCTAACAATCTTTCGTGCTTATGCAACATTCAGCCTCTCCATCGTATCGTGAAATCATACTTTCTTCCCAGCTGAATAATTCCTCCTCCCCGAATAAAGATCGACATCAATTAACAATACGTTCCCTACGCCTTTCCACCGTATCGTCATATCTTCTATTCCTTCGTAATTACGAAAGGAAATTTTCTCACGGATAAGAAATAATTATTGCCTTCCTCGAGTGTAAAGGAAACGATCTTAACAAATATTGCCAACTTCTGAAAAGAATATTGATCGAGACATGACAGCGTAACGCGGAGAAATTAACCCGGGAAGTTCAAATCTCGAATCTCGCCACGGCCGAGTAATTACACACCCGAAATCCCCGGTTCTGCCTTTATAATCGTTGGCTCGGCTGATCCGGGATCGTCGGGCGTCGATCAAGGAGCGGGCAGCGTTTGAAATCGCGCATAGGAAATCGGGCGATCGACGCTAATGCACTTTCCGATAACGCCTCCCCGTAATCGCGCGCTTTCCGTCACACTGCGATCGGCTGTTGTTCACCGTCCATGGATCCTCTCCAACGTGGTGGCGGATTACTTTGATTTCACTGTTCCTGGCCGGGAAACTCGTTAGCCGACGCGGATGAGGAATTAACCGCGTTACACGAGCAGTCGATGAGAATGGCTTTTAGTTACCCGGTCTCTTTTTTCGGTATCTCGTTCGGGTGTTTAAGAGGATACGAAATATTTCTGGATAGATTGGTTTGGATAGAAGCGAGTATTCGAGTCTGTTCAAAGAGGGTTTGCACTTTTCTTGCGTTCGAATTGTATTTGAGTTTTTTGAACGAGAGGATTTTTATTTTAAATTCGAATCGAGGAAGAATTTATTCTTTCTATTCGCGAAAATTTGCGGTATAATTCGATGTAAAATTTAGATAATTGTACTCATTGAATTGTGTGCGTTCTTCGATCGCATGATCAACGTTCGAGTACGTCGATTTGTGTACAATGTAAGTATAAATTAGTCGTGAAGATTGTATTAAGAGGTACGCGTTGGAGGCATCGATGTTTAGGTCGATCAGCAGCGGTGGTGTTGACAACCATGATCTCATCGATCCGCTATTTTGTATATATATATATATATGAAACGTTATCGTGCATATTTTACCGAGCGTATAATACGACAGCTCCGCGGGATCATTAGTTCCATTAGTTTCACATTCAGAAATTTCAACATCCAGGGGATTTTCGTTCAAATTACCAGCCTGTCAATTAGCACGGATTAATGACAATTTTCTCACGTTATTACTTTCATACATTTCCACCCCCACTCTCGTCATTCTGTTTTTAAGTTGGAACATCGGCCGATCATCGGTTAACTCTTAATTAACTCGTATCCGCGTTACGGAATTAAACAGGCAGGGAAATCATATTTTAAGCGTACTCGAATATTCAAAATGATGTATGTATCTCGTTTATTATTTTATACAATACAAAGAGAACAAATTTTCTTTCAATTTCTGTTTGACCGGGAAAAATTAATAAAGAGATCTTCCCTTTCCATCGACGAGACAAATTGCATGGAATAATTAAATTCACGACAAGGGGATACAAGATTTGTGCGCATGTCCTCGAGATTATCTCGACTCTGCAACGTGCAAAAACTACCGATTCCCGGATTAATCCGGGACGTGTCCAACACGAAGCCTCGGCCAGACGCGGAATTAACAGCGTTACGCAAAACTCGAGGAGGATAGTCGGTAATTTAACGCTCGAAACTTTCGAATTGTCCAAAGCAGATCCCTCCGCGTCGCACGCCCTTCTCTTCTCCGACGAATTTTTACGACGTTGATCAATTTGCCGCGAAAATTTTCTTCCAGTGGATGATTCTTCCGTTTCTCGATTCGATGGTATAATCTCGTGAAATGTGATATTGCAAATCAGGAGGAGAGAGGGCAATCGATCGAAGGGAGAACGTTATGCAAGCACTCTGAGATTCGTTGTGAGTGGAATTTAGTTGCGCGTAATAATTTTATTCACGAAATCGCGTTCATCGTTTCATTGCTCGAACGTTAAGAATGTATAAATGTATATTTTTTAAACAGAAATTGGGAAAAAGTTATTTGGGACTCGATCCTTCTGGAGAAAAGAAATATCGTTTTTTTATTCTCGGCAAGAATAACTTCAATTACGGTTGAAGGATTGAATAGGTAAGGTTGGGTGTTTAGGCAGGTTTGAATAAGAAGATGCGTGCGTCTTTTTTTTTTTTATCTTCCATGCTGAACCGAAAGGTCTTTTTTTCGCTCGTAATTTTAAAAACTTTTTAAAAACAGGGGCAGAGTTTTTCATTTAATTAAAGAGATGAAATACTCACTCGAAGATTAGATGTTTTAGCTCGTGTTAAGATCTGGGTTAAGCGATGTGATATTTCGAGATTACAGGTCGATCGAATAATTTTTGTTAAAAATTTCAAAGTTTGTTAAATATATAATTTATAAAAATTCTCATACATTTAATACATCACTTTGCTCTATATATCAAACTATCCGATTCGAGTATCTCCTTGAGACGGTATCCAGTTGATTTGCAAATGAGATAAACGAAAAACAAAGAATTTTCTTTACTTCACGTATTCATTCCTCAAACCGAGTCTGCAGTTCTGAAACGTTCTTTATACTGCAATCACCGCAGAAGAAGTGGTCACTAAACTATTTCCACCTTCTTAACAAATTTCGAGGGTTTCGTCCACGAATACGAAATAATAACTCGTCTCGACCGCGCCAATCGTCGGTTAACTCGTGCGTGAAAAGAAAAGGGGAGGGGAGGGCGCGCGCGATTCAAAAGGTGGTGCATTTTAATCAACTCGCCAAGTTTGACTCGATCGAGTTGCTCGATTCGATGCCCCGTTGCTCAATTACAACGGACATCAATTTTGACGGGTGTTTATTTCGCGTAAATTTGTGCAAGACACGATATCCACCCTTGTCATCGTCGCGCTCGTTTGCGATGAACATTGCCTCCCCGAGAAACGGTGCGCCCCAATTAAATTGGCGCGGCGGGGGGACATTTTCGTGCTGGTTGGCAGCAATTTTCGATGAAAATTAGCCGCAACCGGGGGAGGGGAGGGTGGTCGGCGATGACAATCGGCGGATTA
This sequence comes from Apis cerana, assembly GCF_029169275.1. Lineage (NCBI taxonomy): Eukaryota > Metazoa > Arthropoda > Insecta > Hymenoptera > Apidae > Apis > Apis cerana. Next base: position 9,161,501 of record NC_083858.1, on the reverse strand, counting down.
AATAACGTGCACGTTAAATTTCACATTTCGAGCAGCAGATCGATCGATTTCTCTCGTCCATTCGTCCTCTCGATAAAATTCAAAATATTTTATTTGGGATAATTGGGAGCGAAGAAGTGGGTCGAGGAAAATCGTGAAAATTCTCCGTTTCGATGGTCTCTCGAAGGAGGCCCGAAGGATCGGTTTGTCTTTAAGGTTGCAAGGTATCGGCCCCCAGAGGGCGGTACGGATTCAACTTCCTCTAAAAGTGAGATTACCCCCTCCCTCGTTCGAAATTCTATATACCCCTTTTTCTGCTTAACAACCACATTCCAACGTTCGATCCAAAACTTGGAACCTCGTTGTTGTACGAAGATCGACCTCTTCGACATTCGCGTGCTCGCTCCGTTTCAAGGTTTCCCTCCATCGTTGGAACGCGAGGCGCCGAAACGAGCACGAGGTTTCTCTTCTTCTCTCTCTCTTCCAAAGAAGAAGAAGAAGAAGAAGAAGAAGAAGGGAGACGCATTGACGCAAAGACGTGAAAGGGAGGGAGGATTAAGTGGAAGAAAATGACGTATCGGTTCGGCGAGGGGGATGTCGAAGCGTTAACATCGCGTTTATGCATCTACGTTCTATTTTTATTCAAGGTGTGCGAGTCGTGGTGGCGTCGACGTGGCCGGCAACGTTGCTAGGGCTCGATAAGAGCGTAGGTATGGCAGTTAATTATATCAGCGCCCCATTAGCGTGCCAGTATACCACGAGATTGCGATGTGCTTTTTATATACACGCCTCTCTGCAAGGGTTTGCCACCAGGGCTCTCCCTCCCCTCTCTCTGTCTCTCTTTCTTTCTCGTGTCTTTCGCCTTCTCGTGCGTGCCTTCTCCCCTGCCTCCCCCCCTTTTTTTTTTCCTTTTTTTTTCCACTTGGCTATACAAGCGGAGAAACGGCGAACACCGTTCCCGCCTTGGCCCCCTCTGCGTAAATACGGGCCAGTAATTACGTTGGCGCAGGGAAATTACCAGTTACCGGGTTGCCGGGCTGAGTTTTATCCAATTAGGGGATTGCTTCGACCACCACCCTCGTCGCCCTCGTCGGCCTAACTCTCCACACCCGAAAAGGAGAGACGACCTCCACCTCCCTTTCTTCCTCTCCAATTTATTCGACAGGATGTTCTTTAGCCTCTCCAACCGAGTTTTATTGGAGGGGGAGGGATTTGAAAATTGCTCGAAACGTGGACGAGCTTTTCTCGAGGCGTGTTTCTTTTCTAGTTGTTAAATATCAAACATCGATCGAGGTATAGATTAGTTTCCAATATCCCCGATGATTATTCTCTTTTATCTCGAAGCGAAGTTCGCACGAAGAAAGGGGTAACTGCGATTGGATATGTTATATAAGAAGAAAGTCCGCGTGTGAATGAAATTTCGCGACACGTAACACGTTGAATGGAGGAGGGCGAGGTGTGTGTCCCGACCACCAGTCGTGAAACACCAGGTGGCCATTGTTAGTTCGTTAACGAAGACGGTGAGAACGGCGAGGCAAGCCTTTCTATAAGTAAATGAAACGACTGTGGCCCTGACACGGAAGTGATCGATTTCGCGAAGTATCGCACAGTCGATGACGTTCACGAGGTTGCATTGCTTCGTTATTATGTTTATCGTAGCGTAGTGATCATCGTCTCAGGGTTGAGGGGAATCGCGCGAGGAGCGAAAGAGATAGGAATAGTGGCGACGATCGATAAGGTAGATCATAATTTATCAACCGAGTTATTGGCTTTCGATTAATTAACGGATCGGTTTGTGGAATTCTTTCTTTGCCCGGGTATCCATCTTCTTGGACAGATTCCATCTATTTTGCAGTGCGAACGATTTCGGAGAACGATTTCAAGTTTTAATCTTTCAAACGGTCGCCGGACGGACCGGTTATCGGACGAAATTTATCGGACTTTGTTCTATTATTTGTTCTTTTTCTTTTTTTTTGTTGTTGAAATATTCAGGAGATGTTTGAAAACTGGTAATTCTACCATCTTAAACGGTCAAGTAATTTATGATTCATGCAATTGAGAGATAGTTAAGCAATCGTATTCTTTTTTGAAAATATCTTTTGAAAAAATTAACCAACGAATTATTCATCGATCAATCAAGAAACATATAAAAACACGCTATAAAGTTTCATTTCTAAAAGGCGCATTTTACCGATTCTGATGGAACAAAATTCCCTAATTACCAGACGTTACAGTGTTGTACGTGGAACAAGATGATACGCTACGCCTAGCTCGCTCAAGTATTTCGAAACGAAGGGAATAAGAGTGAAAGGAGAGGTGGTGGCCAAGGAGAGAAAAATCGCGCGACTTGGCCTTTTGATACCGCCGAAAAGTCTCTCGTTGTTCCACCATTTCGCCTAACTTTCAGCTGGGCCTCGCTCGCGCCTAGCCATGGAAGCATTACCTTAATGCGACCCAGAAAGCTCTTTTATTACACTCGTACTCGGGCGCACACATTACTGCGGCCGAATGCCACTGCTACACGCACACGCGCGCACCATCTCGCGTGTAAGTGCTTGCTGCTTCTGATCCTATTGCTATGCCGGATTGAGAAAAAAAAGAAAGAGAGAAAGAGAGAGCCCATAGTTCTCCTACTTTTCAGTTCGTGGACGCCGTTTTTTTTTTCCTTTTTTTTTTTTTTGGAACTCTAATGTCTCTCGCCGTGATTAATCTTTTTTTTTTGTTCCTGATCTCTCGTGTTGCGCGGAAATAATTATTTTTTTTGGAAAGAAAGGGATTCTGGTTGAAGAAATGTTCGACGATGTTCGACGAATTTAATTTTTTCTTTGGAATTTTTATTTATGGAACATTTTATTCGTACCTTTCGAGCTGAGAATTTTAACTTGTATCCGTATGAAAAATCGAAGGAAAAGTTCTCTAACAAACGAAGCTTCTCTAAAAGAGAAAAAGAAGCTTCTGTTTCTTCTCCTGCTGCGTCTCTATAAAATTTTAACGCGCGGCGGGTTCAGATGCGGTTCATCCACGATACGATACGGTGCACAAAAAATAGATTGGCCACCTTTAAATGTCAAAGTATCTTAAGATGCATTTACATTTTTGAATAATCAATTTTTAAGGGAGGGGGTTGGGTCCCGTTTGTGAACTACTTGCACGAACACGATCCTTTCTCGTTGGAAATACGTACGAAAGGGCGAGGCGAAAGGTATACGCGGTATAAATAGAGACTTTAAAAGTTGCTTGTCCTCGGTGTTGCGATCGTTGCGGAGCCAAGCAGCGGCGGCGAACGGACGATCAAGGACGTAGACGTTGGTCGCCGAGGGTGATGTCCTCGCCATTGATTGGCAGCCCTGGCCGAGCTCTCGTCAAGGTTCCCTGGTAATACACCTTCCTCAAACTTCGATTGCCTGTGCACTGCCAGTCAGCTTCAACCAGTCGTTCGTGGAATTCTTAATTCGATTTAATCCGATCGAAAATCGCGCGACGACGTATTCCATTTAAGCTCGAAATTCAGCTTAAGGAAAGGGGTGGGAAGATAGATTTGAAAAGTCTAGGGAGGAAAAGTTGGCTGCCGCGTTTCCATTCCGCGAAATCAACGTGTCCTTATTCAACTGTTTGACGTTTCCTTCGAAACGTCGTTTCATTTCCCAGCTATCGGTATCGCTGCCGTCATCGGGACAGGCGTTGCAATGGACATTGTATCGAGATCTCGACCGCGAGGTGTGCTCGCGAATCGATCTATTGCGAGCTTACCTTTCTTTTTCCAACCCCCCTTCTCCCCTTTCACAACAGAAGAGAAATTCAATCTTCCGTGCTTGCTCGATAGAATCGAATTACAAACAATACATCCTCTCCTTCCCTCCCTCTGACCATCATTCTTCAAAATCTTATCTAAAAGTTACCCAAGCACACAAACAGCCGGGTTTCATTTACTTTTTCCATTTGTAAAGTCCCGTTCTCCTCGATCTGTTATTAATCGGTATATTTTTTTCCGAGATTCCGTTTCTTTTCCTTCCATTTTTCCCTCCCGACGAATCCAATTATACTTCGTCATCAATCGCCTCGTGCATCGCAAAACTCGAACCTCGACTGATTTTTTTACTCTCGGGGCATCCGATAATCGACTGGCGTGTACCGAATAATGAACGTTTCATCGAGGTCGCCTCATCTGAGAGGGAACGACATTTGGAGAGAACATTTTGGAATTTCCTCCTCCTCCCTTCCTCCTTCCTTTCCATTCCGGCGACGAGAGCGCGACGAAAAGTAGGGTCGAGTAATTGACCTTTGAGTAATTTGAATTATAAAGTCGTAGTGAAAGTATTTCGTGTATCATCTCTCGATAGTTTAACACACGTCTCTCATGATTCAATTACGGGAGGTTCGATCGATAGATCTCCACGGCACAATTATAAATTTCTCGAGTCGGAGAGAAACAAGCGGGAAAACAAGAGAAATTCTGCTTGCAAACTTCAACTTCGATTTATAGATTTCTCCTTGTCTCTCCTTCTATCTAACTCGAGTCAAAGTAACTTTCGTTTCACGGGACGCAGAATTTTTCCCTCCCCCTCTTGCTCATCCCCATCTCCGAAACTCGAAGCCACCAAGTAAATTTCTACCCCGTCCTTCGAGTCGTCTTCTTCCAGTGGCGAGGATGAAAAAAGGGAAAAGAGGCGTCCTCCCGATTCGATCGATCGGCGACGATGCCGAACATTCCCGCGTGCGGCTGCGAATTATAAGGCATATGGGCCGTGTGCGCGGCTCGACTGACCGAGTTTGCGTTCGTGTTGGAGGTCCCATTGATTTCCTGGCCCATGTCAAGGCTGCACGCGAGGAAACCCTCCACAACCGCCCTCCTCCTGCGACCTCCTGCGACCCCCGAACCCCCACCCGACCAACCTTTCTCTCTTCGTGCCGACGTTTCTCCCCTTTTTTCCTCCCTCCGAATGCACTCACGTCCCGTCTGCCGCCAATGCACTTATCTCGAACAACGATGCTTTTCCAACGATTCTTCTCGCCGCCCCCCCTGGTGGCACTTTCTCGTTGATGATGATTTTCCTTTTTTAGGATTGATAGTTGTAACAGGTCGAGGGGTTTGCCTTTAACCTTTCGTATTTTTAATAATTCCTAATCTTTTAACGTCATAGAAGATTAAATCTACCTTTTCGCAGCTCGAATTAACATAAAAGCAAACGCGGTGTGTCACGACATTTGCAATTAGTTGGAAACAAACTGCGTGTCGTTTCCTCTTCGCGAGTCGATCAACGATTTCGAGGCTGAACAACGATCTGAAATGAATATGTCTCGAATGTGAGCTCTCAACGATCATCAAATTCAAGTTTCAAGACTTTGTTTATCTTTCACGATAAGAAATTCGATCGAAGTCAAATCATTTGGACAAGTATTGCAAATTTGCCGATTCCTTTTGTGAGGAACAAGCCGCATTAAATTAAGAATAATTCGAAAGTAGTCGAGAGACACGCGACCCAAATTACCCTTAACTTAACTTAACAACTCTGCTCTAGACGTACGTATTTTTACACGGTGCTGCGAAGAAGAATTCCTCTCGAGTCTTCTCGACTTCTCGTCTTCCCCGGGATAAACAGTGCGTGTTTCGAAAAGTTTGGAGATAGTTGTGTACTGTTGTGCGGTCGTGAAAGATAGTGGTAAGAGAGTTGTCAGAGGGAGGAAGTTTTAGGGGGAGAGGAGAGGTTGAAACGGAAGTTTTAGAGCAGTGGGGGATTAACGCGAGGGATTTCTGCGAAAGCTTCCCTTTTTCTCTTTTCCGCCACGATGATTTTTATTTCGTTATTCAACTCGTTATTCATCGCTCGTCCACTTTTCGGTGATTTCCATCTCTGAGAAATTATTCTAACATTCTCCTCGACACAAAAGAGATTTTAATTTGATTCATCGGATAAATAATTTGAGAAGATCGAACTAACTCGATCAAGTGACTCTCTCTCTCTCGTTAAATTCAAAAACTTTGAAAAAAAAATATCACCGAGCGAATAAATTTCGAAGAAATTTAATACAGGAAAATTATCGGTGAGATCCTAAAATCGTTAAAATTAAATCCTATCATCCTTGATTCCCACGATTCGTCGCGATCTCGAACCCGATCCTGTTGAAATTTCCATCCTCGAATGGAAATCGAACACCTCGTTAAGAGAGAGAGAGAGGGAGAATAATTAAATAAAGTTGGGAAGACGTTACGCTCGAATCGGATGGAACGATTAGCATCGATCTCTGCTCGATGATTTCCTGGAGATCCTCGAATATGTAATTTGCGGCGGCAGTGGTATAGGCCGACGCGTAGTCAGACCTACGGGCCCGATTAGATCGAACCGCACAGCCGGATATTGCAGTCACTGAAGAATATTTGATTTCCACGTAACTAGGAGGGTTCGTTCATTGATCTCAATGCTGATTCCTCATGTTTCTTTCCGTCTCGGTTAAACATCGCCTTCCTCCATTCTTTTTGATCTTCTCGTGAATTTTCCTTTTTTTTTTCTTTTCATTCTCTCTACGTTACATTGAAAATCTCGAGAAATCTTATATAATTGATTTTACAATTTGGAATAATAATATATGTAATCATTAGCCATTAAATTTTTTGAAAATTTCCTAAAAGGACGATAAAAATTAAGAGCTTAGGAGGAGGATTATTGAATATCCAGGAAAAATGACAATTGTTTTCTGAATTCACGTAGCTCAAAAAAAAAAAAAAGAATTTTCCAATACGTAAAAAAATGAATCTCGCAACGTTTATAAACCTTAAATCTCATGGAAAACTTTCTCCATTAACAAAACGCCCTGTTATTCGCTATAACACGTGCGTATCGAACGCATAAGCGAACAAATCCAAACGTCGAGAATAAAGAAAGAAAGGGACGAAATCAGGTTGAAAATTGTCCCAACCTAGCAAGGGGGAGGATATTAAATCTGGAAACCGAAAGAAACAAGCGATTATTAATAAAGAACAAAAAAAAAAAAAGAAAAAGAAACGAGGAGGGGAAGATATTCAGAAACGTAACGGCTTATAACCGTAATCCGCTCGCTCTCCGACGCTCCCCTCCCTCCATTGTCTTATAACCATAATTAACAGAGAGCCTGAAAATAAACGAGAGCGGGCAGAGTTAATAACGCGCATTGTAAACGGACGCATTCAGTCGCTCGTTGCCTTTCACGAACGCGAGTCGACGCGAGTGTCGTTTGGTCGCTTCTAATTAATTCTTCAAACGGTTCTTGCACAACACGAAGGTCGTTCCCGATATTTGCAAGCATGTTTCCATTGTGTCCTCGCCACCACCATCCCTCCGCCATCTTATCGTGCCTGTTTCCCATGGTAAAAAAAGAAAAGATCGAAACGGTTGTTGCGCAGCTTCGTTTCGATGGAGAGAGAGAGAAAAAGAGAGGGGAGACAAACGGAAATTCCGCGATTATCGCGGCTCGTATATTACGGGAGGAAATCATTAAGGCTCTCCCACTGTTCCATCAATCATCTCGCTCGTAAGCGAGCATTAATAATCGCGCGCTATCAAATATGCATTCGTTTGCACTCCGCCCGTTTCTTCGCGTTAACTTTGCTCCCATTTCCATATCCATTCGATATCAATCAATTTGGGAGGCTTCTTTGCGTCCTCCGATTTATTTTTCTTTTTTTTTTTCTTTTTGTCGCAAGTGGATATTTGGTTGTTTCTCTTCCATTCGAGAAATATTCCTCTACTCGTTTATTGAAGATAGTTGAAATTTTATATCCCACGTAGAAATTTTGATTCGACAAATTCGTATAAGTCGTAAGCTAATAAAACGAAGTGTAAGTGTAAGTTGTCAAGGAGTTTGGTAAAATTTGGAGACGGTTGGTATTTTATATTTAATATCGTAATAATTGCATGGTCTTCTTGAAAAATTATTCAATTTCGATTACGTCGTTTCTCTTATCGTTTGTCTCTTTACAGTTTTTATCTAATTAAATGGAGATAGTGTTGATATGTCAAAGTTCAAAAGGTTAAAAGATTGAAAAGTTCCATATACATATATATATATAAAATATTTTTCATTGCTTTTTAACGTCACTTTCAGATTTTTTTATTTTATTAAATAAACATTTCTCGTTATTTCGTTTCTTTCGTTCTCGACGTATTACGGGTGTGTTATTACAATTTAATGTTTTTCCACGCCGGCAGAATTTTTTTTCCCAAACGAAGGAAAAAAAGAACTGCTTCAACAAATATTGGATTGTTTAAAAAAAGGGATATAAAAGTGTTGAATTTATTTCGAAATTAATCGTTCCCCGCCAGTACAAATGTATTCCATACTTACTTTACATTCAAAACGCAGCGAAACGTTTCACACGCGTTGCTTCTATCTTTTTCCCCGACAGAGATGGGGAGAAACGAGCCAATAATTGAATAATGCACAATTATTTAAGAAACCAACCTCGAGAAACAATTAATTTTTCCCCCTCTCTGTGCTTCTTCCACTTATTAATTCATTCCAAAACGCTGTGACCCACGTTCCCCTCTCTCTTTCTGTGGCCCCCTGTGCCAATTAATAAAACAAAGCGTTATCACGGTTCATTAATTCGGTCGTAGATTAGACGTCCATCATACGTCCGCGCCCAGTTATTTCAAACAGAACGATCAACGGTCAATTTGGGTGAAACGAGGTTTATACACCCTCGTTTTAAATGTTTTAAAGGCCATAACTCCCCCGATGGATAGATGACGCGTCGCGAATTATCAAATTTGCGCGGATTCACCGCGGATTCTATCGCAATCGTATCCATTAGTGTCGTTTATAATTAACAAGCGGCCACCGCTGATTTCCCAACCAGTTATCGAGATTCGCACTCGCCCCCGTAATTACGCCGCGTTTCCAATCCTTTGACGATTTTTGTTCCGTTATTTTCACCTTTTCCCCCAACTCTCTCTCCTTTTCTCTACTTCGGTTTCATTTTATTCTCGTTTTTCCTCTGAAAACGAACGTTTAACGAAACGAAGAGCGACTTTTTCGTTGGGGAATGTTTCGGATTTCTTCTCGAAACCGGACGAGAATTTACAAGCTGCGTAATTGTTTGAGCTCGCGGGGGCGAATAATTATTTGTTGCTGTTAATTAAGTCTTGGCGTTGCGCTGAACCAGTGTACAGAGAGGCTGGAAAGGCGCGAAAGGGGATTCGAAGTGTTTTTAACGGTGTTTCTTAAACGGTGCGCTAATTAAGAATGCCTGGCTCGGATGAAACATTTTTCCTCGATTCTTGGAGGACGAGAGAGAAGCAAAATACACATACTTTCCACGAAGCTGAATCAAAGAATCGAACGTTGGACGATTGAAAATTATTAAAACCTTAATTAATAAAAAAGAACAAGAAGAGAAAGAAAACGCAGCGTCGGAAGGCTTACGAGTAGCTCGATCATCGCGAGTATCGTAGAAGTCTGCACCGAAATTGGCGAATACCTTTTCACCTCGTCGTGCTCTTTCGACCGTTCGTTCGGCCATTGTGTCTGCCGAAAAAGGGAGAAGAAAAGGGGAAAAGGGAAGAAGAGAAGGGAAAAAACGGTAGAGAATCGCGGGGAGGAAAGGGAGAAATCAGTTTCGCCGTGGCAAAGTGCGCGCGTTTTACGCTTCCGCGGAGAAAGTGGGTCAGAGCCGAGCCGAATGACTTGGCACGTTCCTCCCCGCGGTAGACGTTTCCCTCCACCGGATCCTCGCCGGCAAAAACACCGCATCCATCGTTTTCAATCCGCTCCCCTGCCGGCCCTGCGCCCTTTTCCGTTTCCCAAAGGGAAAACGCGACGCGGTTAATGACGCTTCTTCGAGAAGCTCTTACGATTCCTTGCTTTCAGGATCGTCGAGATTCCAAAAAAACATACCGTGAACGCAGCATGCCAATTTTTCTGCGAATAACCATCGAAATTATCAAACAAATATATATATATATTTCTCGAGTCACAAATAAGAGAATCCTCTTTTCTTTCTTCGAAACAACCCGACACGTCCCAACGTGTTACACGGCTGTAAATTTAGCACATGCATATAAAGATTTCCCTTTAATAAAAAAAAAAAAAAGAAGGGAGAAAGGCCGCGGGGGAGGAAGACAAAGAAAAAACGGCGTAGCTCGAAGCTCCGCCGCTCCGAGGAACGTTGTTTCGTATTCCTTGTGTATTCCGTGGGACCCGTTTCTCTCGGAATCACCCCGTTTCGATCGGGGACGACCACTGCCCCCTGAGAAGAGGAAAGGAGGAGAAACCCTGGTCGTGGAGAAAACGAGATATAATGCTGGAGACAAAGAGGAAAAAGGAGGGGAGAGAGGAGCCCTCGGTGGAAGATGCGTGGAATCCAGGAATCCAGGATGGGTGGTGGTAACGACAGCGTAGGAGGATTTGGAGCTCTGCCACGTCGGGAGCACCCTCTTGCTCGAGTGCTCTACTGCGATCACCGATACCACACTACAGAACCCGTCCGCGGTTGGTACTCGTAGGGGTTTGGAGGAGGCTACAGAGAAAGAGAGAGAGAGGCAGCAGGCCCTCGAGGAGAAAACAGGTGGAACGACCCGGCTGTGAGCTCGAAGAGCGTAAATATTGATAATCCCTTCGACTATACCCAACTACCACCCCTTCCTCTTCCCGTTGGATTAGAAACGCGGTCGAAATTTTCTTGCCACCCGAACCCTGCTTAATATCGTCGGAGGATTTCGTCGATGCGATTTCCTCTAAACAGTCGATGCACACCGTTGTGTGTACATATATATATATATATGGGATTGCGATGTAATTGGATGAGCAACGATTCGGTGGATAAAGCGATGGTTTTTCACCAATTTCGATACCCAGTCTCTTCAGTCTTCTCCCATTTGTCCCAACTCCGCCCCCTCTTTCGAGGATAAATCTCTCGGAATTAAAGATAGTTTAGAAGATTGTTGTCCCTCGAAAATCTATCTTGGAATTTTGCGATGCGCGTAATGGAGATCGGGAGAAGAGGAGGGAGAAAGGGGAGCGTGTAAAAAGACCGCGTCACTCTGGATGATGGTGCATTTTGAAGAATATCTCTGTTATTAGAATCGATTAAGCTGTCAGTGGTGGCGGTGGTTGATAAGTAAACGTGTTAAACATTGTCGGAAAATAGCGGTCGATATCAGCCGCTCGGGTTACAGAAACGTTTGCGGATTACGTGTATACGAGGCGACTGGATCGCGGCGTTAATGCGAGAAGGGATGAGCCGGTACAACTAATTTCAGCCCCGCCATTGTTCTCGCGATGCCGCTGTCACTCTCGAGACAGTGGTGGGCCGTGTACCGAGCCTTCGTGCGTGTATATACACGCGCACTCGCGTATTTATTAACCAAACGTGTATTCCATTCGGTTATTAAACGCTGTAAAGCCGGCCTCCGTTGTGCCCGCAGTCACGAGACCTTTGATCGTGCGGATGGATTATATTGTTTTTGTTATTTCTTGGCAGCTTTTTCCACACTTTATATTTTTTCGAATAAATATAATTATGTACGGGTAAAGGTTATAATTTGAAAATACTGGATTAAGACTCGAAATTTGGAAACATTTCCATTCCTTAGTTCCATTCCTCTGGAGAAGATAATTTCTTTGAAAATTGCGATGGAATTGATCGTCAGCGATTGATGTATCGATATATATGTGTTTACAGAGACAAAGTAGCAATAAATCAATTGCACATATACACGTCTATAATCTTTAAGTAAGACAGATGCAAGTGTTGTTCTTTGAAAATAATATCACGAGAAAATGAATGGAGGAAACGATATATATTTTCTTCTTATTTGCTTCTCCGTTCCCGAAACACTCTGACTTGGTTTCCATTAATAAAACCCCAAGGAGGAAATATATCGAAAGGAAAAACTGCTTCAAACGGAGGGGAAAATATCCGTTTCTCGGGAAGGAGAACCGAGAACAAGGCAGAAAAACCAATTAGGAAACAATTAACAAGACAAATCTTTCTCGTTGAAAGCGTAACAGTACTACTAGCATCTGCAACTAAGAGATGAAAACTTAACGCGATCCAATTAGAGAGAGCGTCTGCAACGATCATCGGATGCGATTCTTCCCGGAGGGAGTGAATTTTTTAACGTGAGCAGCGAGCTCGCCGCGAGACGACGCCTGGCCGCCGTCGTCGTCTTCTTCGAGTCACAAGGGTGGGGTGGCGTCGTCATTGTGCGATCATTGAAAGAGCACGTCTGCCGACGAGAGTCGTGGCCTGCGTGTTTCCGCTCATTTACGTGCAATCACCTTCCAGGCGGATCCAGGCAGAGAACAACGCGATACAAATCCGTAAAAAGATAGAGGCATCTCGTCGGTGGGAATAGCACGTGGGGTATCGATGATCGCTCGTTAAATGTGCGAGACGCGCGTGTACATTTCCTTTTTTCTCTCCCCCCTCCCCCATTATATCCGTTTATCGACCAATTTCGCGTGGCCCGGCATAGTGTGCCGCATGCACACGGCTCACCGCAGGCGAAACACGTAATCGAGATATAGGATTATGGATCATTAATTAAATCCTTGCACCTAGGCGGCCGCGGCGTGGAATCAGCTGCAAGCCTATCGATTGGCGGCGTGGTATTCCAGGCACATTAGGCTTCGTCGATTAACTTCGACTCGACTCCGTTCGAGGTCACCGACGAGGATAGGGTGCATTCCAGGGGAAAGAGAGAGAGAGAGAGAGAATGATTATTCGAAGAGAGTTTCGCCGATCTCACGCAGGCAAACTTCAAAGGGACAACCGAGCGTTTCGACCGTGTATCGATTCGGAGGATACACGGTTTGTTGCTGGAACGATCTACTTAATCTACCTATCTATCTTCATCCGCGTAGAACGAAACGGAAATTGGCAATCTTCAAAGTCGAATTCGATTCTATTTTACTTTCGGCGGATTGGAAAGAATTTGTGTACTTACGCGGCTTGCGCGAACGGGGCACGATGCGTGGCGGGCAGCAACGCGACCGTGGCCGCGAGGAGGGCGAAGCTCCAGGAGGCGGCGTGGAAGGACATGGTAATATCCGTGGGACGAGGCTCGGTGTCCACGTTCGAGGAGAAGAGAGAGCGTCGCGACGCCGTCCACGGCGAGGACGACGAGAAGGACGTCGGCGGCGAGGACGTGAGCGGATGTCCTGAGGCGTTGTTACCTGGCGCGTTGACCCGGCGCCTCTCTGCGTGCCGTCCGCGTCTCACCCTCCCCCCTTCTTCCTCCTCCACCTCTTCCTCCTCCTCCTCCTCCCACCCTGCCTCCCCCCAACCCGCCCCGCCCTCCTACCTCCGTCTTGCTTTCTCCCTCTTTCTCTTCCACTCTTCTCTATCCCGTGCTTCCTGCTTCTCTTTCTCGCTTCTTCTCTTCCTCACTTTTTCCTTCTTCTTCTTCTTCTTCCTCCTTTGAATCGGGGCCTAGAGTAAAGTCGGATACGTATTATCGTTGAAAATTTTCACCCAGAAAATGTCTCGGTTTCTCACTGACACTCGCGTTTCAAACACTGTATATATATATATGTGTGTGTGTGTGTATGTGTGTATATATCGTCGCTCGAAATCACCTCACACGATCTCTTCCTCGCGGCCGAGCCTCGAGAGACCCGGTCCTCCTCTCGGCTTTATCACTCGCGATCAGATATCACAACGAACGACGAGCTCCTCTTCACTTCTTCACTGTAATTCTTTGCTGTAATCTCTCTCTCTCTCTCTCTCTCTTCGTCTTTTTTCGGCCTCGAAACGGCCACGGCCGGAATACGCGGCGTATATTTATCGTTTACCCGCTGCTGTCACCTTCAGCGTTCTTCGTTATCTTCGCGGCTCACTGGTTCGACTTTACACGCATACAGTCCCCCCCCCCATCGATTCGACTTCCACAACTGCCGTGACAACAACCGTGATCCCTCTATCCCGTTCTCTGGACGGAGAGAGAGGTTATTTTGTTTCGCAGCGAGAGAGACTTACCGTTACTGCACACTGTTGATTCGTCCGCGTCGCGATCTCGACACTGTTCCTCTCTCAAACAGAGAGAGAGAGACTTTCACCTCTGATCATTATTTATCTATTTCGTTCGCGAGAGAGACGACCGTTCCCGATCTTTTCCTCACCTGGATCCACAGGAAGGAAGGGAGGGATGCAGGAAGGGAGGAAGAAATACGTGGGGAATCGTTGCGTCGGGTCGAGAGCACACAGGGAAACGCGGCGAAAAGGTGGAGCGCGGTGGAGGAGAACACCTCTCTCTCCCTCTCTTTCCTTCTCTTTCGGTTCGTCCTACAAGCACGGAGCCGCCTGATGATCGTCGATGATGTCCTGCCGCGGGCTCCGCTTCCTGCCGATCCTTCCTTCGACGATGGACATTCTTCTCTCTTCTCTTCTCTTCTCCCTCTCTCTCTCCCTCTCTCTCCACACTCTACGGTCTCGTTCTCTCGCTCGCTCGCTCGCGCTCTCGCACTCTCTCTCGCTCTTCTCTCACGGGGACACTCGGTCAGCACCCGCGCTACACCGCTACGCGCTCGGGAGTGGCGGCTCTCGCGTCTAGCCCGGCCGTACCACCGCGCAAGCGCACTTCCTTCCTCCTCTTCCTGCTTCCCTGCCTACCTGCCGCCTCCCCCCGCTCACCTGCCTCCCTCGTCCTTACTCTTTCGCCCCTGATTAGCCCTCCCAGTATCTGCCTACCGCTACTTCGTCCCCCTTGGAGGAGAAAAACCGCCAAGGATGCTTTTCCACCTCATCCTTTCCACCTCTCGGTCTCTTTGGTTCGTCCAAAAAGGGAATTACTCCTTCGTCGCCTCGTATTCTTACTTATCCCTTGATCGATTCTTGGATCGTGCGAAACTGGAATGGTTACGCGTGGAATTTATCGAGTCGAAATTTTCCAAGAATTCATCGTTCAACAACCTGATATTTGTGTATATATATATATGTGTCTACGTATGTATATATACGCTGCCTTTGTCACCGTTGTGTAAGAAAAATTTCCATCCCTTGAAAAAATTCGTAGCATTCAAACTCAGCAGCACGAGGGTGCCCCTCGTTCCTCTAACAAAGAAACCCGTTCCGCGTTTAATCTTGAACTTTCCATTTCTGTTCTCTCTCCGGGAGGACGTGGCTTGTCCGGGGGTTCATTCAGCGTGTGTATCGCCAAGCAGCAGCAGCAGCAGCAGCGTTTTACGTCACAAAGACGAAATACGTGGTGTGACAAAAGTGGATGCATACGTGTACGTATGCACGCCCACGGTCGAAGAAGATCCTCGACACATCGGTGTCGGCCAATCGAGCATAATATAATTTAGAGACGCGGTATATCCGAGGCTCACGTCCGCCTCCGTTCTCCTCTCGAGAGATATACACCTATCTTCCAATAACGCTGTCGAAAATTTTTATTCTTCGTACGTTCTTTTCCATCGTGGGAATAGCAGCAACGTTTATTCGCAATTATTATACGAAGAACGAATATTACGGTTGCTTGCTTTGAATATCGTGCTCGACTGTCGAAAATTTCCGTCCGCGTGATTCCGGAATCGGGACGTCTCCTTCCCCCTTGTGCGCTCGTCGGTATAAACATTGGATACGCAGTGTAAACGCGCGTCTGCGTACTCGAATCGTATTCGAACCTTTCGATTCAATTGCTCGTGAAAAGCCTATCCTTGCGGCTGTTCCATTCGTCCAAAGCTTTTTCCATATTTTTTTCCCCCCTCCCTCTTTTTCCCTTCTATATCGCGTTCGTTTCTTTTTCTTCTCGTGCAACTATTTTTCCCCTCCTCCTCCACGATTCAACGCCCTCGTAACCTTGCCTCGATCCATCGATCGATCGATCGACCGATCGTTAATTTCGTTCGTTCCGCTATCCAAGGATCGAGGGGAGGAGATTCACGGGCAGGTTTCTTTTTCCCTTTTTCCCTTCCCCCTCGTGTATATTTTTAGATTTCAAAGGGATATCGTTGATGTAGTTCTGGTTTTGTTCCTTGCGCGCACAATAGGTGGTGGGATAAAACGCGGGGATGTATACGCGGGGAAGTTTTATTGGCCTTTTTTTTTTTCCACCGCGGAGAGTGCGGTTGGGAAACGGGATGCGACAACGGCAACGGGATGTTGCCTCAAGATCCGGTGTTTGGATACCACGTGCATCAAGTCTAACGCGGTCTGAATTTCGGGGGAGGGTGGCGTTGGATTTCTCTCTTCCCGCTTCTCCTCCCCCAAAGTTTATACGCAGTTCGTAAAAATGGTGAAATAGGGAAGCGGAGGGAACGCTGCGACAAACCACGTGACCCTTTGCACCCTAAACAGGGCAACCCATCGATTTTTTTCTCGGGGAGGGATCCCCTCTCACTTATTCCTTTATTTTCGATGTTTCATTCTCGATGGATCAATTTTAAAGATCGAAGGATCGGAAGATTATTTCCGTTCCAGATTTTATTTCCACGAGAATTTCATCCCTCAACGCGGAGTCTGTACTCCAGCTAGAAAATCGCGAGAAAGATTCGCCACGGTTCCATCAGCGAGATCCATCGAGGGGTTAAACGCGTCCGTGAGGCTCGATAGAGTGCGCTCAAGCTTTGAGGGACACTTTTCCATGCCTCTCGATTGATTACAAAGGAGAGGATGCCGCAAATAACGACGTGGACGGTCCGCCCGACAAGAATCTCGTTTCGACCGGTTTTAGGGCGGGGGTAGTGTCGGTAGTGTTCGCGAATTAACCGAGCGCAAGGTTTCGCCCGGTGCATTCGCACGGCTGAATGATGCAGGAAGTGAGCCGCGAACGAGGAGAGGGAGGGAGAGAGATAGGTAGACACTGTGCGGCGACCGGTCGAAGCGGGACAGGGAACAAGAGTCGATATTACGGTCCTCGAGCTCGGTTGCCCGCGCAAAAGTTCGTTCGACGGTTTAACGGTGGCATTTCGCGGTAACTCGAGAACCCATTGTCGAATCTTCGTTGCATATCGGCGGGATCGATCGATCCGTCCCATCGAAAACGGGAATACCTTTTCAAGGGCCCTATCCCCTCCTATCCGCCCTCTGTTTCGCGTTATTCCCCGCTTGGAATATGGATGGGAATTTTTTTTACAATTGGTGCGCAAGTCTTGTGGGTTTTGGAAATGAGGATGAAAGTATTTTTCGGCAAGAAGATCGATTAATTTGGAAATTGTGGAGGTCTCGTTACGGATCGGTGGCATCGTAAGTGGAATAATCGACGATCGATCAGGCTTCCATTCACTTTTTACCGCATTATCGATCATCGCCTATTCGTTCCATGAACGGATTTTCCAAAAAACTCGCGAAAATCGTTTAAAAATAACAGGCTCCCGGGCGGAGGAAAGCCCTCGAAAACCCTGAAACTCGGATTCGACAACTGGCTCTATCACGAATATTCGATACACATTTGAAGGGACAAAGAAAGCTGGATGGGCAAGCACACAACCGTTACAAATATTGCGTTTGACACGCGCGTAATCGAATTTTTCCGTTCGGTGGCCATTCTCGAAACGGATCGGTCAAGAGGATTGATCAACCGTTCCGGATATATATATATCCTTGCTTCGATCCTTCTCTCCACTGGCGAGTTATTGCGAGAATCTTTTAACTCTCGATTGTTTCGCCTTTTGATGTCCGATCTTGCGAATTAAATTAACGTTCGACAGGGAGCAAGCGTTCAACTCTCTCTCTCTCTCGATCGAGCCACTCGGTCAGCGACGCTATTATGATATTTTCTAAGGAGCGGTCGGTCCAATTTCCCCCTCCCCAAAGATTCTTTTCCCTCCACCGAAGTCTACTTTAATTTCTTTCATCGCTTTGTTTCTCTTTCATAAACGCGGATTATAGCAGGGGGAAACGCTTTTGTCTACCCGTCGCGCTCACTTCTCGGTACATATTTACCCGTGGCTCGACTTCGAATATAATTGCGATCTTGGGGGGATGTAAAAGGAGAGGGAGGGAGGGAGGAGATCGCAGTCGAATTTCCGGGGGATGAAAATAATCCTCGAGTGTCCCAGTGGAGGCACCCTCGGTAAATTCCTCGATTCATCGAATTCGCAGGAGGACTCCTCCGATCGGACCTCTCCTTTCCCTCGACTCCTTTCCTACGGGATGCTACGTTTAAAGCTCGCGAGAAGGGGTTGGAAGGAATGAGAGGAAAAGAAGAGGAGGAGGAGGGAAAGGGAGGGAGGATCCGGTTCGACGTTGGTTAAGATCCTTCCTCTGTTTAATCCCGCGGAAAGGAAAGGAATTGTCGAACGAACGAGAGAAAAATATTTAAGGACTCGATAAATTTCTTTGTTCCAACCAAGTTTGAAGGAAATTGGATTTTATTCGAAATAGAGATCCGGGTATGTAAAGCTCCAGGGATCGATCGATCATCCTCCAACCGTCGAACGGACACGAGTTTGACAGGAGTCCAGGAGGGTTGTTCCTTCTTAACACCCTCTCTCCGCGGGGATGTTAATTAAATGGCATTCGATGCGTGCGTTCCTCCCCTCTCCTCGTTTCTCTCGCGAGGAATCTTTTCGCTGTGGTGGTGATTTCATTGAAATTTTTCAAATAGAAATGGAAAACTCGAGGATGACCGAGTTGACCGTCTCGTTATTTCATCGCCGATTAAAAGTATTATAGATTGAAAGTATTATATAGACAGAGAGAAAGGGAGAGAGAGAGAGAGAGATTTCTAATTAAGCGACGTCTGCACCTTTTGTCGTCCGTTGAGAAGCGGAGACGGAACGGAGCGGAGGTATCAAATATAAAATACCGCCTCTAATTAAGAGACTAACGTTTAATTAAAAGAAGGGGAAAGGCGGTGTCACACGGCGTCTTGGAACACGATCGTGCGTCTCTTATAAATTGGAAGAAGGATCGCGCGGGGATCGTGGATCTTTGTCGAGAGTTTCCTCGAAAAAATTGATGTATGATATGACAACGTATGACGGTATTTTCTTTCTTATTTTTGAATAAATTTCATATTTTGGAGTAAGATGAAATGTATATAAACAATTGTCATTGCGGTTTAATCGGTGAAACGATACCGTATCGTTGCCATTTAATGGCCATATTCTGTTTAAACACGTGTAATTAATATGAATATGTCGATGCTGATCGAGTTTAAACCTTAAAGGTCGTCGTCCATTTGACAGCGCCGCAATTAATCGACGCATATTCGTATTAATTACGCGTATTTTAATGAGAAGGTGCGCCCATTTAACAAAATATAGCATCGATACAACATAATCATATATATATTGTTCGTGTATTTGGTAAATAAGTGATTCATTGGTGACGAACGAAATGGATCACGAAAAATTAATAGAATTAATTCTGAGATTTTTCCATAATACGAAATCGAACAGTAAAAACGTGCGATCTTGCGTAGCTTAAAAATCAAAATTATCGGCGACGATTCGATCTTGTTTCGTCCACTAACAATAGCTGTAGTTGTAGCCTCCTATTAATCGGAACGTCGAACGCTGCAACGTTGTTAAATGGACTGTGAATACGTCGAAGCTGATCTGGCGCTGATCAAGCGCAGTTGGACGATCTTTAAACGAAAAATTTCGAGAAATAATTCATCCTCGATTGATTCAAGATACTGCACAGCCTATGTATATTTCTGGAGCATGCTCCTCCCTCCAATTCACGTTTTACAATTCTGCGAGACTCGTCGATGTATCCGTCTCTGTCTCTCGTTCGACGCGTGTTTCTTTTACTTGGACATAATCTCCGTTATCCGAATATTCAAACTCGATATAAATAGATTTTCTTTAAGAATTTTATATTTATATAATATTTAATTTGAAATGCGCTTTTGAAGAAAATTGTTTCACTCAATAGCGTACAAAATAATTTGAAGAAAAATCTTCGTCTGGTCTCTTGTTAACCTCTCGTTATTTAGGATTATTTTCTCGCACGTTTCCCCAAAGGAAGACAGGAAGCTACGCAAGCGAGCGATATAATTCACACGAATAATTTTCCTCCCCTCTGATATATATATATATATCACGGTATTTGTTTTCTAACAGTGTTATTTGCATACAGAGTGTGATTTCGTTCGCGATCTGGAACAGCTCGTGACACTGCGACAGGATTTATCTTCCGGTAGCGTGAAAAAGTGCAACGTGTGTTACGGTGTAATCATGTCGGTGCTTGATATATATATATATATATATATATAAAACGAGGAAAATGCGCGTTCAAAGCGCGTTAACCAGTGTCTGATATTTATCCGCGTGTGCTGATATTAATGTTGTTTTCGTTCGTTTATTTCGGTTAATAACAACCGTGCCGCGTATCCACGCGTGGTGTCTCCCGTCACACACGCCAAATTAAAATCTCGCCACGAGGAACACTAACCAAATTAAACGGGATACGGTGTTTACACCCCGTCGAAAACGTCGTTATTTTCAATCGTCATCGCGAATTTTATATAATCGCTCTGCGAGTGATTAATTTTCAACGGGATATAACTATCTCCAGCTTAATTTTTGGATTAAATTGCTGGGTTAGAAACGGTTTATTTGTCGGTTTGGTTATATCAAAAGTAGGATATCGGGAGTGGTATGGGTCAGTGATGAGGCTCACGCGGTATTTTCAACCCCTCTAATGGGCCAACTTGGGTACAGTTGTCTCGATTATAACCACCCTATTCCGGCCGCCCCTCTAAAACCCGCACGACCTCAGAATTCTCATGAAATAACCGATTCGTGCCCATAACGTCCCGTTTACTTTTATCGCTTCGCGTATCCGTCAGTTGAAATCGAAGGAAAAAAAGAATCGATCTGATTTGGGACACGTCGTGATTTTATTTGGCAAATTTTGCTGATTTTATTCTACCGTCGAATTATAAGGAAACTTTCGACGAGAGCGGTGATCCGTTTCTGATTTCTTGTCTGACTGGTTTTAAACGCTTACCACTTTCAATACATCCGTTGACGTCGAGGGATCGACATTTTTTTTAATTTAGGTCATCGAACTCGTTTTAAAGATTCAACGGGGATAATTGCAGTAAAGGTTTCGCGATTCTTTTGTTCTCGTAGTTTTTTATATACACGTATATATTTATAATTACGAGCAAGAGCACTACGGATACTTTTTGTTCCACACACACTATACAGGTTATTGTATACGCGTTGTTGTCCTTTAATTTACATTTAAATATTTAGATGGATCGGTTGTTTGCTGTGCAGATTTCAGATATATGCAAATAATATTTGTAGAGAATTTGTTTTATTCATTAAATATTAAATTATCGATGATATTATATGTATTGTACACAAATAATTTATCGAAATATTTTAATATTACGAAGAGAACAGAAGTCTTTTAATAAATCGTGAAAATAAATTTGATTCGGATTAATTTGACTGGCTTGATAGCCTCGATATTAAAACGAGTTATTTATTTATACGTAATATCACTCGTTTATTATTATAAAGGATTATTATTATTTATTATATATTTATTTCTAAAGACGTACGATTTATTTTTATAACAATAATAATATATTTTCCGAGGATAATTCACATAGCGAGACGATGGATATTTATTCATCCGAGTTGTCTTTAAATCCTTTTCTCTTTTCTTTTTTCGTTTGGTCCTGGCATCTGGAACGAATAATTGAAATCCATTTTATTACTTATTCAAAGTAAGCACTCCAACTTTCTTATTATTATTTCTTACTTCTCTATCTTTATGACGCGATCGAAAACATTTCAAATCCTCGTGATTATCGTGCAATAACTTATCTTCTTATCACACATTGGAAACAAAAGCGTTCATCAGACGAGAAAACACGAATTACAATAATTATTGCGAAATTTTATTCCAATCTTCGTTTTTATCTCTTACATTTCATCTTTCAAAATTACGAAATCCATAGACACATCGTGCATATATAATATAATTACAAACAAATTTCGCCTAATTAAAGGAACAAAAGAGCCAAAAAAGAAAAAAAAATTCAACGGATGTATATAAATAAAATAATCAAACGAATGAAATAATTGAAGGACGTAAGGGGATAAATTAAAAATAATTTTCCGGGACAATACACGTCCCGAATAAAAAAAACAACGTTTTTTCCCCCACCGATTGCTCCCTTAACCCTTTAAATCACCGAACAGCATCCGACACATACGCACGCACACACACGGCCGTCCCAAATCACCCGTGCGCCTCACAAACAAACCGAATTACTAAATCAAATTAACGCGGCCGATCGAACGTATCGGTAAACCCTCCGGATTCGACCACCACCCCTCTCCCCTCGAGATCCTCGCCAACGGATCACCCATCCCCGTCAATGGAATCAAGTTCAATATGTGCATATAGATCCAAGTCAAACGCGAAAGACTCACCGTGTTGGAATTTGTTTCTAACCTAAGAAGCGAACGACACTTGGATCGAACAAACCTCGAAACCTCTCATAATTCTTCCCTCTTACGAGTGCGAGTGAAACGTACAATGATATTATTCCGTCGGATGTACAGGTGGAAGAAAATTGTTTTGGGAAATTTCCATTCGAGCTGCCGGATCGAGTTTCCAATCTATTCGATCTCTCGCATCGCATCCGGTTCTCACAAAGTATTACCCCTCTCCTCTTCTCGCTTTCAACAGGAGCGAGCCGTCCCTTTCAATCTCGTCCGTTTCTTTGAGAATTCGAGAACAGTAACAGATTCGAGTCTCAGCAACGATTTCTCGAGAATCCATTTCCAGATCCATCCCTGTGTGAGAGAGACAGAGAGAGAGTGCACGCACGCAAAATTTCTGGCCCTACACTTCTCCCCTCCACTCCTCCCGATCTCGCCGATGACGTTATCATTATAGCGTGGCCGTTATTAGCGTAGCGTGTGGAGGAACGACGCTTGCGCGAGAGATCAAAACCAGCGGGTTCTATGTCGCCTGGGATGATGGCTCGTGGCCCGTCTATTGATCTTGGCCACCGTTGCGCGCCGGAACGAGGCGAGGCGCGCTCGCTCCTCGTCCCGCTTCGGCTCGGCTCCGCTCGCCACCACGCAACGCTTCGAAAGCGATCGAAGATCGAGTCGATCGAATCTGTCAATCTTCTTGCTATCTGTTTCTCTTATTCCTTCTTTTCCGTCGTTTGTCTTGTCGTTTATTATTTCGTGTTAATTTATCTTTTTTATTAACAGGACTCGTTATTTGTCTTGTTATTTCGTCGATTTATTAATGTTTATCCTTTTTATTATTCGGTGTTGATTCGAGCAAGAAAAGAGAATCCTCTTCAAGATTCGAGTTTTCGTGTTATTTGTCTTATCATCTCGTTTTATTAAATTATTAATGTTTATCTTTTTCAGGGTCTGTTTTTTGATAATTTTAAGGGAGGAGATATTTTCAGATAATAGGATGGAGTTAATGCCTCCTTCATTCAAGAGTTATTCTCATCTCGTTGCGTATTCGTTTCTTATCTTTTGTTATCGGGCATTTGTTTTCCTCGACATTCCCTTGTTTAATTTAAAGCAATATTTTCTGAAACGAACGAAACGAATCTTCATATAGGAAAAAAGATTGACTCGACGATTTATACACTTTTTCCTTTACAAATTTAAAAGATAAGAAAGATTCGAATCTCGGTTTCAAAATTTTATCATTAGCCTACTCGATAAATTAAGAGGAATTAAGGATCGAACATGACGAAGTGTGAAGGTTCTTCCTCTTCTTTTTTTATTTTTTATTTTTTTGATGGCGGTTCAAGTTTTGTCGTAGGCTTGGAACTGACAGCAAGCAGTTTTCGGTTTGTTAAGCAGTTTTTCTGTGCCCGTGGTTGCGGTCGGGTTAAGGTGTCGAGTTTGTAAGGATGGTTACCGAGGTTTGTGGAGTAGTTTGCACTTTGTCCAGCGCCTTCCCCCTGTCCGTTCCTTTGAAATTAATCCCGCTGAATTTTTCTTATTTAGTCTCGCGCCGGATCCAGATTTATTTTCCCTCCCGTTCGCCCCCCCGTCAGCTGAAAAATGTGCGCCGAAATACGATTTTCTTTCTTTTTCCTCGAAAATCCTTCGCTTCCTCGCTTCTTCCGATTTTTACACAACGATACAAATAATGTGGCGTTTAATTATGCTCCCCTTTCGTGTCGTTTATCGTTGGATAAATAGCAGAAAGTGAGTAGCACGAGGTGGGAAAAAGTAGAGCGGGAGCGTAGCTAGGCAAGTAGAATAACTCAGTCGCGGTCAGACAGAGTGGAACGAACCAATCTGGAGGATACACGATGGGTCGTGTAGAAAGAAAGAAACAAATGGAACAAACGATTCCATTGGAGGAACAAGTTAAAAAAGAAGGATTAAATTTCGTATTTCACGAAGAATTTTAATTTCTTCCCTATGTAAATTTCCCTTCGAATACGTCAGGTTTCAATTTCGAAACCCGATCTTCCTTCGAAATCGGAACGAATTTCCGCCACGCAACAAAGTTTCGTGGAAACACGGTCGTTTCTCGCCAGAGTCGAGCACAGCCCTGGATTGTCCGCGTGCACAATTGCTATCCCTTCACGGCCCTTAACTTGGCCTCGTAATATCGCGCGACACCGTTCAAACGGCGCCCTCACCAGGAATCCGTGTCCCTCGTAAATAAGATTGTCCAATTTAACCAAAGGAATAACCGTGGATCACTAATTAAAACGAGGTTTATCGAAACCACCAGCATTTACGATTTTCCTCGATTTTTCGCAACACTTCTTTTTATTATTTGTTCCATTATTATTATTATTTTTCTCTCTTCATCGCGAAAGAAGTCGATTGCTTCTCTCAAAAAATTTCAGAGCAATTCTCTGTACGAAAAGTAAAATATATACGGTATATCTGGTGCACCTCTTTCGTCCCATTAGTGCAGCTCGATTTATAAAACTATTTTCTCCAGAAAAATTTTTCAAGTATTTTTTTTCCTCTCAATCGATAACAGTTCACGACTTACACGACGCCTGTACGTCGAGAAATGAGTAATACGTCGAAGAAACGCGAACGCATAATAAATTCTCGGAGGGGCGTAAAAAAGGGAAGAGGGGGGGGCGACGTTTCCTTTTTTCTTGTCCGTTTTCGCTTAATTCGCGCGATTTTCATTTTCTGTTCCACTCGAGCGCGGCTCGCTCATTATTTAAACCGCGATAAATCGTTATTACGGCCGCGAAACGATAACGGAACCCTGTGATTTTCGAATGTTTCTCGGGACCGATGCGATCCATTAAATTGCACTATCTTGGACGCGGAGAGAAACACGACAATTAATCATCAGTGTTGTACCCCTTTCCACAAATTCGTAAACGAGATTTTGAGAGTGGAAAGAGATTTTAACACCTGTAAATAATATTTTTGTATTCCGTTTTATAAATTTTCTTTTATCGTATAACATATTAACTCTCCTCTACAATATCGTAGTTTACATAATCACACGATTTATCTCTTCAAACCAAAATATGTTACTTGAGGGAAAAAGATGACAAGGTGCGGCATGCATTTTACGACGAAACGTGGCAATTTTATCCCAATATTTCAAAAAATTAATTCGATAACCGTACGATCTTGAGAAAAGATGAAATCGAGAAGGAGGAGAGAGGTTGGTCGACGTTCGCGATTTCCTGGAAACAGTGAAATCCTTGTAATGACCGGAAGTCTTATCGTTCGTACCGCGAACGCGATGGAACCCGGATAAAATGAAGGTGGCCGCGCCAGACAGACGGGTCGAGATGTTATCGTGCAGCCAGCCCGTGTAGGTGTGCAGGCCTTGTCGTCGTTCCATTATCCGTTACGCGGACAACCGATAAATGAGGAGATAAGGGGGTTCGAATCCTATCTACCCTCGAAACGATGAATTTTTAAGGGCGCTCCAGCGAATCGCTTAATTAAGCGCCCCTATTAATTCGTTCATTATCGCCATTTATTCTCCCCCTCCGGATTGAAAATAATTTCCACGCAATTTCCAACTCTTCCAACACTTCGACACGCGTTTCTCATTGTTCGACTGTTAAACGAGGAAAACACGAAGGGATGAAACGGAGAAAATCTTACGGACTTTTAGTTTTTAGTCCAATATTTATTGGTATAAATTAATCGAGATCTTAAGATGGAAATTGGAAATTGCTCGATCCTGCTTCCTGATTCTATATTCGCAATTAATCGTAGTAATTAATCGGTGTAATTTCGCCGTTAATTGTGAACCAACATCTATGCGTTACGTTCTTTGACTTGAAGTTCCAGATGACTCACATTGAATTAAAATCAACGATCATATTCCCTCGAACTATAAAAATCGGAAAGAGATTAGTATTCACTCGAGACTAATCAAGCTCAAACCTGTTCTATCGTGCTACAGAAATTACGAAATCCGAGAAAGATGAATAAATAATTATTCGAGCGAAACGACTTGAAATAAAAAGGAGAAAAAGAAGAAGTATGTTTATCAGGGGAGGAAAGGACGTAACATCTACATGGAAGGAAAGGACTTGCCTAGAGGCGCAAGTATTCGGCACAGAGGATGCAACAGGCACGACGAGGCCTGGCCGAGTTTTATATACATATATACATAACGGTCGACCGGTCGGCCGATCGGCACCTGCCTCGAATCGCAGCGATGATTTTCCAGCCTCCGAGTCCATCCCCTTTTCGTTTGCTTTTCTTTCCCCAGGGCGTGGCGCTCAACAGGCTTGGAATCCGGCCAACTTTCTGCCTTTCGCTCCTTCCCTCCTCTCTCTCTCTCCCCCACGTGTCCTTTCTCCCGTCTCTCTTCCCCTACCCTTTCTCCCGCCCACGGAACAACAACAGAAGGGAGAAGGAAATTAAGGGCGCTCTATCGACCTTATTCCCTTCGCGTAACGGGTGATTCATAAGTGCGAGAGGAGCGAATCGAAAGCGAGAGTGGAAAGACAGGGGAGAGTAAGTAAATTGTCGAATCCGTTCGTTGTATTCGAAGGAAAAGAGTGGTGTTTTAACAGCGCGAGGTTATATGGTTTTGAAAATGAATTCGAAAAATGTCGAGGCATTGTTTTTTGTTTTTTCTTTTTTTTTTTCGTATATAAATTGGATTCGGCGGTTGGCTTTGGTTTTCGAGATATTCGGGAAAAATTTTTCGGTACTATATCATTGGATTCTGTTTATCGCGTGCCTCCACGACAATATACGCGTTAGTATGCGATAGGAATGTCGAGTAATCAAATTTTTTTTAATAATCGGTCTCACGACTATCTTATAATCGATAATCGATGAAGCCCCTCGGCTTGTAGATGGATAGCAAAAAAAAAAAAAAAGAAAAAGGAAAAGCTCCATTCGATTAATTTCAATATCGACGAATAATTTAAACGAGCTGCGATGGATATTCATTTTCATGAAGAAATTTATAATCTCTTCGTTCATAAATAATCGCGCCAATTGATAATTGAAATTCTAAATCATATCATTACTTGCATAAAAGAAAAATATCACGAGAATCATTGAGTTAAATACACGTCGTATCACCTGCTTTCACGAGAGGACCCGAACCGTTGTCCTCCTCCCCGAGTCAATTAAGCGAAAAAACGAGAAAATTCCGAAACACGCCACGTTATATCAACGTTACAACGCGAATACGTTGCACAGACACGGTTTCTATCCCCATCCCCCGCGAATCTATTGCTCCAACTCGCATCGGGTGCATCCGGACGTATTTATGCGCCCGTTTATAGTGGGCGGCCGCCCGAAAGCCGCACGGCCACTAACTAACTTCCTGTTGTTTGCACGGTTTCCCCTCGGCCGGAATTGACCTCGAGTCCGTGGTGTCGAATGTGATTAAAGTTAGCGCGCGCCGAAATTTCGCATGGCTGGGAAAATTCGGTTGTCAATCGATCCGCCGTGTTACCACCGGCGTCTGCTTTCGATATTACTTCCCTTTCGTATTCTTTTTCCCAAGAAGATGGATTAGAGTTATGGAGATTCTTCTTTTGAAGTTCCTTTCGAGAGTGAGAATATTATATGTTCTCCAGATATTTGCAGGAGAAAGAAATAGAATGGTAATTAAACAATAATGAATCAGTTCGCATTGTTTCGAACGATGCAGCAGTGTCTTGGGGCGATTGTTTCTTTTTCGCCTGGATGGTAACGAGATACGTTTACCCAGGTTATCTTACAAACTGCAAGTAGCCGGTATTAACGACTACAATGGAAGTTATCGAGAAATCGGTCTTCCGAGGTCTTTGCCTATCGAGTTTCACGACTCGAGGCATATCGCGTTTCGCGATATTGGATACCTGATTTAAGCATCTTTAATAGCGGTTCTCATGATTTCGAAACAAGTGATATCGAGTTTAATGGACAGCAGAATTCGCACACGTTTCGTTGTCGGTTCCTTTCTTTCTTTTTCTCTCTTTGACATCCTCGAGGATTCGATAGGAAATTTAAGTAGAAATTAGAGATTTCGAAAGTGTTAATTTTCTTCGGTCTCGAGGAAGGGAGAATTGGAGAAGTCGTTTTTAAAACGAAATCTGGACATCATCCGGATTTCGATGAGCACCACTTGTGAACTCGACAGATTCCAGCGTTCGGTAACAGAATCTAGGGTTTTGATTAAAATCACCAGAGATATTCGAATTCGCCCGGAGATATTTGGTGCTCAAGAGAATAGATCAGAATCGTCTAGATTCGGACTAGTATGTTCCAGTTGGAACGAGCCCAAACTAAGCCCGGGCTAAAATATAATTCCGACGAGAGATTCCTCGCCGCTCAAAATATTCGAGGGGAACGATAACTCGAACGTCTCAAAGGACTCGATTTGATTCATCGTAAGAGGGAACGATCTTCCAGTCCAATTTTAAACCACCTCTTTTTCTTTCTTCCTGTTAATTAGACTTTTTATTCCACTAATTTTAGACATTTTCGTTTTCTCTAAATTCGAAAGAAATATAGAGGTTATACTTTCTGACTGTAATAATGTCCGAATCCTCATTCGTAACATCCGAGGGGTTGATGGCTAATTAACGTGTTGTTGCAAGATCAAATTTGAATTAAATTGTAATAAAGTGACACAGTAATTAAAGAAAGGAGACGTGCAACTCCTATCTTGATTCTGCGACTGAA